>NC_065584.1:64936106-66136106 GCF_024542745.1 Macaca thibetana thibetana
AGTTGCAAATGTTTTCTTAGATATTTCCAAATTTTTCTTCAGAAAGATAATCATCATTTTCATCAGCAATGTGTGAGAGTGCCTCCTTCTCCAAAAGAATGAGACATTCTAATCTGATTTTTGCTAGTTTAATGGATGAGAAAAGATTACTTTAATAAATATTTAATTATCTATAATTATTTCCATCTATACATTATTTTTCTTTCCAGAACTGCAGCATAATGATGTTGTACCACATAGCTTATTTATTGTCAGTCAACTTATTCTTCATAGTTTTTAGCTTTGCAGTTTTGTTTTGTGTTTTGAAAAGTTTCATGAATTTTCTATTCCAGCTCTTTCAATTTTTTTTAATTTCAAAGTTTATATATTAACTTATATGATTTGTCTTACCTAATAGGTAGTTTTCTCATAGCATCTTGCTTATTTTTTATCCTTTTTTTAAATATTGCTGGAAAAGCCAATTATTTTTTAACTTCTGCTACCAGAATTATATTCTGGTTCTTACATAAATCATTCAGTTTTTTTATCTTAGTTTTTCTCTTTTATTCTATTTACTTTCAAACTTAATTATTTTAGATTAGATTAATATAGATAGCTTAGGTAAGTTTTTTCTCTTATTATAGGTACTTGTCCCCAACCCCCTTCCTGTCAATTTGAGTAGCTCTGTATATATGGATGAATTAATACACATAACAGAATAGATATTGATACTCATCCCACTGGACTTGGGGATCATGTCTGTCTCAGAGGTTTGACCTTCTGAACCTATAGAGGCTACCCTGCAAAGGGCTTCCTGCTTTTTTTCTTAGACCTTCTCTTTGCCTAGAAATTCTTTTGCTGATGTTGGAGACGTGGCATCAAGAATTGTCATATTGTCACAAAAAAGCCACTCATGGCCCAGCGTGGTAGCTCACACCTGTAATCCCAGCACTTTGGGAGGCCCAGGCAGGTGGATCACCTGAGATCAGGAGTTTGAGACCAGCCTGGCCAACATATACTGAAACCCCTTCTCTACTAAAAGATACAAAAATTATCTGGGCATGGTGGTGCATGCCTGTAGTCCCAGCTACATGGGAAGCTGAGGCAAGAGAGTCGTTTGAACCTGGGAGGCAGAGATTATAGTGAGCTGAGAGAAGCCGCCATTGCACTCCAGCCTGGGCGACCTAGCAAGACTCCGTCAAAAAAAAAAAAAAAAGCCACACATTAATGGTTTCTTTGAGACAGTCCCTCACTCTTCCACGCCCAGGCTGGAGTGCAGTGGCTGGATCTCTCAGCTCACTGCAAGCTCCTCCTCCTGGGTTCACGCCATTCTCCTGCCTCAGCCTCCCGAGTAGCTGGGACTACAGGCGCCCACCACCAAGCCCGGCTTTTTTTTTTTTTTTTTTTTTTTTTTTTTTTTTTTTTTGTATTTTTATTAGAGACGGGGTTTCACCGTGTTAGCCAGGATGGTCTCGATCTCCTGACCTCGTGATCCACCCGACTCGGCCTCACAAAGTGCTGGGATTACAGGCGTGAGCCACTGTGCCCGTTCCATTTTTGTTATAACACTGGTGTTGAAATACAGAGGCCAAGTAGGTAGATTAGAGAGAGAAATAAACCCATTTTAAGAGGCTTTTAAATTAAAAAAAAAAAAAAAAAAAAAACCCTCATAGGTTAGTATAAGCTGTTTGGTTGAGGATTTTTGGCCCATCACATACCTTCACGTTGCTTTAAGGGTTTTAGTTTCCTCTTGAACTTAGTGATTTCAAGGATACATTATTAAATGATAAGCTCTAATGCAATCGAACTGCACCCTTTGTAAAGGAAATTTTGATGTAAAAGATATGTAAGTGAGGTGTCTACAGGTAACTCCACTCATTCTCATCTAGGAAACTGCTTTATTATTGCCATGGTCGTATTAATTTCTGAATTGTTTATGGGAATTATTCAATTTAATGCTCTTCTCACTCTGGCCTCAGTTAATTGAGCAAGGAATGAATGTCTAGCTAAATGTATCCAGAAGATGTAATGTGAGAGATCACTATTTAAGACAAACAGTTATGATCGGGAAACCAATCAGATTCCATCCCATGGATTTTCCACTCTTCAAGACAGGGAAAGAAAAATAATTAGCCAGCCAAGAGCTATACACATGGAGGTAGAAGCTGGACTATAAATCAGGAACATTATTTGCCTATTTCTAAAAGACAAATTATTAAGGTTTTACTTGATATACTAGAATTGCTGTTGGGCTATTAAAATTACTGTGGTAATCTGGGAAAAAAAGTGTCTGGATGTTTGCTCCTGTCTTTACTTCTCGAAGTAATTTCAGAGAAAATACCTTGCAATTGTGATGACACGAATATGACCGTGTTTCTCAAAACTTAAAGCATCTTTAGTACCACTATTTCATCTTAAGAAAACAATTTACCATTTGCTTCATTCTGAGAAAAAAAAAGTTTAGACCTATACAAATTTACCACCCATACCACTGAAACTCAGTGGAACGCAAAGTTTATTTTGCAACATGAGAAATACAATCTCAATTACTTCCCTTTCTAATCTTCAAAAACACAGGCAAAGTAATTTTATCTTTATGATAGATAATGTCCCTTTGAACACCTGTGCATACAATAGCGTGTGTTGTTGTTGTTTTAATTTTTTTTTTTTTTAATTTTTTTTTTAGACGGAGTCTCGCTCTGTCGCCCAGGCTGGAGTGCAGTGGCCGATCTCAGCTCACTGCAAGCTCCGCCTCCCGGGTTCCCGCCATTCTCCTGCCTCAGCCTCCCGAGTAGCTGGGACCACAGGCGCCGCCACCTCGCCCGGCTAATTTTTTGTGTTTTTAGTAGAGACGGGGTTTCGCCGTGTTAGCCAGGATGGTCTCGATCTCCTGACCTTGTGATCCGCCCGTCTCGGCCTCCCAAAGTGCTGGGATTACAGGCTTGAGCCACCGCGCCCGGCCAAGTTTTAATTTTTTTAAGAACACTTAAGTTTCACACATAGATATACATGTTCACTTGGGGTGAGAGATATTATTGAAAATTTTAAAATGACTTCCTGAACTTTCAGAAGCATATTGTATATTTTAATATGATTTAAGCTTGGCTACCATCTGAAGGAAGTCCCCAGCTACGTAAGACCTATTTTTCAAATAAAAAATGAAATTAATAAATTTAGAAAACACTCTATTGCACTGTGGGGCGAAATACTCTTTTCTGTCCAATAGTATGAAGACAGAGCTGTGTACTTCCAAAATTCACATGTGGCAGCATTATCATGGTTGGCTTCAACCTAGCAGCAAAATAATCTGACAGGGTCATTTAAAGAAAGTCCTGGAAATGGATGATATGACAGCAATTTGCTAAATTTCAAATAGCAACATGATTATTGGTCTGGAAAAATGTGCTAATAAGGTGGCCTGCTATCTGACTCTGTGCCTTATTTTCAGTGATCTGTGGTTGAATTCATCATAAGCCTCATAAAATGATGAACATGATGGTACATTTATGAATAAAATGACTAAAAAGTCAAAATCAGACCCATTAAGCAAAGTGACTTTAGAGGCTAAAGTGCTAAATCAAATGAAAGTATCTTATTTGGATTCACAAAACAGCATTAAGCAGGACTGAAACTGTCATGTGAAAGAATGAGGCTGAGCCAAAGAATATAATAGGCACTAATCCTTGTTTGGTAAAAATCAAGGACACTTTACATGTGTGTAGATTTTGCTGTGATGCTAAGATAGAGTATAAATTAAACCTGACTTTCACAAATGTGCAATAAAAAGCATGAGAGTAAGATAATAAGAAAAGGATATTGATAATAGAAGTTAAAGTTACCATCACATTGACTATTCTGGTTGAATAAATACAATAATTTCATAGAATGTCAAAAATAACTCCTTACAGGTTTTAGTTGAATTTAAAACAAAAATGTCAGTATCACAGCTTGATACTTGATATTTTTAATATCTGGGAAACTTTGCATAAGGTAGAAACTTATATTTTGGCTTTGACTTTAATTGTAAATGGTGTTAATTTAATAAAAGCTTTTAAAAATTAAATGTAATTTAAAATTTTATTACAAAAAGGAATATGTTTTTGATACATATGAAAAGGAAACATAAAAACAAGTTTGAGTACACACAACAGCAAAATAAAATGATTTTTCTTCTTAAAATTTTAAAATATACATAAAATACTTAACTATCTTATTACAGTAGAATATTTCTCCTCTTTCTATATATGTACACATATTACAATTTTTCCAAGTTACCTATTATATTTCAAAGCAAGTAGGTTATCATAAGCAGTTTAAGTTCAAAACCCAAGATCTTACTCTTTCATTGATGTTCTTTATTCTACTTTTCTATTCTTGTTTATTGCTTTGTAAACTATATGTTTTGAATTTTGTCATTTTTCTAAGTTTAGAATATATACTTCAAAAACTGCTAACAGATTTAATTAATACTATACTACTATATAAAATAAATATATACAATTTTTTTATACAGCAATGTTTATATTACTCTAGTAATTTTTCCCTGTCATATTTTTCTATACATAAGCATTAGGATTATTCTCTAAGTTTTTTGTTGTTGTTGTTGTTAGGCAAATACAGTGAAATCCCTCAAATAAATGCACATCATTAATACATCCCGAAACTCTCCACATATTTTGAAATATTAAGGTGAACTCAAGTTAACCTTAGGATTGAATTTCTGCTGCATCAAAATGTAAAATATTTTATAATTTTATGTTTCAAGAAAACAAAGACAGATTTTGTTAAATAGACAATACAAGGTTGAGTTTTTGAGCATTGAAAAGTGGTAGACTGAGGAGACATTTTAAAACACATATGTTAAAAATCATGTTCATATTGGGAGAAAAATGAAGCTGCTGGAAACCATGATAATATAGGGATATTAATAATACAAATAGGGTTAAAATCACCACCCCAAGTATATTGACTAGACATGCACAATATAGAAATAGTAGTAGATTTGGTACTAAAGAATATTGCTATATTCCTTATTTGAGAGTTAAAGAAGTAAAGACTAAAAAGTACATCTTAGCTATGATTCATTGACATAAAGTTGTTCTTTCTGAGTCTTAAGGTTAAACACACTCTCAGAAAAAAACTTGAGTGTCAAGGTAAGGACTTAACTGAAAGCTTAATATCTATAAGGGATGGGAAAACAGAATTATTTCAACATGTAACAATTGTTTTTCATTAAAGTGGAGAAGCAATAATATTTTATACGCCCAAATTGTTGGAAGCATTTTAGCCTCAAAATTACTAAAAGTCAAAGGAAGTATTCAAAATTGGAACCTGTGAATAACTATAAAGGCGATTTAAATTGTGAGCCAGAGGAAACTAGCAAATGAGACTACTAATAACTTATCTCACAGTCTAGACCAGTGGTTCTCAAACTAGAGCATATATTAGAACACATAAAGGACTTTAAAACACATATAACTGGGGCTCAATCCCAGAATTTCTGATTCAGAAGCCTCAGGATTTGCATTTCGGACAGGTCCTCAGGTGGCACTGATGCACCTGCTTTGGAGAACATCCTTTGAGAATCTCTAGTCTATATCTTGGTCAGATCGCTTGAGGAAATATTTAACAACCAGAGCAGGCATATTTAACTAGGGAGGGTAAGCATACTTGTTCTAGGTAAAAAAGGAAAAGAAAGACCCATACTCCTATGTTGCTGCCATCCCTACAGGTACACACATACACAAACACACACAATCTTAACATGTAAGAAATAAGGGCTACTCATCCAAAAGGTGAACCAGTGACTATTACTCACTTTGGAGAATGAACTAAAATAGCTGATTTGAGATCCAGTTCTTTCCCAGTAATCTAGGCTGGGGAACAGGGACACTCCTCCAAAAAGTAGATGACCACCTGGTCTATATGCTTTGCAAACATGGTAATTATTAGCTTTCCTGGAAAATAGACTAATGATATTAAAGGAAAGATCGTATCTTAAGAAGTTTTTAGTGAGAAGTTCTTAATTCAGAATTGCTTATGTTAAACAAGCCTACAATGTATGAACTTACAGAACTGGATCCATGGAAAATATGGTAAAATAGGGTCATATGGTACATCTAGTTCTAGATCTTTGAGGAATCGCCATACTGTTTTCCATAATGGTTGAACTAGTTTACAATCCCACCAACAGTGTAAAAGTGTTCCTATTTCTCCACATCCTCTCCAGCACCTGTTTCCTGACTTTTTAATGATCGCCATTCTAACTGGTGTGAGATGGTATCTCATTGTGGTTTTGATTTGCATTTCTCTGATGGCCAGTGATGATGAGCATTTTTTCATGTGTCTGTTGGCTGTCTGAATGTCTTCTTTTGAGAAATGTCTGTTCATATCCTTTGCCCACTTTTTGATGGGGTTATTTGTTTTTTTCTTGTAACTTTGTTTGAGTCCTTTGTAGGTTCTGGATATTAGCCCTTTGTCAGATGAGTAGATTGCAAAAAACACAGATGAAAGGAAGCTACGATACAAATAAATGGAGAGAAATACTTTGATCATAGATGGGAAGACTCAATATTACTATATTTTAATTATTCCCAAGAGTATCAACAGGTTTGATATAGTACCAACCAAAGGCTCAACAAGATGTTTTGCGTATAGTGACCAATTTTCTGTAAAAGTCACATAGAAGGGCCAAGATTTGAAATAGGTAACACAATACTGAAATTGTTAAAATAATTTTTTTAAAAAAGCATTCCAGACTGGGAGAAATATTTGCAAAACACATCTGATAAGCCCTTGAATATGAAATATATAAAGAGGTCAGCAAGATGGCTCATGCCTGTAAACCCAGCACTTAGAGAGGCTGTGGTGGGAGGATTGCTTGAGCCCAGGAATTTGATACCAGCCTGGGCAACGTAAAAAGACCCAATCTCTACAAATAATTTAAAACAAATTAGCCAGGCATGGTGGCATGTGCCTGAGGTGCCAGCTACTTGGGAGGCTGAGGCAGGAGGATTGCTTGAGCCCACAAGGTTGCAGCTGCAGTAATCTGTGATCACACCACTGCAATCCCTAGGGGACAGAGTAAAACCCTGTCTGAATTTTAAAAAAATTCTACATATATATACATGCGTGTGCGTGTATAAAGATATACACACTTGTGTGTATATATACATATATATACACTAAGAACTATTAAAAACTTGATAATCTAAAAAAAACAATTTTAAAAATGAGCAAAATAATTAGAAGTACAGCTGAAAGTTACAAATAAATTGCTGCAATCTCATGATAAAATTTTAATGGATGAAGAATTGCTTCTTATGAATGGCCAAAGAATGGAATTTTTTGAGATGCAATCTACTACTGGTGAAGATGCTGTGAAAATCGTTAAAATGATAATAAATAATTTAAAATAATACATACTTTTATTATACTTTTATTTTAAGTTCAGGGGTACAAGTGCAGGTTGTTACATAAGTAAACATGCATCATGGGAGTTTGTTGTACAGATTATTTCATCATCACGCAGGTATTAAGCCTATCCCCATTAGTTAGTTTTCCTGATCCTCTCCCTCCTCCTACCTTCCACCCTCAGTTGGGTCCCAGTGTCTGTTTTTCCCCTGTTTGTGCCCATTTGTTCTCATCATTTAGCTCCCACTTATACGTGAGAATATGCAGTATTTAGTTTACTCTTCCTGTGTTAGTTTGCTAAGGATAATGGCCTCCAACTCTATCCATGTCCCTGCAAAGGACATGATCCCAATTTTTCTATGGCTGTATAATATTCAATGGTGTATATGCACCACATTTTCTTTATCCAGTCTATCATTGATGAGCATTTAGGTTGATTTTATGTCTTTGCTATTGTGAATAGTGCTGCAACAAACATATGTGTGCATGTGTCTATATGATAGAACGGTTTATATACCTTTGGGTATATACCTCGTAATGGGATTTCTGGGTCGAATGGTATTTCTGTCTTTAGGTCTTTGAGGAATTGCCACACTGTCACATACAATGGCTGAAGTAATATACTCTCCCCAACAGTGTATAAGTGTTCCCTTTTCTCCACAATCTCACCAGTATCTATTAATTTTTGATTCTTTAATAGTAGTCATTCTGACTGGTGTGAAATGGTATCTCACTGTGGTTTTGTTTTGAATTTCTCTAATGATCAGTGATGTTGAGGTTTTCTTCACATGATTCTTGACCACATATATGTCTTCTTTTGAGAAGTGTCTGTTCATGTTTTTTGCCCACTTTTTAATTGTGTGTTTTTTTTCTGGTAAATTTGTTTTAAGTTTCTTATAGATGCTAGATATTAGAACTCTGTCAGAAACATAGTTGCAAAAATTTTCTACCATTCTGTAGATTGTCGCTTTACCCTGTTGATAGTTTCTTTGCTCTTCAGAAACTCTTCAGTTTAATTAGATCCCATTTGTCAATTTTTGCTTTTGTTGCAATTTTTTTCAGTATCTTCATCATGAAATCTTTGTCCATGCTTATGTCCTGAATGGTATTGCCTAGACTTTCTTCTAGGATTTTTTCTGTTTTAGAGTTTTACATTTAAGTCTTTAATCCATCTTGAGTTAATTTTTGAATTATTGAATCAGAAAAAAATACAATAAATTAAAACTATAAAAATCTGAACAAAATGTGGACTTTGGTTAATAATAATTATCATTATTTTTCATCACTTGTGCCAAATGTAGCATGCTAATATGTGATAGAGAAAACTGGGTGAGAGTTATCTAGGAACTCTGTGTATTATCTTTGTAATATGTCTGTAAATCTAAAACTATTATATCATAAAAGAATTATTAGATTATGCTTTTTGTCATCTACTATGATGAATAAAATTTTGACAAGAAGGATTCTCTCTTGAATGGTAAACTGCTCACTTCAAATTACCACTTTTGATTAATAACTGAAGCAAGTTCTTTAGTATGATAGCCTTTAGGTTCTTCACCAACACACATGTGGAGTCAAATAAGAATCATGGAATAATATTTGCTTGCCTTCTATTTAGTTAACAAGCAACAACTCCAAAATTAAATACATATATTATTAATGATTATTGTTTGAACTTTTATTTTTGATTCATGGAGTACCTGTGCAGATTTGTAACAGTGGTTCACTGCTTGACACTGGCTTTTGGGGTATGAATGGTCCCAACACCCAGGTAGTGAGTACAGCACCCAACAGATAATTTTTCAGACCTTGCTTCCCTCTCTCTATTCCCGGCTCTGTTCCCAGTGTTTATTGTTTCTATCTTTATTTCCCTGTGTACCCAGTGTTCAGTTCCCACTTATAAGTGAGAACATGTAATATTTGATTATCCGTTCCTGCATTATTTTGCTAAGGATAATGGTTTCCAGCTGCATCCATGTTGCTGCAAGAACATGATTTAGTTCTTTCAATGACTGTATAGTATTACATATTATATAGCTATCACATTTTCTTTATCCAATCCACCATTGATGGACACCTAGGTTAATTCCATGTCTTTGCTGTTGTGAATAGTGCTGTGAGGATGCAAAGTATTGTTTCGGGTATCTGGGTGTTTCTGGGTGTTACCAGAACAGATTAATATTTGAGCCAGTGGACTGGGAGAAGAAGACCAATCCTCAGGAAGAGTCACCGACAGTGTGGGTTGGAGCCATCTAATTGGCTGCCAGTGTGGCTAGAAAAAGCAGGTAGAAAAAGGCAGAAGCTGACTCTCTGAGTCTTCTGGCTTTCATGTTTCTCCTGTGCCAAATGTTTCCTACCCTGGAACATCAGACTCCAAGTTCTTCAACTTTTGAACTCTTGGAGTTACACCAATGGTTTGCCAGGGCCTCTCAGGCCTTCAGCCACAGACTGAAAGCTGCACTGTCAGCTTCCCTAGTTTTGAGGTTTTGGGACTTAGACTGACTTCTTTGCTCCTCAGCTTGCAGATGGCCTATCGTGGAACTTCACCTTGTGATCGTGTGAGTCAATTCTTCTTAATAAACTCCCCTTTATATATACATATATCCTATTAGCTCTGTCCCTCTAGAGAATCCTGACTAATACAGCCTAGCAATGGGATTGCTGGGTTAAATGGCTGTTCTATTTTAACTTCCTTGAGAAGTCTCCCAATTGCTTCCCAAAGTGACTGGACTAATTTACATTCTCACCAACATTATATAAGCCTTGACTTTTTTCTGCAGCCTCACCAGCATCTGTTCTGGTTTTAAATAATAGCCATCCTGATTAGTGTGAATTGACATCTCATTGTGGTTTTAATTTGCATTTCTATTAAGATTAGTGACATTGAGCATTTTTTCGTAAGTTTGTTAGCCATTTGGATGTCTTTTTTTGAGAATTGTCTGTTCATGTCCTTTGCCCATTTTTAATGGGGTTATTTGTTTTTTACTTGTTGATTAGTTTTAGTTCCTTGAAGATTATGGATATTAGACCTTTGTCAGATGCCTAGTTTCTAAATATTTTCTTCCATTCTGTAAGGTGTCTGTCGATGGAAATTCTGTTGATAATTTCTTTTGTTTTGCAGAAGTTCTTTCATTTAATTAGGTCTCATTTCTCAATTTTTGTTTTGTTGCAATTGCTTTGAGGACTTAACCATAAATTCTCTGTCAAGGCTGATGTTCAGACTGCTGTTTCCTAGGCTGCCTTCCAGGATTTTCGTAGTTTGTGGTTTTACATTTAAATCTTTAATTCATCTTGAGTTAACTTTTTTCATATGATGAAAGATAAAAGTCTAGTTTCATTCTTCTGTATCTGTGTAGACAGTTGTCCAAGTACTATTGATATTTATTGAATAGAGAGTTATTTCCCCATTGCTTATTTTTGTACATTTATTGAGTATTGTTTTAGATGTTGTGACTTAGAACTGAGAACAAATTGAAGATACTTCCACCTACCCCTGGGGACAGTTGAGCTAAATAACACACTCAGCCATGAAAGAAGATTGAGGCCTGTTTTACAAATCAATAGTGCAATAAAGAGAATTATTTAAAAATCTGTAGAGAAACACACATTATATTTTTAATACAGTGACCCCAGCCAGTGGTCAGTGTAATTTTATGGGGTTTTTCTACCTTGTGAATATCTCCATATCTCACCAATCAAATAAGTTACTTCATTAATGTGAAGGAATAAATACAAGGCCTGAAGGATACTGTCAATTGTTTGCTTTAATAATATACATTCCTGAGTCTGAAGCAAAGTCTTCTCATTGAAAAATAAGGCTGGAGGTTAAAGATATTGGTTATCTCTAACACATTGTATCAGCATGTTATTTTTAGAAGAGTCATCTTTCTGTTTTTCTGTTATATTTCAACCTATAAATTGTTTGAGGAATGAAGGAACATTGGTATATTGATCTTAGTATAAATTAAGTGTAGCATTTTATATGTTAAATTGGTGTTTTCCTAGCAATATATCTGCAGCATCTCAATGTCTATGAAACTATCATGATTTATAATGAACTAAGGCCAAAGCATCAGTGGAATGCCATGCCCAGTAAACCATTTTAATACTCAGCAATTGATTCTATAAGGTTCCTGCTCTTGTAGCAAGATTGCCTATCAACAGCCCTACATCCTCCTCCCCATACAAACTCCCTGTTTACTCATTCCATAGCGCTATCATACTTGGCCAATGTCATCAAACACTGGTGGAAAATGAGGATGCTTATTATAATATAGAATGTTGATTAAGAGTTCTTAATCTCTGTTTCTTTACAATCTTTTACAAAGACTTCTCTCCCTATCACAGTTGTTTTTTGATTACACATACCAGCCTCTGGCAAGTTGCCATCACATGGCCACAACTGCAAGTGGACTGAGACATGTGAAAGAGTATGTGAATATTTAATGTTATTGTTTCTGCTACAGGCTTCCAGAGGTGGAGTCATAATATGGATATGTGTTTCCTGGCTGTTTTATCTCAGGGAGACTATGACTTGGGATTTTTCTGCTTCATTCACTTTGCTGAAGTCTGACAGGTATAACCAATACACTCCATAATTCTTAGATTTTTAGTCACTTAAATTTTCCTATGATTTTAACTATGTATTTTAATAGAATCTTTTCCTAATACTTTTCTTGCAATGCATATGAGCATTGCAGAGATCAATAAATCCATATTTTCTGCCTATCCAATCCTGAACTTGAAGTTCCTATAGCTAACCTATTGTATATCTCCACCTAAAAGTCTGAACTATGTTTCAAACTCAGCGTGCTCAACAATAATTGAAGCAGTCTCTTGGCCTCACACTTACCCCTTTCTTTTTGTTTTTCATCTTACTTAATGGTATTGCCAGTTCTCTAGTTATTCAAGCAACACACCTAAACATTATCGTTATTTCTTCAAATATTTTCCCTCTGCCCTTCTCCCATTAAATCAATGACCAAGGCCAGTTGATTCTATCTTACTCTACCTCCATCAACTTTCCTCCATTCCCACTACCACAATCCTAGTTATGTCAATAGTGTCTCTTTCTGTGATTACTATAGCAGCTTCTTAATTAATCTTCAATCCATTCCTCATCCTACAATTACAGTAACCTTAATGTAAGACAAATATGATCATATCAGTTTCTAATTTCATGACAAAGACTCCCAATGCCTTTAAATAAATGTCAAAATACTTAGCATTTACAAAGTGCCTAAAGGCCTGCTTGTCCTTCTCTAGCCTCATATCACATACATTTTAGTCATGACCCATCTTCTATAATTTCTCTCAACGTTGGTCAGTCTAATTACTATTCATTATTCAAGTCTCACCCTACCTCTCATTTTCCCCAGAAAACCTTACTTCATTTCTTCATGGAAGATTAAGTATTTTGTCTATGTATTTCTATAATTATTCTATCATAGATCTAAGACATACTTAATTATAATTGGCTACTCTAATTCTTGCCTTACTCATTATTCTTGACATTGAGTACTATTTCATTTTAACCAAATTTTCAGTTCAATTTAATGTGAATTTTCAAATTAATTTTATTATTTAATTTTATTTTGAGCCTATACTTTCTTTAATTTGAAACTCTATAGCATAATATTCTTGTTTGTTAAACTACTAGCTATATTATATTGAACAGCTCCAGTATATATACTGTTGAACAGCTTCTCTTACTTACATAGGTCTGCAATTGTAAGTAACAAATATCTTTGAAAAAAGTGAGTATTAATATTAGCTATTTCATACATTTTCCATGAATTATTACCACTTTAAAAATACCTACAGTTTACTTACAAAAATTAAAAATTTTAAAAATTGCCATGTCATGATCAGTAAAAATAAATGTATCTCATATGATCAATAATCCTGAAAAATAGACTCTACCTTTGTAGTGTTTATACAAAAGTGGAAACATAAAACACAAGATAAATTAATCTTTGAAGTTGCCTCCTTGAGTGTATAACAATGGGAAAATTGTATTTTCTACAATAAAAGTAAAAATACATTTTATAATATAAATGTGGTCTATGTCCTATGTAGTTTAATTATTGTAAACTTTATTCATATTTATCATGCCATATACAGGTCCATTCCAATAGTTAGTTTGATACAGTTTTTAAAAATATTTTAACATGAATAAATGCCAGATAAACTTTCTTTGATGTATGATGTTCATGGCACTGTTTAGTTTTCAAAGGATACTCATTTTATTAATACAAAAATATTCAAAATTGAGACATATCATTAGCTAAATGTATACTTGTAAAGTATTAAAATCAAATAAACAATACATAGCTCATATATGTAGAAAGCTTGCACTCTTTGTAGTTTCTCGTAAAGTGCTACTTCTCAGATACAACACTTTAAAGTAATTTCCCTGTAGAATATACTAGAACACTTTTTTTTAAAGAAAATGTTATGAGGCATCCACTGTGATATGAGTACAAATGCACTCAATAGTTAGGGGAATCAAAACTAGGTGATTGATATGGTTTGGCTGTGTCCACACCCATATCTCATCTTGAACTGTAGTTCCCATAATCCCCACGTGTCATGGGAGGGACCTGGTGAAAGGTAAATGAATCATGGCGGCAGTTCTCTCCATGCTGTTCTCATGCCAGTGAGTTCTCACAAGATCTGATCCTGCCTTTTGCTCTGCACTCCTCTATCCTCCCTCCATGTGAAGAAGGATGTGTTTGCTTCTTCTTCTGACATGATTGTAAGTTCCCTGAGGCCTCCTTAGCCATTCAGAACTGTGAGTCAATTAAAACTCTTTCCTTTATAAATTGCCCAGCCTCAGGCAGTTCTTTATACCAGTATGATAATGAATGAATACAGTAAATTGGTACTGGATAGTGGGTCACTGCTATAAAGATACCTGAAAATGTGGAAACATCTTTGGAACTGGGTAACAGGCAGAGGCTGGAATAGTTTGGAGGACTCAGAAGAAGATAGGAAAATGTGGGAAACTTTTGAACTTCCTGGATACTTGTTGAATGGCTTTGACCAAAATGCTGATAGTGATACGGACAATGAAGTCCAGGCTGAGTTGGTCTTAGATGAATATGAGGAACTTGTTGGGAACTGTAGTAAAGGTCCCTCTTGTTATGCAAACAGCCTGACAGCATTTTGCCCCTGTCTTGGAGATCTGTGAAACTTTGCACTTAAGAGAGAAGATTTAGCGTGTGTGGCAGAAGAAATTTCTAAGCAGCCATGTGTTCAAGAGGAAGCAGAGCATGCAAGTTTTAAAAATTTGTAGCCTGATGATGCAGTAGAAAAAAAATAATAAAACTAATTTCTGGGGAGAAATTAAAACTGGCTACAGAAATTTGCATAAGTAACAAGGAGATGAGCACTAATCACCAAGATGATGAGAAAAATGTATGCAAGGCATGCTAGAGAACTTCACAGCAGCCCCTCCCATCACAGGCCCAGAGGCCAAGCAGAAAAAACAATGGTTTAGTGGGCTAGGCCCAGGGCCCCCCTGTTGTATGCAGTCTAGGGACTTGATGACCTGTGTCCTAGCCATTCCAGATGTGGCTAAAAGGAGCCAAGTTACAGCTTGGGCCATAGCTTGAGAGTGTGCAAACCCCAAGTCTTGCCAGCTTCCACATAGTGTTGATCCTGAAGGTGCACAGAAGTCAAGAATTGTCTAATGCTGTACCCCCATTGTATCTGTGAAGTAACTAACTTGCATTTGATTTTACAGGCTCATAGGCAGAAGGAACTTGCCTTGTCTCAGGTGAGATTTTGGACTTGGACTTTTGAGTTAATGCTGGCCTGAGTTAAGACCTTCGAAGACTGTTGTAAAGCATGATGGTGTTTTGAAACGTGAGGACATGAGATTTGGGAGAGGTCAGGGGCAGAATGATATGGTTTCACTGTGTCCCCACCCAAATCTCATCGTGAACTGTAGTTCTTATAATCCCCACCATGTCATGTGACAGTCCTGGTAGGAAGTAATTTAATCATAGGGATGGTTACCTCCATGCTGTTCTCATGATAGTGAGAGAATTCTCACAAAATCTGATAGTTTTATAAGGGGCTTTCCCCCCACTTAGATTAGCACTTCCCATTGCTGCCTTGTGAAGAAGGATGTGTTTGCTTCCTCTTCTGGCAAGAGTGTAAGTTTCCTGAGGTCTTCCCAACCATGTGGAACTGTGAGTCAATTAAAACTCTTTCCTTTATAAATTACCCAGTATCAGGCATGTCCTTATAGCAGTGTGAGAACAGACTGATACTGTGATATTAAGGTATATCGAAAGTGGAATAATACTGCAATACCAATAAAAGGCTTATACCCTGGGCAGGTTGATGCTTTCTCAGACTGGGCTAGTACCTCATGTCATGGACAGCTGGGAGACAATAACAGTCTCATTGTGTATTACTAAGAGTCAAAGTTACTCTAGGAAAACAGAAACTCAGCATTTTATGGCAGGAATTTTACTTTTGATTCTGAAAAACCATTATTATTGTCAATTGACAAAAAAGAGAGTTCACAGCAATTGGTACCTTGGAAGACAAAGAAGAAAAGGAAAATGAGAAGAGTTATGAAATAAAATTACTATTTCCAGAGACAGAATGCTAGAGTTAGATATCTGCCTTGTGACCTTATAAAACTTTGTTACACTTGCAAGTTGGGATGAAAATAAGCATCCTAATATTCTTAGTGTAGCATTGTGCTTCTTAATATCCAGAGAAAATGGGTTCAAGTCCTGCCACAAGTCCTGCATGAAACCCAGTTCCCTCTCATTATTATACAACAATTCTCATTCAATTGCTATTTTCTATTCGCATCTAGCTCTGATTTCCAGCTTTTTCTGAATTATAAGACTTCTGTGCACAGTGATCTAGTGCTGACCCAATTTGAGTACAGAAAGTTCTCTTTACTTCCTCTACTCTATGTCACAAATAATATCACTGAAAAGCAATATTGTTGGCTGTACATTTAAGAATAACTTATTACAGGTGCCATATGTCAGTACTGTACAGAAGATAATTTTCAAATGACACCAGTTTCCCTGCTCTTAAGACGGGCTCTCAACCCCCTCTATCAATCCAGGCACCAACCTCCCATCATACTGTTTTATTTCTCTTCCTCTCTGCATGTTTCACTCTGTTTTCTTATTTTTAATCTGTTACATCTCTGGATTCCTGTTCACTTTCTAGTAGACAACTTTGCTAAACATTTTAGAGTGTTCTCAAATGGCATGTCCATGAATCCTTAGTTTCTATTCATAAGGGACTTTAAAAATATTTCCCTAACCAAATAGAGTTACTTGACAAAAATAAACTTTAACTAGTTAAGCCAGAGTTCTTAATCTCAGTAAATCTCCTCTTCCTAGTGGTCATACTTATTAACTTGGCTTTCCAACTGTAAGTGAATTAATTATAAGAAATTCTTCTCAATTCTGTTCGTCTCTGTTCCATCAGCATTTATCACAATACTTGGCAAGCAATTGGTACTGACAAAATATTGAGACAATAGATGGAAGAATGACTGGTTAATTGAGTAATAAAAAGGGCATTAATAAATGTCCTTTGGGTTATCAAAGATGATTATTCAGTGGAAAAGATTAGGAGTACATTCTAGTTGCCATCCTTTTGGGAATCAAAGAAAATGAGAATACCAATTTTGCTAATAATGTAACACATGTATCTGCAGCATAGTTTGTAGTTTCCTGATAAAAACTTTTTGTAATAGAAACAGTAATATCACTGAGTGTGGAGATCCAGTTCAGTTTTTATGTTGACTATTTAATACTCTATGTAGAATGTCTAAATTAACATATAGATACCAATACTAAAATAAACTGGGAACTTTATTTTGGAAGTTTTAGATAATTCTGGCATTTGTTGTAATCAACTGCAGGTCTCTGATGCCCTTTTGTTAGCATAAGTTAATTGCTGCTCAAACTTAGAGGATAATTTTAAACAAATTTGTAACCAGCTGCTTTTCTAAAATCAGATTTCTGCAAATATGCTTATGAATATTAATTTTGCTAAATTACAGGGCTTCTAGATTCTCTGTCCACACAAGTTTTACAACCCTGTTTTACTCTTCCTTAATTAACCTTGATTTCCTATGCCTACAGTTTTTGTGATTTTAAGCTGGACGCATGACTTCAGTTCCTCTTTGTCAACCTTACCCCATTGTTTCCTTGCCTACCTAGCCATTTCTTTCTGTACACCTTTTCTTATCCTCATTTGCTTTGCAAATCTAACCACTCTTCCTACCTAATAATTCATTTGCTCCACACACCTCTTCTTTCTCTTTAATCTCTATTTCACTCTTCCTCCCATTTCTCTTTTAAATTATTTTATATTTATTATCGTCTACATTTAAATGTTTTCCTTTTTCCTGCTTACTTGCTTTTGGCGGATTTTCTTCCCCTTCACAAATAAACAACCATCTAATAGTAGTGCAGACGTGATGCTGCATATTTTATTTCATTGGAAATAAAGTTAGTTAATAAAGTATATACACTACTAGAGAAATTAAAAGAAAAAAAGGAATCATATAGTAGGCCTGATATAATCTATATTAAAATCTGCTTCTAAAAGCTTTTATGCAAAATTCTTACTTCACTGATTCCAAAGTAATGTGTGTACAAAAGAAGTGTATATTTTAAAAATTATACATTTAACTTGACAATATGTAGTGTTTAGTAAAATATGGATAATGTACTCAACAAAAATTATGACAGCCTTTAAATGATTATAATGAAACATATTTGGTTTACACAAAGTAGTTAATAATTTCAGGAAAATAAGTATAAGCATAAGATATATAATAAGGTAGTTGATAATGTCAGGAAAATAGAGCATAGTGCACACACTATTGATAAAAAATTAACAATACTACCGTTTTTCTTAAGAAATTTCTGGAATTCTTGGTATTTTATAAATAAAAGGTTTCAACATTTCTGTTTCATTATGAAAATAAACAGACATGACTGATTTAGAACCATAGAAGTAATGCAATTATGTTGTTAAAAATGGCTAACAATACATGAATTTGTCCAAGATGATAATACTTTAGGAGAAAAACATTAAAATATCTTACATATTCTTGGAGATAGCTTTGATTTATGAGTGGTTTTATGAAACAACCTTCTTCATGTCAACAACGCAAATGACAAAGCCTGTTTTACAAGGGTATTCTCAAGGAAATTGCAATTCACTGTCATAGTTTTGTGCAATATTATTGCACAACATACATTTCAAGCAAAAATCCTTATGGATGCTAAACAATACTACAATCACCACTCTATCTAAAATTCCACTTGACTAATTATTTTCTCAGATGTATCTTTTTTTTTTTTTGACCAAAAACACTTTTGTTTTGGCATTTGTGGACAAAAAATGTTACTGCAACATTTAATAATCACTCCTTAAGACACAGACTTAGAGATAGCAATATTTGTACCAAAGTATTTTTAACATTATATAGGTAATCAGAGTATCCTCAGCAGAAAACACACCCTTTTAGAAGTGTTTGGCACTATGTGACCGTTAGGCTATGACATTTTACTTACTATTAATGCCACATAAACATAATAGTCAATTAGCTTTGGAGAGTTCCGTAATAATGTATGAAAATTATAAGAAGCAAAAACATAAACAAAGGACTTTTCATTAATTGTATAGCAAAGGATCTGATGTATAAGATAATGCAGAATGGAAGCATAGCCGAGGAAAATTTACCCAGAGAGAAATTTAACACAGTATTTTATCTTATCTGTCTTTCATGACACTGAATGTTTTCAGAAAATGATTCTTACTTAAAACAAAACTGTTTAGGGGATCCAAAGGCTTGCAATAGTGGGTTTCCCATTTTAAGAGGATCTTTGTACAAAGAAGGTAAAGCAGGAAAATAACTTCATTTTTACCAGGAAGTCTTAAAACCCTATCCACTAGGAATATAATTTGGTCCCCCTGTTGCCTGATGCCTTTTATTTTCCTGATTAAAGCAAATCAAGCTTTACTAATCAAAACTACTTCTTAATATGATTAAATGTAGAGTAGCATAGATTAATTTTATCATCTAATAGTAGTTCAAAGGATTAAATGTTAAAATCCATATAAAAACGGCCATTGCTTCAGTTAGTTTACTCTGCACTTTTACTTACTTTGACTTTTTAATATTGTAAACTTTACCTTTACAATTGTTTTCTATCAACTGTAACCGTACATCTTACATTGCCTTTCTAGTTTTAGAGACAAAGAAAACACCTTTGAAGAGGAGGGAGAGGATCAGGAAAAATAACTAATGGGTACTAGGCTTAATAGCTGATGATTAAATAATTTGTACAACAAACCCTCATGACACTTTGACCTATGTAACAAACCTGCATATGTAGACCTGAACTTAAAGTAAAAGTTAAAAAAAGAAAGAAAGAAAATTTGCGGCTGGACATGGTGGCTCACGCCTGTAATCCCTGCACTTTGAGAGGCCAAGGCAGGCAGATCACCTGAGGTTGGGAGTTTGAGAGCAGCCTGGCCAACATGATGAAACCCCGTCTCTGCTAAAAATACGAAAAATTAGCTGGGTGTGGTGGCGCTCACCTGTAATCCCAGCAAATCAGGAGGCTGAGTCAGGAGAATTGCTTGAACCCATGGTCAGAGGTTGCAGTGAGCCAAGAGATCGCACCACTGCACACTAGGCTGGGCAACAAGAGCAAAACTCTGTCTCAAACAAAAAAAAAAAAAAAAAAAGAAAGAAAGAAAAGAAAAGAAAATTTGCTAGGAAAAAAATAAAATAAAATACATTTTATAATATTTATAAAGCCACATGTCGACAGCTCAATTCAACTCAACTCGTTTGAAAATAAAAATTTTCCTACAATAGTGTCTTATTTAAGTCCAACATATTTCAATGTTTTTGTTAGTAGGTATCATATTATTTTAACTATCACTACATATGTGTCTACCATCATATTCCTAACTTACAAAAAAAGGAGTTCTATTTTAGCACCCTCTTCTTTAATAAATATTATTTAGATAACTAGTAATAATGCATATTTAATAAAGGAGACTTAAATTGCCACCAAAAATTATAAAAATACCAACTTGCCTTGTTTTTGCCAGAAATACATTGAAGTTAAAAGCCATTCGTTGACATTATCTTTCATTTTAAGTTAATTAATTCCGTGATTTCCACTTACACCTCTTGTATTTGATCTCCTGGGCGTAGGACATGCTGGTGATAGAAAAACTGAATCTCTTTACATTTTGTGGACAAATTCATTGGATTATGTATTTTAAAATGAAATTAAACTGGGTCAAATACTTTTTTCTAGTTGTTGTATTCTATTCATTTAATTACCTAAGAAGTTTTGTTTATTTTTTAAGCCAAAAAACAACTCCACTATGCAGTGACTGTAAATAAATGAGGAAAGTAAATGAAGTATATTATATTTGGCTGTGAAATCATTTATATTTGTATGACAATACAAAGCATCAAGTTAAACCTGTGCATCAGTGATTACTTTTTGGAGGAAAAATTTGGCAGAAACCCAAAGGAAAACTCAAATTATAATAGCTCTTGTCTGAGTTATAACAGTTTCTGTTCATCTGCAAGGCATTTAGTTAATTAGTTGTGATAGAATAAAATCTGAAATCAAATTATTTTATACTCAGAAGCTAGTCCCTATATACAGCCCAGTAGTGGATTTAACAGATCTTTACCAATGGAAGGTAGCCTATTAAATTGTCTCAACTAAACTTTGTTGCTCGCTTTATTTAATTTTAAGAGCATAAAATTTTCTAAACTCATACTTTGAGTTGCTATGCTTTTAAAACATATATATTACACGAACCATATTATTCTTTGTACATAATTTTATGTAAAACATATATGACCATTTGTGTGTTCCTAAGGCAGTAGGTGCCCTTTGAATATTCAAGAGATAATGTCTTAGTTCTATGGGAAATAAAAATCATATATTTTGTAAACTATTTTCTTGTAATCATTCTCTTCTCTGATGCTTGTAGCAATTATTGCCTTTAGCATTATTTTGATTTTTTCTGTATTCTATTTTCATTTTATTACTCAAGTTTATAAATTACCTTATTCTATAAAATAAACCAAATTTAAATTTGTGTGAAATTATTTACTGCATGTAGCTTATTCAATATATACTTATGCCAGGAAAGCTTGTTGAGTATATAGCACAAAAGTCTATAATTTCAATGTATTTATGCATGGGATTTAGCTTCATCTCTTTTTATTTTAACTTCTATTTTAGATACAGCGGGTACCTGTGCAGATTTGTTACATCAAAATATTGTGTGACGCTGAGGTTTGGAGTACTAATCCTGTCATTCTGGTGGTAAGTATAGTACCTGAGAGATAGATTTTTAACCCACCCCCTTATGCTTTAGTAGTCCACAGTGTCTATTCTTCCCATATTTATGGCCATGTATACTCAATGCTTAGTTTCCACTTATAAGTGAGAACATTCAGTATTTGGTTTTCTGTTTTTGTATTAATTTATTTATAATGAATATAATCTTTTTAATAATAAAATCTTTTCCTTTGCAGCAACATGGGTGGCTTTTATTGATTTTATTTATTTGCTATTGAGTTGATTTTATTTCTTTGCTATTGTTAATAGCGCAGCAATGAGCATACAAGTTCATATGTCTTTTTGGTAGCATGATTTGTTTTCTTTGGGTATATATCAAGTAAGCATTGCTGGGTCGAATAGTAGCTCTGTTTTCAGTTCTCTGAGAAATCTCCAGACTACTTTTCACAGTGTCTGGACTAATTTACATCCCCCAATAGTGCATAAATGCTTCCTTTACTCCACAGCCAAGCCATCATTTGATGTTTTTTTTTTTTAATTTTTTTAATAATAGTCATTCTGACTGGTGTGAGATGGTATCTCATTGTGATCTTAATTTGCACGTCTCTGATGATTAGTGTTGTTGAGCATTTTCTCATGTTAGCCACTTGTATGTCTTCCTTTGAGAAGTGTCCGTTCACACCCTTTGCCCATTTTTTAATGGTGTTATTTGGTTTTTGCCTATAGATTTAAGTACCCTGTAGATTCTGGGTGTTAGACTTTTGTAGGATGGAGAGTTTGAGAATTTGATTTTGCATTCCCTAAGGTGTCTGCTTGCTCTGTTGATGGTTTCTTTTGCTGTACAGAAGCTCTTTTGTTTAATTAGATTCCACTTTTCCATTTTTGTTTTTGTTGCAGGTGCTTTTGGGGACTTAGACAAAATTATTTTGTCAAGACCAGTGTTGGAAAGAGTATTCTGTAGGTTGTATTTCAAGATTTTTGTAGTTTGATGACTTACATTTAAATCTTTAATCCATTTGATTTAATTTCTATATATGGCCAGTCATAGTGACTCACGCCTGCCTACACAGCACTGTGGAAGGCTGAGGTGTAAGGATCACTTGAGCCCATAAGTTTTAGACCAGCATGGGCAACATAGAGAGACCCCACCTCTAGAAAAAATTAAGAATTAGCTATGAGTGGCAGCATACACCTGTAGTCCCAGCTGCTTGGGAAGCTGTGGTGCAAGGATTGCTTGAACCCAGGAAGTGGGGGCTGCAGTGAGCCACGACCATGTCACTGCACTTCTGCCTTAGTTACAGAGCTAGACCATATCTCAATAATAATAATAATAATAATAATTTTAAAAAGTGAAAGGTAGCGGCCCAGTGTAAACCTTCTTCATATGACTAGTCAGTTATCTCAGAACCACTCATTGAATAGAAAGAACTTTCCACCTTGCTTGATTTTGTTGGCCTTGTTGAAGATCAGATGGTTTTAGTTGCGTGGCTTATTTCTGAGTTTTTTATTGTGTTCCATTGGCCTATGTGTCTGTTTTTTACCAATATCAAGCTGTTTGGGTTACTGTGACTTTATAGTATAGGTTGACATCAGGTAGTATGACGTCTCTAACTTTATTCTTTTTGCTTAGGACTGCTTTATCTCCATCTTTGAAAACCAAATCCCCACAATGATAGTGACGTGCAGTTGGCATATTTATTTTAAAAAAATCATTATGCTGTAAGTATTTATTTCCATGTTGGAATAAGAAAGTTTTTTTACTGTGTTTTATAAACACAAAACTAAGTTGCCACTACTCTTAAATATGTAATTTACTAATATTTTTTCCTAAAATATTATCGTGTTCATCATTACCTCCAGGGTTATTTAGTTTAATTAACAAGGAGATGTGAAACTATAGAGAAAATTCAGGACCGCAATAATTCATATCAAATCAACAACTTGTTTGATTCAGATTTGTCAAATAGAATTTCATCAATTTCTATTGGCCCAAGCGTGGTAAAATTGCTTCTATTGGTCTAGAATGTTATTTATTGGATTCTATATTCATTATATTAAAGAATGGAGGTTAATTTTACTTTACAAGCAGGACAATTTAGTTTTAATAATTGAAGAGTAAGATCTTCAGTTTCTGAATTTTGGGTCTAAACTATATTAGTCCATGAAACCTTAAAAGTAATCATTTTACAAGGGTGATGATATCTTTTCTGCAATAAAAATAATAGAAGAAAATGAAAAATGATAAAGCTTAACCTAAGAATAGATTATGTTTTCCAATCAACTAAATCTATACTCCAATTACTCTGACTCATATTGAGATAAAAGTCCTTCAAACTATGCACAGAGATTCACTGTTCTGTTTAAGTAATTCTATAAACAGATTGTTCTAGGAAGAGGTTTATATATATCTCAAGAGGTTAATATTTCAAGATATGCTCCTTATCAGACCTCAAAGAAAGCATAACTGTAGTGAATACTGAGTAAAATGATTCTTTCTGATGAATAGGAAAAGAGAAACAAAATTTATCTTCCTAATTCTAAAATTATTTTATTAACACTGTTATTTTATTTTACTGAATGTCCCATAAATATATATCTAAGGCACTTTTGTATTAAATGTACATTTTTTTAAACTAATGAAATACCAGCTTTGTATTTATTACTGTATTTAGTAGTAGCTACTAGTGGTTTTATGAAACCACATTAAAGTCTAGACTTCAAATCAAAATCCAGCTAATTTGTATCCTCTAAATTACTTCCTCTTAACACTAAAAATCTCCTATTTTACAACTAGTTGTCTTCATAGTATAAAGAAGAAGAATCTAATCATAAAATTATGCATAAATCCATTAACTGCTCCTTGGAGGGATAACAGCTTCTTAAATTTAGCAGCATCTGTGTAATTTAAATTTTCAACAGGTCATTCAGGACAATTATTTATTATACTTTAAATAATTTATGGTTTTATATCTATTGTAATTCCATTTAACCATTGAAGAGAGAGTAAGAGGGGAACTAGTACTACATTGTAGTTTTAGCAAACAAATACAAAATGATAGATTATTTCCTTTAAAGTGTCTAGAGAATGTATTTGAAGCAAACACTTAAGACAAATGACAGCATTCCACCAAATACCTCTAGTATATCATTTAAAATTGTGCCATTGTCTTCATCTTTAAAACCTTAAAAAAAAAAAAAAAAAAAAAAGCAAATAAACTGTAAAATAAAAAAGTCCTAAGACATAAACCCATCTTAAAATTCTGCTATTAAAAATCAGGAAACAACAGGTACTGGAGAGGATGTGGAGAAATAGGAACACTTTTACACTGTTGGGGGGACTGTAAACTAGTTCAACCATTGTAGAAAACAGTGTGGTGATTCCTCAAGGATCTAGAACTAGAAATACCATTTGACCCAGCCATCCCATTACTGGGGATATACCCAAAGGATTATAAGTCATGTTGCTATAAAGACACATGCACACGTATGTTTATCGCGGCACTATTCACAATAGCAAAGACTTCGAATCAACCCAAATGTCCATCAGTGACAGACTGGATTAAGAAAATGTGGCACATATACACCATGGAATACTACGCAGCCATAAAAAAGGATGAGTTCGTGTCCTTTGTAAGGACATGGATGCAGCTGGAAACCATCATTCTCAGCAAACTATCACAAGAACAGAAAACCAAATACCGCATGTTCTCACTCATAGTTGGGAATTGAACAATGAGATCACTTGGACACAGGAAGGGGAGCATCACACACCGGGTCCTATTGTGGGGAGGGGGAAGGGGGCAGGGATAGCATTAGGAGATATAGCTAATGTAAATGACGAGTTAATGGGTGCAGCACACCAATATGGCACATGTATACATATGTAACAAACCTGCACGCTGTGCACATGTACCCTAGAACTTAAAGTATAATTAAAAAAAAAAAAAAATCTGCTATTTGGCCGGTCCTGGTCAAATAGCCTGCCATCCTAGTACTTTGGAAGGCCCAGGTGGAAGGATCGTTTGAGCCCAAGAGTTCGAGACCAGACTGGGCAACATTGAGAAAACATGCCTCTACAAAAAAAAAAAAAAATTAGCTAGGTGTGTTGGTGGGAACCTGTGGACCCAGCTGCTCAGGAAGTTGAGGTAGGGGAATCACTTGAGCCTGGGAGGATCACTCCAGCCTTGGCAACAGAGGGAGACCCTATCTCAAATAAATAAATAAATACAATAAAACAACAACAAAACACCTGCTATTTATTTATTTAGTGTTTACTTTTTATTTCGTGTTTAATTTTAATTTTTGAGTACATAGTAGGTGTATATATATATTTATGAGATACCTGAGATATTTTGATACAAACATGCAATATGTAATAATCACATCAGGGAAAATGGGGTATCCATTACCCCAAACATTTATCTTTTGTGTTGCAAAGAATCTAACTATACTCTTACTTATTTTTAAATGTACAACTTTTTTTTTTTTTGCTGTAGTCACCTTGTTGAGCTATAAAATATTAGGTCTTATTAATTATTTATATTTTTTGTGCCCACTAATCATCCCTATTTCCCCTTACTCCCTCATTACCCTTCCTAGCCTCCGATAATTATCCTTCTACTCTCTATCTCCATGAGATCAATTATTTTAAGTTTTCGCTTCCATAAATGAGTGAGAACATGTGAAGGTTGTCTTTCTGTGCCTGGCTTATTTCACCTAAGATAATGACTTCCAATCCCATCTATGTTGTTGCAAATGACAGGATCTCATTCCTTTCAACAGCTGAGTGGTACTCCATTGTTTACGTGTTTTCTTTATCCATTCATCTGTTGATAAACATTTGCATGGCTTCCAAATCTTAGCTGTTATCAACAGTGCTGCAACAAACATTGGAGTGCAGCTATCTCCTTGATATACCAATTTTCTTCACTTGGGGTCTTACTTTTTCTCACTAGGTTTGCTGGATCATATGGTCTCTATCTTTTAGTTTTTTGAAGAACACCCAAACTGTTCCCCATAGTGGTTGTACTAATTTGCATTCCCACTAACAGTATACTATGGTTCCGTTTTCTCCACACCCTTCCCATCATTTGTTATTGCCTACCAGTTGTATAAAAGTCATTTTAACTGGGGTGAGATAATATCTCACTATAGTTTTAATTTGCATTTCTCTGATGATTAGTGATATTGATCACCTTTTTATAAACCTGTTTGTCATTTATATGTCTTCTTTTGAGAAATATCCATTCAAATCTTTTGTCTAATTTTCAATTGAATTATTATTTTTTTTTAATCTGTAGAGTTGTTTGAGCCTTCTTGTATATTCTGGTGAATTGTCCCTTGTTAGATGGGTAGCTTGCAAATATTTTGTCCCATTTTATAGGTTGTCTTTTTACTTTGTTGATTATTTCCTTTGTTGTGCAGAAGCTTTTTAACCTGCTATGATCCCATCTGCTCATTTGTGATTTGGTTACATGTGCTTTTGGGGTATTACTCAATAAACATTTGCCCAGATCAATGTCCTGGAGAGTTTCTCCAGTGTTTTCTTTTATTAGCATAGGTTGAGGTCTTAGGTTTAAGTCTTTAATCTGCTCTGATTTACTTTTTTATATATTATGAGAGATAGGGTTATAGTTTTATTCTTCTGGATAAGGATATTCTAGTTTCTCAAGACCATTTATTAATGAGATTGTCTTTTCCTCAGTGTATGTTCTTGGCATCCTTGCTGCAAATGAGTTCACTGCAGATGTGTGAACTTATTTCTGGGTTATCTATTTCCTTCCACTCGTTTATGTGTCTGTATTTATGCCAGTACCATGCTGTTTTCGTTACTCTATCTCTACAGTACAATTTGAAGTTAGGTAATGTAATTCTTCTAGTTTTGTTCCTTTTTCTTAGGATAGTTTTCGCTATTCTGGGTCTTTTGTGGTTCCATATAAATTCTGGAATTGTTTTTTATTTCTCTGAAGAATATCATTGGTGTTTTCATAGAGATTGCATTAAATCTGTAGATTGCTTTGTGTAGTATGAACATTTTTTTAACAATATTGATTCTTCCAATCCATGGACATAAAATATCTCATCATTTTGTGTTTTCAATTTCTCGCATTAATTTTTTTTTTAATTGTAGAGACCTTTCACTTATTTTGTTAATTCCTATGTATTTTGTTTTATTTGTAGCTATTGCAGATGGGATTAATTTTAAAATTTATTTTCAGATTGTTTGCTGTAGGTATATGAAATGCTACTGATTTGCACATGTTGACTTAATACCTTGCAACTTTACTTAGTTTTTCATATCTAATAGTATTTTTGGAAGATTCTTTAGGTTTTTCTAAATATGAGATTATATCATCTGCAAACAAGAATAATTTGACTTATTCCTTTCCTATTTGGAGGCCCTTTCTTTTGTCCCCTCGTCTGATTGCTCTAGCTAGGACTTCCAGTAATATTTTAACTAACAGTGGTGACAGTGAGCAGTCTTGTAGTGTTCCAGATCTTGGAGGAAAGGCTTTCAGTTTTTTCATTCAGAATGATACTAGCTATGGATCTTTTGTATATGACTTTTATTGTGTTGGGTTATGTTCCTTATGTGCCTAGTTTTAGAGGGTTTTTATCATCACGGAATACTGAATTTTGTGGAAAGCTTTCTCAGCATTAATTGAAATGATCATATGGTTTTTACCTTCATTCTGTTGATATGGTGTATCACATTGATCTGCATATGGTGAACCATTATTGCATCCCTGGGATAAATACCACTTGACATGAAGAATGATCATTTTAATGTGCCATTGAATTCATACTGCCAGTATTTTATGAAAGATCTTGACATCAATATTCATTACTAATGTTGGTCTGTAGTTTTTTTTTTTTTTTTTTTTTTTAAATATGTCTTTGCCTGGTTTTGGTGTCAGGATAATACTGGCCTTGTAGAATGAATTTGGAAATAGTCCCTCTTCCTCCATTTTTTCCAGAATAGTTTTCAACTTACAGCTTGAGAGAGATGATTTAGGGTACCTGGTGGAAGAAATTTCTAAGTAGCAAGATATTCAAGAGGAAGCAGAGCACAGGAGTTTGAAAAATTTGCAACCCAATAATGTGATAGGAAAGAAAACCCCATTTTCTGGGGAAAAATTCAAGCCTGCAGCAAACATTTGCATAAGTAATGAGGAGCTGAATGTTAATCACCAAGACAACAGGGAAAATGTCTTCAAGGTATGTCAGAGACTTTCATGGCAGCCCCTCCCATCACAGACCCAGAGACCTAGGAGGAAAAAAATGGTTTAGTGAACCGGACACAGGGCCCCTTGCTCTATGCAGCCTCCAGATTTAGTGCCCTGCATCCCAGCTGCTTCAGCTCCAGCTATAGCTAAAAGGGGCCAAGATAAAGCTCAGGCCATTGCTTCAGATAGTACAAGTCCCCCACCTTGACAGCTTCCACGTGGTGTTGGGCCTGCTAGTGTACAGAAGTGATTCACTTTTGTGAGTTTCTCTTGTGTCCTGCAACACTGCTGCAGTCATTTATTAGTTCCAAGAGGTTATTTAATATATTCTTTCAGAATTTCTACATAGATGATTATATTTTCTACAACCAAAGACACTTTTATTCCTTCCATCAGTCAAGATGTATACTTGTTATTTCATATTTTTCAGATTGCATCAGCTAGGGCTTCCAGTACAATGTTGAAAAGCAGTAATGAAAGGGAAGAAATTTCATTTCCTTGTGCGTCTTAGCAGGAAATCTTTTTCCTGCTAAGTTTTTCACCCTAAGTGTGAAGTTATTTGTTTGAGGTGGAAAAATATTTTTATACATTATTAGATTTTCTAATACTTTGTTGATAAATTTACATTTATTTTTGTGAAATATATTGGCTTGTACTTGTTGCTTTAAAAAAAAATTCCTCTAATGTCTTCATCTGGATTTGATACAAGGATACAGCTGACCTCATGTAGTGAGTTAGAAGTGTTCTCTTTGCTTCCTTTTTTTTAAGAGATTGTGGAGAATTGGTATAAGTTATTCCTTTGATGTTTTGTGGAACTCACCAGTGAATCCATCTGAACCTGGTATGTTTTGTTTTGCAAAGCTATTGATTATTGATTCATTATGTTTAATAAATATAAGCCTATTAAGACTGTCAATTTCTCCTTGCATGAGTTTTGACAGATTGTGTCTTTTGAAGAATTGGTCTATTTTACCCAGGTTTTCAAATCTGGGACATAAAACTGTTCATAATTGTGTTTTACTCTTTTTATCTTTATAACATCTGTAGTGATATGCACTCTTTCTGATATTTGTAATTTGAATCATCTCTCTTAGCTAGAATGACTAGAGGTTTATCAATTTTGTTGATTTCTTCAAAGAACCAGCTTCCGGTTTTGTTGATTTTCTCTATTAATTTCTTATTTTTGATTTCATTGATTATGTCCTAATTTTTAGGTTTAATCTTATCTTTACTAAAAGGTTAATTTGCTCTTCTTTTTCTAGTTTTGTAAGGTAGAATCTTAGGTTACTGATTTTAGTTCTTTTTAAAAACATGTGTAATCAATGCTATAAAATTCTGTTTATGTCATGCTCTCACAGCATGCCAAAATTTTGATATTAATTGTCTTTGAATATTTCTTTACATCTTTGTATATATTATGGATAATTTATTCATATCTATTGTTTTCTCAATTTTAAGCCACTGGTTATATTATTTTATTTTTATTTTGCTTTGAATTTCCTTATGCTTCATATGATGTTTTTACAGATCTTCTTGATTACTTTTCTTTTTCATATTTTTAATCTTTTTTATTTTTTACACTTATTTTATATCCAAATCTGGTGATTCAGATGTCTGTTGTATCTGCTGGCTCATCTCATTATTTCAGCATTAAAGAAAGAAACAAAGAAAACTTGGCTCTTCACTTTGTAGATAGGGATTAGGCCCATTGATAGCTCATTTATTTTAAATGTTCTTATACTTGCTTGCTTAATCTTTACTTCTAGTTCTACTGCTTTCTGAAATATTAATTCAATAGCCAAGTGCATAAGGGTTCAGCATATGGCTTCAGGTCAAGAACTGGCATTAGTTGCTGTTGTTTTTGTTGTCGTTTTCTTTCTTTTTTTCTTTTTGCTTTTAGATTTTTTATTTCCTGAAAGTTCTGAATACAAAATAGAGGTTTTATTTTTTTATAGCTTATTTATTTATTTATTTATTTATTGTTATTATACTTTAAGTTCTAGGGTACATGTGCACAACGTGCAAGTTTGTTACATCTGCACACATGTGCCATGTTGGTGTGCTGCACCCATTAACTCGTCATTTACATTAGGTATATCTCCTAATGCTATCCCTTCCCCCTGCCCCCACCCCAGGACAGGCCCCAGTATGTGATGTTCCCCTTCCTGTGTCCAAGTGTTCTCATTGTTCAATTCCCACCTATGAGTGAGAACATGTGGTGCTTGGGTTTTTGTCCTTACTATAGTTTGCTGAGAATGATGGTTTCCAGCTTCATCCATGTCCCTACAAAGGACATGAACTCATCCTTTTTTATGGCTGCATAGTAGTCCATGGTGTATATGTGCCACATTTTCTTAATCCAGTCTATCACTGATGGATATTTGGGTTGGTTCCAAGTCTTTCCTGTTGTGAATAGTGCCACAATAAACATACGTGTGCATGTGTCTTTATAGCAGCACAATTTATAATCCTTTGGGTATATACCTAGTAATGGGATGGCTGGGTCAAATGATATTTCTAGTTCTAGATCCTTGAGGACTCGCCACACTGTCTTCCACAATGGTTGAACTGGTTTACAGTCCCACCAACAGTGTAAAAGTGTTCCTATTTCTCCACATCCTCTCCAGCACCTGGTATTTCCTGACTTTTTCATGATTGCCATTCTAACTGGCGTGAGATGGTATCTCATTGTGGTTTTGATTTGCATTTCTCTGATGGCCAGTGATGATGAGCATTTTTTCATGTGTCTGTTGGCTGCATAAATGTCTTCTTTTGAGAAGTGTCTGTTCATATACTTTGCCCACTTTTTGATGTGATTGTTTGTTTTTTTCTTGTAAATTTGTTTGAGTTCTTTGTAGATTCTGGATATTAGCCCTTTGTCAGATGAGTAGATTGTAAAAATTTTCTCCCATTCTGTAGGTTTCCTGTTCACTCTGATGGTAGTTTCTTTTGCTGTGCAGAAGCTCTTTAGTTTAATTAGATCCCTTTATGTCTTTCAGCTTTCAGGTTCCACTCTATTTTGGCCTCCAGGGATTTATTCTTCTGTATCACTGCATTATAATTTATGTGGTAAATATTAAATATTTTATTATTAGTATTTAAGCTATTTTCAAGGAGAGGTTTAGTCATCATCTCTAATGTACAATACTGCTGAAAAATTAAATCTTATGTTGCTATTTAGACTCTGATTCATATAGCAGTTTGTGGCTCTGAGACTATAATACTAATTTTTAACACATGTGTTTCTTAGATTCCTTTATCTATGTTTTTATTTTCCTTTTTTAGAAGATCTTCAATTAGAATAATTTGAATGGACTAGCTGTCCTTAAATCTTTTTGCAAATAAAAGATAGACATTTTCCCCAATAGAGGTATAATTCTGTAGTTATATATTAAAAATATAAACGTTTCATTTTGAAGTAATATCCAGTTTTCATCTTCGTGTCTCTTATAATTTGGTACCAATACATCTGACTGGGCATCTGTTTTTTGTAGAAAATCCCTTTGCAATTTCTTTGGATGCAGCCATCCTTTCCTTTGGCATTGCCCAACCTTAAACCATATGAGAGGAGATGACTAAACCCAGAATGAATTGATGTCCGTATCAAGCCATAGGAACTATGTGTCACAAACTATGTTATTCATTCAACCTTTGGCAATATATTTTCTGAGTGAATATATCTAAATTCAAAAGGCTTTTAAAGCTGACTCATCTGAGATCTGTGCTCTATGGTGGGATTTCAGAATTCTCATAGCCTTGTGCCATTACATTGATCATGTTAGCACGGTAGTAATTTACTAGTACATTCCTTTCACTTATTTTTAAGTTGATTTCTTTATTAATAAAATCTCTTTTGATATTGGCAAAAATCTCATCTTAAAATAGCTTAAATTAAATAGAACAATGGAAAGAAGGAAGAAAGGAAGGAAGGAGGGAAGGAAGAAGGAAGGAAGGAAGGAAAGAAGGGAGGGAGGGAAGAAGAAAGGAAAACATTTATTTACTCATATGCATGAAAAATCTCAGCTATGGAAAGGCCAAGGGCCCTCAAACCATGGTAGCAGGACACAGGGTGTTTCTCTGAATGGCAACCTTCTCTATGTTAGCTTTATTTTCTAGACAGCTATATAGAAGAAGTTTTTAGATAGACAAAATGTATTTTTCCAGATAATATTTTAAAATGTTCTGGGAAGATTGTAATGAAAATAATCAAGTTATTTGTATCCCACAAAATGTGTGAAGAGAGACCCTTAGAAAGCCTAGACTGTTTTTCAGGAATCTACAGGGTGGAGTGAGAACCATCCCAAATCACATGGACTTAGATTAATAGTGCTTCTTCAAAAGGAAATATCAAATCCAAATGGAAGGGAAATGTTAACAATAAATGACCATTACACTTTATCTCTTGTTTTTTGTTAACCAAAGAACAGTAACTAAAAAATAACTTAACGTTCATATGTGTTTATTTTGAAATCCATCCGTGTGAATATGTACACAAAATTTTATCTCTAATGATATTTATTTACTGTTTTTAGGAAAGAAAAATAAGAGTGTAAAGTCCAAAACGCAAAATACATTCTACTTCAGTTGCATGTATATGCTTTTTCCCAAGAGCTGCCATGTCATCAAACAATCATCATGATAATTTAGGTAATTAGTTGAAGATATGAGGGTAAACAGTTGAATATATTAATTGAAACATATAATTTCAATATGCAACTAAATTGAACTTAGAAGAGTGTTTTTATCCTTATATTTAGAAGACGATGTTTTTATTATCAAATCTGGCATTGTCTGCTGTTTATTTTGGGGAAGCACATTACTAAATGCTGCTCATGCTATGAATGTTTTCAATGACTTGTCTAAAGTTTCTATTGTGTTTGATTTTTTGACCAAAAATATTGTCAGTTCATTTTCTTTCCTTAAAAATTAACTGAGAAACCTGTATCTTAACCATTTTCTGCATTAAAAAAATAATATATTAGCTAGATAAGTTCAAACTATTTACCTGGCCTGTTTATTTATAGTACACATTGTTACATATTTAGAAGTGTGTACGTTTTGGAAACAGATTTATCTTTGAATCTTTGACATATAAATTTGTCATTTAAAATTGTGCTATTTGGGGCTGGAAATGTAACTTTCCTATGGCTCCGTTTCTTTATCAGGAAAATGAAGGTCATACATCTATCTCACAATGTTGTCAGAATAAACTGAATAGGATATTTAAAACATTTAATAATTATGTCTAACAGAAATCACTAAAAATGTTTTTCCACTATTTGAATTTGTTATTATATCTTTACCTCTTCTTTTCTACACATAAATACTCAACTCTACAAAGTTCAACTACAATAGGTTGCCCATCATTATCTATCTTTCCTGATCTTTATGATGTGGATTGAGACATTACCTTGTAGAGAATGCACAGAGAACTCCTGCTTTCTCTTCAAGGGCCAGTTTTAGAGTGTTTAAGTAGCATTTCCACTTTTACCCTTCAACCAAAACAAATTAATCACTTCCCCCTTTGTCCTCTATAACTACTGTTAAGCATTTACCAGATCTTTGCTTGCTTTGTGATTATATTATGAATATCTGTCTCCTTCAGCATATTTAATCATTTGAAGAACAGGCACTGTAGGAAATAATTAGGTAACCAACATTTATACATAGGAACATTAACTAATATTGTGCTCATGTGCCTTCGTCTAAAATCCTCCAATGAAAAGAGTTGATTTTTTTGTCATTCAAGATAGGTGATAGGAATACTTTTAGCATTGTGCCTGGGATACAGAGAATGAATAATAAAGTGTTTAATCACTGTTTAGTTCCCAGTATAACCTAACAGGAGACAGAATTGCTTTATGATTAAGAAATGTGACTTTAAAGTTAATTATGTTCATTTAAATTCCAGCTCTTCTGCTTTTTGAAGGTGTAGAATGTCCTTATTTTTGAAATGAAAATAATATTACCATTTACCTCATAGCATTACTATAAAAATTTAATAAGGAATTCATTCAATAATTGTGAAGACATTAGAAAAGTACTTAAAACATACTAAACACGTATTATGTTTTAAAAAAATCTAAGGGTAACTCTTCTGGAATCAAAATGTTCATTTCTTTGGAATTTTATTTTTTCCTATCCTAAAATAGACATTTTATCTTACACCTAATTATGTCAGTTAGCCTCTTTGAAAAAAAATTTAATCTATAATATGGCCTCCATAATGAAACTGAGGGTGTTAGCTGAGATGATGCACGGGCAGGGTCCAGAAAAAACTATCTGTGAATACCTAATAGCTGCCATTATCAGTTACCACTTAAAAATATTTTTAACTGTTTCATATCTTTTAATTTTGCCACTGAACACTTAGAGAAAATGCTTTACAGCATTGCATCCTGTTTTCCAGCTGTTAGAGTGTGTCCTAAATTATAAGAAATAAAATTCCTTTTGAAAATCTCTACCAGTAAATACCTGATTTTAGTTATTCAAAGTCACATTATTACAGTTAACAATCTTCAAAGTAGCTAAAGTAAAATCGTATGTAAATCATAAGAAATAAAATTCCTTTTGGAAATCTCTACCAGTAAATACCGATTTTAGCTATTCAAAGGCACATTATTATAGTTAACAATCTTCAAAGTAACTGAAGTAAAATCATAGGCTAAATATATTTATAAAATAGGCACTATTGTCTCTTCATTAATCACCTGAAAATAGGTATTTATAACCTTTAAGTACAATCAACACCTCATTACCTTAGAAGTAAAAGTATGGCAGCAAGGAATTGCCTTTTTAAATATCTTAACATATAGGAAGAAAATCACAGGTAAGAATCTAATAATTTTGGCATGTAAAACTGAAATCTTAAATGTATCTGCAATAATGGTAGTATTCAGTTCTATCAATTTTTGCTTTATATATTTTGATAATATGTCATTAGACATGTAAATATTTATAATTGTTATATCCTTTTATTCTTCTGAGTCTTTTACTAACATGTAATGTCCTTTTTTCTTGTAAACTTTTAAATTTACTGCTTTTTTTAATATATATATTAGTGTCCCCCTGCTCTCTTTTACTTACTATTTGCAAGGGATAACTTTTTAAATTTTAACTTAGAACCTATTTGTTTTTTTGGATCTAAAGTGAGTCTCTTGTAGACAACAAATAGGTGGGTTACGTTTTTATAAATTCCATCTCTGTCTTTTGATTGGAGTGTTTAATCCATTTACATTTAAAGTGGTTACTGATAATAAGAGACTTACTTTCATCATTTTGCAATTTGCTTTTTATATGCCTTATAACTATTTTGTTCCTCATTTCTTTCATTACTGTCTTCTTTTGAGTTTAAATATTATAGTCTAATTTTTTTTCTCATTTTGTTTTGTATATATTCTACAGGTGTTTTCTTTGTGGTTACCAATGAGATTATTTTATATCCTAAAGTTATAATACTCTAATTTGAATTTATAACAGTTTAACTTCAATAGCATGCAAAAAACTCAGCTCAATAACTCTATTAACCACAATAATATATTTAAAAAACTTTAATGTTGTATTTTATGCTTTGTGATTTTTTTGTTGAAAACTAGACATTTGATTCTAATATAATAACTCTGGGGATCAGAGTATGCTCTGATAGGGTTTGCTATTTTTTGTTATTTTTGTTTTTGTTTTTTGTTTGTTTGTTTTTGCTTTGATTTTTTTTTTTTTTTTTTTTTTTTGCAAAATTGTTTTTAGACTGACTCTGTGCCATGGAGCAGCCTGGGGTGTAAATGCAAGGTCTTTTTTTTTTTTTTTTTTTTTTTTTTTTTGATTTGAGACGGAGTCTTGCTCTGTCGCCCAGGCTGGAGTGCAGTGGCCGGATCTCAGCTCCCTGCAAGCTCCGCCTCCTGGGTTTATGCCATTCTCCTGCCTCAGCCTCCCGAGTAGCTGGGACTACAGGCGCCCGCCACTTCGCCTGGCTAGATTTTTGTATTTTTTAGTAGAGACGGGGTTTCACCACGTTAGTCAGGATGGTCTCGATCTCCTGACCTCGTGATCCATCCGTCTCGGCCTCCCAAAGTGCTGGGATTACAGGCTTGAGCCACGGCCCCCGGCCAATGCAAGGTCTTAAGGTCTATTCAGGTCTTTTCTGAGCAGCACCTTTCCCTGAACTTTCAAGATCACTTTCTCTTATATGAAGCTACTTTTGCAGTTGAATGTCCTATTCTTTAATGTTTGATTCCCATAAGGGGAAAAAAAGAAAAATGAAGACAGAGAAAAGGGTGCTACTTTTTAAAATCCTCTGGAAGTTACTTCACCCAGAAGGGGAGGGGTTTTCAACAATATGAAAAGGTACAACAATGGCTTCTCACCTATTTGCATCTATGTGATACAAAACAGCAGTCAACTATCAGAACACAGATCTCCTGTATTTGGAGGACAGGGTAATTTTTTGTCCACCCTAACTTTCACAAACTGTGTGTAGGTTACTTCAAGAATTCATGCACAGTTGCCTGCCCTGGGGCTGAGGGTAAATAAAAGGTAATTGCTATTTTGCTAAGAGTTGAAATAGTCTGAAATTAACTGTAATTTACCATCCAAGCCATCTACTGGAACTTGTAGGTCATCAACAGAGTTCCAAACTAGCTGCATCACACAGATTCTCCCCGTGCAATAGCTGTGTGTGTGGGGAGACAGATTCCTGATACTTCCTACTCCCCCATCTTAAGAGAATCCCTCTACTCTATCTATTTTTGTCCCCTCTGTTAATACAGAATCACTCAAAGCTCAGTTTATCTTTATATATTTCACCATCTATGGCTGCAAATACATTCTATGCACAAATATATATCATACATATCTCTAGTTTACCTCTCCCCTTTAGTAACCACTGCCATATGATAATCACTATATTAGCATTTCATGGTACTATTGATATCTCCTTACTTTTAAGAGGCTTCTGGGACCAACAGAAACAGTGGAATGTTTTTTAAAAAAACTTTTCAAATGTATCAAAGAACAAAATTTTTTCCTGCCTCATACTAATTATGTGAACTTACACAAGTAATTCAACTTCTACTGACCTTATCTGTTACCTTATCTGTATGCAAATGCAGGAACCGCATTATTAAATAATCTTTAAGGTCCTTTCAGCTCTCAAGTTTTATTATTCAATTGCAGCAGGCTGGCTCAATGATCTCAGTATTGATATTTGTAATAAGCAAATCACCTTTTATTGTAAATAGGTGTCAGGCATGTCATTTATATAGATATCAAAATTAGGTATTTTATAATAATCTTAATGCCACCAAATATATGCTCAGAAGTTGACTTAAGAAAAGAAAGAAAGAAAGAAAGAAAGAAAGACAGTGAACTAGAAAAGAAATAAGCTAGTTATTTAGAATCAAAAAATTAAACAGAAATGTTAAGTTTAAACAAAATTGTGGTCAAATTTATCAGAAAATAAAATATATAGCTAGGAATCATAAAGTACAGAAAAGATGAAAACAGAATACTAAGAATAACATAGGAAGATTGACAAAAATCCCAGGGATAAACTAGGGCTGCAGAGAAGTGTCCTACTTCTGTTTACCCTGATGTCAAAAGCAAAGGCTGCATATCGTGAAAGGACAATAGATGATAAAGTTTCTCACTTCATAGTGTCCTCTAGGACATCAGTCCCCAACCTTTTGACACTAGGGACTAGTTTAATGGAAGAAAATATATCCATGGACCAGGGTGGTGGATAGTTTGGGGATAAAACTGTTCTACCTCAGAAGATCATTAGGCATTAGATTCTGATAAGGGGTGTGCAACTGAGCTCTCTTACATGCTCAGTTCACAGTAGGGTTTGCACTCCTATGAGAATCTAATGATGTCACTGATCTGACAGGATGAGGAGCTCAAGCTATAGTGCCGACTCACCTACCACTCAACTCCTGCTTGGCAGCCCAGCTCCTAACAGAATGCGAACCAGTACGATTTCATAGCCCAAGGGTTGAAGACCTCTGCTCTACACACTTCTTTCACAGCTACAAATTGAAATTTTCCAGCTGATACCATTTAAGAAACACACACACACACACACACACACACATACACTTTTTGGCAACAATGTCTTCCTAATCATTGTTCTATGCTCTGAGTTTTTTTCCTGTGGATTTTTACATAGCTCTTTCTATAAGAACCTTTAAACTATAAATAATGAGGCATGTAACTACTTCTACATATTAAAAAAAAGATACAACATTCCCCTAAAACAAGATTAAATGTACAACTGAAGTATGAAATAATTCCTAACTCATCACTGAATTTAATAAATTAGGCTGTACCATTTTTGTAATATTGTATTATGACAATGCAGGACTCTAAATTGAGAGAGATAAGTAGACATAATATGGAACCAAAGTAGAATCTAGTATAAAGTATTCATTCTTTCATTCACTCATTTATTTATAATTGCATCGAATGAATAAATGCTCTAATTAATGATTACAAATATGGTTATTGTACAGTTCTGTCCGCAATACATAGGGTTGAGTAGGGAACATAGACGGAAAACAACTAATTACATTGCAACAAATATACCCATAAAAAAGAGAGGACACAACATTTTCAAGAGATTTCACAAAGGAGATAAAATTTTAATAATTATTCTTTTAAATCTAGTGGATAGATATGTGGTGAAAGAAATTTTGAGTTTAGAGAGAGCATATAGAAAGGAGGAATTCTAGGTGTTAAGAGACTGGGAAAAGACGTTCAACACTATGTTCCTGAAATGGCAAGTAGTTAGATAAAGTTTGAGTGTAAGTTTTCTACTGCTGCGTTAACAAATGACTACAAACTTGCACTCAAAAGAACAAAATATTGACTGGGCACAGTGGCTTTACTCTGTAATCCCAGTACTTTGGGAGGCCAAGGCGGGTGAATCACCTGAAGTCAGGAGTTCAAGACCAGCCTGGCCAACATGGTGAAACACTGTCTCTACTAAAAATACAAAATATTAGTTGGGTGTGATGGCGGGTGCCTGTAATCCCAGCTACTTGAGAAACTGAGGCAGGAGAATTGCCTGAACCCAGAATGGGGAGGTTGCAGTGAGCGGAGATTATGCCATGGCACTCCAGCCTGGGCAACAAGAGTAAGACTCTGTCTCAAAAAACAAAAACAAAACAAAAACAAAACAAAAAAGAACAAAATATTATATCACAGATTCCTTGCATCCTGTGTCTGGGATATTTTAGCTCTGGGCATCAGAAGGCTGAAATCTAGGAATCATTCAATTGTATTCTCAACTAGAGGCTCAACTAAGGAAAGATCTTCTTCTGGTCGTCCTTATACTGTTGGCATAATTTAATTGGTTGCTGTTGTAAGACTCAGGTTTCTATTTTCCTGCTGGCTGTTTGCCAAGGATTAGTCTCAGCCGCTGGATACTGCTCTCATTTCCTTGTCCTGTGGTTCTTTCATCTTTGAAGCTAGCAACAAACAATCTCACTCTTGTCAAATTCTTATCTTATAGATAAACCTACTCACTTTCAGTGTTTACCTGGATAGGTCAGGACCACCAAAGTAATCTCCATTTTAATTAACTCAAAGTCAACTAATAGTGACGTAGTCAGAGGAAGATTCCTAACTAGGAATCTCTGTTATACTACAGGGCCAAGAATTTTTTTTGTGGCTTTTGAAACACTTTGTCCGCCTGCATAGGACCTCACTCTGTGGCCCTTTAAGGACCTCACCTACTTGTTTTTTTGTTCGTTCATTTGTATGTTTGTTTGTTTGTTTGTTTGAATTAGCATCCTTTTGGAGGAGGGAAGCTTCTTCCTTTGCCATTTGTGAGCTCTTATCCCAACCCCCAAGTCCTCCAAAGGCTCCTCCTTTATGTCAAGAGGGCAAATAAATGTTTACCTTTTGAATACGAGGGCTGCCATTTGTGTGAGCATATAAAGAATTCCCCTTAGTATCCCTATTGCTTCTTCTAACTTCCTCCTGTAACAGAGGGATTTCCCTGTCTGCTTAAGCATTTGTTCTGCATATTATTTCTGGAGGATGAAGAACCCCAAGTACAAATTTTCCTTTATTTCTTTAATCACTTCCATGCCCTTCTCAATAAACATCAAGACTTTCAAGGTCATATTCAAAGGGAGGGAAGTCAAGCCCCCTTGCAGCACTTAGCTGAAAAAACAGGCTTCTTGTCTACTTAAAGAACATAGGAAATGGGAATCTGGGAAAAGACACAATCCTTTTGTTGCTTGAATGTTCTGAGGGTCACTATAAGGTCATGAAGACAATGATACAGGCTGGCCCAAGGATGCAGGAACAAAAGACAAAAGTTCCCTTAGGACAGAGATAAAAGCTGGTCCCAGGATATATTAACATTAGAACAGAGAAAAAGGCAAGGTCAGGGGTACCTGGTAAAACTATTTTATTTCAAAGCTCCAAGGATGAATAGGGTGTCCGCTATTTACTCTGGTATCTCCTCTGTTCTCAAGTGGGTAATCATGACAAGATGGGACCAAGGATAACGGTATGCAATACCATTTATTCCAGAACCCTAAGGACAAATGGGGTGTGCCTATTCAGTAAACAATAATAGAAAAATAAGATGGGATGTCTTCTTTTTCTTTTTTTCCTCCTCTGTTCTCTCTTTACAGATGGGTAATCACATATCCATGTTGCAGAATACACCCCTCGGGTACATCCTCAATAACTGGAGGAATTTGGCCCCAAAACCCTAACATGAAAAGGGCTAATATTTTTTTTCTGTAATGTGTATTGGGTTGAATATAAGCTCTGGAACCAGGAATCTTGACTAGAAAATGGAAGCATAAATTTTAATACAATCTGTCAACAAGATTGCCTTGTCTCCAGAAAGAAAAATGGACAGAAATTCCCTAGATACAGACCTTCATGGCCTGAAGAAGCAACACTGACCTTTTTCAGGCTTGCAAAATGGGTCCAGCAATGGTACAAACTATGTTTAGGCAACCTCTCTGGTTGGCTCAGGGGACCTCTTATTGGGTTTACCGAAAGTTCAAGCCCTGGAGGAACCAAGAGCATAGCCAAGTCCAAAGCACACTGTTCCTTCTATCCCATTATATCTAAGTCTCCGAGCCCTAGAGCCTTCCCCTCTGTACCCAGGACCACCTTCTATACCAACCCCTTAAGTTATGCCCCCTTCAAGAGGTTAGTGGACCCACTAGAGTCCAAACCCATTCATTATGCAAAATCTTACCCAAACTAAAATGGAACTAGGGAAGTTTATGAAAGGCATTGACAAATACATCAAATGGTTCTGTAAACTGGCCTTAACATTTGAACTCATCTGGTGGGATATCTTAGTCATACCAGAGAAGACTCTGTGTAAAGGAGAACGTGACTCCATTATGGAGTTGGCTCAACAATTTCCAAATGCAATGCATTTGACTAACTTTGGTGGCTACCCTGTAGGGGGCCATCACAGTTCCCCCAGTCAACCCAGTTGAGATCACAATACTGAAGGGGTGTATGGAAAAGGAACCACATGTTCCTCTGTTTGGTAGAAGAAATGAATGCTAGAAGAGCAAAGCCTGTGAATTAAAATAAATTGGTCTTAATAGATCAAGCCCCTCTTGAAAACCCCAACACTATCATAGAGAGGCTACAAGAGGCCCTAGTGGTGTGAAGCATGCGAGACTAAATCCAGAGACACCAGAATGGAAACTGATCCTAAAGAACCATTTCCTAACTCAGGCATCCCCAGATATTTGGAGGAAACTCCAAAACCTAGCACTGGGCCCCAATACCCTTATGCCTGAAATCCCCAAATTAGCTGCCTCAGTTTTTTACAACCAGGACCAGGAGAAAAAGCAAAGGAGTCAGGGAAAGGAGAGGTGAAAAGAAAAGCAGCAGTTCTAAATATTGGCTGTCCTACAAGTCTACCAGCCACTCCAGGTTGCCCTCAGAATTCCTTCCCAGGTAACTGCCATCCTCTTTCTCCCCAGTGAACTGCCCTTTTTCATATACACTAAAGAAGAAATAGATTGGGCACCCAACATGGGTATAAGGAAAAAAAAATCAATGGTTGGTGCAAGTGAGGAGAACTTCATCTACCTTAAAGTCTCCCAATAAAAAGTCATCAAGAGTTACATGACTCCTACCATCTTGGAAAGAACAGTCTAGGGCAAACTTGTAAATGGGCATTCAGTGGGAAGTGACTGAACAAAACCATTCAACAGATTTGTCAAGCCTACATGTTATGAACCATAAATTATCCCCAGAGAGGGAACCTCTTTCCACTAGTAAGTCCAATTCAAAGGAGAGGTACATAAGCTGAGGAGAACTGGCAGATGAACTTCACCCAGCTTCCTGAATGCTGCAGGTTTAAGTACCTCTTGGTCTGTGTATATATTGTCACAGAATGGGGAGCAGCCCACCCCACAAGGGCTGAAAAGACACAGGAGGTAACTAAATTCCTCCTAAAGAAACTCATTCCCCGGTTTGGGTTCCCAAGGTCATTACAGAATTGACAATGGTCCATCCTTCATTTCCCACGTAACTCAATAGGTTAATAGTGCCCTAGGCATAAAGTAATACCTTCCCTCTTCCTAGAAACACCATTTTCAGGAAAAGTGGAAGGAACTCACCAAACCTCAAATGCACCCTCAATAAACTCTGTTAGGAAACAGCATAGCCATGGGTGGATCTTTTACCTTTAGGCCTCCCTCACATCCATATTACCCCTAAGGCTCTCTTGCAATTAAGCCCCTTCAAGGCCCTATATAACAAGGCATTTCTAAATTTGGACTTACTACTTCTATTAGTCCATTCTTGCACTGCTATAAAGAACTACCTAAGACTGTGTAATTTATAAAGAAAAGAGGTTTATTTGATTTATAGTTATACAGGCTTAACAGGAAGCATCACTGAGAGGTCTCAGGAAACTTACAGTCATGACAGAAGGTGAAGGGGAAGCAACATTTTCTTTACATGGCAGCAGGAGAGAGAGAGAGAGAGAGAGAGAGAGAGAGAATGCCGCACACTTGTAAACCATAAATCTCTTGAGAACTCACTTATTGTCATGAGAACAGCAAGGGGGATATCTGCCCTCATGATCCAATTGCCTTCCATCAGGCTCACCCCCTCCCAATTCAACATGAGATTTGGGTGGGGACACAAATCTAAGCCATATTATTCTGCCTCTGGCCCCTCTCAAATCTTATGTCCTTCTCACGTTGCAAAATACAATTGTCCCTTTCTAACAGTCTCCCAGTCCTTAAATAAAAAGCCCACAGTCCAAAGTCTCATCTGAAAAAAGGTAAGTCCCTTTCACCTATGAGCCTATAAAATCAAAAACAAGATAGTTTCTCCAAGACACAATGGTTTACAGACATTAGGTAAATGCTCCCATTCCAAAAGGGAGAAATTGCTCAAAACAAACGGGCAACAGGCTCTATGCAAGTCCAAAAGCAGACAGGGCACTAATTAGATCTTAAAACTCCCAAATAATCTCCTTTGACTTTATGTCTTACCTCCAGGGCATGCTGATATAAGATCTGGGGTCCCAAGGCCTTGGGCAGCTCCACCCTTGTGGCTCTACAGTACAGGGCTGTCAGGTGTTTCACGGGCTGGCATTGAGTGCTTGAGGCTTTTCCAGGAGCACTGCACAAGCTGTTGGTGAATCTGCCATTTTGAGGTCTGGAGGGCAGTGGCCCTCTTTTCACAGCTCCACTAGGTAGTTCCCCAGTGGGGACTCTGTGTTGGGGCTCCAACACCACGTTTCCCCTCTGCACTGCCCTAGTAGAGGTTTTTGATGAGGGCTCTGCCCCTGCAGCAGATTTCTGCCTAGAAATTCAGGCATTTCCGTACATCATTTGAAATATAGGCAGAGGCTTCCAAGCCTCAACTCTTGCCATCTGCACTCCTGCAGGTTTAACACCACATGGCAGCCATCAAGTCACGGGGCTTGCACCCTCTGAAGCAACATCCCAAATTGTTCCTTGGCCCCTTTTAGCCATGGCTAGAGCTGGAATGGCTAGGATACAGTTTACCATTTCCTGAAGCTGCACAGAGCTGTGGGGTCCTGGACCCAGACCAGGAATCCTAGGCCTCCAGGCCTGTAATGGGAGAGTCTGCCACAAAAGTCTCCAACATGCTCTGGAGACATTTTCTCTATTGTCTTGGCTATTAACATTAAGCTTCTTTTTCCTTACGCAAATTTCTCAACTGGCTTGAATTTTTCCCTAGAAAATGAGTTTTTCTTTTCTACACAGTTCACTTTTGTACATAACCGTCTTTTTTTTTTTTTTTTTTTTTTTTTTTTTTTTTGAGACGGAGTCTCTCTCTGTTGTCCAGGCTGGAGTGCAGTGGAATGATCTCGGCTCACTGCAAGCTCTGCCTCCCGGGTTCATGCCATTCTCCTGCCTCCGCCTCCTGAGTAGCTGAGACTACAGGTGCCCACCGCCATGCCCGACTAATTTTTTGTATTTTTAGTAGAGATGGGGTTTCACTGGGTTAGCCAGGATGGTCTCGATCTCCTGACCCCATGATCCGCCCACCTCGGCCTCCCAAAGTGCTGGGGTTAGAGGTGTGAGCCACCACGCTCGGCCTTTTTTTTTTTTTTTTTTTAAGATGGAGTCTTACTTTGTCATCCAGGCTGGAGTGCAGTGGCACGATCTCTGCTCACTGCAAACTCTACCTCCTGTGTTCATGGAATTCTCCTGCCTCAACCTCCCGAGTAGCTGAGATTACAGGCATGTATCACAATGCCCGGCTAATTTTTGTATTTTTAGTAGAGACAAGGTTTCACTATGTCGGCCAGGCTGGTCTCAAACCCCTGACCTCAAGTGATCCACCCACTTCAGCCTCCCAAAGTGCTGGGATTACAGGCTAGGCTGCAAATGTTCCAAACTTTTATGCTCTGCTACCCTTTTAAACATAACTTCCAGTTTCAGGTTATCTTTTTGTTCATGCATGTGAGTGTATACTTTTTGAAACAGCCAGGTTACATTTTGAATGTTTTACTGCTTAGAAATTTCTTCACAAGGTATCATAAATAATATCTCTCAAGTTCAATGTTCCGCAGATCTCTAGGGCAAGGGCAAAATGCTGCCAGTCTCTTTGCTGAAGCATAGCAAGAGTGACCTTTATTCCAGTTCTGAATAAATTTCTCGTCTCCATTGGAGACCATCTTAGCTTGGACTTCATTAACCCTATCACTATCAGCATTTTGGTTAAAACCATTCAACAGGTCTCTAGGAAGTTCCAAATTTCCTCATATTTTCCTATCTTCTTCCAATTCCTCCAAACTGTTTCAACCTCTGCCCATTACTCATTTCCAAAATCGCTTCCACATTTTTAGGTATCTTTACAGCAGTAGCCCAATCGTGCTACCAATTTTCTGTATTAGTCCATTCTTGCACTGCTATAAAGAACTACTCGAGACTTGGTAATTTATGATATATATATATAAAAAGATGTTTAGTTGATTCAAAGTTCTACAGGCTTAACAAAAAACATGACTGGGAGGCCTCAGGAAACTTGCATTCATGGCAGAAAATGAAGGGGAAAATCAAGCATTTCACATGGTGCTTGAGAAAGGGTGAAGGGAAAAGTGTCACACACTTTTAGAGCATCAGATCTTGTGAGAACTCACTCACTATCATATGAACAGCGAGTTGGAAATCCACTACTATGATCTAATCACCTTCCACAAGGCCCCTCCTCCAATTCAACATGAGGTTTGTGTGGGGACACAAATCCAAATCATATTTTTACTAGACGAAGAAATCGCCAGTATTACCCAGTATGTCCCTTGTTTAGTAAACTTCCAATAGGCTCCCAAGTAATCCCAATGGGTAACAAACAAACCCAAAATCCAAAGGAGAAAAATGCCCCCATGTATATCCTCCAGACTCATTAGTTTTTATGAAGCTTGGAAGGATGGAACCCGAAATTCCCAACTAACTCCAGTCTGGAAAGACCCCTTCACCATTCCACCATCTACCTTGATAGACATTAAGTACTAGAGATTGCCAGCTAGATACATCACACTAGGACAAGGCTATGGAAAGGCCCTGAAACACCAGCATCAGAATCAGCAACTTCAGCTCCATAACACACTTGTGTGGCACTGGACAATCTGAAATTCCTTTATAAATGAGAAGATAAGTAATGCCTCCTTAACATCTTTTTACTTCAATGTAAAGTGGTCCCAGTATTAGAAATTTTACTGACAATTGCTCTGATTGCTATCACTATTTTAACCCTAACTTGTACACCATCAGGAGTCCCAGAGGCAGCTTGCTTTGTGACCAATTTCTCTTTTCATAATCATCTTAGGTTGCCATGGACCCGCTCCTGCTGGTTCTCATTCTCACCCCTTTGTTAGTAGCACACTACCATCCTGATTTTCTGTTATTGGAAAAAGCTCAGCAATTGCTCCAAAGCACAGTATCCCCTTACTCTGCCAGTTGCTGGTTATATATTAGCTCTTCTGTTAAAACACCAGTGATAGCTTATATAGCCTTGCCCCCAGATAGGACAAGCATCGAGGTGGAATTACGTATTTTTTTTTTTTAAATCAATGGGACCATAATCTGAAAAGAATATTAAGGCCTTCTTGCAAAAGTAAAGCGATATTTCCCTGATATCTGCAAGGAAACTCTCATTTTCAAACCTATTTTTGTAATATCACTTTAATGGGAATAGCCCCTATTTGTGTTATATAGTCAAAAGAAAAAAATGCAATGAATGTAGGTGCTCTTCCCAGTAGTTTGTAATGTGACTCTCACTGTAGATCCTAACCAACAGTCTTACCAAACATTCACCCACAACTCATTCCATAATTAATCAAGATTCCCAAACCTCCGCATATTGCTTTTCCTTGGGGAACTCGGCTAGATAAGTCCACCCAGTTTTGCCAAGGACACCCAAGCTCATGTTGTACTCAAAGTTTCTGGTTCCAGACTGCTGATTATAACCAATGTTGACAAATTGTCAATCTCAGCTATACAGCATTTTTACTAAAGACAAATGATGGTAGGACTGGTTTGCTTTATTATAATTGGCCTAATTGTTGTATACAGTGTAGCAAGAATAATTATTTTTTGCATAGACGTTTAAATTGGCTTTAATGGAACTTTGTTCCATGGGAGGAATCTCAGGTAAGACTTCTTTAAAGCTGAGCCCAGCCATGGGTCTGTGCCATCAAAAACCTCCGAGTTGGATGAATTTCCTCTCCTCTTGAGGTTCTAAGATAAACCTGGGGCTTTTGTGCCTGTCAGAAAACGACATTCTTTATTTAGCACAGGTCAGCCCTTGGAAAAACTAGCCTCCTATTTTGTGTACACAGACCCTGTGCAGGGTTTGTGACTTAATTTTCTAAACAAGAAGCTCTAATAAAAACAGGATAAAGCCAATTACACTTGTTTTTTCAGAATGTTGTAACCAATCTATAAATTTTAATCTTAATTATAAAATATAACTTCTATAAGCCTTTTATAACCTTTTTTAAGGAATTGGTTAATGCTTCAAGAAAACCTTATTCTGACATAGGGGTCCATATTACTGGTTTTGCATCAGTGTGCCTTTGATATTAATGATTAATTTATAGAGAAACTGAACTTATTTCATTTTTCAAAATCGGCCCTTACAATCTTATGCCCCCACCTCTTCCGCGATAGACCCTGGACCTTGAGGAGTTGCATAGTTTCAGTTTCTTGCCTTGTGTCTCAGGAATACAGTTTATTTTGACTGGAATCTTCTATGGGGCCTGAAGATGAGTCTTTAATTGCTGTCGGTGTTTAAGATTTAGCAGGATTTGATGTCCTTCTTAGACCCAGGAGTTAAAAGCCCTGTACCTCAATGTTACAAGGGCTTTCATAGCTAGCAAGACATATGGATGTAATAACCTTAATATAAAAAAAATTATCTCAGTTTTATTTTCCTAAGCAAACTGAAACTTAATAGTAATATGGCAACTTGATTATATAAAAAATTTTGTTGATATATATATATATATATACACACACACACACACATATATATACTCATCCTCTTATTGAGACTTACACTGACTGTTCATGACATAGTTGAACTTTCTGATTTGTTCTTAACATCCCTTTTTTTAAAAAACACAGTTACTTTATCTTAGAACTAAACTTACCATACAAGATTTTTAAAAATAAAAATTTCCCTTTAAGTTTTTTTACCTCAAAAAAAGAAAAACTTCTTTATTTTTATAACTTTCTTTACATCTTCTTTTTTTCTGGTTCCTTTTACTTTGTTTTATACATAAGCTTTAAACAAGTTTTGAATTAGGCAAAACTTGTTCACCTTTTATTTTTTAGCAAGAATGTTTCCTTACAATATATATTTATTGAAAAATACCAAAATAATGAAATATTTATTGTTTGATTTAACATAACTTCATATTCTAAATTATGACCAGTTTTTCCAAAAGTATTTATCCCATTATATTTGCATAATTATTTTATTTTAATTTTTTACCTGTATTATTCATGAAAACTGTGATAGTCATGATTTAAAGTTATGAATCTGGCATTGCAAGATCATAACTGAGACAGTGAAAAAAAGATTTGACCTAAGTTCAAGATGCAGCTATTTTCATCAAATCCATATTCATGTTTTATTTATTAAAAATTACACAAAAAAAGATCATTCTGTCTTGGGTAGGGTTTATAATTTTGTAACCCCTAGGCCAAATTTTGACACCTTATAGTACTTGGCAGGGATAAGTATGAAATTGTTTGATTAATAAGCACAAACAAAAATGCATGCTGGCAATTATTAAGACTTTCTAATATTATCTTACCAATAATTTTAAAGCTAGCTTATTTATTAAAGATTTTACTTAAGTTGCATAAACTTGGAAAAGCATTTGACTAGTCTTTTTTTAAGTATCTGATTTAAGCACTTTTGTTTTTCTTTAAGTCAATGAATTAAATCTCTTTTACATATTTAGGTAGTGAAATATTTTGTACACAACACATAAATGCATATGAAGTCATATTAGACATGCCGATGGAAGTACATTTTATAGATTTATAAAGAAGCTCCCACCCCCGCTTTATTTTTTCCTATCTTAGACTTTCAGAGTCTTGATAACCTGTTTTACAAACCTAAGCAGTGGACAGCTAAATAGCCTTAGATTTGCACATCAAAGAAAATAACTCAGGTGAAAATCAGAGAGAAAAAGTGGTGGTGCTAGAGGGAAATGCTTTTGTTTGTCTTTGAGCCAAATTAAACATAAAATTAAACTACTCTTCCTTAAAAAACCCAAGAGCAGCCTCTGCTGAAATAACTATTTTAGTCAAAAAATCAGGCAAAAGCAGATTTCAGTCAACTAAGAAGAAAAAACAAAACCTTTGCTCAAAAAAATAAAACAAAACAAAAAAACTCACAAGGTTTTAGGAGAGAAAAACAAACAAAAACATAAAGGCCTTTTAAATACAAAATGCACACATACACACTTACATCTTAGATGTTAACCTTTTAATTAAACTGACTTTTAACCATTGAACTCCTTTAAAAATTTTTTTTCTTATTACCATATTTTAGCTAGGACAAAATGTTGCTATTTCAGACATAAAGCCATTGCTGTTTCAGTTTGTTCTGGCAGGCAAAGAGTTGGCCTTGTTATGTAAATAAAGCCCCTTTAGTAGTTAACATTAAAAATAATTTATTTTCTTTTATTTTCCTCTTCCTGGCCTTTCTCTCTCACTTCAGAGGCCTTGTTCCCTGTAATTTAGGTTTCCCCTTTGGATTTAATCGAGACAGAAAGAAGAAAAACAACTGAACAGTTAAGCAAAACTAATAGTGACCAAACAAATTATCCTATTTCTGAGTGCTCTAAGTGTAAGCACAAATTAACATCAGCTGATTTTAATGCTAATTTTTGTCATTTAAGAGAATTTGCAAGACACCATTCCAAATCAGTTTCTTACGTAGTGATGGGGACCAAGATGGAGACCGCTCTCTGCCAATGCAGAAGCAGATGAATATATCTGCCTTCGTGGAAGCAAGTGGAAAAACTCTCACGAAAGGAAGTGCTTTTTTTTGTTTTTGTTTTTGTTTTTTTTTAAAAAACAGCAGATAAACCTCAGACCCCCCAACTGAAAAAAGTTGGAAGATTAGGGATTCCTAGAGGAAAGAGGTCCTAGACTTTGGCAAATTTTCCTGTCCTTTCGGGCTATAAGTTTCTCAAAAAAAGGCCAAAAAAAGGCCTTTATGTTTTTGTGTGTTTTTCTCTCCTAAAATCTTGTGGGTTTTTGTTTGTTTGTTTGTTTGAGTACCAAGCATCAAGATGTGAACTGCTGCAGGCCGGGTCACTTTTACTCAGGGTCCCTCCATGGTTACCAGATGTCAGTTGAGGAAAATGATGAGACAAGTCTCAATCATTTTAGGAAATTTATTTGCCAAAGTTAAGGATGCGTCCGAAAGTCAGGTCTATTCCTTTCTCTGAAGATAATTTTGAGGGCTCCAAATTTAAAGGGGAAAGGGTGGGATATTGAAAAGCATACAGTTTTAACACAAACAAAAGGAGTAGAGCAAAAATGTGGGGAATCTTCATTTTATGTAAGATAACACAGACAAAATGGGGTAGGAGAACAATCAGTTATACATGTGTGCCTGGTTGGCTGGCTGGGGTGATTGCACCTGTAAAGATAAGACATCAATTTGCATTGGCCATGGTGAAGTTTTAACAACTGACCAGGAATTTCCTTGTGGGTAAAATACGGGGGAGGCAGGTAGCTTTGTATCTTGTAGCCATGCTATTTAGGAATCAAAAGGGGGAGGCAGGTTTGCGTGACCCAGTTCCCAACTGGACTTTTCTCTTTGGCTAAATGAGTTTGGGGTCCCAAAATTTAATTTCATTTCACATGGGAAATGTTCTGAAAGCTAACGCAGTCTAGAGAGCCCCCATGTCTGTCACCCCTCATTGCTATCAGTAAGCTATGGCATCTGGTGGGTTGATTTGTGGGGAGTGTCTTTCTTCACCCACAAGGAATGGTTAGGACACTCTTGTTTCCAAAGGCCTTATTGCTTACAATTTGTATACTGTGGTGGCCCCAAGGGCAAACAGTCCTTTAGGCAAATGGTGGGGTATGGGGCGTCTTATACAAAGATTTTTTTTTTTTTCCTACAGAACATACCTTCTTGTGTTCTTATTGTATATGAGATCAGTGGCATTCAGAGCACTCTGTTGTCTAATGTCACATTGTTTTGGCTTTTCCTAGGCTTGATCACTGTTATTAAACACTTTAAAGACAATTTCAGTCATAGTCATTGAGACATCAACATTCTACTCTTTGTATCTTTATCTACTTATATCTGGGGCACTCTGATGGATGAAAGTCATATTAACCAGTCTCATGTTATCTGGGTGTTCAGAGTCTGTATCAGCATATTGCCTGTAAGCTTCAAAGATTCTCTCAAGAGTTCAGGCTTTTTAGCTTTGAGATACCCTTTGCAATCCACATTACTGAAAACACCTTGTAATAATTTAACTTTACCTGGTCTCTGGGGTCATTGGGGTCCCAGTCTGGCTCAGTCCTGGGTATGACTTGCACAGCTAGAACCCTAGCTCGATTATTTTTTTGTGATTCTTATAGCCTTTTGGCTCCCTGTTGAGTTTTCTAGCACCATTCTACATTCCTCTGGAGTGAGGAAGGTATTTCTGAGGGTCTGAATGTCAAACTACATGGTGTATGAATAGCAAGGATGGATGTAAATAAAATTTCCATCATTTTGTAATCATCCACGTAGGCAGGCATGTTATTTTTCCAATTATGTATGTTCAAAGTCGAAAAGGGCGAATGAACATCTGAGAATTCAGTGGGTAACCATTGGTAATCAAGATCTGTAGGAACTTGTCTTAATAGGAATTACCCTGTATGTTAAGGAGCATTCCCCAGGCTGAATTGAGTACCCTGTGTATATGTGGAGGTATGTGGAAGGCATGCAATTTCTGCCTAACTGGTAGGTAAGTAGTTGGGGGTAGGGAGGTACAAAACTGAGCCACTGCCTTCAGGAGAATCATTGTGCCCTTCCGGGTCACTTTTCATAGCACCACTGGCATACCATGGAGGCACTGTAGGAGACAGCAAAAGAGGAAAGACGATATCATCATATGATTCATATTCTAAAAAGGTAACTTTTCTCTGTGGATTCCCCCTTTGAACCATAGAATTTACATCTCTTTTGTAAATTCTTATTTTTGTATAAGGTATTTTGGTATAATAATTCTTATTTTTTAATAAAAAAATTGTACATAGGGATCTCAACCCATTTCTTTTATCTTTTACAGAGCAATTCTAATTGGAGAATAGTAGAATAGTTTAGGGTCCCAATCTTAGGCCGTTTTTCTCTGATTCCAGCAAATATCGAGGTCAAGCAGTATTATGAAAGAAAATCATCCCAGACTAGGCAACATGGTAAGATCCGAAGAGCTGGGACTATTAAAGTTAAGAGATTATTAGGCCATGAGATATCTGCCCTTATGAATGGATTAATGCCATTATCATGGAATTGGGTTTGCTATAAAAGGAGGAGTTGTCTGCCTTTTTTTCTCTCCCCATCTTTTCCTCTGTTTACCCTCTGCCCTTAGATGCCTTTTGCCACATTATTAGGCAGTAAGAAGGCCTGGTCACAGGTTCTTTGCTCCTCAATCTTGAAACTTCCAGACTCCAGAAATGAAAGGAAACAAACATCTATTATTTATAATTACCCAGTCTCCAGTATTCTGTTATAGCAGCACAAAATGGACTAAGAAAAATAGTGAAAGACTGTAAGGGATACTGTTGAAGCCCACCATATATCCTTGTAGCCTGAAAATTTGTGTTAATTCTCTATAGACAGTTCATATACGCTCAAGTCCTACTCTCTCAGCCTCTCTGCCTGAGAAATTTCTCAAGGCCATAAGAAAAACATTCAAAACTGTCAGCAATTAAGTGAGACTGGATGAATACATACTTAAGCTTTCTCACTCTTCAGTGGGACAATACTGAGATACATTGTACCCAGTTCCTCAGAGGATTCCCAATTGCCCACAGTGGTAACTCAAGTCCAAACCCTTATTGTTGTCCCACTCCCAAATGGCTTCTGGGATTACTTCCAAGTAAATTATCTCCATCCAAATGTTTTCCTCAAATCTGTTTGGAGTAGGAGTGAATAAATACAAGCTAAGGCACAGAAAAACAGTATATAAAGAACTTCAACATTTTTTTTTATTGTGGTTCTTCTGCCTGGAAAATATTTCCTTTGGATGTTTACATGGTTTATACCCTCTCCTCTTCAAGCCTTTGCTCAAATATCTTCTTCAGTGTGTGTTTCCCTGACCGTCCTATTTCAAATGTTGGCATCCACCCACAACCAGCACTCTTTCTCATTCTTTAATAATTTAAGTTTTCTGGAGAACACATTAGCATATTATTTAAGATAAAAGTTGATTTTAGGACATCTTTCTTGGGAGAGAGGTTCAGGCAGGGATTGAGACGTGGTAAAGCAGCAGCTGTAGGACTGTGTAGGCAAGATGAGCAAAGTACTAATGATTTCTAAGATATAAGCATTTTATATCAGAAAAGATTTTACGTAATAAAAACAATGAAAAATATAATTTACCTATAAATATCTATTCAGGAAAGAAAAAAATAAGCACTTACATAAGCATTTTAATGTTAGCCAATATAAATTGATATTACAACCAAAACTTCAAACTGATTTCTAATTCACGCTTCTATTAAAAATGTATCTTGCTTCTCTGTAGTCTTAGTTACTCAAAAAAACTTCATTTAATTTCTGTCACTATGTAATAAATTTAGAGCAACACACAGCTAAAATAAATTTTCAACAACTGTTGCCATTAAAGACAGGATACCTTCAATGCTTATTCATTTTTAAGACCTCTTCCCTATTGCTTTTGAAGATAAGCCTGCTGTGAATAGCTTCCCCTTAATGCCTCCTTCTAGAATATCAAAAGTATAATTCTCTATAGATGATTTTACCACAGATATGCACATTGAATAAAAACTGGCTTTTGATTGTACTTCAGAAGATTAAATTCATCATATAAATGTAAGCATTAAGCCTTGGGAAATAAACTCATAGCTAAATTTCCAGAGTTTCTGGTGAATTAAAGCTAGATTTGAAAGAAAAATTTTAGTATGAAATGTGAATAATGATAAAAATGTTAAACATTAATCCAAAAGTATCCAAAACTTCAAAATACACTAAATCAGAGGGTAGTTGATTTTTCTATAATAGGCGTTGCAAAACAGAAAATCAATGAGTATATTATAATTTTTTATATGTATAAATTTTCATATACCCAGCTTTTTCTCTCTATATATGTGTATGTGTGTATGTACACATACACATAATATATGTCAGGTTCCCAAAACAAAAGAACATATAGATAAGTAGTGTACATGAATGTTATCCAAATATGATAAAATTTTATTATTTAATAACTGTCACAAATAATAACTTACAAACCTAAAACTACCACGTATATCTGAATGAGTCAAATGATTTTGCCTTGTAATATCACATTTATATTTTGCAATCTTCTTTCAACATTTTGATATTTCTTATATTTAAAGTTTTTTACAAATTTCAGCATGCCATATCTTATTTTGAATTTGGACTCTACATTTATAAGTCAGAGTTTCCAAGAGAAACAGAACATATACATGTATATATACACACACAGTGTATATATATGTGTGTGTATATATGTGTACATATATATATAATATATATATGTAGTATCACTATTTAGATAACTTCCAAAGTATCTTCTCTAATATGTCACTAGTAGGATTAAGTTAGAAATCAATAACAGAAGGAAAACTGGAAAACTCGCAAATATTTGGGAAGTAAACAACAAGTTTTAAACAACAGATCAAAGAAGAAATCACAGGGAAATTAGGAATTAGAGACAAATACAAAGTAAAACCCAACATACCAAACTTATGAACAAAGTGAAAAAAGAGCCACATGGCAACTTTGTATTTACTTGCATTAAATGCTTGCATTAAAACAGAATTAAAATCTCAAATCAACAATCCGTTTTTACAACATGAGAATCCACCGTCCCAGAAAAAAAATAGGAAAAACAAAAACTAAAAGCAGAAGGAAACAAACAGTAATGATTATAGCAGAGATATATGAAATAGAGAACAGATAAATAACAGAGAAAATTTTTTTAAAAAGTTATTTCTGCCGGGCGCGGTGGCTCAAGCCTGTAATCCCAGCACTTTGGGAGGCCGAGACGGGTGGATCACGAGGTCAGGAGATTGAGACCATCCTGGCTAACACGATGAAAACCCGTCTCTACTAAAAAAATACAAAAAACTAGCTGGGCGAGGTGGTGGCCGCTTGTAGTCCCAGCTACTCGAGAGGCTGAGGCAGGAGAATGGTGGGAACCCAGGAGGCGAAGCTTGCAGTGAGCTGAGATCGGCCACTGCACTCCAGCCTGGGCGACAGAGCGAGACTCCGTCTCAAAAAAGAAAAAAAAAAAAAAAAAAAAAGAAAAAAAAAAAAGGTACTTCTTTGGAAAGATCAAAATAACTGACCTATATATAGCTAACATAACTGAAAAAAAAGAGAATCCTCAAATTGTGATGACCAGAAAAGACTAGAAGATATTATTACTTACTCTACAGAAATATAAAATATTATAAGAGACTACTATGAATAATTATCTTCTAGTAAGTTAGATAACCTAAATGAAATACATAGAGTTCTAGAAACTTAAAACTTATTAAGACTCAACCCTAAAAAATTTCAACATGTGAGTAGACTTGCTAGCAGGTTGAATTAGTAATCAAAAATCTTCCAACAAAGAAAAAAATCTGGATCTGATGGCTTCACTAGTGAAATTTACCAAACATTTAAAAATAACTAACACTAATGTTTCTCAAATTTTTCCAAAAATTTGTAGAGGGAACATCTTCTAATGTACTCTATGAGGCCAGCATTATTCTTATGCCAAAGACAGACAAAGACTATAGAAAAACGAAACTACAGAATAATATCTCTTATAAACTTTGATGCAAGTTCCTCAAAAAAAAACCCCAGCAAACTGAATTTAGTAGCATATTAAAAAGTTAAACACCATGACAAAGAGGGATTTGTTCCTGGAATGCAAGGATGGCTCAATATATAAAAATTAGTAACTGTTATACACCACATTAACAGAATGTAGAAAAAACACAAATACGACTATTTCAATTGTTACAGAAAATACATTTAACACAATTCAACACCCTTTCATAATACAACACTCAACAGAGTAGGAATAAAAACCTTTCAGCAAAATAGTAACTATATATGAAAAATCCACAGAAAATAGCATATTTTATGGTAAAATATGGAAAATCTTTTTATTCATCTGTTCTCACACTGCTAATAAAGACGTACATGAGACTGGGTAATTTATAAAGGAAAGATGTTTAATTGACTCACAGTTCCACATGGCTGGGGTGGCCTCACAATCATGGCAGAAGGTGAAAGGGACACAAGACACATTTTACATGGCAGTAGGCAAGACAGAGTGGGTAGGAGAACTCCCCTTTTTAAAATAATCAGATCTCATGAGATTTATTCACTATCAGTCGAACAGCACTGGAAGACTCGCACTCATGATTGAATTACCTCCCACTGGGTCCATCCCACAACATGTGGGGATTATGGGAGCTACAATTCAAGATGAGATTTGCCTGGGGACACAGCAAAATGATATCAGTTTTTTCCCTCTAATATCAAGAACAAAAATATTGGAAGGCCTAACCAGAGCAATTAGGCAAGAACAAGAAAACAAAGACATTTAGCCTGGAAAGGAAGAAATGAGATTCTCTCTAATTTCAGAAAAGATGTAAAAATTACTAAAAATGTATTTAAAAACTTTTAGAATAAGTGAATTTAGTAAAATTCCAGGATATCAAATTAGCATAAAATACATTTCATTTTATACATTGACAATAAACAATCTAAAAAGAAATCAAGAAAAATAGTATCAAAGAGATAAAATACTTACTTATACCTAACCAAGAAGGCAAAATAACTTTTACAATGAAAACTATAAAACTGTGCTGAAAGAAATTGAAGATGTAAATATATGAATATCCATCTTATAATCATGAATTGAAAGAGTTGATATTATTTAGACTCAATACTAATCAAAATGATTTATGGATTTAATGTAATCTTAACCAAAATTTTGATGACTGTTTTGCAAAAATAGAAAGGGACTTTAAATGGTCAAAATATTCTTGAGAAAAAAAAAAAAAGCTTAAGAAATTACACTTACTGATTTAAAACTTAACTACAAATCTAAAATGATCAAAACAGAGTGGGGATGGCATAAAGACAGATCTATAAACAAATAAAATAGAATGGAGAGCCCAGAAATAAACTCATGCACGTATGGTCAAATGCTTTGCAGCAAGGATATCAAGACCATTCAATGGTAAAGGAAAGTCTTTTCACCGAGTGGTGCTAGGAAGCCTAATTACGCACATGGAAAAGAAGGAAGCTTGACCTTTATGTACCACCATGAGAAAATTTAACTCAAAATGGATCAAAAACCAAAATGTAAAACATAAATCTATAAAACTCTTAAAATAAAATATGGCAAAACCTTCTTGACATTGGAGTTGACCATGAATTCTTGAATATAATACCGAAGGCACAGGCAACAAAAGAAAATAGTAGATAAATTAAATTTTATTAAATTAAATTTTATTAAAACTTTAGAGATTAGGATTGCAACCCTTGCTTTTTTTTTTTTTTTTTTTTTTTTCTTATTTGCTTGGTAAATATCCCTCCATCTCTTTATTTTGAGGCTATGAGTGTCTTTGCACATGAGAAAAGTCTCCTTAATATAGCACACTGATGGGTCTTGAATTTTTATCCAATTTGCCAGTCTGTGTCTTTTAATTGGGGCATTTAGCCCTTTTACATTTAATGTTAATATTGTTATGTGTGAATTTGATCCCATCATTATGATGCTAGCTGGTTATTTTGCCCATTAGTTGACACAGTTTCTTCATAGTTTCACTAGTCTTTACAATTTGGTATGTTTTTGCAGTGGTTGGTACCAATTTTTTCCTTTCCATATTTAGTACTTCCTTCAGGGGACCTTGTAAGGCAGGCCTGGTGGTGACAAAATCTCTTAGCATTTGCTTCTCTGTAAAAATTTTTATTTCTCCTTCACTTATGAAGCTTAGTTTGGCTGGATATGAAATTCTGGGTGGAAAAATTCTTTTCTCCAAGAATGTTGAATATTAGCCCCTACTTTCTTCTGGCTTATAGGGTTTCTGCAGAGAGATATTCTGTTAGTCTGATGGGTTTCCCTTTGTGGGACCTTTCTCTCTGGCTGCCCTTAACATTTTTTCTTTCGATTATCTGTCTTGGGGTTGTTCTTCTTGAGGAGTATCTTGGTGGTGTTCTCTGTATTTCTTGAATTTGCATGTTGGCCTGTCTTGCTAGGTTGGGGATATTCTCCTGGATAATATCCTGAAGACTATTTTCCAACTTGGTTCCATTCTCCTCATCACTTTCAGGTACACCAATAAAACGTAGGTTTTGTTTTTTTACATAGTCCCGTGTTTCTTGGAGGCTTTGTTCTTTCCTTTTCATTTATTTTCTCTAATCTTGTCTTCACACTTGGTTCCATTAAGTTGATCTTCAATCTCTGATATCTTTTCTTCCACTTGAATGATTTGGCTATTGATACTTGTGTATGCTTCACAGAGTTCTCATGCTGTGTTTTTCAGCTCCATCAGATCATTTATGCTCTTCTCTAACCAGTTATTCTAATTAGCAATTCCTCTAACTTTTTTTCAAAGTCTTTAGCTTCCTTGCATTGGGTTAGAACATGCTCCTTTAGCTCAGAGGAGTTTGTTATTATCCACCTTCTGAAGCCTACTTCTGTCAATTTGTCAAACTCATTCTCCGACCAGTTTTGTTCCCTTGCTGGTGAGGAGTTGTGATCCTTTGGAGGAGAAGAGACATTCTGGTTTTTGGAATTTTCAACTTTTGTGCTGTTTTTTCCTCATCTTCATGGATTTATCTAACTTTGGTCTTGATATTGGTAACCTCCGGATGGGGTTATTGTGTGGACATCCATTTGGTTGATGTTAATGCTAGTAACATGTCTTCATTCTAAAAAATCTCAATAACCTGGGTATTGATGGGACATATCTCAAAATGATGAGAACTATTTATGAAAAAGCAACAGCCAATATCATACTGAATGTGCAAAGCTGGAAGCATTCCCTTTGAAAATGGGCATGAGACAATGATTACCTCTTTCATCACTCCTATTCCACATTGTACTGAATTTCTGGTCAGGGCAATTAACAATTGCTACAAAGAGAATAAAATACCTAGGAATACAACTTACAATGGATGTGAAGGATATCTTCAAGGAGAACTACAAAACACTGATCAAGGAAATATGAGAGGACACAAACAAATGGGAAAACATTTTATGCTCATGAAAAGGAAGAATCAATATTGTGAAAATGGCCATACTGCACAAAGTAATTTATAGATGCAATGCTATTCCCATCAAGCTACCACTGACTTTCTTCACAGAATTAGAAAAAAGAAAAAAAAAAGCTACTTTAAATTTCCTATGGAACTAAAAAAAAGCTAATATAGTCAAGACAATACTAAGCAAAAAGAACAAAGCCGGTGGCGTCATGCTACCTGACTTCAAACTATACTACAAAGCTACAGTAACAAAAACAGCATGGTACTGTTACCAAAACAGATATATAGACCAATGGAATAGAAGAGAGGCCTCAGAAATAATGCCACACATCTACAACCATTTGACCTTTGACAAACCTGACAAAAACAAGCAATGGGGAAAGGATTCCCTATTTAATAAATGATGAAGGGAAAACTGGCTAGCCATATGCAGAAAACTGAAATTGAACCTGTTACTTACACCTTATACATAAATTAACGCAAGTTGGATTAAAGACTTAAATGTAATATCTAAAACCATAAAAACCCTAGAAGAAAACCTAGGCAATGTCATTCAGGACCTAGGCATGGGCAAAGACTTCATGACAAAACACCAAAAGCAAAGGCAACAAAAACCAAAATTGACAAATTGGATCTAGTTAAACTAAAGAGCTTCTGCACAGCAAAACAAACTATCATCAGAGTGACCAGGCAACGTACAGAATCAGAGAACAATTTTGCAATCTATTCATCTGACAAAGGTCTAACATCCAAAGTCTACAAAGAACTTAAACAAATTTACAAGAAAAAAACAACCCCATCAAAAAGTGGGTGAAGAATACGAACAGACACTTCTCAAAAGACATTCATGTGGCTAACAAACATACGAAAAAAAGCTCATGGTCACTGGTCATTAGAGAAATGCAAATCAAAATCACAATGAGATAACCCCTTCACGCTAGTTAGAATGGTAATCATTAAAAAGTCATGAAAGAACAGATGCTGGAGAGGATGTGGAACAATAGGAACACTTTTACATTGTTGGTGGGAGTGTAAATTAGTTCAACCATTGTAAAAGACAGTGTGGCAATTCCTCATGGATCTAGAACCAGAAATACCATCTGACCCAGCCATCCCATTACTGGGTATATACCCAAAGGATTATAAATCATTCTACTATAAAGACACATGCACATGTATGCTTATTGCAGCACTCTTCACAGTACCAAAGACTTGGAACCAACCCAAATGCACATCAATGATAGACTGGATAAAGAAAATGTGACACATATACATCATGGAATACTATGCAGCCATAAAGAAAGATGAGTTCATGTCCTTTGCAGGGACATGGATGAAGCTGGAAACCATCGTTCTCAGCAAACTCACACAGGAACAGAAAACCAAACACTGCCTGTCTCATTCATAAGTGTGAGTTGAACAATGAGAATACATGGACTCAGGGAGGGGAACATAACACACCAGGGCCTGTTGGGGGAGGTGGAGGACTAGGGGAGGGTTAGCATTAGGATAAATACCTAATGTAAATGATGGGTTGATGGGTGCAGCAAACCACCATGGCACATGTATACCTATGTAACAAACCTACATGTTATGCACATGAATCCCAGAGTTTAAATTATATATTTAAAAAACTTTAAACAAATTTTATCAAAAGGCAATATCAACATAATAAAGAGACATCCCATAGAATGGGAAATATATTTCCAAATCATTTGTATCTCATAAGGGATAAATATCTGGAATATATAGAAAACTTCTAAAACTCAACAACAACGACAAAACAGAGAACCCTACTCACAGATGGGCAAAAGATTTTATTAGGCATTTATCCAAAAAAGTTATATGAATATCCAATAAGCACATTAAAAGATGCTCAGCATCATTTATCATCATAAACATAAGTCAAAACTACAATGAGATACCACCTTACACACATTAAGATGGGCACTATCATAAACAGAAAATAAGTGTTGGTAAGTATGTGGAAGAACTGGAACCCTCGTGCACTCTTAATGGAAATGTAATACAGTTTCTTTGGAAAATAGTATGTCAATTCCTCAAATAATTAAAAAGTAGAATTGCCATATGGTTCTCCATTTCCATGTTTGAGTATATACTTCAAATAATTAAAAGCAGCTTCTGAAAGATTTATTTGTACATCCATGTTCATACCAGCATTATTTGCAATAATTAAGTCACATAAGCACCCAAGTGTCTATGGTCGGATGAATTCAAAAGCAAAATTTGGTGTGTATATACAATGGAATATTATTGTTTTAAAAAGGAAGGAAATTCTGATAAGATGAATGAATCTCGAGGATATGATGCTAAGTGGATTAAGCCAATCACAAAATGACAAATACCATATTATTGCACTTATATAAGGTACTTAGAGTAGTGAAAATTACAAATAGAGACAAAATAGAATGGTGGTTGTCAGAATCCTGGAAGGGCCCGGGGAAAATGGGAAGTTCTTCTTCAATGAGTGTCGAGTTTCATTATTGCAAGATGAAAAGAATTTTGGAGATGGATGGTGGTGATGATTGCAAAACAATATGAAAGCATTAATGCTAGTGAACTCTATACTTAAAATGGTTAACATGGTAAATATTATGTTATATATAATTTATTCTAAAACATTTAAAAAAGTAGGCTTACTGATAGGTCAGTCGAAATCCTCTGCTCAGGAATATAATATGAAAAATATAGAAACAAAGTCATCTTGGTGTTTCCAATGGAACTTTGTGTGTGTGTTTGTGATTTCCAGTACATTCATGGATTTCTATTTGTGGGATGACTTTAAGGCAGTTTGCACAGGTGAGTTTTAGTTTATACTAGGTTATACGTGCATTGAGTATAAATACTAATGGAATCCTCTTTCAAAATATTTTAGCAATATGTTCCAGAAAGTAATGAACTTTCAGAATTATCTAGAAGGTAAGAAATAGGCAATGTCTGCTTAATAATATATTGTACAATTAACAGAGCAAGCACAGATGTGGTTACTTCTGGAGAAAGTTTGTCTTCTTTTTTATGGATTCACAGACATGGCCTTCTATGTGAGCATGAACTTAAATTCTGATTTACTAGGTCTTAAGCATGATATTTTTAATACATATCTCTTGTAATTCTGTTAGTGATCATCTTTAAGAAAGGTGATCTAGATTGTACTAATTTTTACTTCACTTGTATTCATCAGATGTACATGTTTATGTACCTATGTGTTTCTAAAAAGCATTGTGAATTGATTTCTATATCCCTCATTTATTTTTGCACACAGTTTGAGAGGAAAATTTTGAGAAAAAAAAATCCTTCATTTATTTTGATCACAGTTTGAGAAAACATCCAAAAGTACTAACTTGTAGAGTATTGTATTAAATACCCTATGTCAAACCTGGAATATTATATTGAAGGATTTCCCTCCACAATATTTTCCTCAGTTATCCGGCATTAATCTATAGTAAATAATAAGGGAAGGAGGAGGGTTCCTGTCCCTGACACAGTATTTCGGGAAATGTTAGTCCTGTTTCAATTGGTTAAGTATTGGGACAAAATCACTTCATAGGAGAAAGGTGAACTAAAGACAGAAGTTAAGGAACTATGTTCAGCCAAGTAAGTAACACCCTCTCAATACTTTAAAATGTTTAATACTTACATGTGTACTTTTCTTTGTCTTGACGGAGATAAATAATAACATTGATTTTAGATGAAACAGTATACTTTAAAATGAGATCAATATTAGAAATAAACATATAAAGGAGTTTTGGAAATACTACAATTGACCACTTTTGTCCCTCTTGCTCAACTCACAGAGCCACTTCAGAAATGTCCCAACCCAACTGTTGCAGATCTTTTTGCCATTATGGTATTAGACAATGTTTACTCTGTTTCCTTACCCCCATCTACCAATATATATAAATGTGTGTGTGTGTATATACTTCATTTTTCTTCATTTAGAAGTAGTAAACCTTAATTAAATCATAATTTTTTGACTTTTTAAAAGTTAAATTTCAAATTCTGTAGCAGATTTTTAATCAATTTCATGGTTTCTTATCACTATGCCTTTAGAGTCGTAGTGGAAGTTATATGGTTTTTTAGTTACTTCTGGTTTCCCTGGACATGTAAATTTCAAAACTGTGAAACAAATTTTGATACAGTAATTTTAAAATAAATTCATAAATCTAAAATATTTTCCTAATAATATAAATAAATACTCAAAGACCACTGGAAAAAAGTGAAAAGTATTAGTAATTATAAGTAATTATATGTGTTATAAAAAGTATCTATACATTAAGATTTCAATGGACTCTTAATTGTTCCCCGTGATTCTCTTCTAATGCTCTTTTTCATCAATCCTGTCATACGATATTAAGGCAAGTCCTGCTGAAATTCTGTATTCTTCAGTATTCTCCAATTGCCTCCAGTTTATAAAACTCTTCATTCACCTACAAGACTTCTTTTCATGTCAATTTTACATGTTTCCTATGCATCATTTGCTGACATTTTTACAAGTACTAAACAGTAAATTCTTGATACTCATGAAGGATAGACCCTGAGATATTCAGGACTTATAAATGACATTATAGCATAAAAAATAAAATCAAGTAAAAGCCAAGGCATGCTTATTTCATTTTTGAATAATAATAGAGTAGCATGACATAGTCAAAATATAAAATATTCTGAAGAAGAAAATATTTTTAAAATATCTGTTGGAATTTTTTTTTTAACTTTTAAATCAGCAAATTTATTCATTTTGGGCAGATTTTCTTATATAATACTGACAAACATACCTTCTGTCATTAGTGGGCTTCTTCATTTCAGAGACATCAGTTATCCTTATCTTGGATCATCATTATGTGTCTTCCACATATATTCAATTTTTAAAAATTGTGTTCATCTCTTATCCTTTATTAAACCTGCACTTTATGCACATGTACCCTAGAACTTAAAGCATAATAATAATAAAAAATAAAAAATAAAAAAAATACCTGTTGGAATTTATAAGGCTATAAAAGAACAAGAAATTTGAAGGACAATAATTTTTAAAATAAGGGAATTCAGAGAGATCCACATTACATGAGATACCTTTTCTTGCTATGAGGAATTTGTCAAATTAAAAAAAAAGTCTATGAGATCGTGAAAGGGAGAAAAAGTGAATCGATAGGCAGAATATTAGATTCTAAAACTCAAAATTTAAAAGACCTACAGTTGGACTCTAAAAGATACTATGTTAAGAAATGATAAAAGAAATTGACAAGCTGTAATGGAAATTGAAATCCTGCTTAAAAATTGTTGTAGTACCATATGCTCTAGAAACTATCATCTCTTAACTGAAGTACATTTATTAAAATTCGTTGTTTATATATGCATAGGTCTATTTCTGATTTCTCTTTTCTGTTCCAGTTATCTATTTACCTATTTACCTATCTTTGTCACAATGTCTTAATTCCCGTAGTTTTATAGTAATTCTTGAAATTAGATAGAGTTAATCTAAAAACTTTTCTTTTTTTCCAAGTTGTTTTGACTCTTCTAGTTCTTTTCCATTTCCAGATTAACTTTAGAATCAGCTTCTTAAGTTTTACAAACATCCAAATGGTATCATCATCAGGGTTACATTATATCTATACACAAATTCAGAGAAAACTGAAGTCTTATTATTGAGTCTTCCAAGTCATGAATATAATGTCTCTTTCTATTTATTTAGGTATTCCTTAATTTCTCTCAGCAACACACTGATTTTTGGTCCGATTTATTTTTAAGTATTTAATATTTTTGCTTTTTCCAATTATATTATGTTGTTAGTTTTAATTTCTAAATTTTTATTGATAGATAAAAATGCAATTAGGGGTATCCTACAGTGTCCTATTCCTACTTTTTTTTTTTTTTTTTTTTTTTTTTGAGATGGAGTCTCGCTCTGTCGCCCAGCGCCCAGGCTGGAGTGCAGTGGCCGGATCTCGGCTCACTGCAAGCTCCGCCTCCCGGGTTCACGCCATTCTCCTGCCTCAGCCTCCCGAGTAGCTGGGACTACAGGCGCCCGCCACCTCGCCCAGCTAGTTTTTTGTATATTTTAGTACAGACGGGATTTCACCGTATTAGCCAGGATGGTCTCGATCTCCTGACCTCGTGATCCGTCCGTCTCGGCCTCCCAAATTGCTGGGATTACAGGCTTGAGCCACCGCGCCCGGCCTTACTTATTAATTTTAGTATCACTTTTATAGATTGTATTTTAGCCTTTTTTTTTTTTTTTTTTTTTTTAAACGGAGTCTCGCTTGGTCACCCAGGCTGGAGTGCAGTGGCGTGATCTTGGTTCACAGCAAGCTCCACCTCCCAGGTTCGCGCCATTCTCCTGCCTCAGCCTCCCGAGTAGCTGGGACTACAGGTGCCCGCCACCACGCCCGGCTAATTTTTGGTATTTTTAGTAGAGATGGGGTTTCACCCTGTTAGCCAGGATGGTCTCGATCTCCTGACCTCATGATCCGCCCACCTCGGCCTCCCAAGATTCCATTTTAGTTTTTACATAAACTATTATGCTGTCTGAAAATAAAGGCAGCTTTTTCTTTCTTTTCTTTTCAATATAGATTTCTTTTTATTTCTCGCCTCATTGCATTAGCTAAGACCATCATTTCACTGTTTTATTGTTTGTGCTTTTGGGGTCATATTTAATAAATCATTTCCTAGTCCAGGGACATGAATATTTACTCTCATGCTTTCTTCTAGGTTGCTTATAATTTTTAAAAAATCATAATTATACCTCACTAGTTCATTCAGTCCTATGTAACTTTTTTTTTTTTCTTTTTCATTTTTGTTTTACAATCCTACAAACTATCAGCTTCTTGACTAGAGTGCTGGAAATCTTTACTCATCCACTGGAATAATCCCAAAGTTGTTTAAATGATGCCATCTGAAGCCTCTATGTGGCAGATTGCTTTTCTTCAGGGATTTGAGACATTTCTTGTATATGGAACAGTACACCCTGAAGCTGATTGCAAGTTCTTTCAGGGAAGCGTTAGAGTAAAACAAGAAACTTATTTGTATGTAACAAAAGATGTAAAATGACTACAGTTAACTTATAATTGATAATTTCAGAAGAGAATGATCTAATGAGAGGTTCTAAAAAGAATAATGCAACTGATAAATGTGGTTGTTTCTGTGGCATGTAAAAGCAAGATAATGAGGTGAATTCAAAGGTTTTAGACAAAATATCTTCTATAATGATAACTATTAACTCAATTTTCAAGAATGGCTATTATATCTAATTTTTTAAAACTTGATAAAATCTTTATAGTGAAAAATACTTCAGCTACAATGTATAATTCAATCATAATATACCATGGATATACTAAACATATAGTTAGAATATATCAAAAATATATAAAGCTAATTGACTCATTAAGTCGGGAATAGATCCTAAGCATCTATATCTTAGTAAAGCTTCATAGGTAAGTGATATGAATTCCAAATGGAAACTGCTGGCCTGGAAGAGTCTATATTTAAGCTAACAAAATATGGTTGCAATCATGTTAACATTTTAAAAAATAACTGAAATTATGATTTATGACACTATTCTGCTGCTGGCTTATATCAAACAAAGTAGCACCAAGACTGATGAATAGAATTGTAGACAGTGATGACATTGACAACTATCTGGGAAACTCCCATAAAATGTACAATTTCTGAAATATTAGATTAATAATATGTTGCTCATATGCATTCAGCCTAGGGAAGGCTAAAGGGTCTCATTTGGTTTGGCAATATCTTCTCTCATGAAACTCATTGGTAGTAACTATATTATGGATGAGGAAAATAAACAGTAAACCAAAGAAAGAAGTTCATCAAATTAAGCAAAGTTTACTGAGATTTCAACACCTTTCGTAGCATTTCAGACTCAGATTTAATAAACCGAGGCAAATATAATTCATTTCCAAATGTTGCCATTCATTATTCTCTTTAATGTTCTGGAAGAAGCATACTTTAGGACTAATTTCAGGGGATATATGAGGTCAGAATGAAGTTAATAATATTATTAAGATGTTATTAATGAGCAATACATTTATCATTGCCATATTAAAATTAACCAATAAATGAGCATTTTAAGTTTCTTAGTTTTATTTTCCAATAAAGTAAATATCAATATTTGTCATGCTCTTTGAGGTCGTCAAAAACTTTAAGAGTGCAAAGAACTATGGATTCCAAAAACAAAAGCAAAAACCCCAAATAGAAAAAAGAAAACACACTAATTTAGAAGAAAACTACATTTCTTTGAATAATAGAAATACACAGTTATGTTTCTCTAAAATAATTGCTTTTGATTATAATCTAAACCACATATTATAACTTTTAATTAAAGCAACTAACAACTGTGTTACAGATAAAATTGAGAATTAGTGGTATTAATACTTTTGCACTGGCTATCACGCAGTTGCCTCATGCAGCAAGCTCACAGAGCTGATGAATACACAAAACACAACTTTCTACAGCCATGCACATCATTTATACAGTTCTCAAAGTAGCAGAAATGAACATTCATTACAAACCCAAAGACATAGTCTCTCTGTGGCATAAAAGAAAAAGGAAAATCATATACATACAGATTAAGATGTTATATTATACTAAGATTAGGCTTAGTAACTAACGTAGCAGTGTTCTCTTAAAAATAATCTAGGTGTTGGCCAGGTGCAGTGGCTCACGCCTGTAATCCCAGTACTTTGGGAGGCCGAGGCTGGCAGGTCACGAAGTCAAGGATTGAGACCATGCTGGCCCACATGTTGAAACCCCACCTCCACTAAAAATACAAAAATTAGCAGGACGTGGTGTCTAGTGCCTGTAGTCCTAGCTACTTGGGAGGTTGAGGCAGAAGAATCACTTGAACCTCGGAGGCAGAGGTTTCACTGAGCCAAGGTTGCGCCACTACACTCCAGCCTGGGCGATAGGGTGAGACTCCGTCTCAAAAATAATAATAATGATTAATAACAATAATAATCTAGGTGTCTGTTGAATGTTAATTTACTCAATGTACTATCAGTCCAAGTTTGTAAGTTATCTAAAATTCTTTAAATTATTTTTAAGCTAAAACATTGCAAAATAAAATTATTATTGAATTAATATGGCAGAATAATAATTCAATTTGGTTAAAATGTATTTATATTTTTATAATCTTACACATTAAGCAGGAGTAATGCTAACTTATCCAATCAATAAACCTGTATAAATGTAAGGAGAACATACTCAAATAGAATAAAAATCTATATGTACACTATGCTTAACACTAAGACTTACGGAGATTTGAATTCTCAAAACATTTTCAAGTTGGTGTTTGTAGGGAGATTTTTAAAATCTAGAACGTTGAAGTCTTAAAAGTTTAATTTCATCATTTTCTAATAAAGTTTGCGTATTTGTTCACTCTGAATCCCATGTTGAAATGTGATCTCCAATGTTGGAGGTGGAGTCTTCTGTGAGACATCTGAATCATGAGGGCAGAACCCTCATGAATATCTTGGCACCATCCAGGTAATGAGTAAATCCTTGCTCTATTAGTTTTTGCCAGAGATGATTGTGGGAAACAACCTGGAACCTCCCTCCTCTTTTCCTTCCTTCCTCTCTTGAAATGTAATATATGCTCTCTTCTTCCCTTCTGCCATGAGAGGAAGCTCCCCGAAGCCCTCACCAAAAGCAGATACTAGCTGGCGTCATGTTTCTTGTGCAGCCTGCAGAACTGTGAGGCAAGTAAACCTCTGGGTTTTTTTTTAGAAATTACCAAGCCTCAGATACTCCTTTACAGCAACACAAAGCAAACCAAGACATTTTATTTTTTAAAGTTAAGAATAATATTTTTCTATACAGCCATTTATCTCTAAACCAATCATATTGTAGCTCCTTTTTGAAATTTCATAATCTAATTTGGTAATACCATTTAGAGGTAGGCAATTACTACACACTCAATAAGTGTGATAAAGACTTCTCTGAATTACAGATACATAAACATACATACAGACACATATCAAGACCTTATAACTTCAATTGTAAATCACATCCCTTGGTCAAGAGTAAACACAAATAAGAAAAGCTCACACATACATAGATCTGTTCTCTTCCCAGTATGGACCCATTCTTAATTTATTTGAGCTCCAAACAGGTGATAGAGAAGACTAACGAACCAGATTACCTGTTGTCTCTCACTCAATATATTGAAGATCTCTATAAACTATTTGTCTGTTTATTGAGATAATCAAATTGTTAGATCATTACATCAAATTTCCAATATAGGATAACTTATTAGCTATTAAAAATCAAAAATAAAACCCAAAGTGCAAGAAACAAGTATCAAAAATAAAGTCAGTAGTCAAAAATAATCACAATCAAGTTCTTGTTCTCCTGTAGATGAGTAAGACTCCTGTTTGGATCCAGGGGCACCTGTCCAGAGACAATCAAACAGGCCTGGGATGAGTGAAGGTTTGAAAATGAGGTTTTGATTGTGAGCCATGTTATAAATATGTGAAAGAAAAAAAGCATTAAACAATTCAGACGAAATTTTTTTTAGCCTATTGCAATAGTAAGAAAGTTCATTTCTGAAGAAAATTTTCAGAATAAAGGAAGGCAGTCTGAGGTTTTACAGAGGTAGTCAAACAAGGGAGTTATGAGGAAGATTCTTAATCTGAGTCATGAGGAAGAGTGATCCCTCGCAGTTAGCTATTTTCAAAGATAAGTAGCAAAGAATTCCTTAATCATCATTGTTTTTTTAGAGCACAGTAATCGGACAAACCTCAGCACTGTCAAGGGTAACCATGGATTCTCCATCCTTGCTCCTTGATAAGGAAACTCTCAAGTCAGTTACCAAGGTGTCCTTCAATTAACAAAACTTTAGATAGGTTTCTTCCCAACCATAGCACTTACATCCCTTTTAGTAGGTAGAATACTTACTTTGGAAAATTTGTAAATCTACAAATTATTTTCTGTTTCTTTGAAATGCATATACATTTCTTTAAAAGTCTCTTATTGTGGTTTTGATTTGCATTTCTCTGATGGCCAGTGATGATGAGCATTTTTTCATGTGTCTGTTGGCTGTATGAATGTCTTCTTTTGAGAAATGTCTGTTCATGTCCTTTGCCCACTTTTTGATGGGGTTGTTTGTTTTTTTCTTGTAAATTTGTTTGAGTTCTTTGTAGGTTCTGGATATTAGCCCTTTGTCAGATGAGTAGATTGCAAAAATTTTCTCCCATTCTGTAGGTTGCCTGTTCACTCTGATGGTAGTGTCTTTTGCTGTGCAGAAGCTCTTTAGTTTAATGAGATCCCATTTGTCAATTTTGGCTTTTGCTGCTGTTGCTTTTGGTGTTTTAGACATGAAATCTTTGCCCATGCCTATGTCCTGAATGGTACTACCTAGGTTTTCCTCTAGGATTTTTATGGTATTAGGTCTAACATTTAAGTCTCTAATCCATCTTGAATTAATTTTCGTATAAGGAGTAAGGAAAGGATCCAGTTTCAGCTTTCTACTTATGGCTAGCCAATTTTCCCAGCACCATTTATTAAATAGGGAATCCTTTCCCCATTTCTTGTTTCTCTCAGGTTTGTCAAAGATCAAATGGCTGTAGATGTGTGGTATTATTTCTGAGGACTCTGTTCTGTTCCATTGGTCTATATCTCTGTTTTGGTACCAGTACCATGCTGTTTTGGTTACTGTAGCCTTGTAGTATAGTTTGAAGTCAGGTAGCGTGATGCCTCCAGCTTTGTTCTTTTGACTTAGGATTGTCTTGGAGATGCGGGCTCTTTTTTGGTTCCATATGAACTTTAAAGCAGTTTTTTCCAATTCTGTGAAGAAACTCATTGGTAGCTTGATGGGGATGGCATTGAATCTATAAATTACCTTGGGCAGTATGGCCATTTTCACAATATTGATTCTTCCTATCCATGAGCATGGTATGTTCTTCCATTTGTTTGTGTCCTCTTTGATTTCACTGAGCAGTGGTTTGTAGTTCTCCTTGAAGAGGTCCTTTACATCCCTTGTAAGTTGGATTCCTAGGTATTTCATTCTCTTTGAAGCAATTGTGAATGGAAGTTCATTCCTGATTTGGCTCTCTGTTTGTCTGTTACTGGTGTATAAGAATGCTTGTGATTTTTGCACATTAATTTTGTATCCTGAGACTTTGCTGAAGTTGCTTAACAGCTTAAGGAGATTTTGGGCTGAGACAATGGGGTTTTCTAAATATACAATCATGTCATCTGCAAACAGGGACAATCTGACTTCTTCTTTTCCTAACTGAATACCCTTGATTTCTTTCTCTTGCCTGATTGCCCTAGCCAGAACTTCCAACACTATGTTGAATAGGAGTGGTGAGAGAGGGCATCCCTGTCTTGTGCCAGTTTTCAAAGGGAATTTTTCCAGTTTTTGCCCATTCAGTATGATATTGGCTGTGGGTTTGTCATAAATAGCTCTTATTATTTTGAGGTACGTTCCATCAATACCGAATTTATTGAGCGTTTTTAGCATGAAGGGCTGTTGAATTTTTTCAAAAGCCTTTTCTGCATCAATTGAGATAATCATGTGGTTCTTGTCTTTGGTTCTGTTTATATGCTGGATTATGTTTATTGATTTGCGAATGTTGAACCAGCCTTGCATGAGATACCATCTCACACCAGTTAGAATGGCAATCATTAAAAAGTCAGGAAACAACAGGTGCTGGAGAGGATGTGGAGAAATAGGAACACTTTTACACTGTTGGTGGGATTGTAAACTAGTTCAACCATTATGGAAAACAGTATGGCGATTCCTCAAGGATCTAGAACTAGATGTACCATATGACCCAGCCATCCCATTACTGGGTATATACCCAAAGGATTATAAATTATGCTGCTATAAAGACACATGCACACGTATGTTTATTGCAGCACTATTCACAATAGCAAAGACTTGGAATCAACCCAAATGTCCATCAGTGACAGATTGGATTAAGAAAATGTGGCACATATACACCATGGAATACTATGCAGCCATAAAAAAGGATGAGTTTGAGTCCTTTGTAGGGACTTGGATGCAGCTGGAATCCATCATTCTTAGCAAACTATCACAAGAACAGAAAACCAAACACCGCATGTTCTCACTCATAGGTGGGAACTGAACAATGAGATCACTCGGGCTCAGGAAGGGGAACATCACACACCGGGGCCTATCATGGGGAGGGGGGAGGGGGGAGGGATTGCATTGGGAGTTATACCTGATGTAAATGACGAGTTGATGGGTGCAGCACAGCAACATGGCACAAGTATACATATGTAACAAACCTGCACGTTATGCACATGTACCCTACAACTTAAAGTATAATAATAATAAATAAATTAAAAAAAAAAAAAAAAGTCTCTTGACAGTTTTAGGATTCAAGAAATTTTCCTTAAGAACCTGTAAACCAACTCTGTGTAATATAAATATGAGATGTGATAACACCCTAATCTCCCAGTGTCTGTTAGAGGGTAGGATCCTAACTCCCATGGGCACCAAATAACAAACACAGATGGCCCAATCATAGAGAAAAACATTTGCAAACTCAAGAATAACTCTTATTTGCTCCAAATAACTCCAGTTAACTCACAAATAATATTCTATTGATCAACCTCCCTGCTTGTGTTCTCCTGCAATACCTTTTCACTAGCTCTAGTGGAAGAAATTTTCCAGTGCTGAAAAATTCTCCTGCCATTATTTTTCCCCAGCAGAACTGAATTCAATCTCTAATTCCTATAGCAATAACCTTAAATAAAGTCTTCTTCGCCTGGTTAAATTTGTTGAAAATTTTGCTTTGATAGAATAAAGCTAAGCAGTCATGAGGCTCACACACATCACATGTTTCGCATCTCTCATCAATGAATGCTGTCTTTCATTGCCTGAAGTCCAATAACTTGGAAACCATTGTTTCATATATTGTGTTCTTTCTCTGCTTGTTTTAAGCAGGAAGATAAATCTTGTCCTTGTTACTTGCTTATGGCTAGAAGCAGAAATAAGTCACACAGATTAATTTATTAAGTGGAAACTTAATAAATTACTTTCAGTCAACTGAAAGTAATAATGCTGAGTAAGGCTGAAGATCCATTGGTTAGACTCATTCAATAGCATAAAAAAAAAAAAAAAAAATCCCAAATAGCCTAAAATGTTTTGATCTTTGTTCAGATAATTACAGAAACATTAAATCCATGAACACACCGCTTCTCCCCACCCCCCCCACCAAAAAAAAAAAAAAATGAAAGAAAAAGAAATAATGAAAAAAAGATTTCTTGTCGCGCAGTTTTCTGATTGTGTCAAGCTCTCCTGGTTTATATGTGTGGTTTCATGACAATTTCTCCATCTGGACTCTTCTCAATTCTTCAGCTGAGTGTTTCTTTCTAACTTGACTTTTAAGACATCATTGCCAAAGGACGTTGAGATCATGTGTAGGTTTGTCTCCAGGAATCCAGTTGAATTATTCAGGAAAAAAGAACTAGCACTTTGGAACATCAAAGCATATAAAGCTGAGATGATAGATGAGTTACAGAAGTAGTGATAAAAGTCAGGTGAGACCAAGTCAACCCTTTCAGAGTTACATGCAACATCCTCAAAAAGGAAATGAGCTGAAGTCTGTGAAAGAGACACTGAAGGACTGAAGTTAAAATGATTTGCCTCATTCAAATAGATAGGTCCTTCCATAAAATTGTCAGCAGTAAAGAAAATTGTGTATCTATACAATTGAGTGGGGAGAGTCGAGTAAGAACTTCTTTGGCAGGCTAAGAATATTTGTTTAAACATGCATTTGAACTATAGAATAGATAATTTGAATCTAGAAAAATTTCAATGCAAAAGAAATTAAAATGTTACAACTATTTTTGAGCTGAAAGTTTGAAAAAACAATAAAAGTTTAATATAAATTAATGCATAAAAATTAATGGGCCTTATGAAACACAAAATTTGTTTGATCTTTTATATTACATAAAATTACATTGTTTTATAAATTTATTTAATCTCTTTTTCCTATTTGAATTCTAAATTCTTTAACATGACATTTTTGTATATTGTGGATCTGAGAAGAAACTCTGCATTTTCCATGTGTATGTTTTAATAGTCTCCCTTGCTAAAATATTAATATGAATTTGTTGAGAAAAAGATCAATATTAACCATCTATTTGTTTCGAATTGCTAACCTGGTACATTATCTGTAGTAGGACTATAATAAATATATATGATTTCAGTTGATTAAAATTAGAGTCCAAAAATATGTGCATATGTGTTCCACACAATGTTATTGAGTAAAAAAATAGCAAAATTAAAGTTCCAATGAAAAAATCGTTGATTAAATTGTGGATCATTTATTAAACATATATGATATAAGTATTAAAAGTAAGTTTATGAAAATTATACAGGAATATGACTAAGTATGTCTTATGATATTCGGCAAAGAAATAGCTAAACTATTGCTGATAAATTATGATTTTTCAACTATTTAAAAACACATGAAGTTGAAACCAAGTGGAGGAAATCGCACAACTTCACAATGGTAGTACTTTAGAGAGCATCCAATATATTTTTCTCTATTATTTTATTTTACTTGGTTTATATTAAATATTTTAATAGTTTTTGATAATTCCCATTGAGCCATGATTGATAACAAATGCCTTACTATTAGGAAAACAAAACCTTTATATCAAAAGAATGAAAGATAAAGGAAAATACATATGATTATAGTATCCTAAGAGTAGCAGCCAAACTAAGCACATAACCATCAGATTACAGAATTGAAAACAAAGTTGCACAGCACAAAAATAAAGCAGGGACATAAGCTTAAGTTATTTTGCCTACGTGTTTTTACTGTCTTTTGTAAAGAAGAAAAAATTAAACAAAACAAAAACTGGGCAAACATTCTGAGAAATGTACTCTATTCCCCAAACGTGCACATGCACAAAAGGCCTTGGTTGTCATTTTGGTGTTAGAGTAAATAGAATGTGTGGGCTATTTAAAGAATGACACAGTTCAGTGAACAATAACAAATTAGAATTTGTAAAGGATACCTAAGGGCATAGACAGCCTTTCACTGCAATTTTTATCTGTGTTTTTTTCGATGTCCTCCAACAGCTACAGATTAACACCGGGCTTAGACATCAAATACTTTAATATCTGTGCCACAATTTCTGTCTTTTATTCTGGTTGAATCTATTAACAATCTTGTCATAAAATTTTCTTATAATAATTTATGGTACAATCTTCTTTGTTTATCCTCTTTATCCCAATCTATAGCCATGTTTTCTATTAAGAAGGACAAATTATCATATTTTATTTGATAAATTTATCAAATAAAATAATTTTTATTTTTAACCAGAAAACATGATTTTTCCTTCATTTGGGAACTAGATTTTCTCTATGGTAATAACAAGGATAGTCAATATGAAAATATACATTTTTAATATCTGTTTGAGAAAACACCCAATAAATCTTCTCAGTTTTATGCTTTTAATTCTTTATTTTGAAAGAATACAGACTTACTCCTGATTTACATACTTTTCTAGAGAGACAGACAAGATCTGCTTAGCCTTAGCAAAGATTACAAAGAGCAGCAAATGTTTACCGTCTTTTTTGTTGTCAGGTTGTGTGTGTGTGAGTGTATATGTTTTGAAGTGACCAAGGTGTTTTACCCCTGAAACTGTGCTGAAAATCACTGGCATGAGGCAGACTGATTAACAGGAGAAAAGGCAAATACATTTATTTAATTCTTATACATAAGAGCCTTTAGAAAGAAAGCCTGACACTCGATAGGTGATATAGAAGCTAACATACTATCTTGAGGATACAGAAAGAATATCGGCTCAAAGTATGGCTAAAAACAGGTTATAGTGGTATATCAGGTTTTAATGGCAAGGCAGGTGATGGGAGAGGGGAAAGAGGAGGCTTAGCTAGAAAAGGTGGTCTGGTTACATAGATGAAACCTCACAGGTAGCAACCCTCAGAAAAAAATACAGGGTAATTATTATTATTATTATTATTATTACTATTACTATTTATGCCACTGAAGTTGTCAGATTCTCAGTTAATCTTCCTTAGATCTGGACAAGGGGAGACCAGGCTGCATTAATGGAGATTCTCTATAGAATGTAAAATTTTCCCATAAAATATATCTTTGCATGGGCCACTTTAGCCTGTTGCCCCTGTGACAACCATTTTAAATATGGCAAACATTATATTTTGATTTTTAATTTTCTTCAGTTTCCTTTGAGTTTGCTGAAAATCTTCTGTGAAATGATGGAGTAGTAGTCATCGGTGTCTGCAGAAATTGAAATCTAAAAGAAGCCCCTATGTTCACATCAACCACAAAACAACAAACTGGCAACTTAAGTGAATCAAATAAGAAATTATGCAAGATAATCCATTTGAAACTTAGCATTATACCTTATTTGATATTTTCAAATGAAATAAAATTGTCCAGTATGTTAAATATGTTTAATATGGACTTTGTAATATGTAATTCTTATATGTAATTAAGTCATTGAAAGACATATTTTCAATCGACCCTATAAATGGACAGTTTTTTTTTTTTTAAGTAGAAGACCCCCAATGTTTAATTTCTCCAAAAGGATAGAAGTTTAGTAAAACTTCTCATCATGTGTATGTTCACACATAAAGACATCTTCAAGTAGATACAATTGAAAACTGCATGTTCTATATACATTTTAATTCATAATTGTTTCTTGAACAGGAAATAAATTAATTTGCATTGATGAAAATAAAAGAAGAACAAACTCCCTGGTCTTTGAGGCCAGGTGGGACAACAGACTTATGGAGCCTTTATCTGTACCTTCTCCAATGATTCTCCTTTTATGACAAATGACACTTTTAAACAGCCAAAAAGAAGAGCTAACAAAAAAAAAGCAAACTAGTATGAGAAAGAATGGCTTGATTTCATCAAGGAGGGCAAACAAGTGGGAACCAGCAACAAAACCCACGTACCAAACCAAATAGTAAATAGTGGTGAATCCTGAGGTAAAAAGAACAAGATTCCAAATTACCACACTGTTACTTACTCTGCAAGCTGGTAATAGCAAGGAACAAGGGGCTTCATGTGGGAAATACATCTGGTCCAAAGAGAGGGTTTCCAGAGACCGCTAGTACAGACTGAGTTTCAGTGGGACCTCCAAGATAACTATGGAAATAATATACACCATGGTATACTATGCAGCCCTAAAAAAGAACAATAGCGTGTCTTTTGCAGGGACATGGATGGAGCTGGAGGCCATAATCCTTAGCAAACTAACATGGGAACAGAAAACCAATTACTGCACATTCTCACTTATAAGTGGAGGAGAACACATGGACACATAAATGGGAACAACACACACTGGAGTCTTTCAGAGGGTGCAGAGTGGAAGGACAAAGAGAATCAGGGAATATAACTAATGGGTACTAGGCTTAATATGTGGGTGATGAAATAATTGGTAAAACAAACTCCCATGACACATGTTTACCTGTGTAACAAATCGGCACTTTTACCCCTAAACTTAAAGTTAAAAAAAAAAAAAAGTGAAGACCGACCAAATATAAACAAGAAAAGGCTGTTTATTCAAAGATTGCCATACCAAGAAAGTCAGCCATTATAATTTGCTTTTGGCAGAAACTCAAAGGCAAGCAAGAGTGGACAACATTTATTGAAGAAAGAAAAAAAGGAAAAGCTTGATGTATGCCCTGACTGGAGGCTGTCAATGTGAAGTTGTAGGCAGGCTAACTAGAACTGAGGCATCGTGTGTGATTGGTTAGGGTTAACTATTTGGCTTTCTCTGGTTAAGTCTAAGCTGGAAGCAGGAATAAAAATTAAGGAAGTTGTCAATTATTGATCAAGCCTTGGCCATTTTGGACCGATTGTTAAAAAGTTATTTAGATTATTCCAGTGCTACTAGAAATAGAATTCTAATTTTCTACATGCTAGACATAGCAGGCTCACTTCCTGGCAGGTTATTGGAGATAAGTGTTTGGTTTCCTGGGCAGTTACTGCAGACTGTAGGTCAGAGTTCTGTCTTTATATATGGTCTGGTTATTTTTCAGTTGTGTATTCAGTCTCTCACATTGCTATAAACAGGAATAATTTGCATCACTGTTAACCCTTTACAATGAACATTAGCTCTAGCTAGATACAAAAAAGCTAAAGATACTGAAAGGTGAGGACCCTTGTAGCATAAATTAATTTTTGAATTATACTCTAGACAACATCTAGGAATTTATTAAAAGCTGTTTGTAATACTTTTGTAAATTTGAAAGTTCAAACTAATTTTTCTTGAGTAGTTTAAGATGAATTATAAACCTAACCTACATATACAACCTATACCTGTTATATTGCAGTTAGAACATATATAATACATTCCTACTCTGTATCTGTTTATATATATATATGGACATATACGCCTATAGATAGATATATACATTTTTGGCCATTACAATTTCTACTTTTTATTTGAAACCATAGTTCTGAAAGAGAAAATCAGCATGTACATTTTGTATTTTTACTGGTTTATTTTTTCTTACACTACGTTCTACCTATATCTTCAAGCTGATCATTCTGAATCTGGAAGAGAGGGTGAAAAGACATTTGAACTCTACCAGCTGGGTGCTTGTTGTTAATATTTTTCATTTATTTATTTATCAATTGAGAGTGAGTGTGTGTGTGTGTATTCTCATTTATATGTATATACACATATATATATATCTCCTGTCTATATATATATAGCTCCTGCCTATATATATATATACTCAATTGAGTTATATAAACATATAAATATCCACTCTCAATTGAGTGCCTATATATAGAGAGAGTCAAATACAATTTCTTATGATTTTCTATTTTATTTATTTATTTATTTTTTTTAATGGCATGCCAGAAGTAAAATGTATGCCACTGAAATTTAGGAAAAAAAGTACAACGGTAATTATGTAACGATAATGATAGCTCTCAGTTAAAAAAAAGGCATATCCGGTGACTGTAATTACTAGAAGTCAATTTTGTGTTTTTATTAGCTGATTTTGTCCACACGAAATATAAAAACTATTATTACCATCTTTGCTTTACAAATTATATACTTAAGAGTTGTAGAGATTTAGATTAACTTGCTTTGGGTCACCCATTAATTTTGGAGCCAGGATTTGAATCTAAGCATCTAGCTTTATAGTTTGTGTGCTTAACCATTCTGACACACTACTCTAACAAATAAAGTAATAAATACAGTACTATTTTCATGGACCATGTTTTACTTTGTTTTGTATTTAAAACTTTTTTGTGTTTATTAGTATAAAAAACAGAACCCACAATTAAAACAATTTCAAAATAATTCATAATCATGCATAGATTCAAAATAAGAACTACCACAATGATTCACATAAATTTATTCCAAAATCCTCAAAATACTATCTCTTAGGAGGAGGCAGGAGCTATATATATATAGACAGGAGATATATATATATGTGAGAATATAGCATTTAGAGTAATAATGTAAATAATTAACCTTAATAAGACATTTACTATATACCAGTCTTTTTACCCAAATTTTTCTTTACTAGGCCACACAGTAACCCTATTAGGTAGAGATAGTAGTATTGGTTTTTAGCTTCAAGATAAAGACTAAGGCGAAGAGAAGTTAAGTAGAAACTAAATGAAGTCACAGAACTGGTAATTAACAGAGACATAACTCAATCCAGGATTGATGCCAAAGCTTATACTTTGTAGTGAGATCTTGGGTTAATTTCAGCTCAGTCATATATACATATATATTCAATAACTGAAAAAGGAAATTTTTTTCAGACTCAATTACATCCTATACTGTGAGATAATAATATCCATTTCAAAAGATATGTTTAAACTTTATACATTTTGATATTCTTTTTAAATAACAGAAATCCATAAATAAATAGGAGACATAAATATTTATTAATATTCTTTGACACAGTAATTATTACAGAAGCATATTTGTTTCATTTGATTTAAATTTTCTCTGATGTTTCTTTATAGATTTATGTCAAAATAATAGAAATAATAACTAATGACCTAGATGACCTTAACATTCCCCTCAGCTTGAACAAACTTTGTACTGATTTCTTCCTCTTTAGATGGGGACTATGTGTCCTTTACTTGTCTTTTCTTACAGCATTTTTTTTCAAAATCTTGAAATTGTAAATTCCTTCTCTGCCTCTTTAAAATATACATAAATCTTTCCCTAGTCTCTTGCCAGTTTTACAACCAAGAAAATGTCATTCTTGAGGACTTGGAAACCGTCTCTTTGAAATGTAAATCTCTAAGGAGATGTGTCCCTGTCTCCCAGTGTCTGTGGGAGGGGAGGATCCTAATTTTTAATAGATGCTAATTAGCAATCACAGAAGACTAATTACAGAGAAAAATATTTGCAAACTCAGAAATATCTCTAAGTGCCAGACATATATACTGATCAACCACCTCCTGAATATGCCCAGGATTTTTGTATTAACTACCCAACTACTTAAAAACTCTGTCTGCCTTTTCCTTTTTAGGGGTGTTGAGTTAATTCTTTCTCACCTAAAGCAACAGTGTCAGAATAAAATATACTTCTCTTTGCTTGTCTGGTGTGATTTTTCTTTTCCTTTAACACCTAGAAGGTATCTTAATATGATACTTACATATCAACCAGCTTTAATACAAGAATCCCTGTCTAATTTTAGTCAATACTATGAAATAAATCTTGAGAACAGATATATCTGCTGTGAGGATCATTGTTAAGGGGCTGGAGCCTCAATGTAGACATATAAGCATGGGATTTTCTTTGCAGCACGTTGTATTGTTGCATTTTAGGGCCCTTCCAGCAGTAGCAATCTCTATGTTTTCTAGGGTGATTAAATAGTTAATAAAAGTTAGGAAAAAAAAAAAAAAAGGCATAAGATCTCAGCAGCTCTTTTGACCTTTGAAATACACTGCTTACCTAAAAGCTATTAGCCTAATACTCTCCTCTAGTAAAAACTATAATTCATCCTCTAAAAGTAAAGGTATTATATTGTGTCTGTAAAAGTTCTCTTCAACTTCATTCAAGATCTTAGATCTGATTTGATATAAAACGGTCTCTTTGCATGCACAGGGTGATAATATGAGGGACATGGTATTACAACAATACCATTTTTCGTATCTTCGCCATCAACCAACAATCAACAAATCTCCAATGCTAAAAGGACAGCAGTAAATCGCTCAATTACCTCCTGATTCTGTGCACTGATGTGAAGAAATCTGAGATGAGCATACCCCTGACCTTATGAGGTTACTCTTTCATGAATTGTTAATGATTATCTTCACAGAGTGATAGTATCCCTGGGTCATCCATTTCATTTTTCTTAAATGGAAGTTAAAGTTCACGGACTAGCCAAACTCTCCTACCACAGAGGGCTCTCCAGGATGAAGAGTCACATTGTCAAAGCCACACTTGAGAGCAGCAGTTAATTTTTCTTCTAAGATTCTCTATTTTCACAGATCCTTTTGGTTTTTTTAAATATTGCACAAGAACAAAGGAAAACAATGACTAAACACTAATCCTGCTTTGGAATAATATTTTCTGTCACACTACAAAAGCAAATTATGGAATGACCATGAGGAAATCATTTCAAGACATAATTTTGGAGGAATATTTAATCTTTTCCAAAACAATTGATACATTTTATAATGTTATAAGTTGTAAAATTTGCTGACATTTGTTAAAAATATGTGCTGACTAATAAAGAATTACTTTAAAAGGATGTCTTTAAGGTTTACATTTCCTTTTGAGAATTTCATAAAATTATTAAATGTATAATAGTATCAATGTTAAGCCTCTGCTATATGCCAATAGTAGATGTTTGTTATTATGCCATTGATAAATATCAATGTGTTAAGCATCTACCATATGCCAGTAGTTAGGCATAAATACTTTATCTTCAACAGCCGTATAAGGGAAGTTAATATTATTATTACTCTTTTACATGTGAGAAAATTGAATCGTAGTAGATTTATATAATTTACCAAAGGCTTTCCAGCTAGTGAGTTACAGAGCTGGGTTTTGGAACTGACATGCCTCCATCTAACGGCAGCAGTGCTGCTTACAATGCCTCTCTGGGAAAAACGTGTTTTCATAGCATGTCTATTTAATTTAAAAGAAGAGCATGCTATCATTTCTTTCATTTTTTTTTTTTTTTTGCCTTCCAATCAATGATTTCAATTTGTGTCCTTGGCTTTTCTATTAGCTTTGATGACTTGAAATATTTAATAATGGAAATATATATGCATAGATCATCTCTAATATAGTATATCATTGATTCATATGATGTATTTCATAAAGTATACAATATCGACTCTTTTATGAAAACCTCTAAGTATTTACCCAGTGTTTGATAGTAACAACCTAGCAATGATCAGAATGGCATTGGAGGATGGAGTGTCTGGTCCCATCCCAAAGAGGACTGAAGAACCTTCTCTAACCCAGCAAGGAATAGGAGACGATGAATCCTTCAGTGGTGACTATATATTTCTTAAACAAATTGTTTCTGAGGATGGAGACAAGCGCAGCACACTTTTCCTGTGCTGGTGATACTCAGACATAGACGTAATCAAAAAAGACAAGGTGACAACCATCAAAGCAGTCGGTGAGTAAGGAAGCTGTTATGGTATATGAGGTCCACAGAACAGCTTCTGCTGTGATCTGATAACATTCCTGATTGTGACTTACCGGGTTTGCTTAGGAGCTCCAAACTGGAAGTTATTATGGCACAGTATTCAGAGGATACCTATTAATATACAATTTATTGTTCAAATTAAGATATTAGTGAGACATAAAAGAATATAATATGAATAATTAGACAGGAGTAACTTAAACTGATACTCTCTTCCTATACACACATGCAATGAAAATAGCTTCACAGGGCTGTTTTTGTGCGGGTAAAATGTGTTAATGTTTACTTAGCGCCTAGCTCTAGGAACTGGGCAGCAGTTGAGGCCTCATTGTGTGTAGACTCATATTTCAAGGTTAATGAAGCCAACTTTGAGGAACTGACTTTACCATCTGTTCTGGTTAAAACTAGCTGTATAACCTGAACAACTATGTTGCCTCAGATTCATTATCTGTAATATTGGAAAACTGTCGTAAATTAACTGCAACCCTTCCCCTATCTTCCCACACAGTTTAGTAGATTACCTTACCCATGGTAAATATTTTATGGTTACTGCTACTTGAAATTCCTTAAAATATTTTCAGTGATTGCTTTGGTCCACTGGCCTTCTTTCAGTGTTTTGGTCACGAGAAAGAAATAAGGACTTTTTTTTTTTTTTTTTTTAAAGAAGGAACAATATAAAAATATCACAAATATATATATTAATTAACTATTTTCAAATTATACTCTGTATCCTACATTGTGCAAAACTATACAATTTTCTTTCTTCTGGTGTTCTAGAAAGGAAATATTTATTAAAACACAAATATCTGATCTTATCTCTGCACAGTTTTTAATTGATTATTTATACAATGTTATTTCAAACCGTGAAAGGATATGGGAAGTCAGAATGACATTTATGAAACCAAAATTATGGTGTTTAAAGACAACATAATTCTTTACAGCTTGATTTTTATTGCTCTTGACAAATTGATTTAACATACAAATAATTCCTTACTTTTGAAACAAATTTAGCCAAGGAAATTTACCTATGAATACGGAGCCCGTTTTGCATCATCTCAGATTTTAAAAATTTTGAACTCTTTACAAAAAAGAGAAAATGTTGGTAAAAGAAACACGACTAGCTCTCACTTTAAACAGCACTGTATGTTTGAAATGAGCACTGGCCATATTTCTCTTAGGTATGTAGGTGCCTAGCTTAATAATGCATCAGTAATTAAAACCAAAGGTAAAGATCTATTTATGAGTGTTCATGTAAGCACATGAAACTGTACAAAGCTTCATTATACTTCGTGTCAATAGAAATAAGATGACAATCTGGAATCCAAATTCCACATGTGCAGGAATTTTAGCACTCTTTTGTTCCTAGAGAATTCCCAGCCACTAAAACTAGGCCTGGCCCATTGTTAAATGAATACTTTTTACCTAAAAAACATGCAAAATCTTAATTTTTTATAATATCAAATGTTAGCAAAACATATACAGCTGTTAGTAGCGTAAATTGATGTAGTCATATTGGTAGAAAACCATGCAGCCATTAAAATTAAAAATGTTCTCTATTAAAAAAATCATGATTCACTACCCTAAAGACAAATGTGCTCACCTGTATGAGGATTATGTGTTTGATTCATGGTTTATTAAATGAAAAATACAATAATAATTATTATTTCAAAACAGTAAATGCTTTTGCAGTTTTGAGATTGCATTGAACAATCTAATTTTAAGAAATGTAAGAGTCCTATAATAAATTCTAAACAGCTTAATTTGTTACAGAATAAAAAATGATTAGTACAATTATGATGCTTGTTTATAAAGTAGTAATTTTTTCAGGAATCTTCTTTTTAGTGGAAAAAAATACAATTGCTGAAGGTGTTGTCAATTCTGACAATTTTTTCCCCTCTTCAAATTAAACCTAAGTAATAGTATATAGCATACTTTAATCATTCTGCAATTAAACTATGCATTGCCAAATCAAAGAGCAGTTACAAGAAACCAAAAATTCCTCAGAGCAGTGTTAGTAAATTTGAGATAGACAGCTATATTCCTCTCTATGTCTAAGGCTAATTGTTCATTGGGTAGGTTGCATTTGTGTGGCGGGAGTGGGAATCTTTCCAATAATTTTTTCCTTTGCCTTTGAGATCCATTGCACTATCGAAAGTGGTTTTGTGGATAATAGTTTGTACTTGTAGTGTAATAGTTCACAAAGTGAAATAGAGTGTTACTTTAGTTTTTACCCAATTTGCCTTTTCAAATAGAAATTTCCACTATGGGGAACACAAACTCGAAATTTTGACCCTAATTTGAGATAATGAATTCCACTAAAATTTACAAATAAGAACACTAACTGGCTCATCCTTTGTTCATGTTGCGTTGTTCTAGGAAACCAAGGCAACACTATCTAAAAAGGATGAAGGCATTTTCATTCCTTGTAAGAAAGGGCCAAAGACTGAATAAAGTCGGTCGTCTGGCACAGGAGTTTATAAAGTAATCATTCAAGCCATTAGAAAAAAAAACAAAAACATTCAAAATATCTTTATATTAGCAATTGTTATTTTCTACAGTTAACAATATTACATGATTTAGGCACATCCCAACCATCCTAAAATAAGTGTCTCTTTCAGGTATATGGATTTAAAAAAATGGTTTTTTTTGGAAAGCTTTGCCTACTAACAATAATTTCTTTATCTACATGCCTTAAATAATGTATCTGCCCTTAGTAAATATTTATTTATTTAAAAGCATCAATATAAATAGCAAATAAATAGTAATAAAATATCAGTACAATGAAAAGAGGACTTACTCAGCACGTTAAAGGAAAAAAACAAATTTTTTTCTGAGTTGTGTTTCCCCAGGCTGTGTTAATTTGGGGGACTTGTCAGCTTTACCAAATTTGGTTACATTATTTTTAATATATAGGATAAAGACAAGTAATTATGGATTATGTTCACAGTGAGTATCAGAGTTAGATGCTAATGTGAGCTTCAGGTATCACACCAGAGACCTAAAACTAAAAAAGCACGGTCAATAAATTCTACTGTGTAGTGGCCATCTCTGGATTTAGAAGATAACAGTAAACATGAGTCCTGATAATAGGATGCATTCAAAAAGCATTTGGGGATAAGAAAAACTAGATTATTGAATAGATACATGAATATTTCCTGTCCTTAATTATATAACCTGAAAAATGAAGGATTTAGAGTAGAAACTATTCGGTTTTCTGTAAATTCTAAAATTCTGTGAATTAAAATTTTAAGAAATCAAATGGTAAGAATTCTAAAACAATTATGAAATATAAAAAGAAATGAAACATCATAATTTTATATACACTTGAATGCAAAATAATGTTTTTATTTAAATAACAGTTACTGAAAACAAAGTGAATTACAAAAATGTTTTATATAATATCATCACAAGATAGATGAAAAGTTATAAAAGAATAACATATGAATTCTAATTAAACTTATTTGTAGACATTTACAAAAATGTTTTAAGAAAATATAAAAGGATTTTTTTTATACTGCATTGTTAGAAAAATTCCATTTTCTGTGAGAATAAAGAACATGTGAGATCTTTGCTTTTATGTGAACAAGAAGTAACTCAACAAAATAAATGCCATATCTTTCTATGGGGCTAATTAAGGACATGAAATACAAGGAAGCTTTAAGGAATTAAATGACACAGAGAAACAATATGTTCACATAAGATCAGAGAGTCCTGGAAGTAAGTGGACCACGGTGGGGGGAATTACTGTGGATGAAGTAACTATACAGAGATGACCAAGATGAAATAGACTTTGAATCCCATTGTGGGCTTGTGACACTGATTGGAATCTAAAAAATACTCAAATTCAAGAGTAGATTTTTTGGCCCCATAACCCCCGTCCCTACTGATATGGCTTGGCTGTGTTCCCACCCAAAATCTCATCTTGAATTGTAACACTCATAATCCTCACGTGTCAAGGGCAGAACCAAGGATGGAGGTAATTGGATCATGGGGGTTGTTTCCTCCATGCTGTTTTCATGATAGTGAGTGAGATCTGATGGTTTTATAAGCATCTGGCATTTGCCCTGCTTGCACTCACTCCATCCTGTCCTACTGCCCTATGAAGAAGGTGCCTACTTCTCTTTTGCCTTCCGCCATGATTGTAAGTTTCCTGAGGCCTCCCCAGCAATGCAGAACTCTGAGTCAATTAAACCTCTTTCCTTTATAAATTACCCAATCTCATGTATTTCTTCATAGCATGGACTAATACACCTACCAAGACATTTGTCAAGGAAACTTTATTAATAGAGGAGCTGGTAAGGAGGGGATAAGTCCCAGTAAATTTCTCTCAGCTTAATTGCTAACTGTTATAAAGGCTCTGATTGGGAGGTATATAATTGCAAGGTAACTCTATATAATTAAATTTGAAACCCCAAATCAGTTGAATGTGAAAGTAACTGTAGAAGGAATATAAATGATCAGTAACCCCATGCCCTCCCCACAACACATACCAATTAGTACCCAGAGAATAAAAGGCCTAAACTTTTTGGAAAATAAATAAAGCAAAATTTGTCTTCACTTGCCAATGAAATTCATATGTGGTCTAACTAATGCAATGAAAATTGTGAAGAGATAGGGAATTTCAGGAGATATATGGAAAATTATAAAATATACACAGATGGTCCCTGATTTACAATAATTAGACTTACAATTCCTTGCTTCTATGATAGGTTATTGAGACATAACCCTATCATAAGTTGAGGGACATCAATACTCAAATATAAAATCTGAAATAAAAATATAATGAATAGGCATAATAACACATTAGATATTTAGAATAAGGAATTGATAAACTTGGAGATTCAAAAATTTCTGACTTGACCCATTGAAACACTGATGAAATGGTTCAATGTGATAAGCAATATTATTGAGATTCCTCTCCCACCACTACCCACCAGGTATAACAACTGTGTAAAATTTTTTCACAATTCAATCCTAGAAAACCATCACATGCCTCCATGGGCCACTTTCCATTATCAAATGGCCCTTTTGATGTATGTCAACCAGATTTCATTCAGCGGTTAACCTCTCGAGGATACCAGTATGTATTGGTTTTGGTTTGCCTGTTTTTGCATTGGATTGAAGCCTTCCCTGGTCAATAGACCACAGACAAGGCAGTTTCCAAAAGGCAAGCCCCTACTACAAAAGAATTATACTGAACTTGGAAGTTCCTTGAGGGCTTCCGAGTGATTAAGGAGCTCATTTTACCAGACAAATTATTCAAGATGTTCGTAAAATTTGGCCTATTCATCAACATTTCCATTATGCTTATCACCCTTCGTCCTCTGGGCTGGTGAAACAGAACAAAGAAACAATAAAACACGACAAAAATTTCCGCAGCATTTATCCTGCTATGACCCAAAGCTCTTCCTTTATCTCTCCTTAACTTTCATGCCAGTTCTATAGGAAACCAACAGTTGTCTCCTTTCAAACTCATTTCTAGCATCTAGATGAAGGACTTTACCAGCCAGTGCTCATCAAAGAAGATATACATTACTGCAAGGAGCTGATTAATATCCTACAGCATAACACTAACCTTGTCGAAGATTCCTTCAACAGTATTCTCTCTGGGAACAGAGAATGTCCTCATAAAACCTCAGGCCTGGCCGGGCGCGGTGGCTCACGCCTGTAATCCCAGCACTTTGGGAGGCCGAGGAGGGTGGATCACGAGGTCAGGAAATCGAGACCATCCTGGCTAACACAGTGAAACCCCCTCTCTGCTAAAAATACAAAAACAAAATTAGCGGGGCGTGGTGGTGGGCACCTGTAGTCCCAGCTACTCCGGAGGCTGAGGCAAGAGAATGGCGTGAACCCGGGAGGCGGAGCTTGCGGTGGGCCGAGATCACACCACTGCACTCCAGCCTGGGCAACAGAGGGAGACTCCATCTCAAAAACAAACAAACAAACCAAAACAAAACAAAAACAAACAAACAACAACAACAAAAAAACTCAGATCTGGGGGCTTTGTGTAATAGAAAAGGAACCAGCTTAAAAATTACCTTCATCACCTTGCTAGTGGAAACCCTGACAGGTACTTTTAACCAATCCATGTGCTGCTAAGTTACAAGGCATTGACTCGTGGATTTTTATCTCTTATTTAGAAAAGGCTCCTGATTCCTCCACCAAGTTGGTCTCTGAAACTGTCACCAACACCAAGCTCAAGTTAATCAAAGTACAGTCACTCCAATGGGAAAAAGATGACATATGAAGAGGACTACTTTCCCAAGATACCAGTCTAGACCTGTATAACCTCTTCCCTGTTTTGGACAAAAATGCCTAGCCCTTAGGTTTACTTTATAATTGTTTTTATTATTATAGCTTTGGGAATCTTATGTACCCTGAAAATCTTACGTCACACAAGACTAGTTCCACATACTTCAATATTTAGGCATGTATAAGTTTTTATAAAATGATGGGACTCATTGCCTAGATGAACTCCTTATAATTCCCTTTTCTTACATCATGCTGGATTTCTTCCTCTTCCTTCCTTTCTTTCCTCCTCTTGCCATGTCTTCCTGTTCTTGGGGGGAGATAATGCCTTGATACATCTATCTCAGTCTCTTGCATCTGTGGGCAACCTAACTGAAGGCTCCATATGTTGCCTTTCCCCAGCCAGATCCATTGGCAGAACAAAAAATCCTGTAATGATCCCAATTACTGACTTCACTAATGTGCCTAATTGCTCACAATCCCTATTTGAGTCAACGGTGGTTGCCTGTTGGTGTACAATCTTTTTAATGCACTGTTAAATTTGGTTTGCTATTTCACTGAGGATTTTTGCACCTAGGCTCATCAGGGATATAGACTAATAGTTTCCTTTTCTTATAGTTTTCTTGTCTAGCTTTTGCACTGAATTAATGCAGACCTCAAAAACTTAGTTTGGAGGACAGGCGCAGTGGCTCAGACCTGTAATCTCAGCACTTTGGGAGGCTGAGGCGAGTGGATCACGAGGTCAGGAGTTTGAGACCAGACTGGTCAATATGGTGAAACTCCATTTCTACCAAAAATACAAAAAAAAAAAAAAAAAAAATAGCCAGGCATGGTGGCACGCATCTGTAGTCCCAGCTACTCGGGAGGCTGGGACAGAAGAAGTGTTTGAAACCGGGGAGGCGGAGGTTGCAGTCAGCCGAGATTGCGCCACTGCACTTCAGCCCCGGGCCACAATGCAAGACTAGGTCTCAAAAAAAAAAAAAAAAAAAAAAAAAAAAAAGTTTGGAAATATTTCCTTTTTAAAAATTACTTGGAATATTTTGAAGGATTAGTATTAATTCTTCTTTAAATATTTGGTAGTATTCCCCTTTAAAGCCTTCTGGTTCTTGCCATTTCTTTGTTGGGAAGTTATTTCATTACTGATTAAATCTCTTTATTCATCACTGAACCGTTCAAATTTTCTGTATCTTCATGACTCACTCTTGGTGGGTTGTAAGTTTCTAGAAATATATGTATTTCTACGTGCCCTTTATTGATTTCTAGTTATTAAGTGAAGTTTATCTACCTTGGCTCATCAGAACTGAAAAAATATCCCTTGTAGGTGACTTTGGTTATTGTTCCACTTACAGCTTTGCAGTACCAGCCTTCACTCCAATAGTTGTTTTTGCTTACCTTCATGGGATCTCATGCTGTGCGTGAGGAGTTTAGTCCTTAGCCAAAAAAATCTCAGGCGTAGTCTTATACATATTTCTAGAACTACTTTGTTTCTTCTCTGTGGTTCTCTATTGTACACATCCTAGCTACCTCAGCCTCTCCCAACAACAATCTCCATCTCCTCCATTCAGGAAGGTTGTAATAGTCTACTTGCTTTTCCCCTTCTTGTGCCTGCACCATGCTCAGGAAAGTGCCTCTATGCAGTAAGTGGCATGACTGCAAAACTCATCTTGTTTCCATTTTCATAGACTACTGTTTTGCTCTGTTGTTTAAAGTCAAAAATATTGTTTCTATTTATTTAGTTTTATTTTAGGTTGCCTTGTTGTTTACTGGAAGTAAAGGAAGTCCTATAGCATTTATGCCATTATGAACAAAATTAGAATTACTTTATTATTTTTATTGATAGCATGTTACTTAGCACTTTGTTTTATAGTATAACTCTTCCAGTATTTCCTAGTATAATATTCAGTGAAAATTCTCACAGTATTTCTATTGTATTTCAATGATATCTACACTAAGATGTGGTGCCTCACAGAATGTTTACATATATTATCTGAAAATTTGTTGCCAGTGGATTCCAAATATGAAGGTAGAATTGTCTGTATATTTTCTGTTATGTGCTTATAAATTAACTATTGAGTCATTGATATTTGATAAACAAAATGTATAACAATCTGTTTTATCATTTCTGGCTCATGTAAAATTTTTGAGCTTTAAAACATACTTGCATTTATTACTAACTGTCACATTATGCCACAGCCTACGTTGTGATGACATTAATCAAAAGTAAAATGAAATAGACAATGTTTCAAAGTGAAGATGATGGCTTTGCAAAACAGATAACTATACTGTATTCATTTATATATTAATGATTTTTAAAGTGCACTTTTAATAATGTACTTCCAGCCATTTCTGAATTTCAATTGACACTAATCTAATCTACTGATTATTTTGAAAGGAAGACTGATCTTACTTTTTAAGCAATAGAAGTAATCATCCTGCAGCAATGAAGCATAGATTTGTAAAGCATTTTCTGTTTTTTTTTTTCTTCTAAGAGAGCTTGAAGTTGCTCACAGATAACAACAGTAAAATGCCCACTGAAATATTTATTTGAATAAATGTCACAATCACAGTAAAATTTATCAAGAGGTAAATGACTGTATTTCAAGTAATATCATTGATTTCATGATGAAATAGAAGTATTAAATATTTTTAAAGTAAAACTGTCCTAAGCATATTCCCATAATTCCTTAGTAGAAATTACCAACATCTTTGGAAGGTATTCCCTAATATGACAATATGAATGAAACTAATTTTATAATTCCCCCAAAACTTCTGGAACTGAAAATATGAATTAGAGCACAAGATTTAAGGCCTGTAAATAAACAGGCCTAGAAAGTCTAGAAGGACTAGAATGAATACAGTAGAATAGAATAGAAGATAAAGCATAGAATAAATTCCTGGACAGAAAGACAATGAAAACTAATTATTTAAGAACATTTCACAGAACTGGAGAAAAGCACAGTTCTATGATCAAAAGGGACGTTGAGTGCTAATAGAAGATCAAGAAAAAAATAGGACTAACTTTCAGCATGCTAAAGATTAGAAAACACTAAAGCACTCTAAAATAGCAAATAAAAAATGGGCTTCTTTCAAAAATAGAGTAGGAATAACAAATGAAAACTAAGAGTTTCCCGATGAACTTTCTAACATATTTCTTGATTATTGGAATATTTTGTTATACTTCTTTTTTCATTTTAATATTCCTTTTACTTTTTTCCCCAACAAATACATTTTTGTAGCATTTTCAACACAATTATTGAGTAAATACAAAGTTATCCTGGATCATTTCACAAAGGCTGTTTATTTGATTTCTTTAGTTGCTTTACATAAAACCCAGAGCTTTCAGGAGTTTCACTGAAAGAGACAGACCCTCCAGTCTTCCTTAGCAAAACTACGTAATGCTTTAGAAACAGATAATTAAATGCTGTATTCTTTGCTTTCACTGCCCAAATAGAGTTTTAGCAGAAGTGACATTATTGTTTAAGACATAACATCATATGGAATGGCATACTTCTTTGTCTTCAGTTAATTCAAATTTCCATTCTAATCAAATCTTACACTTGGCACCTTTCCTGTTCTCTAAGATTAATCTCCGATACGGAACATTGGCAGAACTGAGTGTTTCAGCAACTGCATGACATGTCTGCAGGAAGGCTCCAAGCTGCCAATTTTACAAGCTGAAAGAAAATTTCCATGCTAGGTTTGTAAACTGCAAATAGATTTGCCAGTCTCTCTGCCATGATGCTTATCTTAGCAATTGCTAATTCTCAGTACTCTTCTATGATATTTAAAATAAACACACATTGCCAAATTACTGCCAGTCCACAGTTAGATTGCCTGAAGTATCCTATTATTCTTTACTTTTGAAGAAGCAATGTGACTGCAGATAAAACTAGATAAAGCTTAGTTCACTTACCATCTTTTGAGTTTGTATATACTTTCTATAGACTCCTTAAGGCACATGTTTGAATAACACATGTTAATGCTATTTTAGAAATAAAGGTTTCTTTCAGCATTGTAAGATTTTTTCACAATATCTTTAGCTCTAGGTTTCATTGTTATTAATTTTAAATTGGGTTCTCAATAAAATTATTTATTTCAAATAAAAAGTGGTTTAGTACAGCCTATTAAAATAACCATGAGTTATTGGTAGTTGTTAGTCTCTATTGTAATCTCTATTGTAAGAGCATATTGATTAGAATATAATCTGGTTCAGGTGTGGTGGCTCATGCCTGTAATCTCAGCACTATAGGAAGTTGAGATGAAAGGATTGCTTGAGCCCAGGAGTTCAAGACCAATGTAACAGAGTGACACTTTGCATCTACTAAAAATTAAACAATTAGCTGGGCGCAGTGGTGTGCGCCTTTAGTTCAGGCTAGTCAGAAGGCTGATATGGAAGGATCTCTTGAGCCTAGAAGGTCAAGGTTGCAGTGAGCATGATTACAACACTGCTCTCCAGCCTGGGTGACAGCGTGGGAACCTGTTAAAAATAATAATAATAAAATAAATAATCTATGCAAATTATAATTTTAAAATGGATTCATCCTTGAATTTTTATATTATTAATTATTTTATAAAGATTGGATGATCTGAAAGAAAATAAATGTATTTGGTATCCAGATTTACATTTTTATAAATTAAATTAAACTTGTTAAATTGTATTGCATAAGCCTTTATAATTTTCTCCAATTTTATTAAATAAGGAAGTGAAAATCTGAAATTAACATATTAAGTTCATCACCCTTAATTTTACACAGCTAATTCAACAAAAATTATTAATTTTTTGTGTTAATTTGTTTTCTAATTCTTAATCTTTTTTGAAGAGATGTTTTTCAACTATGGAACCTCAATGTTCTTTCATCTCAATTATTTTCTTCCTTAAAATAGCTAAAAATATTTGAAAGTAAAATGTCAACATTTTCCATAGGTTTCTATTATATCTGATTTGTTTAATACCTGTTTTTTAGTTTCAATATTTATAGTTTGTGTTTTCTTGTCATAATGCTTTTTTACAGTTTTTCACTTGGGGAGTCATTTTTTGGTATTTTGTCATTTTGGCCTCCCAAAGTGCTGGATTAGAGGTATGAACCACCATACCTGGCCCAGAATTAGCCTATACTACTTATTTCATTTTAATATTTTATTACATTCAATAAATGATTTCAAATTTTTATTTATACCTTTTTAAAATAAATTTAGGTCGTACAAGTACAGCTTTGCTCTACGGATATATTATGTATTAGTGAAACCTGGGCTTTTAGTGTACAAATCACCCAAATAGTGAACATTATACCTAACAGGTAATTTTTCAACCCTCACCTTCCTCCTAGCCTCTCCCATTTCAGAGTCCCAAGACTATATTATTTCACTCTATATGACTATGTACACTCATTATTTAGCTTCTACTTATATGTAAGAACATTTGGTATTTGATTTTCTGTTTCTCAGTTATTTTATTTACAATAATGCCTTTCAGCTCTATCAGTATTGCTACAAACGACGCGATGTCATTTTTATATGACTGCATGATATTCCATAACATGTATATGTGTGTGTCTGTGTGTATATGTGTGTGTATATACATATACATTTCACATTTTCTTTATCTAATTAGCCATTGATGGACACATAGGTTGATTCTGTGACTTTGCTATTATTGGTTGCAATAAACATTTGAGTGCCAATTTTTTTTGATATAATAATTTCTTATCCTTTGAGTAGATACCTAGTAGTGGGATTCCTGGATTGAATGGTAGTTCTATTTTTATTCCATGAAAAATCTATACTGTTTTTCATAGAAGTGACAGTAATTTAAATTCCTAACAAGAGTGTATAAGTGTTCCCTTTTCTCTGTAGCCTTGCCAATATCTGCTATTTTTAACTAATTTTTTTTTTTTTTTTTTTTTTTTTTGAGACAGAATCTCATTCTGATGCCCAGTGTAGTGGCTCGATCTCAGCTCACTGCGACCTCTGCCTCCCAGGTTCAAGCAACTCTCATGCCTCAGCTTCCTGTGTAGCTGGGACTACAGGCAGGCACCAACACGCCTGGCTAATTTTTGTATTTTTAGTAGACATTGGTTTTGCCATGTTAACTAGGCTGGCTTGAACTTCTGGACTGAAGGGATTCACTGGCCTCAGCCCCCCAAAGTGCTGGGTTGACAACCATGAGTCACCATTCCCAACCTTAACTTTTTAAGTAATAGCCATTCTGATTGGTGTGACATATCACATTGTGTTTTAATTTGCATATCTGTGATTATTAATAACATTTAGCATTTTTCCATATGTTTGTTGGCTGCTGTGTGATTCTTTAGAAAATGTCTGTTAATTTCCTTTGCCCACTTTTTAATAGGGTTGTTTTTTTCTTCTTAATGAGCTGTTTGAATTCCTTGTAGATTGTTGATATTGTCTTTTGTGAGATGCATAGTTGCAGATATTTTCTCCCATTCTGTAGGTTATATGTTTACTCTGTTGGTTCTTTTGCTGTGCAGAAGCTTTTTATTTAAAGTAAGTCTCCTTTGTCTATTTTTGTTTCTGTTGCATTTGTTTTAGAAGTCTTTGTCATAATTTTTGCTGCCTAGGCCAATATCCCGAAGAGATTTTTCCAGGTTTTCTTATAGAATTTTTATAATTTCAGGTCTTACATTTAGGTATGTAATCAATCTTAGTTAATTTCTATATATGGTGAGAGATATGAGTCCACTTCATTTTTCTTCATGTAGCTATCCAGTTTTCCCACCACCATTTAGTGTAAAGGATGCTCTTTCCCCAGTGTATATTTTTGTCAACTTTTCCAGAGATTATTTGGTTGTACATATGTGGCTTTATTTCCGGTTTTGCTCCATTATGTTCCATTGACCTATGTGTCTACTTTTATACCAGTAACAGTTTTCGTTACTATAGGTTGGTAGTATAATGTAAAGTCAGGTATTGTGATGTTTCCAATTTTATTCTTCTTGCTCAAGATTGCTTTGATTACTTTGGACTGTTTTTTTTTTTTTTTTTTTTTTTTTTTTTTTCCATAGGAATTTAATTTTTTTTTTTTTTTTTAATTTTATGAAAAACTGTCTTTGGTAATTTGATAGAAATTGCATTGAATCTGTACATTGTTTTGAAAAATATGGTCACTTTAAATGATACTGATTCTTCTAATCTATGAGCATGGAATGTTTTCCTTTTGTTTGTGTCATCTGCAATTTTTTCATCAGTGTTTTATAATTTGCCTTGTAGAGATCTTTCATCTTCTTTGTTAAATGTATTTCTAGGTATTTAACTTTTTTGTAGCTATGACATTTAGATTTTGACATCTTTTTATGATTTCTAATATATGGCATGTTTTCTTTGCTAAAGCTATATCTAGTGTTTTAAAAATTATGTGTTTGTTTTTTTTCTATTAGTGTTCACATTCAAGTTTTAAAGCATTTGTTAAAATATTTCTTAATTTTAGAATTAACATTGTAGTAGTAACTTTTGGATTGTACTGTATACAGCACTATAAGCACTACAATTAACAAAACTTTACTTCATCTTCTATCTCTTAAATCAACTTCTGTATCTTTTTAATGGTGCTATATATTCTTTGTTCTTACATTATTATTTTATGCCTTCCATATTTTCTCTTTCCAAAATGGTTCTTGATATTTATGTACAGTATTATAATAAAATATGCAAATATAATTTAAAATTTTCTAAACTTTTCTTTATTATGGACTGGCTTTGGTGTTGACTTTCCATCTTCTTGTTTATTCTATGTCTTTCCAATGTTTTATTGTATTTCATTTCAGGTTTGAGCATATCTTGAAGCAATTTTATGAGAAAAGATACATATAGTTGCTGTGTTCCCAGCTATTAAAATGTTTAGATGTTATTTCATATCTGAAATTTGTTTTGAATAAATTAGACCCTATGTTGCCATAAACTTATGTTACATAATTCAGACTTTACATTGGCATAATCAACTTGAGTTGATAAACCTTTATATAGTCTAACCTAAAATTAGAGACTTGCTTGGTTTTAGTTACAAGTCAAAAAATGTTGACATAATTAATGTAGAAATTATAAGAAATTTAAGTTATGAATGATAAAACCAAAATGTCTTAATTCAATGATGCTAAAATTATTTTTATATAGTGACAATGTTAAGAAGAGGCCAAAGTATATTTTGAAAATTAAAGTATGGCCACTTCAATTTTTCCAAAGAGACATCTTACCATTAAGAATATATAAATTATTTTTAAAATATACATACATTTCTGTATTGATATACTAAAAAATCTAACTCTTCAGTGCATACTAAAAGTTTGAAGTATTTATTTTTTTCTTACCTAAGCACTGAAACTATTTTCCAAACTTACAAATGATTTTATCTGTTCCAGTTTTGCAAGAAAAAAAGATCCAAAAGAAGCATAAAATATTTACTTAAAAAATTAGTAAGAATTAAACTGTACTAAATATTCCTAGAATGTACACATAAAAAAAAAAAAGTAAGAGTGAGAAAGATGGGACTTGTATTCTGGTCAGAGCAGAATCTGGTCTAGACAGGATAAAGTGAAGAAACTGGCCCAAACCAGTAGATGGTGATCAAAGTGATTCTTAGCTGCCCTCATTGCTCATTAGTGTAAGACACTCTGCTGGTACCATGACAGTTTACAAATGCCATGGTAATGACCCAGAAGTTACCACCTCTTTCTGAGAAAGTTCTAAATAACCCAACCCTCAATTTGCATTAACCTGTCCCTTCATATGCACGTAAAATAGTAGGTATAAGTGACTAGATTATGTTGTGAATATATATGTTGCTGTCAACTCATATGTTATAGTCAGCTCATATGTTGTAATATGTTACAATAACATGTTGTAGTCAGCCCGTGTGTTGTCATATGTTGTAATAACATGTTGTAGTCAGCCCATATGTTGTAGACTCTGGGTGCCCTGCCTATGACTTAGCTTTCCTTAGGAAGGAGCAGTACTGTTCAATAAATATTACCATCTAACACCACCAGCTCACCCTTGATTTTTTTCCTGGGTGAAGCTCTTACCGGAAAGTGCCACAATCATCAGTGTTGTCTAACTTGGAAGAAATAATTCATCCAAGAGAGGCATAGCAAGGGTTAAGTAGCAGAGGTTACTGAAGAAAGATAAAGTACATTTTTAGAAAGGTATGACAAACAGCTCTGGGCCTGTCTGGCTAGAAAATAGCTGTGGGCTGGTCCAGCTGGAAAAATAGTAGTAGCAGTGTTTATTTCAATAGATAGGAGATTCTGAAAGATGAGGCAGAGTGGGCTGCTCAAAAGAATAAGCCAGCAGCAGCTAGTGCTGGGGTCTCTATGAGAAGGGGGCATTACTTGAAAGCATGTTTTTGGGAGGTCTTTTGCGATGCTCAGGCTCTGTGGCTCTACATGCTAGTACACACATCACATGTCTTACTATCATCTAAAATCTCTACCAGAGGGTGAGTTTTGGGAGCAGTGCACATGCTTGTTAGTGGGGAAAATCCCTACCACGGTTATCTCTGGCTAGGGCCTGATAAGTCCCCTTCAGAAGCAGAGGAGCCTAACCACAAGGCCAGATGTAGCCAATGCAGTCATTGTTCTTTTTGGTGATTTTCAGTGATCAGTGCTGAATATCAGTGGACAGCATCTCCAGGACTTCTTTTCCCAGAGAACTCCCTTGCCTGCTTATTTCTGACTATCTGACTGCTCTAACAAAGCCTAGAACCTTCCTAGATAACCCCCAATTTGGGGGCTCACCTCTCCTGCTTCATAATCTCCATAGTTTCTCTGGTGAAGGTAAATAGACATAGAGTGGAAGGCAAAAAAAATAACTGAAACAATAACAACTTCAGTCAGCAGTAAAATTATTATTAAAGAAGGGCTAATTATAGTTGCTCTATTGTAAAAGGAGATAGACTATATGTAGAAGAATAGATTTCAACACAAGCATACACACACAAATGAGAGAGAGAGAGGGGGAAACACTGCACTTTATTTCAACAATAACTTCAACCTTTAGTAATTTCATCATGTAGAAATTTAATTTTATGATTAAAAGCCCTTATTTATTAATTCCAGGTGACCCTTCATTTAAATGCAGAAGATACTCTAAAAATATACTGTATCTTTCTTCAAAAGAGTTTCTTCCTTTATTTTTCCCTAATTTGACTCAAATATTTTGCATGGCAAAAGTTCCCAAAGCCATTATTGCAATTTCAAATTATCCTTTGTTTGTGTATGAAGGAAGCAAGTGTATGGACTGAAATGCTAAATGAACTGACAATATCCCATAAAAGCTTTATCAGTTCGTAAGGGCAAGGCCTATGCAACTTCTTATCTCTAGAACCTGGTCAAAAACTATTGGTCATCAACTGGGGGATCAAAAAATGTCATGGCTCCAAGTAGATGATAAATTTTTTAAAGCAGTTTTCAGGAAAACCAGGAAACTACTAGGGGAATACAAATGATTTTAAAGAGATGACTCAAGGAAAGGTTGATTCTAAAGTTACTGCTCTTACAAAATTACCCGTACCCAATCTTTGAGACCAGTATAAGGAGGGACTTATTAGGGCTATATGGTCTCCCTATAGATACTCAATATCCCACAACACAAAATGACAAGGATGACAAAAAAAAATATTGTTAGTAACAAGATAGATTTTGTTTAAGGATAAGAGTTTTCAAATCAGATCACTAAGGTCTTCTAAAAGGGTTGATTATTTCATGGAACAAAATAGGCATGCAAATGGAAGCTCCATGTGAAGAAATGGGAGTGTAAATCCTTTCCAGGATATATCCAGTGTTGTGGTCAGAAAAACTCATGAGCAGGAGGCTCAACGAGACTCAGAAGAGCACACAGTTCCATTTAACGGGTTTTCATCAATGAGGTTTACTGATTAGATCTCAGTAGGACATGCATGATATTGCAATACCAGGAAAATGTATTATTTTTATTAAATCGCTATTATTTTTGAAAATTCTGCAGTTTGGAGTCAGACTTTAAAAACCTTAAAAATAATTATTTTTCTTAGAATTATGACAACGGCTGTAAAAGGGCCAATTTTTACTGAAACCTACAAAAATCTAAGCAAATGTGACAAATGAATGTCCTCCCCCAAATACAAAACAGAGTTGTAATTTTGTTTATTTTTCATCATATATTTTAAAAATAAAAACCATTGTTAAAGTTAATAATCATTACATTAACTATGAAAATATTTCAAGACATAGAACTAACATAATGCCTCTGGATTATGGTTTTGCTTATGGATAGATGTGTCTACTGATCAAACATTCCCATGGACACTGAATGGTAGAAGGCACACTGGGAAACCCACAAGAGGAAATAGCATAAAGGCTATCAAGCTTTTAATTTGTTCACAATATGAGGTTAACCTTTTTCTCCTATTTAAGAATATTCAGAATTGAAATTCTTATGTATTAATAATATGCACCCACAGGAAAAAAAATCAGTTTCTTCCTAGCATCTAATTTATGTTTGAATCACTTTGCAAAACATCTAAAATTGCAGCATTTGATATTCCTATGGAATACTCTTAAATTGAAGCGCCTGAAAAGAACAGTTTTTAATGTTTCAATATGCAGTTTAGAGCTATTCAAGGAAAATTTAGTCTATCATTTGCTAGATGTTTTTCTAAGTTTCTGAATAGCTGAGCCATTTATATTATTTATATTATTCTTGTGGCCCTTAATTAGTTATATCAGAAATGCATGGATACCTAGTGTCAAGTTCTAAGGAAATGAAATACAGAAACCCCTAAATTAGTACAGTAGTGAAAAGCATACAGAAAGGCTTCTGGCTCTTTTTGTACTTCTAAAAAGTCAACTTCAAGTGACAATGGCTCCGAGTTAATTTATCGTAAGCATTTACTTTCTTTCTTCAGAAAGTAGCTATTGAACTCAGACAGCAGACTTATCTTCAAGTTTGGAATTATAATTGTCCACAACTATGATTAGAAGGGTGAATTTCTTCCCTGCTTACGTATGGTATTACATATAAATTGATAACTAAATGAAAATATTTTGCTTTGTGATACAAATGATTATGTATATAAACGAGATGAAATATATAATGCTAGGTAGGTAATTACTCTCTTTAAAGGTTTCTACAAAAGAATTGAAGTGTGTAATAAGTAGAAGATGAACCTAATTGTTCAGATAGGAGCAGAGTAGAAAAGATACACATTGTTTATAAAGCATAGCATTTCTAAATCTGCCCATGAAGATGCTAATCTGAATATTGATACAGAGCTGATTTTAAATGAGTAAAATCTCTTTTGTGTGAATAGTAAGATTACTTACAGAAGATTTTAAAAATAGACCTTTTAATTTGAAACACGTGAGAACTATGTTAAGAATGAGGCCCATAAATATTGTTTAAAGTTAAGATGACATGCCTATTTCTTATTTAATAATTGTTGTGATTTAACTTGATTTCTGAATAGCTGGTAAGAAATGGTAAATAACTGTTGGCATTTTAAATTTTAGGTTTTCCAAGGAAAAGATTTGCCTGGAGGGCCCATGAGACATAAAATACTGTATGACAAGAAACATAATGAGCATTATGAGTTATCAATGACCACAGAGTTATTATCACATAACAAACATTAAGATATTATACAATTATAAATGTCATTGAAAAATTGGCTTATTTAATTTCCAAATAAAACTCAATGACATTACAGTACTGCAAAGAGTGATTCGATACATTTTTAAGCAGAATTACTTTCATTTTAATAAATAACACATTTGTTTATGATAGCCTTATTTTTCCAAGATTCTCCATTATTTTCATATAGATTGCTAGTCTTAAATTATTTATTTTTTATGACACAATAGAGCTGTTTATTTATCAATATGTCGTCCGTAAATTAGGCTAGAATTTCACCATAGATTTTCATCTGTAAATGTTGAAAATTACTATGAGTATTTTGGGGGTTAAAAATTCTACATATTAAGGTGCACAGGTTGTACGATGACTATTTCCAGATCCTCATCTATAGGTCATTTTATATAAAATTTATTTATTAGAATATTTTTATGGAAATGGAGTAGAAAGTACCAAAGTTCCCACATAGCTCCTAAACAACACATGCTCCCCTACCAACAATTAACATTTCACGGCAGAGTGGTACATTTGTTATAATCCATGAACCAACATCATCCAAAGGTCCTAATTTACAATAAAGTTCACTCTTGCTGTTACATATTTTACAGATTTTGACAAATAAATAATTATATATATGCTCCCTTACCATATAATATAGAATAGTTTCTCTGCCCCCAAATCCCCTGTGTTCCACATATTCACCTCCTTCCCCAAACCCCAAGAAACTAGTGATCTTTTTATTGCCTCCATAATTTTCACTTTTCTAGAATATCATGCAATGGGAATCATACAGTGCACAGCCTTTTCATATTTGCTTCTTTCACTTAGTGATATTCATTTAAGTTTCCTCTGTGTCTTTTCATGCCTTGGCAACTAATTTCTGTCTAGTACTAAATAATATTCCATTGTCTCAATTTGCCGCAGTTTATCCATTCACCTATTGAAAGACATTTTGGTTGTTTTCAAGTTTCAGAAATTATGATTAAAAGTGCTGTAAACATCTCTGTGCAGATTTTTGGTTGACATAGATTTTCAACTTATTTGGGTAAAAATCGAGAAGCTGATTGCTTGATCATATGATAAAAATGTATTTAGTAAGAATACATAGCATAAATATTTATAATCTTTTTGTGAGAAACTGCCCAACTGTCTTCCAGAGAGGCTGTACCATTTTCCATTTGCACTAACAATGAACGAGAGTTCTGGTGTTCCACATCCTTGTCAGCATTTGATGTTAGCACTGTTTTAAATTTGTATCATTCTAATAGGTATGTAGTGGTATTTCCTTGTTTAACTTTAATACCCTCAGGGCACATGATGTTAAGCATATTTTCATATACTTACATGTCATCTGTACATCTTCTTTGGTGAAATGAGCGTTCAGATCTTTTGCCCAGTTTGTAATTGAGTTGCTCATTTCTTATTTAATTTTAAGAGTGCTTTGTGTCTTTTGGTTACCAGTGCATTATCACGTGTCTTTGGCAAAGGTTTGCTCCCAATCTGTGACTTGTCATCATATTCTCTTGACAGTATCTCCTGCTGAGAAGTTGTGTTTAAATGTTAATAAACCTCCACATATCAAAACTTTCATGGATCACGTCCTTGTTTTATCTGAAAAGGCATTGCCAAACAAAAAGTATTTTAAATAGTCTTTCTACAAAGTTTTCCAGGAATTTTAAGGTTTTGCATTTTACATATAGCTCTTTGATCTAGTTTGATTTAATTTTTGGAGACGGTGTAAAGTGTCTGTCTAGATTTTCGTCCTTTTTTTTTTCTTTTATTTTGTATGAAGAAGTCCAATTTTCCAGTGCCATTTGTTGAAAAGACTATCTTTTCTCCATTGAAATACCTTGTATTTTGCTATTTTGACAAAGATCAGTTGACTACATTTGTGTGAGTGTATTTCTGAGTTCTCTATTCTGTTGCATTGACCTATCGTCTCACCAATGTCTCACTGCGTTGATTGCTGTACCTTTATTGTCAGTGTTTATGTTGTATAATGTCAGCTTCTGACTTTATTCTTTTCCCTTCAATATTGTGTTGGTTATTCTGGGTCTTTTGCCTCTTAATATAAATTTTAGATAAGCTTGTCAATATCCACAAAATATTTTGCTGAGGTTTTGATTGGGATTGTGTGGAATCTATAGAACAAGTTAGCAAGAAATTACATCTTAGCAATATTCATGATTACTTTCTTTGAACTTGGAATATCTTTCTGTTTATTTAGTTCTTTGATTTCTTTTTATCAGAGTGTGGTAGTTATCCTCGTAGAGCTCTTGCATGTAGTTTATTAGATTTATACCTGACTATTTAATTTTTTGGACACTATCTAAGTGATATTGTGTTTTTAATTTCAAATTTCAATTGTTCATTGTTAGTATACAGAAAAGCAATTGACTTATAATTATTAATCTTGTATCCTGAAAACTTTATATAATTGCTTATTAGTTTCAGAAGTTTTTTGTAGGTGTTTTTAATTTTCTGCAAATATAATAAGGTAATTTGCAAAAAAAAAAAAAAAAAAAGTTTCTTTCTTTCTGCCCAATCTGTATGCTTTTTGGTGCATAGATATCGCCTTTTGCCAATTCTTTTCTTATCTCATTGCATTAACTAGAACTCAGTACAGTGTTGAAAAGGAGTGCTCTAAGGGTATATTTATTACCTTTTTCCTATTCTTACCAGAAATGCTTCTCGCTACTTACCATTAGATATGAGGTTAGTTGAAGTTTTATTGTAGAAGTTCTTTATCAAGTTGATATTCTCCTCTGTTTCTATATTACTGAGAGTTTTTATCATGAATGGGTGTTGGATATTGTCATATATTCTGCTGCATAAATTGATATAATGTAATTTTCTCCTTTAGAATATTGATATAATTGATTACATTAATTCTCAAATGTAGAAATAGACTTCCATTTCTCGCATAAGCCCTTGCTTGGTCATGGTGTATGATTTCTTTTATTCGCTGTAAAATTTCATATGCTAGTATTCTATTGTGGGCGTTTGCATCTATGTTGATGACAGATATTGGTCTGTAATTTTCTTTTCTGACAACGTCTTTGTCTGATTTTGGTATTAGGGCCAGGCTAGTTCATAGAATGAATTAGGAAGTATTCTCTCTGCTTCTATTTTCTCTAAGCTACTATATACTTTCTTCTTTAATATTAGGTAGAATTAATCAGTAACCCACCCACACCATTGCCATGGTTGGAATGTTTGTGTCTACCCCAAAATTGACATGTTGGAATCCTAATTCCATAGGTGACGGTAGTAGGAGATAGAGCCTTTGGAAGTATTATAATTATGTTAAGAGATTAGAATCGTCCTGAATAGGACTAATGTCTTTCTATAAGATACCCCAGGTGATTCCTCATTTCTTATTCTTTCTATTATGTGAGGCTAGAATTGTGAGATATAGATATTTGTCATTTATAAGTGACCCAGTTTATGATATTTTTGTGATAGCAGCAGGACAGACTAAGACAGTTAATAAGTATTGATTCTCTTTTTTTGATAAGCATAGGATATGTTGATTGTATTTCTTCTTATGTAAATTTTTACAAATTGTGTCTTTCAAGAAATTGATCCATTTCATCTAGGTTATCAAATTTGTGGGTGTAGAATTATTCATAAGATTTTCTTCTTATCCTTTTATTGCTTGTGAGGTCTGTCATGTTGACCCCTTTTCATTTCTGATATTAGTAATTTGTGCCTTTTCTATTTTCTTTTTAGTCTGGCTAAAGGCATAACAGTTTTGCTGATCTTTAAAAAAAAAAAAAAAAAAAAAAAAAAGACTACAGAGTCAAAACCAAAAAAGAATTAGAAAATATTCAAATATTCCAATGGAAGGAGAGAGGAGTTCTTTATCTCTGGTGAAAAGACATCCTTGTCCTCAACGAGGCAGGAAACACCCTGACAAAAATTAAATGTCCAAAGAATCTGCAAAAAAAAAAAAAAAAGAAACAGCTTTGATTATATTGATCATTGATTTACTGTTTTCAATTTCACAGATTTATTTTTATTCTATTTTGGATTTATTATTATTTTCTTTTTTTCTAGTTTCCTAATGTAGATGCTTATTCATTTTATATTTTTGTTCTTATCCAAAATATTAATTCAATGCTAGAAATTCCCCTCTAAAACTGTTTTTGTTATATCCTCAAATTTGGGTAAGTTTCATTTCATTGTCCTTTAGCTCAATATATTTTTAATTATCATATAGATTTATTATTTGACATATATTAAACTATTCACCTAATATTGCCTTTTGGATATTTATTAACAGAGAAGCAAACAAGCAACACTCATGTATTTCCTCTCCCAATACAGAAGAATGTTCTTTTACCAGTACAAGTTTTAATAAGGGTTTAGAAGAGTATTCATATTTATTAGGCTTTGCTTTATACTTCAAAGTCATAACAATTTTGATAACATTTTTATCAATTCATACTTAAAACTTATCTAATATTCTTTAAATAGCATGATAATGTTTTAAATTAATATTTTCAAGCAATTGCTAATCTTTCATTTTATCAGATAGCTAATAACCATGTCTTCTTTGAAGTTAATGCAGATCTACTTTGATCTAGCTGATTATCCATCAGGACTGTTCAACCAAAGAAAACAAAATAAATCATTATAAATTATCTAGAAAAATGCAAATTTTCATTTAAAATTACATTGGAACAGCCATCAAAGGCAAACTTATCACACATACATATTCCATGTGTTTTAAATTAGCGTGGTGAAAAGACATTAGAAAGAAAATTATAAAGCTGGCTGCTGCCTCCCAATGTCTGTGAATAAGGTTTCTTTACTGGTACCCATTTACTCAGTTGTAAAATGAGTAAATTTGAATATATTAGTGATATTTACTTTCAGTTGCAAACTTGAGTTTTTAAATTATTTCACCTCATGTTTGGAATGACTCTACCAGACTGAATTCATTAAGCAAAATATGTTGATTTATTTAATTATCTTTATTTATAATCTACATTAAACATATCTCAAATGAGTCACTGTTAAACAAAATTTAGAAATATAGATAGAAACAAATACATATGACTTCAGTCACAAAAGACAAATCAGTTATTTCTTTCCATATTTTTTCCTGAAAGTGAGTAATATGAGGCTAAATTTAGTGATATCTCTTTTTCATAGAAATATCCCACTCTTTGTCACCTTTTGTAATTTGCTGTTTCACTCTATATCATATCTTTATGACTCATCCACATGGTTTCGTGAAAGATTAATTTACTCATTTTTACTATGTTGTTCAGTATTCTACTACATGAATATATTTTAATTTATTCATCAATTTTCCAATCATTGTTTGATTTGTTTCCAGATTTCTGCTACTAAAACACAACGATGCTGCTGTGAGCATAATCGAACATCTTCCCCAGGAAAAATGTGAAACAGTTTCTCAATGTGAAGTGTATTCTTGGAAATAGAATTGATGTGTTATAGATATGTGAATTTTCTACTTCCAAAAGGAGTTTCAGACGTGTAATTAAATAATTCCATCTTTTATGATGAGTTCTATTTAATTTTAAAGAGATTATTTTCTATTCTAAATACTTAGATATTTCTTCATATATTCTCGTAAAATTTTTAAAGATGTTTCTTCAAGTGGTTCTCGATACAACACTATATAGAAATCAATTCTATTGGGTTTCTTCATATGAATAAAACATGTTTTCAAAATCATTTGTTCAATAGTCTATCATTTTCTGAGAAATATTCAAAACCTCCTGTCATATGAGCTCTAAGTATTTGCTATTGTGTTTTAGAAATCTTAATTCTATTTAATTGAACAATATAACTAATTTGCACCAAAAATATATATCCTTAATTATGTACAACTTTTTAATAAAATATGTTGTATGTGGATAATCCCATTTTTATATTTTTGTGTTGAGGTGTCTTTACTATTCTTAGACACTTATTTTCCACATAATAATTAAAATTTGTTTATAACACTTTTTTATCAAAACTATGTGGAATTTGTATTGTTATTGCATTAAAATTGACTCATTAAGGGAAAAGGTTTTTTCATAAATGTTTTATGTTTCCACAAGTATTTACATCTTCTCTAATAACTTATGAGAAAACACAGTTTGACATATATTTGTACTTATTTTATTACATTTTTTCTAGGTCCATGATATATTTTTGTTCTTCTCATAAAATGGCATAGTTTTGATGTTTAGTTATGTTTGGTGTTTGGTTCTTTTTTTTTTTTTTTTTTTTTTTTTTTGAGAAAAAGATGGCCAGCTGTCACCGAGGTTGGAGTGCAGTAGTGTCGTCTTGGCTCACTGTAACCTCTGCCTCCTGAGTTCAAGCGATTCTCCGGCCTCAGCCTCCCAAACAGCTGGTATTACAGGCACACACCACGCCCAGTTAATTTTTGTATTTTTAATGGAGACAGGTTTCACCATGTTGGTCAGGCTGGTCTCGAACTACTGACCTCAAGTGATCTGCTCACCTCGGCCTCCCAAAGTGCTAGGATTACAGGCATATGCCACCATGCGTGGCCTATGTTTGGTTCTTATAATTTTTATATTTGCATAGTACATATATATACGGGATTGCTTTTTAGTACACTTTAGAATTGAATGCATTCTGAAGTTTATTATTTCCTGATATTTTCTCTATGGATTCTTGAGGTTTGTTTGTTTGTTTGTTTGTTTGTTGGTTTTTCCTATATGGACAATTATATTGCCCGTTAGTTATTAAATGTGGGTTTTTTCTCTCCAAGCAGTGAGAGTGAATAACATTATTTTTGATTTTTAAAGAAAATATTTTTAAAGTCATTAGATGTTCATATCTTGTTAATAATTTTTCCCCAACTGATTAGTTTTTCTATTCAATTTGCTTTCTTTTCTTTTTATAAGAATCATGTGCTGCCCTTAAATTTTATGTCATCTTTTTCTGCATCGGTACTTAGTTACATTCTATGGAAAACTCAGCTTCATCATGATATGTCGTATTCCTCAATCCATCTTTGTCTAACTAACTACTCGTCACCATCAAGCTCTCATCTATGTATCTCTAGGCATAGAAAAGTATGTATGTGGTGTGCTAATATTTGTTTTAATATTTTTGCACCAATTATATTGAATGAGATGAGCTGGGGATTCTTCCTTGCTGTACTGTCCTTACTGGTATTGATATCAAGTTCTGCCGGCCTTAGAGAAAGTCTTGGGAAACACTGTTGTCCGTTAAAGTAATTCCCTGGAAGAGATTTATACCACTTAATCTTTGAAAATTTGGTAAATATGACCTTAGTACATCTGGCACTACTACTTTGTGAAGATATTTTTAAAACTATGATTGGACACCTTAAATAATTTCTGTAACTTTCTATATCAATTTAACTAGATTATATTTTTCTGGGAATGTGTTTTACCCAATTTTGGTTTTTATCCTAAGCTTGTTTTATAATATTTTTGAGTTATTTTTAGTTTCTTCAAGATCTCTCTCATTTGTCAATCTCATTTATTTATACAATTTATATTTTATTATCGATCTGTCTTGCCAGATGATTGACTATTTTATTAGTTTTTATGTAGAAACATTTTTTTCTATTATGTCTGATTTTCTACTTTAGTAATTTTTTCTGTGATTCTTTTTACATCTTTCTGTTTTCTTTGGATTTACACTCTTGCACTATTTTATAAATTATAAAGATAAATACGGAGCAAATTAATGTTCAGATATGCTGCTACGTAAGAATACATAATTATGGGATTTATATATAGCAGCACAAATATTGATAAACAGCAATTCTGATATCATTGGTGCTAAGTAGTATTTTAAACTTTTTATTATGATGCTTTAATTGATTCGTTAGTTATTTAGATGCATTTTTAATCCCAAAATATATGGGTACAATTATAACCACTTTCATTTCAACTTCTTATACCAACTGATTATTTCCTAAAATTATGTGTACAATAGAATTGTTGACATTGGCAGAGATTGCTTGATGACCTCTTAAGAAATGAATTTTTGAAATGTAACTTGCATATGAGAATAGTCATAATTTAAATTGTGAAATTCAGCACTGATTATTGTATCCTTACAGTTGTACAACCAGCAGCACTATCTTATTCCAGAACATATTCCACCTCAATGAGAAGCCCTATATCCATCAGTAGTAATTCCCCATTCCTCCCTACCCACCGTCACAGGCAACTAGTAATCTGTTTTCTCTTTCTATGAATTGTGCATTGGGGCATTTCATACAAATTCATATGATATATGACTTTTTGTGTCTGGCTTCTTTAACTTTCATGATAACTATATTTCCAACTTTTTGTATAACTTCCAGGCTCTTTTCCAACGTGGTGATGACATTTTATGTTCCCTCCAACAGTGTACGAGGGTATCAATTTTGCCACATCCTCACCAAAACTTATGAATATGCCTGTTTTATTACAGCCATGAGAGTATGTGTGATATGGCATCTCATTTTGATTTTGATTTTCATTTCTCCAATGACTAATGACATTAGGATGGTTAGTGGGTACCAAAAAATAGTAACAGTGAATAGAATATTAACCATCTTTTAAAATGCTTATTGGTCATTTGTATGTTTTCTAAAGGTAAATATCTACCCAAATTATTTCTCTATTCCTTCATTGGGTCACTGTGTTTTTACTGTTGAGTTGCAGTATCTTTTCTACATTCTAGATGCTAGACTTTATATTGTTCATGGTCTGTGGTTTGTCTTTTTACTTTGTTGACACTGTTGAATCATATGTATATTTAATTTAAATGAAGTCTCAGTTATTTTCTTTTGTTGCTTGTGTTTTTGGTGCCATATCTAAGAAATCATTGTCTTATCTAAGGATCTTGGAGACTTTGTTCATTTGTCTTCATTCTTTTTCTTTCTGTTCTACAGACTGGATAATCTCAATTGATCTATCTTCAAATTTGCTGATTCATTTTGGTGACAGTTCGAATATGTTTTGGAGCCTTGTGATGGTGAATTTTATGTATCAAGTTGATCGGGCCATGGAATGCCTAGATATTCATTTAAACATTATTTTGGCGTGTGATTGTGAGGATGCTTCAAGAAGATACTAGCATTGGTTGACCGAATAAAGAATATAGCCCTTCCCAAAGTGTGTGAGCATCACAAAATCTCTGAGAGCCTGAATAGAGTAAAAAGGCAGAGGGAGCTTGCTTCCCCTTTCTGCAACTAGGAAAGCTGGGACATCAATCTTTTTCTGTCCTTACAGCCTCTAGTTTGCAGGCCTTCAGACATACATTGAAATCTATACCATTGGCTCTCTAGTTCTGAGGGCTTTGAACTACAACGCTGGCTTCTCTAGGACTTCAGCTTACAAATGGGAGATTGTAGGACTCCTCGGCTTTCATAATCACATGAGCCAGTATCTTCTCTCTCTCTCTCTCTCTCTCTCTCTCTCTGTGTGTGTGTGTGTATGTGTGTGTGTGTGTATGTCTCCCTACACATACACTTGCACCCACACACACACTCGCACCCACACATAGACACACACACACACACACACACATCTATATACTATTGGCCTGTTTCTCTAAGGAATCCTAAAACAAGTTCTTCTAGTAGATGTTTTTTGTCAGATTGATAATCTTTATTGGGTGAGACACTATTTTCATATTTATTTGGACATGATTTTGTTTGGTTATTTGAATATATTTATCTGTCTTGAAGAGTTTGTCAATAACTGCAGTATCTGTATTTATTTAGGAACAATCTGTGTTGGCTACTTTTTTCCCAAGTGTCTTGGCCACAATTGCTTGGTACAAGGTTTTATACATGTTCAATAATTCCATCTCTTAATTTTGTTTTACATTTACTCTATTTTTACTATATATTTTCTTTGCATTAATTATGCATATGGAGGGATATTTGTTGATATCTCCCATCAACAAATTACCAAGATTGTAAATTTTCCTATTTTTCCCATGTATCTTCTTAAGTTTTGTTTTATATATGTTTGGGCATAAAATTCTTTTCAGTTATTTAAAATCTGTACCATGTAGAAACTTATTCTCTCCCTTATAATTTATGTCTCAAAGACTATTTTGGCTTGTATGAACCTGTCTACTCTCTATTTATGTTTGTTAATATTTTTCAGTATATGCTTTGCTGGTCATTTACTTGAAATTTTGCTTTTGTTTTAGATGTATCATTCATAAACAAATTCTCAATTCATTTTTTAAATTTAACCTGACAATTATTGTATTTAAAAATAAGTTTAATGCTTTTCTTTATTATTTGCTTACACCATATTTTTACTTTTCAAGAATGCTATTTTGTGTTTCTACTCACTCCATATTTATGTACTACTATTTCATTTCTTTTACTTTTAAAATTAATTTATTTATTGAGTACACTATATTCTTTTATCTACTGGTATAAAATGTTTATACTTCTTTTCTTCAGAGATTATTCTTTTTACCTAGATCAATTAAATTGATGGCTAAATATAAATATTTTTCTTCTCATGATGAATATTCTAAAAAGCTTAGGAGAAAAATAATTCAAAATATTACCCCTTCCATATGCAATGCTATTTGTATACAGAATAGTTTGCTTTAATTTTTCTACTTCCCCATTAAACAACATTATCATTGTTGTTATTCTTTCTTTGGACATTATCTCCTACATATTTCACAAATAAATTTCTCTTTGTTTTTGCTTGTTTTTCTTACATTTCACTTGCCTTATTACTCACCTTCTTATTTAAATACCTCTTTTGAAGTCAAGAATTTTGTGATTATGTTTTTTAAAATTATCCTACTTCTTGGATAAAATATGCGATATATATAATCAATTCAAGAGCATTTTTAACTAATATTTAAATTATAATTATTGAAAAGGCATTCTGTATTTACAACCTACCAGCCATTTTTATGAAGCTGGTAACATATAATTGATGTTCTGTGCCTACATGATCACTAACCTGTTTTTTTTTTTTTTTTTTGTAAGACAAGGAATGAGAATATGGAGAAACAATTCAATCTCCAACTTAAGTCTGAGTTATTATTACTCTCATTTTACTGTTAAGAAAATGGATGCATGCAAAATTTAATGAACTTCTTCAGAGTCACAGATTTAGTAAGCAGCAAACATGGAATTTATCCCTGGCACATCAACTTAGAGTCTGCTTTGTTACAATCTGTTTTGTTGAGACATCAGCAATGCTTTTGTTGAGACATCAGCATCAGTTTCATATATTCTTCTTTTCGGTAGGGATATTTTTAATATATTCTCTTCTGATCTGGTATTCTTCCCTTTTAGTAAAACCTGTTCAGGTCTTACTTTATCCTACATGGTATGTATTGTACTTCCTATATCAATAAGTTTATTACCTTCTTCAGTTTTTAAAAATTCAGTTATTTCTTCATATATTACCTCGCCTTCATTTCCATTTTATTCTTTAGATATTTTGATTAAATAAATCATAAGAATTTCTTAACATATTTCCATATATTTTTGACTTTGCTTTTATAAAATCCAACTGCTTCTATTTTTGAGGCATTCTTGGTAGTTACTTTTGACCCAATTCCCAATACACTAATTATCTGTTCAAACTCTGTCTAGTTTATCGTTCAACCCATCCACTGCGTTCTGTTGGTTTTTATATTTTAATAAATATATTTTATTTCAAAACTGTGTTTTTTCAAAATAACTAATCATATATATAGTTTCTTGTGACATGCTCATTCCATGATTATTTTATTATTCAAGCATGTCATACATAAATATTTTATATTCTCTATCTGATAACTATTTTGGACCCAGGTCTTGTATGTGCTCATTAAAACATTCATTTAATATCTATTATTGCCATGGCATCAAATAGTTTCTTTTCTTTTTATAAGAACAAAAATATTAAGTAAGAACAAAAATATTTGGAGCTATCTTAACTTAAAATGTTTTATAACTATAAATTTTCCATGAGAATGCTTTTGTGGTGTTTATTAATTTTCTCAAGTTAAAATGAGTTCTATAGCCACCCTCATTGTAAAAGCATGTATGCATGTGCAGTTCACAGAGTGAAATGCCTCATCAATAAACTTCACAGTTCAGGAGTTTAAAAGTTGAAATAGGTTACACAGATTACAGAGATAATCTGTTTTTTAAGGTGAATGTGTTATATGTATTATCTTAAGTTGGTAAGAACTATTTTTTTTTAGAAACTTGGACAAGTCATTGGGTAGCTAAGAAAATGTGTAAACGATTCCTCTGGCTTTGAGGTTCTTTCACAAACTTTAACTGCTTCACATAGACCCCTGTAATCAGACTGTGTAAGTCAGAGCAACTGATTTATACAACACGTAACACTAAATAATGTTTCAACCACATCTTATTACAGATTATTACACCTGTTTATGAATCTTCTTAAAACTAAATAAATTATTTGCTTATTGTGATACATATGAGCAGTTTGATTATTGGTATTTTGCAAGGGTTCCAAGTGAGTATGTAAAAATTTACAGAGCTCTCATATAAGCAGAGGGATTAACCTTTGCATCTTTTACAATACTATTTCCTGAATGTAGGAGTAATCTATTCCAATATAAATATGATTTTTAGCTTTCTTTATTTCATGGCAAAACATCACATTTTAACTTAGAGTAATAAGCACACATACATATATTTATCAAGCACTTTCTTTTTTTTTTTAAATTTATTTATTATTATTATACTTTAAGTTGTAGGGTACATGTGCATAACGTGCAGGTTTGTTACATATGTATACTTGTGCCATGTTGCTGTGCTGCACCCATCAACTCGTCATTTACATCAGGTATAACTCCCAATGCAATCCCACCCCCCTCCCCCCTCCCCATGATAGGCCCCGGTGTGTGATGTTCCCCTTCCTGAGTCCGAGTGATCTCATTGTTCAGTTCCCACCTATGAGTGAGAACATGCGGTGTTTGGTTTTCTGTTCTTGTGATAGTTTGCTAAGAATGATGGATTCCAGCTGCATCCAAGTCCCTACAAAGGACTCAAACTCATCCTTTTTTATGGCTGCATAGTATTCCATGGTGTATATGTGCCACATTTTCTTAATCCAATCTGTCACTGATGGACATTTGGGTTGATTCCAAGTCTTTGCTATTGTGAATAGTGCTGCAATAAACATACGTGTGCATGTGTCTTTATAGCAGCATAATTTATAATCCTTTGGGTATATACCCAGTAATGGGATGGCTGGGTCATATGGTACATCTAGTTCTAGATCCTTGAGGAATCGCCATACTGTTTTCCATAATGGTTGAACTAGTTTACAATCCCACCAACAGTGTAAAAGTGTTCCTATTTCTCCACATCCTCTCCAGCACCTGTTGTTTCCTGACTTTTTAATGATTGCCATTCTAACTGGTGTGAGATTTCAATAAGCACTTTCAATAAGCAATGATAACTTCTTCCTCTTCATATGTTAATAGGAGATATTGAATGCCAGTTTTTATTTGAGATGAGTACATTTCTTGACTAATTATTTTAGCCCTACTGTCTGTATTGTATGAGAAATCAATAGGAATTTCATTTATATACTCCTTATAGGATAATATTATCTATTAGTGTCTTTTTTTCACTACAAGCTTATTTTCTTGATTTTGCAAGTTAACCTCCAAATGCTTTCATATTATTATTAACTGATATTTATTGAAAAAGAAAAAATAGTATGTATTGTTACTGACATGCATTAATATGTCATCACTTCTATTCTTTTCAAGGTCTCTTTTTTTTATATAAATGTTTGTGTCTGCTTTATAAGAGAAATAATTTCTGAAGACATGTTACAACTGGCTGTGAAAAACAACCATCATTAAGGTTGACATTCTGCACCCTCATTGTTGAGTTATTTTGTTCTATATATGAAAACAATCCAAATAAAAGTTCAAAGACTGTCAAAAATAAAGTAACAGATGACTAATATCACATTTGTGTAGAGTCACAAAAACAATGGAATAATAAGGATATATTGCCTGTTTAATATTTATGATATAGATAATTTTAACCATATACTCGGTAATTTGAAGTTTACTCATTTAGACACTCATGATTAATTATATAACATAATTAAATTTAACAAATGGACTTTTATATATAGAAATAAAATTGTGAGATATAATCTACAAAAACAAAAGTTGTTCATTAATAAAGGGATATGAACCTTATTAAATTCAACAGTTCTAGGAAATGTGAGGTATCCTTCTTTAAACACTTTGTTTTTAATACTTTATAGAACTGTATATTAGTCCTTTACATCAAGCACACCACTATAAAGAAACGTTAAGAGTAACTAACATTTGCCCCCAAATCATGAAGTTCGTAGAGAAAAAGTCTTTCATTCAGAAAATTATATATTAACACAGTCCTCAAAATGAAAGAAGTTGGGTCAGATTCAATAATTCTTTAATGGTCCCTAAACATTGTATATTTAAAAAGTGAAATCTAGGTTTATTTCTGTGCCAATATAGGGTTCATACCTCTGTCACCTGCTCTGCTCCCCCTCATCTTCTCATTTGAAAACCAGCAAAAAATCCTGTTAAAACAAGTATTAAACTAACTAATAGATTTCAACATAAATCTATATTTCAGCCATCAGAGTATTACATAAATAATTCAAATAAAGAGCATAAACTTGCAGTTTATTGCTGTTAAAAGTATAAATCTACTGTTATACACGCTCACATGCTGAGCACAGCATTATTATTGTGGGGAAATGGCAATATATATAATATTTAAAATGCAGCTTCTTTTTTGCTGACTAAGTTTTTGGCATATAGAAAGGAAGTATTTCAAGTGCATTAGAAGCATAAGTGAATACAAATAAATAGAAAATAGAAAATAGAAATGAATGTGTAGAATTAAAAAAAGTTTCTACTCTAAGTCTCAGTGTCCTCTATAAAGTATAGAGATTTAACTATACATTCCCCAAAGATTCTCCTACCTATTAATTATTATGATTTAGGTTACTTTTGTGTAGGAAAGAGGTGGAAGGAGTCTACCCGTCTTGCCGTACACAAAGAATGGCTCTGTTTAAACTAGATGGATACTTTCGCTATCATTGCAACTTTTCAATGTAACAAAAGGAAGCTTGCCCGGGCTTGCATCTGTGTTAGCAATATATTTATTATTGAAAAAATCATTCCCTCGTGACTGTAAATTTTATATAGTTATGGTTGAACCTGAAATATGAACTTTGGGAGATATGATATATAGAATAAATGTCCCTCTGTTTATTGTCAGATGTAAGAAAATGACACTGTGCTCAGAAAGCTGTGTTTAAATGACACATTCTACAAACATTTGTTTTGCATCTTCTGGTTGTGATCCACACCATTCTTTGGGCTTAGGAGAAATACAAAATTAAAAGGTAAAAGAACTCAGAAAGGCGATGCAATGCACTGAATGTTTAGGACCTATTCCCAAATTTTTATGTTGAAATCTTAACCCCTGAAAGTAATGGAATTAGGAGTGGGGAGCTTTTGGGACATGATTGAATTGGATTTGTGCCTTTATAAAACAGAACCCAAAGAATTCCCTTTCCCCTTTCTAACATGTGATATTACAATAAGAAGACAACCAGAAATTGTGCCCTCATCAGATATCAATTCTGCTGGAACCTTGATATTCAACTTCCCTGCCTACAGAATTAAGAGAAATAAATTTCTGTTTTTCTAATCTACCCAATTTATGGTATTTTGTTACAGAAGTCAGGGTTAAGACAAACTATATCCTTGTCACTTCTAAATGTAATATTTAACTAATTTATTCCTTTCTCTTTTCCTTCCTATCTGTAGCATTTATCTTTCTAAAACACAGGGAGAAAATACTCTTTTTCTTCTCAAACAACAGCAAAAATTCGAAGGCCAAATTCTTTGCACAAATGTAAGTTTCTTTCTAATCTTGTTCCTATTTGTTCAACCTATAATAATCTATTTCCCACTCCCAATCCATTTTCCATTTCCAGCTTCCTGAAATCAACCTTCTTTTGAGTGTAGCTCAAATGAATCAATCTAAAAAATATCCCAGTTTCTGCAGTTGCAAATAATTGGTCTTTCTTCCGCAGTAGTGTGCATATTTTCCAACTGATACTCATTTCAATTTTCCTTTCCTTATACTGATTAAATATTCCTGGAAACACAATAAGTATTCAATAATGGATGTTCCATTCAATGACTTAATCATCAAAAAAGTAGTCAGGAAAGTTTAGAGGAGATGAAAGTACATGAAGTAAAAGTTTCTAAATGTTAAGCATACTTTTTAAAGCATCTTGCTAAATTATAATTGTATTCTAACTCAAATTCACGCCTGTAATCCCAGCACTTTGAGATGCCAAGGCGGGCAGATCATGAGGTCGGAGATTGAGACTATCCTGACTAACACATTGAAACCCCGTCTCTACTAAAAACACAAAAAAGTAGCCAGGCGTGTTGGCACACACCTGTAATCCCAGCAGCTGCTTGGGATGCTAAAGCAGAAAAATCGCTTGAACCCAGGAGAAGGAGCTTGCAGTGAGCCGAGATCGCGCCACTGCACTCCAGCTTGGGTGACAGAGCGAGACTCCATCAAAAAAAAAAAAAAAAAAAAGAAAAAGAAAACAACAACAAAAAAAGTTACAAGCATGTGTTTTAAGATGGCAATAATTATATTCAAAATTTTGTATTACCACAAAAGCAATAATTCAGTCCAATTGGTCCAATTGAAGCAGACACAGTTTAAATAGGTTGCTTTATTATAGCTCTTATAAAATGTGTGAATCTTAAAGATCAGGAAAGTAAAGATATTATGCAACAATTAAAAGCTTCCAAAGGTAAAGTCCATACTAATAATGAGAATAAAATTTTACAAGTTTGTCACTGTCATATTGCTTATACACTTAATTTACATCTTAAAAAATATTTACTTGAGCCTACAGGATAGGATTAGAATGGTAGAGTATCACTTGAGGAGGCTGGCTTGTCTGGATTTTTCTGACACAATTAAAATATAGCAAAAATATTTCTTTACTAGAGGAGAATCAAGGTTGATGAAGTTACTCAACTACAATGCCCTATTATTAAGGGAGAGATAATTAGTAGCATGACATCAGGACTCTTAATCAAATACACATTTGGCCTAAATTCCTACATGAATGTCTGAAATCTTGAGGGGAAAATAGCTTGTAAGTAAATATTAAAATATCTGTTCCCTAAACTCCAAAAATTATGAAAGCCTACTTGCAGGATTGAACAACAAAATGAAGTGATGCATCCTCTTTCTGTAGACTCCTGTGCTATTGACACCATGAATCATCAAATATTTAGTAGTGGGCCTCCCAGAAGAGCAGCAGGCACCAGGAAAAATGTTGATCCATGGGAAAATTTAGTTCGGATAAGAAAATAGTGAGCTAGAATGTGTACTTGGTCTGATATTAGAGTCAGAGAAGGATTTAATTCTCAGAAGAATGCCAATTCTGAGTTGGTGAGGACAAATGATAGGAGAAAAAATAAAAAAGAAAGGTTGATGATGTAAACTTTCCAATAGGGTTATTCAAGAGACTAATATTAACTTTCAATATTCCTTTTACACTAGATTTCAATAAGTGATTCAATGTATATGACAGCAGAATTTAGCTTGAATTTATACACTATCCTTTTTTACAACAGATAAATGTTTCCGACTTACAAAATCTTACGTAGAATGTAATGAATGACCATGTTCTCATCCTTATAAAAGTGAATCAAGATAAATTAAAAGTAAGTGCTACAGACAGTGAAAGTCCAAATGCATTATCCAGGAGTAAAGTTCAAGGTGCAAACTCAAGCACAGTAGCAGTTCCTGCACCTTCAATCATACCATACTTATTTTTAACACTATATTTTAATTATGGCCATTTTTTTCAAGAGTTCTAGGCAAAGCAATATCATAGGAGACGTTAGACATATTCTCCAAATGTAAGCAGCAATTTCTGCTACTCTTTAGTTTAGAGCACAAAGAAACAGCAAGAGTCTGTTCGCACATAAGCAATGTTCTTCCTTTAGGAAAACAAAGGGGCACGTGAGATAATGCTGTATGATTAAGAACTTAGCTGGGAAATAGCCTCTAAAGCTTTGGAATTCCCCCATATGAGTATCATTACTTATGGGGGGCCCATCAGACCAATCTGAATTCATGCTAATGAGATGACTGGAGATGGGCCCCTTGATAGTTTCAGGATGGGAACTGACCATGCTGGAGAGACCAACCATGTGATTAAAGGATTATGCCTTTGAATGACATTAGCCCAACATCCAGGGAAGAGAGTGGGACTGGAGATTGAGTTTAGCCATGTGGCAAATGATGAATCAAGCATGCCCACATGATAAAATTCCAATACAAACCCTACACACTTGAAGATCAGTGAGATTTTCTGTTTAGCAATCATACTTTGATGTGCTGAGTGGATGGCATGACCTAAGGACATGGTCCTACGTGTTTGAAATCCTCTCAGGCTTCATTTTATTTGTCTCAATTTGGCTGATCCTGGTTTGCATCCTTTATAATAGAACTACAATAACAAGGATGACAGTTTCCTGAGTTATGTGAGTCATTATAACAAATTACCAAAAGGGGGAGGTATATTCCCCAAATTTGTAGCCAGTTAGTCAGGATAAAAGACCTTGAAACCCTGTTGCTTATGGCTGCTGGCTGGAGTGAAAGCAATCTTTTGGAGACTCTGCCCTTAACTTGTGTGAAGTCTGTGCTAACTTTGGGTAGTTAGTGTCAATACCGCGTTGGTGGTAGCCAGTTTCTAAATGGTCACCAATGATCTCTGCTGACTGGCATTCACACTCTTGTGTAGTTCCCTCTGACATCACACTTCGCTCTTTGTGATGGACCAAAGGCATATGATAGAAGTGATATACCATCAGTATATAAGATGACTGTATAATAACAACTCAAGCTGCTATCTTGCACTTTTGTTCTTCCTGTCTTTTTTTTTCCACTAAAATTGCATTTATTTTTCTTGTCATAGTAAAAAAAGGAAAAACAATAGCAAATATTGGGCTTTCTTTTTTCCCCTCAACAGCACACCTTCCACAAACAGCACAGGTGGTGTGCTGCCTTTCCTTCTCTTTCTCCTTCTCTCTCTCATCATTGCCATGCCATGGAAGCCAGCCGCCATATTGTGATTATCATTATAAAGAGGTGCCTGTGAAGAACTAAAGCTCTTTTCCAATAGCCATTTGAGTGAACATGGGAAGTGGATTCCACAGTCCAGTCAAGCATTCAGGTGATCACAGTCCCAGCTGACTTACTGAATGAAACTTGAGGCCTGGTGAGGTGGGTCAAACCTATAAACACTTCGGGAGGCTAAGACAGGCAGATTGTTTGAGCCTAGCCAGGAGTTTGATACCAGCTCGGGGCAACATAGTGAAACCCTATTCTACAAAAATAAAAAATAAAAAATTAGCAGGACACGGTGGCATGCACTTGGAGTTCCACCTACTTGAAAGGCTGATGTGGGAAGGTCACTTGAGCCTGTGAGGCAGAGGTTGCAGTGAGCCGAGATCACTCCACTGCACTCCAGCCTGAGGAACAGTGTGAGACCTGGTCTCAGAACAAAACAACAACAGAAAAAGTAACTTCATTAGAATCACCGAGGCAATATAATTTGGATAAGTTGGTCCTGGATTCCTTCTACAAGGAATCCATGTAAGGTAATAAATGTTTGTTGTTTAAAACTTCTAAGGTTAGGAGTCATTTATTATGCAGCAAGAGATAATTGAGATAAAGAGCAACTTACCCTTTTTTTTTTCTTTCAGTTATGCTAATTGGTAGTGTTTCCTGAACTTGCCTGAAGAGTAATGCATACAGGGCAGAGGATAGGCTTGGACCCTTATGGCATGTGGAACTCTTTCAGCAAGGAAGGAATTAGTTGTAGAGTGAAAAAGAAAATGGTCCTTTGTCCACACTAAATTGATGGTATTATCATACCTCAGAATGCACTTTTACAGTATAATATTATGCTATGAAAAATGTTGTTGTTGCTGTTTTCCTAAAGAAATTAATATACATTATCATGTTTCTTTTAATTTGAAGATAAACAATTAAAATGAGATGACAAGAAAATTGCATGGTAGCCAACAATTCTAACCATTAAAATAAAGTATGGTAATATGTATTCAAATTAATCTTCAAATTAGTCGTATATAATTAACGTTTGGGCTTTATCCAGCCTTTAAAATATCTCTGGTGAATTTTTATCAGGAGAATATTTAAAAGACAGCAAGATTCACTAGGTCTACTTGTCTAAATCCATATTGGTGAATCCTTATTTTTTCAAAAGAACCAGTGAAGTTATCACTTTTACTTTGTTCGTCTATAAAGAGACTAAAATGTCTCTTTATAGAGTCAAAACGTCAATTGTATACTGGCAAAATTTTTATTTATATATCTATTATGTAATTTGGAATCATTGGTTTGATTTGGATTTCTGTGAAGAGATCTGTATTTCATTTGGTCATGCTTCAAAAGGACTTATATTCAGATTTAAAACGATTGATTGTAAATGTCATTATATGTTAAGAACATTTAAAACTTACTAACCTGATTTAAAAATGTTTTAAAGAAGTAAATTTTATCATATAAATACTATCTGTATCAAATTTTAAAAACATAATTAAATGAGGTCCTAAATTAGAAATATTTAATGTGCAATCAAACTCTAGTATTTTGTTTTGCTATTGTATGCTTTTCTTGTTGTTCTCTTTTCCAGTGATACCGTGGCACATTCTGAAGATCTTTGTTAACTTCAAAAACCTGAACGTCAATGTGTATGTCATATAAATTAAGGCAAATGTTATTATTTACTTTATTAAATTTTTTTTTCAAATTTTGAAATAGCATTTACTCAAAGGGCCTGGATTAATTGCAGCAACTTTCAATACAATTAAACGTGGAGTTGGTTATTAGGCCATTCCCTTACCTGTTCTACTGGATACAATTATGAAAGAATACACATTAGCTATTATTTTTCTGAAGGTGAATACCATAATCCTCCCATTTGTACCATGAATTATCCTTTTTAGGAGGAAGACTTTTCCAAATATATAGATGCAAATAATTGACATTTCTCTAGTTGTTTGTGAATAATAATTTTTCATCCAACAATAAATCTTCTAATTTGCATAATCTTCTAAGAGGGAAATATATATATATATATATAATTTACAAAGTCTTAGTTTATAATTGCATAAACACAGTTATAGACAAAAATTTAAATAATTCTAAATGCACTTACTAATTTCTCCATGGCAGACTAGGTTAAGTGAGGCACAAAGGTTCATTAGAAATTGGTATTGCAAGGGCTGGGCGCGGTGGCTCAAGCCTGTGATCCCAGCACTTTGGGAGGCCGAGACGGGCGGATCACGAGGTCAGGAGATCGAGACCATCCTGGCTAACCCGGTGAAACCCCGTCTCTACTAAAAAATACAAAAAACTAGCCGGGCGAGGTGGCGGCGCCTGTAGTCCCAGCTACTCGGGAGCCTGAGGCAGGAGAATGGCGGGAACCCGGGAGGCGGAGCTTGCAGTGAGCCGAGATCACGCCACCGCACTCCAGCCTGGGCGACACAGCAAGAATCTGTCTCAAAAAAAAAAAAAAGAAAAAAAGAAAGAAATTGATATTGCAAAATAAAATATCACAGAGTAAATAGACATCCTGCAGAATGGGAAGAATATTTGTAAAATATGCGTCCAAGGAAGGTCTAATATCTAGAATCTATAAGGAACTTAAACAAATTTACAAGCAAAAACCAAATGAGCCCATTAAAAAGTAGACAAGAGACATTAAAAAACACTTTCCAAAAGAAGACACACACCTGACCATTGAGCATATGAAAAAATGTTCAACACCACTAATAATTAGAGAAATGTACATCAAAACCAGAATGATATACCTTCTTATTCCAGTCAAAATGGCTATTGTGAAAAAGTCAAAAAATAACAGATGCTGGCAAAGTTGTGGAAAAATAGTAATGCTTATCCACTACTGGTGGGAATGTAAATTAGTTCAGCCAGTGTGGACAGCAGTTTAGCGATTTCTGAAAGAACTTAAAATATAATTATCATGGGACCCAACAATTCTACTATTTGGTATATACCTAAAGGAATATAAATGATTCTACCATAAAGACTATATGCACACCTATGTTCATTGAAGAACTATTCACAATAGCAAAGATATGGAATTAACCTAAATGCCCATTAATGGTAGGCTGGATAAAGAAAATATGATACGTATACACCATGGTATACTACACAGCCATAGAAAAATGAGATTATGTCTTTTGCAGCACCACAGATGGAGATGGAGGTTATTATCCTAAGAGAACTAACACAGCAACAGAAAACCAAATATCACATGTTTTCACTTATCAGTGGGAACTAAACATAGAATACATGGACAAGAAGAAGTGAACAACAGATTCCAGGGCTTACATGAGGGTAGAGGTGAGAAAAGGGTGAAGATCAAAAGAAACCTATCAGGTACTATGCTTATTACCTAGGTGACAAAGTAATCGGTACAACAAATCCCTGTGACACACAATTTGCCTACATAAGACACCAGCACATTATCCCTGAACCTGAAATAAAAGTTAAAAATATAAACAAATAAATAGGAAGTAAAGATGACAAAAAAAGACAAACCATATACAAGGATAAAATATTTACAAACCACATATTTGATAAAGGACTAATATCTGAAATAAATAGAAACTCTCAAAACCTAACAGTGAAACAAACAATCCAATGAGGAACTGGCAAAATACATTAAAAGAAATTTGAGAAAGAGGAAATAGATGGCAAATAAATATATGAAAATATGTTCAACATTATTTGCTTTTAGGACAATGGAAATTAAAGTCACAATAGTACGTCACTACATACCTATCAGAATGGCTAAAAGTTAAAAATAATGATATCACCCAATGCAGGCATGGATGTTGATATTGAAAAATGGGATCACTAATACATTGCTAGTGAGAATGTAAAATGATACAGCCACTGTAAAACCCAGTTTTTCTATTCATTAATAAAACTGAACATGCAACTAACACATTTCCTGTCAACTGCATTCCTGATATTTATTCCTAAGAAGTGAAAACGTATGTTGACCCAAAAACCTATACAAAATGCTTATAACAACTTTATTTGTAATAACCAAACCTGGATTCAGCTGAGATGTCCTTTAACAGACGAGTGATTAAACAAACTGTGGTACATCCATTACCATATTACCCAAAAACAAAGAGAGAGATAAAAGTATTCATACATGCAACAATGTGGATGAATCTTTAGAGTATATTCTGAGTACAAAATGCAAAATGGCCATAGTTTTATGCCATTTGATTATACTCATATATCATTTTTGAAATGACAAAATTATAGAATTCAAGGACAAATTAGCTATCATCAGGGCCAAGGAGGATATGATAGTGAATTGGATGTGGCTATAAAAGGGCAACAAAGGTATTCTTCTGATTAGGGAAATACACTGTATCTTGACTCTGTCAATTTCAACAAGGAACTGGGGTGATATTGTACTGTAGTTTTGCAGGATAATATCATTAAGAAAACTGGGCAAAGTATACACAGAATTTCTCTGTATTATTTCTTACAATTGCATGTGAAGCTACAAGTATCTCAAAATAAAAAAGCATATTACAACCAGAAAATGTATATGGCCAAGGATTATTCCCTCAGTTAACTAACTCCTTCTTATCATATTCTATATCTAAAATAACTATTAAGTAATCCAGGCTATATCCTATTATATTTCTGCTTATTCTTCCATTCCTATAATTCTTTTTGCCATTAACTTACTGCCCACTCCCCAAGTAAAAAAAAAAAAAAAAACTTCTTCCTTTGAGAATTTACATATTTACATTGTATTTCTAACATTAACAAGGTATTACACAAATTAACGTACGCACATAAAAGATTTAATTTTAAACACTCTTGGGTAAGAATATGAATTGCTGAAGTCACAAATAGTATCTTTGAAAATTACATTAAATTGCCTTACATAACAACAACAACAATAAATCTGGGCCTTTTGAAATTAAAACCAAAATATAAAATCTGGAAAATGTCATGTTGTGGTTCTTGTTGCATTTCCACTGTGGTTAGTCTCTGTTTCTCTTGGGGTATGAGATCAAATACTCTTTTGAAGTACATGTGGGAGCAAGCAACCATATAAAAGGAATATACCACTGCTTCTCTCTCATACTAATTATTTATATATGCTTGTTTTCAACTTTATATTATACAGCCCTGTATTATTTATCTTTACTACACAACTACTGAAATAATAAGTAATTTAATACATATTAAAAGAATGAATGAATGAATTTTAATGACATATTAACACAAATAAAGATCTTGGAATACTACTTACCAATACAATTCAGTGTATCTTTTTATAAATGCTAATGACATTATAAAAACACAATTTGACTTTGATGCAATTTTATTCTAAATCTACTTTATATCTTTGGAACTATTCTAATTTATATGGCCTCAGAAAGATAATGAATGTTTTTCTCTTTTTATATGTGCAACTATTTTTTGCAGACATTTTCTTTCACCTCATTTCCAAAAGATTTTAAAACATTAGCTAACATGTAATATTTTCTTGGGAAGTATTCCCCTTTTTTTTTTGACAACTCTTCACTAAGTGTTACCTATATAGCAGCAGTAGTGATGTAGGTATCTCTGATCCTTCTATGGAAGGAAAGTGAAAAAAAGATTGAGATGGAACAATCTTACAAAACCCTTTCAAGATTTTATGGTATAATAGTGAGAGAAAATGGTTAAAACAGTAGGAGTGTGTTCAAGTTAGAAAGAAAAACAAAACGGAAGGGGATACTTTTTATATATAAAAAAATTAAATTGTCAGATGGGACTCATGCAAATTATGAATCTTACCAATTAGTACATTTTGGTGAATGGCAAAAGCAAGCACACTATGTTAGGAAAGCCTTGTTTCCTTAGAGATGCCTGAATTCTTCCCTGTTATATCTGTAAGATGTTGTTCCCCTCCTCCCCAACACCAGGACTTCAGGTTTGAAATTTAACATGCAAATTGCTTCCTGAGTAATCATATGGATATTGCCCACAGAGAAAGTCATTTTAGTTATGAACTATCCCCACCTTAACTGCACAGTTTATGTGACAATTTTCAGCCACACATACCCCCATAAATTTATACATTCTGAGTTTATTTACAAATAAAAATCTAGACAGAAGAATGTATCCCACAAGAAACATTTTATAGTTAAGGATTCTCAGGTATCTTTCTGTTTAAAGATAGTATTGCTATGTTTATCAGATGGTCACTCATTTTTATGTTTAAAAGAAGGTTTGATTGAGGTCATACATTTTTCTCCAGGGCATTATAGTTGAGAACGACTTGTTTACACATCTACTACTAACACTTTTCTTCCCAGATATACCCTGGGATATTGGGAAATTATAAGAACTTAATTGAAAAGTCTAGTAAACCAAGATGCTCATGAATATTTAACTACTTTGAAGGCAAAGATAGATATTCTTACATAAAAAAGACACAGCAAGGAAAGTAAAATCATAAATAATTTCTAAATTCTAAGACTTTCGGTGTTTTGTGTATTACTTTTCTCTTTGTCTGTCCTCTTTCTATGCTTATAACCCAACACAAACTATTTTTAATGCAAAGCTGGCTCCTTGGCATCCCTAGAACATGCCAAGCAGTTTTGAACATCCATGTATTTACCACCCATGTATTTGCATATGCTGTTTTTTCTGGTTTCATTGTGCTTTCAAGAGATGTTAAAGTGTTCCTTCAAGAAAAAAAAAAAAGGAAAGAAAAGAAAAATTCCCACAGTAACTCTCTCCTTAAATGAAGTTTCTTATTTTTTTCCCTTGGTAACAACATTGTTTCTGCACATATGTATAATAATTTTTCTTTGTTATATTGGTTTTACAATACTATAGTAAGAATTGTTTTTACAAACTTGTCTATATTCCTGAAGCAAAAGATTATATTTTATGCATATTTAAATACCCATCCCATGACTTTGGCATTCATAAGTACTATAAGAAATAAAATCAGATCAAGTTAGATAAAAAATTGTAATTTATTTTGCACACAAAATAACAAGTTATAAACTATGAGATCCCCCACTGAAAGTAGTAAGAAGATCTGTTCACAGCAGTCATAGTGCAGTTAATATAGCACAAGTAAGGAAGGTAAACCACAACTAAGGAAGATAAAGCACAAAAAAGGAAGTATTTTGACTGACTTAATGTATAACAGTATTTGTTATTATATGTTAAATTACCTTTGAGGGAAGGAGAGTAGTTTAAGCTGGTTTGTCTATGGCTGACTTTAATTTTACTGAATCATGATGATGAGAACATAAAACATGTTGCATTTTTTCATGATTCGAGCTACAACTTCAGAGAAATCAGGATAACAATTTTTGGCTACATGGCTATGAATAGTTGGCATTGGGGAATCTAAAATATGATTTCCATTTTTACTTTTCTTTAAAAATACTTGATAATGTTTGATAAATTTGAAAAAAAAAGTCAAAAGATACCCATCATTAGATGGAATGGGGCATTCTTTTTAAAAATAACCTTTTCTGAATTTTTGATTTTGTTGATACATTATACATGTGTATATAAAATATATGTTACAAACAATCCACTTACACTTTTAGTTATTTTTAAATGTACAGTATTTAAAATGTACAATAAATGAATCTAAATGTACAATAAATAATTTAAAATGTATAATAAATTGTTATTGATGGTAGTCACTCTCTTGTGCTGTCAAATACTATATCTATGCCATTCTATCTAAACTTATTTTTGTACCCATTAAACAACTCCCCATTCCCCCTCTCAGTACCCTTCCCAGACTCTGGTAACTATCTTTCTACTATCTATCTACATTAGTTCAATTGCTTTGATTTTTAGCTCCAACAAGTAAATTAGAACATGTGAAATTTGTTTTCTGTACCTGGGCTTGTTTCATTTAACATAGTGACTGCTAGTTCCATCCATACTGTTGTAAATGACGGGATTTCATTATTTTTTTATGGCTGAATAGCACTCCATTGTGTATATATACCACTTTTTCTTTACCCATTTGTCTGTTGTCTGCTGATGGACACTCAGGTTGATTCCATATCTTGGCTATTGTGAATAGTGCTGCAATAAACATGAGAGTGCAGATATCTCTTTGATGTGCTGATTTCCTTTCTTTGGGGTATATAATTAGCAGTAAGATTGCTGGATCACTTGCTAGCTCTATTTTTAGTTTTTTTTTTTTTAATTTTCAATTTTTGTGTATATATATATATAGTGGATACATATATTTATGGAATATATGGTTTAGTTTCATATAGCATATAATGTGAACTATTATACCAAGAACGGGATTGCTGGATCATATGGTAGATCTATTTTTAGTTTTTTGAGGAACTTCCAAACTGTTCTCCATAGTGGTTGCATGAATTTACATTCCCACCAAAAGTGTATGAGAATTCCCTTTTCTCCACATCTTCAACAGCATTTTATATTGCCTATTTTTGGATAAAAGCTGTTTTAATTGAAGTGAGAAGACACTTCATTATAGCTTTGATGAGCATTTCTCTGATGATCAGCAATGTCGAACATCTTTTCACGTATCTGTTTTCCATTTGTATGTTTTATTTTGAGAAATGTTTACTCAGATCTTTTGCCCACTTTTTAATCAGATTATTAGTTTTTCCTATAGTTGTTTGAGCTTATTTATTCTGGTTTTTTGTTTGTTTGTTTTGTTTTGTTTTCTAAATTGAGACAGAGTCTCACTCTTGTCTCCCAGGCTGGAGTCCAGTGGTGCTATCTCAGCTCACTCACTGAAACCTCCAACTCCTGGGTTCAAAGGATTCTCCTACCTCAGTATCCTGAGTCTTTGGGATTACAGGCATGTGCTACCAGGCCTGGCTTTTTGTTATTTTTAGTAGAGGCGGGGTTTTGCCATGTAGGCCAGGCTGGTCTCAAACTCCTGACCTCAGGTGATCTGCCCTTCTCAGTCTCCCAAAGTGCTGGGATTACAGGCATGAGCCATTGTGCCGGGGTTTCATTTGTGTGTTTATTTGTTTGTTTTTTGGGAGGATGGATTTTAACTTTTGTCACCCAGGCCGAAGCACAATGGCATGATCTTGTCTCACCACAACCTCCATTTGCTGAGTTCAAATGATTCTCCTGCCTCAGTCTCCCGAGTAGTTGGCATTACAGGTGCCTGCCACCACATCCAGCTAATTTTATTACTTTTATTTTATTTTATTTTATTTTATTTTATTTTACTTTTTTGTGTTTTTCAATGGAGACCAGGTTTCACCATGTTGACCAGACTGGTCTTGAACTCCTGACCTCAGGTGATCCACCTGCCTTGCTCTCCAAATATATTCTGGTTATTAATCCTTTGGGTAATTAGTAAATATTTTCTCCCACTCTGTGGGTTGCCTCTTTAGTTTTTTATTATTTCCCTTACTGGGAAGAAACATTTTAGCTCAACGTGATACCAGTTTTCCATGTTTGGTACTTTGGTTGTCTGTAGCTTTGAGTTATTACTCAAGAAATTTTTGCCTTGACCAATGTCCAGGAGAGGTTCCACCATGTTTTCTTTTAGTATTTTCATACATTTTGCATAAATTTAGGTCTTTAATCCATTTATATTTGCTTTTCTTTATGGCAAAGGATAGGGATCTAATTTCATTCTTCTGCGTATGGATATCAAGTTTTCCAGCACCATTTATCGAAAAGACTCTCTTTTCCCCAATGTATGTTCATCGCCCCTTTGCCAAAAATGTCTTGACTGTAAACAGTGATGCAACAAATTTAGAACTGCAGATATGTGGATTTATTTATGAGTTTTTTAACCTGTTCTATCAGACTATATGTCTGTTTTGATGCAAGTATTGTGCTGTTTTGTTTACTATAGCTCTGTAATATAATTTGATGTTAGGTCACGTGATTTCTTCAGTTTTGCTCTTTTGCTCAAGATAGTGTAAATTTTAGGAATATTTTTTCAGTTTTGGGGAAGAATGTCATTGATATTCTGATATTTGCATCTGTAGATTGTTTTAGGTTTTAGGTAGTACTGACATTTTAAACAGATTAATTCTTCCAATTCCAATTCATGAACATGGAATATCTTTCCATTTTTTGTGTGTGTCCTCTTTAATTACTTTCATCAATTTTTTATAGTTTTCATTGCAGAGAACTTTCTTTTAAGTTTATTCCTAGGCATTTTATTTTATTCTATTTATTTTACTTACTGTACATGGTATTACTCTCTTGATTTGTTTTTCAGATTGTTTGTTGTTGGCATATAGAAGTGCTACTGATTTTTATGTTAATTTTGTATCTTGCAACTTTACTGAATTTATCTGTTCTGATAATTTTTGATAGAATCTGTAGGTTTTTCTAGATATAAGATGATATCATCTATAAAAAGAAATAATTTTACTTATTCCAGTCCAACTTTGATGCTCTTTATTTCTTCCTTTTGTCTAATTGCTCTAGCAAAAAGTTCCAATACTATATTAAATAACAGTGATGAAATGCATAGTATTTTCATGTTTCAGATCTTAGAAGAAAGGCTCTAACATAACTTTTTCCTCATTCAGTATGTTAATAGCAGTGGGTCTGTTATATATGGCTTTTATTTTGTTAGGGTAAGTTACTTCTATTCCCAGATTTTTGGAGATTTATTTTACCATGAACTAATGTTTAATTTTATTGAATGCATTTTCGGCATCAATTGAAATAATCATATAACTTTTGTCCTTCATTCTGTTGATATGATGTATCACATTGATCTGTGTATATTGAACCATCCTTGCATTCCTGGAATGCATCTCACCTGGTCATGATAAATGATTTTTTTTAAATGTGTTGTTGAATTTGTTTAGTATTTTATTGAGGATTTTTTGCATGTATATTCATCAGAGATATTAGCCTGTAGTTTTCTTTTTTAGGTGTGTCTTTGTCTTGTTTTGGTATCAGTGTAATACGAGACTTCCAGAATGAGATTAGATATATTCTTACCTCTTCAATTTTCAGAATAGTTTGAGAAGAATCGCTATTAGTTCTTCTTAAAAAAATATGTAATAATTCAACAGTGAAGCCAACAGTTCCTGAGTTTTTGTCTGATGGAAGACTTTTTATTATGATTTCAATCTTGTTATTTGTTATAGCTTTATTCAGGTTTTGGATTTCTTTATGATTCAATCTTGATAGACTACATAGGTTTTCAATTTGTGGGCATAGAGTTGCTCATAAGTAGTCTTTAGTGAATCTTTAAATTTTGTTGGCATCAGATATAATGTTTTCTCTTTCATCTTTGATAATATTTACTTGAATCTTTTCTCTGATATTTTTAATCTTGCTATGAGATTGTCAGTTGGGTTTATCATTTCAAAAAAACACCGTTGTTTTGGTTTGTTAGTTTCAAATTCATTTATATCTGCTTTAACTTTATTGTTTTTTCTTCTATAAATTTTAGGCTTGTTTGTCTCTTTCTTTTCTAGTTTTTGAAGGTGTGTCAGTTTTTTTTAAGTTCTTTCTTGTTTTTTTGCTGTACGTGCTCATCGCTATAAACTTTTAGTATTGCTTTTGCTGATGCCATGGGTTTTTAGTATATAGTGTCTTTATTTTCATTTGTTTCAAAAAAATTTTAAATGTCCTTAAACTGGTCATTCGGGAGCATATTATATAATTTCCATGTGTTCTATTGTGATCAGAGAAGATATGATTTCATTATTTTAGAATTTTTCACGACTTGTATTGTGCCCTAACACATGGCCTATTCTTGAGAATAATCTATTTTCTGAGGAGAAGAATGTGTATTCTGCAACTATTGGATGAAATGTTCTGTAAATATCTGTTAGGTCCATTTGATTTATATATTAAATCCAATATATATCTTTTTTTCATTTTTTGGATGATCTTCCCAACACTGAAACTGGGGTGTTGAGAGCTCCAGCTATTATTTTATTGGTTTTATCTCTCTCTTTAGCACGAATAATGTATAAATTACATATTTGAGTCTTCCAGCATTGGTTGAATATATGTTAACAATTATTATATCCTCTTCCTGAATTAACCTCTTTATCATTAATTAATGACATTATTTGTCTCTTTATATAATTTTTGTCTTACATCTATTTTATTTGATATAAGTATAGTTACTTCTGCTCTTTTGTCATTTCCATTGTCTTGGAATATCATTTTCTAGCCCTTTGCTTTTTGTCTATGTGTATCTTTATAGATTAAGTGAGTTTATTATAGGTGGTATGTAGTTGGGTCTTCTTTTTTTTTTTTTTAATTCACTCTGCCATTACATGCTTCTGATTGGAGTGTTTGGTCCATTTAAACTCAATTTTATTAATTATACTTTAGGATTTATTATTACCACTTTATTACTTGCTCTTTTTTTAAAAATTATCTTTCTCCCTTCCTTTCTGCCTGTTTTTCTTTGTGTAAAAGTAAGTTTCTCTGGTAGTATGTTCTAATTTCTTGCTTTTCATTTTTTTGTGTAGCTATTGTAGGTTTTTGATTTGATGTTGCCATGAGGCTTGCTGATAACATAATATAACCAGTTATTTTAAAATGATGACAACTTAAATCTGATTATTAAAAAACAAACAAGCAAAGAGAAAACTGATAACAGGTCTACAGATTAACTTCCTCCTCCCAACTCTTTAACTTTTTGTTGTTTCTAGTTATACCTTTTCATATTATTTATTCCTTTAAAAGTTGTTGTATTGCCTTTTAGTCTTTTTACTAAGTAAGAAGGGTGTTACGTATCCTGTATTATTAGAGAGTTAAGTATTCTGTATCTGCCTGTGTACTTACTTTATACACCACAATTAGAATATTGAAGTATTCTATGTTTGTCTATGTACTTACCATTACTAGTGTGTTTTGTACTTTCAGATGATTTCTAATTTCTTGTTAATGTCCTTTTCTTTCAGAATAAATAACTCCCTTCAGCATTTCTTGTAGGACAAGTCTGAGGTTGATTAAATCCTTCTGCATTTGTTTGTCTATGAAAGCCATGATTTCTCCTTCATGTTTAAAGGATATTTTTGCTGGATATAATTCTAGGGTAAGAGTGTTTGGGTAATTCTTTTTATCTTTTCCTTCAGCAATTTCAACATACTACACCACTCTCTCCTAGCCCATAATTATTTTCACTTAGAAATCTGCTGCCAAATGTATTAACGCTCCATTGTATGTTATTTGTTCATTTATCTTGCTGCTTTCAGGATTCTTTTTTTTTATATACTGGAGCTTAAGGAGTTTGATGATTAAATACCTTGAGGTAGTCTTTTTTGAGTTACATCTGCTTGGTGTTCTATGACCTTGTACTTAAATATTGATAACTTTCTTTAAGTTTGGAAACTTCTCTACTATTATTTCTTAGTAAACCTTCCACAGCAGTCTTTTTCTATCTCTTTTTCTGGTAAATAACTCAAAATTGCTCTTTCGAGGCTATTTTCTAGATCTTGTAAGTACACTTCATTTATTTTATTTTATTTTTTAATGTGTATTTTATACATGCTATCTTCAAGCTCCTACTTTTTCTAATTGATCAATTCTGCTGAGAGACTGATGCATTTTTCAGTTTGTAATTGAATTTTTCAGCTTGAGAATTTCTGCTTGATTTTTCTTTTTCTTATAGAATTCTAAATCTGTTTTCTGTGTTATCATAAAATCCATTGAGCTTCCTTTAAACAATTATTTGGAATTATCTGTGTGAAAGGTCATATATCTCTGTCATTATGAGACTGATCACTGGTGCCTCATTTAGTTCATTTGGTGGGGTCATATTTTCCTGGATGTTCTTATTGTATGTGAATATTTGCCTAGGCATTGGAATGTTAAATATTTTTTCTAATCTTCACAGTCTGGCTCGTGTGTACTCCTTCTTGAGAGGCTTTTCAGATATTCACAGGGTATTGAGTGGTGTAGCTTTTTGTCACTGCAGTCATACCTGCACTAGGGGGTGCCCCAAGCCTACCAACACCGTGACTTTTACAGGTTAGTAGAAGTACCATTTTGGTAGCCTTGGGTAAGATCCAGTAGAATCCCCTATAATATCAGGTAGAGTCTCTTGTTCTCCTCTCTCATTTTCCCCAAACAGAAAGAGTGTCTGTCCCTGCTGGGCCTCCTGGAGCTGAGGGAGGGGTCACACAAGAACCCCTGTGGCCACCACATGAGGGACAGTGCTGAGTTACACCTGAAGTCCGTGTTACAGGATCACTGGGGTGTCAAGTTTTCTGGCCGGAAACATCTGTGGCTGTGGTGCCTTTGCCTGAGTTCTTGTCCTGCGTCCAGGAAGAATGAGATACTCAGACAAGTGAAGGGTGAAGAAGATGAGTTTTATTTAATGTTAAAACAGTTCAGAGGAGACCCAGAGTGCGTAACTCCTCTCTGTAGGCAGGTCATCATGTGGAGTGTTCAGTCCTCAGCAGACAGAGTAGCTTTCTCTGTAGGTATCTGAAGCTCTCAGCAGGGAGGGTAGCTCCTCTCTGCCTGTCTCTGAAGCTCTCAGCAGAGAAGGTAGTGCCTCTCTGCTGGCAGGTCTTCTCCGTAGCCCTCAGCTGAGAGGGTACTCTTCTCTCTGCAGCTGGTCATCCTTGTAGCTCTCAGCAGAGAGGGTACTTCTCTCTGCAGCTGGTCATCCAGTCACCTCTCTGCCCTCTTCTCCTCTGACCATCCTCTGCCCTGCTCTGGCTGAGCCCAGGGCTTTTATGGACCTCACAGGGGAGAAAGTGCATGCTGATAGGTCCATTAGTGGCCTTGAACAGGCCCAGAAGAGGAACCATAGCTCCTTACTCCAGGCAGCACAACTGTCAACCTGGCCCCCAGCCTTCAGGCGCCTTCTTGGCCTGAATGTGGGGTCTTATTGGGGACCTGTCCCCTTCCTCCCAGGACTCTGTTTGCATCCCACTGTCATTCGAGGCCCTGGGGCTCGACCCCAACCCTACTCCAAGATCAGAGCAGGTGCTGGAAGTGCAGAGAGACCAGGCAGTGGGAGCAGACACCACTGAACCTGCAGGGATGGAAGCAGGGGGGTCCTTCCTGGGGGTCCCAAGGGTACAGGCTGCAGAGATGCCCCAAGTCTTGAGACTAGGATGGCGGCCACAGCTCCACCCTGGAAGGCAGATGCTGCCTGCTCCTCACCCTCCCTCAAGAGCACACGGTGGCTCGAATCCACAGGTTCCATTTTGGCAGCTGTAGTGGCACGGGAGCTCCCCCTCCAACTCAGAAGGGGCAGGGCTTCCACCAGCTCCATGGAATGTGTAGCTCCAGCCTTGCCTCCCTGTTGCAGCTGGAATGATGGCAGTACCCATCGGCATAGAACTAGGTCTAGCTCAAGGTCAGTAGGTCTACTACCTGGCTACCACTAGTCAGCAGGTGGCAAATCTTGCCAGGACTTAGTCTTTTTGTTTAGTGCAGCATGTTCTCTCCTAGCCCAGGAAGGGTCTAAAAATGCCTTTCAGAAGCTAGGACTTGAATCAGGGTCTTCAGGAATACACCTAGTGCTCTATTTCACTATGGTTGACCTGGTACCCAAGATGTCAAGACAGAGTCCTCTACTCTTTTTTTCCTTTCCACTGTGGAAGGAGTCTCCTGAAGTAACATTCTCTAGAGTAGGGAGTGGAATGACACAGGTACTCTCTTGGTAACCACAGCTGGTGTTTCACTGGTTTGTGTGCACTCCAAGTTCACTGGCTCTGAGCCCAGTGCAACAGCACCAAATTTACCAAAGGACTGAAGTCCTTGTGACCTGGGTGCCTGTCAAACGTATTTAGGATTCCAAGATTCTTTAGTCAGCCTGTGGCAGAGGTAGCTGACATTTAGATTCTTACTGCTGCAGTGGAGTATCCTCTCTGGCCTGAACTACTTTCAATGCTTTCTCCATGGGCACCAGCAGAATTATTTCCTGTGTTTGTTCTACTGATAAAGGACAGCCCTGAGTTATAATGCAAATTTGCACAATCACTTTGATCCCTCTCCTTCAAACACACAGATTCTGTCTATGTGCACTGCCTGGGGATGGAGAAGGGGTGGTGTGGGCAATGCAACACTCTCTTTCCTACCCTCTTCAATGCCTCTTTCCTTTATGTAATATTAAAATTATGTACTTCAATTGCTTACCTGATTTTTGGTTCTTATGAAGGTGCTTTCTTGCATGAATAGTTTTTCAATTTTGTGTCCCCATGGGGGGATGATCACTGGAGGTTTCTATTCAGTCATTTTACCGCGGCTCCTCAACATGGACCATTCTTCCAGAGAGTTGGAAATAGGGTAAACTAAAGTTACAGGAAGAGTCTATGAAGAGTCTACACTGAATTAATTTGTTATGCCAATACTTAAAAGGAAATTTAGAAATATGTTTTATGATCTGGAGGCAAGGAATTCATACAGCACTAGAGATGCCATGCAGTTACAGGATACAATTATAAAGTTAGAAGTTGACTATGAGTAGGGATTCTGCAATGAAATAATGTGAAATTAGAAATCTGCAAAATGTGACTCAATAACACCATATTAAAATATTCATAAAGTAATAAAAAAGTGAAATGGCCTAAAAACAAAAAAACAAGAGATATTTTGTGGTTAGATACTTAACAAATTCTAGCAATTAAAACTTAGACATATTTGATAAAAAGGTAAATACATGATCTACACGTGCTTTACCCTCTGGAGCAGCAAACACAAACACAAAGACTTACACATTACACATGTGTACACAAACACACACATGCACACATGCCTACCTGCATGGATGATGGTAGAAATAGATATGTATGGAGTTAGTCTCGACTTAGCAATCAAGGCCATTGTGCAGATAGCCAAAATCAAATTTTTGTTTCTATTTTCTGTAACTATACTTCTATATCCATTGAAACTGTAAATTCATAGCAAAAGCAGAAGTGTGCTGAATGGCATAATGAGAGATTTAGTGCCCAAGAAAAATACTGTAAAATGGGAAGGTCTATGTAAAGTGACAACATTTTTCAGGATTCAAAGTTTTATCAAATCCTAATTGGTAACATATTAGAATCCCACAATGGTAGAAGAAAATCTATTCTACATTGAAACTTGTTGGCAATTGAAAGATCAGCAGTGTGAGTCAATATTAGAATTAAGATAAAACAAGTATACAACTGTATTTTCTACAGCTATGTTTCTGAAAGAGTAATTCTACTAGAATCCACTTGTTTAGTTTCCAGTGTGGGAACTGAGAATGAATTTTCAAAAAGATATGACTCTTTAGTTACCAGAGACAACCTGCAATATATCACTTATATTTTAAATATTATTAAACAGTAAAAATGGAACCCTAAGTGAGATGTGCTAACAGTTTTGCAGTACAAGAAAGGAGGAAATGTGCTGAATCAAAAGTTAATAATAATTGTGATAATCCAATAACAAAATAGGTGGAAATATTGTATGGCATTTTTTATTTTTTAACAAAATAAAGTAAGCATAGAGTGACTAGTAAGAAGCTGAAATGAATAGACAAAAAAAAATGAGATTAAAAAGAGAGCTAGATAAAAAAGAGAATGCAGAAAAGATGTAAAAATTCAGTAGTAATTTCCCCAGATCACAATGAAATTAAATAAGAAATCATTATCAGAAAGCTAGCTAGAAATCTTAAACTACTTAATTTTGTTTGGTTTTGTGAGTTAAACAACACAGTTGTGGAAATAAAGAAGAAATTGCAGGTGAAGTTAAAAATATTTTAAACTAAGTAAAGATTAAGATACTACTTAACAAAATTTGTGAGATGCAGTTCAGACAGAGCTCAGTGGGAAATACATAACATTGAATGCATATGATAGAAAAGAAGAATGTTAAAAAATCAATAATCTAAGCCTCCGTTTTAGGAAATGAGAAAAGGAAGAGAAATTAAATTCAATGTGAGCAGAAGACAAGAAATAATAGAAATTAGAACAGAAATCAATGAAATGAAAGCATGAAATTAATAGAGAAAAGTGAAACCAGAAGCTGATTATTTAAAAGGACCAATACAATTAATAAGCCTCCAGCCAGGGTTACTAAGAAAAGAAGACAGAAAACTCAAATTGTTAATATCAGAACCAAAAGAAGGGGCATCACTACAAATCTCATGAACATTATATGGATAATAAGGAATTATGAATTATGTGAAAGACACAAGCTGCCAATACTTACACAACAGGAATAAATATTCTAAACAGGTATATATCTATTAAATGAAGGAAATCCATGTTTAATAACCTTGAAAATGAAAATCACCAGGCCCTTATGGATTCACTGGCCAACTCCATCAAGTGTTTAAAGAGAAATTATACTAATACTCTACAATGTCTTTCAAAAGATAGAAGTAGAAGGACTACTTCCTAACTCATTTTATGACTCAACATTCTATTAATACCCAAAACTGACTAAGACATTACCAGAAAAGAAAATTACAGAACAATATCTTGCATGAACATAGTTGCAAAATCCTCAACAAAATTCTAGCAGAGACAATTCAACAATTTATAAAAAGAATCATACACCATGACTTAAGCACGGTTTATTCTGGGTATGGAAGGCTGTCTCAACATTTGAAAGTCAATTAGTGCAATCTATTAAATCAACAGAGTGAAGGAGACAAATCACATAGTCATATCAGTAGATGCAGAAAAAGCACATAGCAATGCCCACTCATGATTTAAAACAAACAAACAAAAAACTTAGAAAATTTGGAATCAAGTGAACTATCTCAATTTGATATGATAATCTACAAAGAAACCCTACAGCTAATATCAAATCTAATAAGAAAGAAATCAAGGATGCTCTTGCTTACCACTCCTTTTCAATACCTTTCAGGAAGCCCTAGCTAATGCAATATAACAAGAAAAGGTAATAAAAGGCATATGGAAAGATAAGAGAGAAATAAGACGGTCATTATATGCAGATGATGTAATTTTCTATGTACAAAATGCAAAAGAACTGACAAACAAGCTTCAGAAACTGATTGATTAGAGCAAAAATACAGAATAGAAAGTTAATATGTAAAAGTCAATTGTTTTTATATTCCCAGCAATGAAATACTAGAATTTGAAATTGAAATTACACCATCATTGTGTTAGTCCATTTTTGTGTTCCTATAAAGGAATACCTGAGATTGGGTAATTTATAAGAAAAAGATGTTTGATTGGCACATAGTTCTGCAGGGTGTGCAGGAAGCATGGCACCAGCATCTGTTCAGCTTCTGATGAGGAGTTAGGAAGCTTACAATCATGGCAGAAAGCAAAGGGAGAGCCAGTGTCACATGTTGAGAGCAGAAGCAAGAGTAAGGAAGTGAGAGAGATGGAAGACATGCCATACTCTTTCAGACAACAGGATCTTATGTGAACAAAGCAAGAACTCACTAATTACCATGAGGATGGCATCAATACAGCCATGAGAGATCTGCCCCTGTAACCCATGTACCTCCCACTAGGGCCTACCTCCAACACTGGGGATTACATTTCAAATAAGATTTGGAGAAGACAAATATCTAAACTGTATCAACCATTTATAAAATAGAGAAAAGAAAAGTACATAACTCATAATAGCACAAAATGAATATTAATTTTTCTTTGAAAATGTTTTACCATGTCTTTATATGTTAAATTATTCTTTATAAAATTTTACACATAAACCTCTAATATAATTAAAAATGAAGTTTATATATTCCAAATTAATAGAATTTAAAAGCAAGTTAAATATAGTTACAAAGAAAAGAACATTAACAAATTGAAACTCTATGTAATTATGATAAAGAGATACTATAATTAAATGGACATAATTAGGAATAAACATCTCTGTTATAACAACACATACACGTAAGTTAAACATCAATATTTAGTATTGGTAACATAAAAGGAATAGAAGTGGTGAGTTTAGTTATGCTACTGCAACTCCTCACAAGATCCTCAAAACCTTCAGGCTATTATTTTTTAAATGATCATTTATGAGATTGCCTTATCTACTCATAATATTTTAATGGGCATCCAATCCTTAGATTTGAATCCTGACTGCCATATTTTGACCAAATACATATCTTGATTTCACACTCCATCTCACTCCTCAATCATAGGTGATTGGGCCATTTGGTCATTTAAACACCTGACCAAAATAAATTAATCATGCTTTCTCTGTTGGAAATATTGAATTGATCTAAATAAATTCTAGTTTTCTTTGGATCAGAATGGAAGACATATAAGCTTGGTTAACATGGAATGCTACTTTCTTTTCAGTGTGGATTGAGAGCAGAAAAATTTGACGTGAAAAGAATAAAATAAAAGTCCATACCTTTTCATAGGAGAAGTTTTTAAATTCCTTGTGAATTTCTAAATTCTTGTGTTATTCCCTTCCTAAGGCTTGTCTGCAACACCTGCCATTATATTCACAGTTAATTTATATAACTATATGTGTAATAAATAGACAGAGCACTACATGTCAACCGATGTAACGGTGTAGTGTTAAAATAGTCAACAATAAATGCCTTGCCTCTGCTCTCATGAAGATTGCTGTGTAATGAGGCAGATAAGTATTAATCAAGTAAATAGTTACACAGTGTAATTTTAGGTAGTAATAAGAGATGGGAAGGAAAATAAAGGGAAGTTTGAGAAGTGTGTGGTGGTTGTAGGAAGACTATTTTAGACAGTTTTGAGGAAGTGATATTTGTGCAGAGATCTGGATGCTGTGATAAAGCAAGTCATAAAAACTGGAGGAAAACGTTCAGACTGGAAGTGGTTTATATAGTGAAAGAGGGGGAGGAAGATAGAGAAAACGAGGTAATTGAAAGAGCATTAAATACAGCATTCCACTTTAATACAAACTTTAACAACAAGTAATGTATTAATATATCAGCATTATAATATATGCATGCAATGATAACATTAAAATACAGATATTGGATTCTATCTGTGGTGGCAATGTTACCAAAAAGGGGTCACAATCCAGACCACAAGAGAGGGTCCTTGGATCTTGCACAAGAATGAATTGGAGCAAGTACACAGAGTGAAAGCAAGTTTATTAAGAAAGTAAAAGAATAAAGAATGGCTAATCTACAGGCAAAGCAGCAGCAGGGGATGCTCCACTAAGGATATTATTGTTCGTTCTTGATTATATGCTAAACAAGGGGTAGATTATCCATAAATTTCCTGGAAAGGGGTCGGCAATTCCTGGAACTAAGGGTTCCTCCACTTTTTAGACCATATAGAGTAACTTCCTGATGTTACCACAGCATCTGCAAACTGTCATGGCACTGGTGGGAATGTCTTTTGCATGCTAATGTATTATAATTAGTGTATAATAAGCAGTGAGAGCCACCAGGGGTCACTTTCCACGCCACCTTGGTTTTGGTGGGTTTTGGCCAGCTTCTTTACTGAAATATCAGCCAAATCTTTGTGACCTCTATCTTTTGCCAACCTCTTATCTCATCCTGTGATTTAGAATGCATAGCCTCCTGGGAATGCAGCACAGTGGGTCTCAGCCTTATTTTACCCAGCCCCTATCTAAGATGGAATCCCTCTACTTCAAACACCTCTGACAGAAAGAAAGAAATTAAATCTAGAAAAAATGTATATTATACTTCAATATTAACTCAGAGTTGGTTCCTCTGTGCTTTTGAATTTTTCTCTTGAACTTTTTTTATATGTTTAAAAGCAAGCAATCATTACAAATATCCTAGACTAAGAATATGTTTAATGTGTTTGACAGTAGTGAGAAGGCCAGTGTAAACAAAAAGGTGTAAGCAAGTTGGCAAGTAGTCAAAGATAAAGCATAAGAGATAAACAAAGGCCAGTTCAAGCGCCCTTTAATACATTTTGAAAGATGCAGGAGGAAGGTAAGGAGGAAGGGGGCCCTGGAGAATCTGCCACTGACCAGTGCACTGGTAGAACATGGCAGAGTCACAGAAGTTTGGACTTTGGTGCCCTTTGCGGAGGGGAGGAGCTAGCCTCTTCAGTTCCTGTGTGGTGGCCTGGTATTCAATCTGCTAGGTGGGGGGGCCTGTTAGCAGGAATCCCTCTCACTTTGCTGAGAGTGTTGTTTTTTTCATTATTATTTTTATTTTTTCCTTTATGCTCAATAAATTTCATTCCACTCACCCTTCAGTGTGTCTGTGTGCCTAACTTTTATGGTCGTGTGACAAGAACCGGGTTTTAGTGGAACTAAGGAGCAAAGATCTGCATCACATTCAGCTAAGGAATTTGGCTATAATTTAACTGAGGTGGGAAGGCATTGCTTTTAAGCATTGAGAGAAAAGATCTAAAGTATGTTTTTACAATCTGAGAGAAATTGAGGCAACACAGTAAACAGTAGTCATGCTCAAATGGGTCCCAGTCCATGAACTTTTTTACTGCTCCATAATTAGCACATAAATGGAGAATAAACATTTGGGAACCTGTATAACTTTTACATAGTTGCAAGCTAGAAGCATGATATTTTTTTTTAATGAATTCACTGTTTTTTAAGATAGAGATAGTGTGTGATAAAATGAGAACGAACGAAGTTAGTTGTATACCACAAAGCATTTGAGAAGCATCGTTTGAGAATGCAAGTATGGAAACAGGGTTATCGGCATATTTGTATAGTCCCAACATTGGTAATATAGGGATATTGAAAACAAAGCCAGCAGAACTTGCCGAAGGATAGTTATAACGTCATAAATAGACTTTACATCTTTACAAAAATACTGTTTGCATTAACTATTTGGATAGATTTAGCTTTCTCCACTTGAACTAAAAAAGTTGTGACAAATACAATTCATAATTTATAAATATTAATATAAAAACTTAGAATTGATGAGTCATTTCTCAAGATAACCCGATTAGTGTATAGTAGTGCTATAATTTAAACTCATCTATTTTAAACAGTATGCAGACTTTTGTGCTTGCTGTCTTTTTAAATCATTTTTTTGTTTAAAAATCTTTTTTTTTTTTTTTTTTTTTTTTGAGACGGAGTCTCGCTCTGTCGCCCAGCCCAGGCTGGAGTGCAGTGGCGCGATCTCGGCTCACTGCAAGCTCCGCCTCCTGGGTTCACGCCATTCTCCTGCCTCAGCCTCCCGAGTAGCTGGGACTACAGGCGCCCACAACCGCGCCCGGCCAATTTTTTTTTTTTTTGTAATTTTTAGTAGAGACGGGGTTTCACCGTGGTCTCGATCTCCTGACCTTGTGATCCGCCCGCCTCGGCCTCCCAAAGTGCTGGGATTACAGGCGTGAGCCACCGCGCCCGGCTAAAAATCTTAACATATTATCAGAAAGCAAATGATTTTCACTTTACACCTAATATTATGTTGAATAATATTTACTTCCTCACATTGCATTTTTCAGAAAAAAAACCTAGAGACGAAATGCATAATTTAATGTCCAGTTAGTTTTTCTAATTTTCTAGCTTTTGTTTTGTTTTGTTTTTAAGCAAGCTTTATCCATCATTAATATCAAAGTTATATTGCTTCATAAAAGAAGGTTGAAAAATATATTTATTTTTCTAGCTTCTGGAGCATTTTAAATTGATTTGGCAGTATTTAATCTTTGAGACTTTAGTAACATTATCTTAATAAATAAGTGTATTTTTATTGTTTTCAGAGTACCACTTTAATACCTTTTCCTATTTTTCTTTTGGAAATCAGTTTGTTTAATTTGTTTCATTGGTGTAGTTCTACTAAAAGTGATTTTTTTCTAGAAAATAGTTTTATCTAAATTTGCAAATATATTGCAAATTGTCTTATACTCTATATTTCCTGTTTGGTGGCTATTTTTAACTTTTAAATAATCATTTTGTGTACTTGTCTCTGTACTTCTACTTCAGTCTCCTGTAATTCCTGCCTTATGCAATATGTCAGTTTCTCTTTTGTGCATGTACGATGGAATTCAGCACAAGATAAATATTCTGCAGCCTTTTAAAGCATGCATGAAACATTGTTTTTACTGATGTAAGGTAAAAAAGAATAAAGAAAGTCTCATTAACTCTGATATGGTTTGGCTGTGTCCCCACCCAAATTTAAACTTGAATTGTATCTCCCAGAATTCCTACATGTTGTGGGGCAGACCCAGGAGGAGGTAATTGAATCATGGCGGCCAGTCTTTCCCATGCTATTCTCACCATAGTAAACAAGTCTCATGAGATCCGATGGGTTTATCAGGGGTTTCTGCTTTTGATTCTTTCTTATTCTTCTTCTGCCTGCTGCCATGTAAAAGTAGACTATTTACAAAAGTGCCTTTTGCCTCCCACCTTAAATCTGAGGCCTCTCCAGCCCTGTGGAAATGTAAGTCCAATTAAACCTCTTTTTCTTCCCAGTCTCCGGTATGTCTTTATCAGCAACGTGACAACAGACTAATTCAGTAAATTGGTGCCAGAAAAGTGGGGTATTTTTGAAAAGATACCTCCAAATGTGGAAGCGACTTTGGAACTGGGTAACAGGCAGAGGCTGGAACGTTTTGGAGAGGTCAGCAGAAGACAGGAAAATGTGGGAAAGTTTGAAATTTCCCAGAGATTTGTTGAATGGCTTTGCCCAAAATGCTGAAAGCCATATTCCAGGCTGAAATGGTCTCAGATGAAGATGAGGAACTTGTTGAGAACTGGAGTAAAGGCGACTCTTGTAATGTTTTAGCTAAGAGACGGGCAGCATTTTGCCCCTGCCCTAGAGATTTGTGGAACTTTGAACTGAGAAAGATGATTTAGGATATCTGGCTGAAGAAATTTCTAAGCAGCAAATCATTCAAGAGGTGACTTGGGTACTGGTAAAGGCATTCAGTTTTATAAGGGAAGCAGATCATAAAAGTTTGGAAAATTTGAAACCTGACTATGCAATAGAAAATAAAAACCCATTTTCTGGGGAGAAATTCAAGCTGGCTGCAGAAATTTGCATAAGTAGCAAGGAGCCTAAACTTAATCCCCAAGACCATGGGGAAAATGTCTCCAGGGCATGTCAGAAACCTTCCTGGCAGCCCCTTTCATCACAGGTGAAGAGGCCCAATACAAAAAAAGTGGTTTTGTGGAGTGGGCTCAGGGTCCTGGTACTGTGTGCAGCCTAGGGATTGGGTTCCCTGTGTCCCAGATGATCCAGCCATGGCTGAAAGGAGCCAACCTAAAGCTCAGGCTGTGGCTTCAGAGGGTGGAAACCCCAAACCTTGGCAGCCTACTTGAAGAAAGGGGAACCCTCACATGCTGGTGGGAATGTAAATTATTAGAACCACTATGGATAACACTATGGAGGTTCCTAAAATATTTAAAATATAACTACCATTTAGCTGACAATTCCACTGCTGAGGATATATTCAAAATTTAAAAATATATATCAAAGAGATATTTGCACTCCCATATTTATTGCAGCACTATTCACTATAACCAATATATGGAATCAATCTAAGTGTCTACAAACTGGTGAATGGATAAGGAAAATGTTGTACACAAATGCAATGTAATATTGTTTACCTATAATATAAAAAATAATTGAAATCTTGTCATTTGCAGCAATATAGACAGAACCGAAGAACATTTTGTTAAGTGAAATAAGCTAAGCACAGAAAGACAAATATATTTTCACTCATAGGTGAGGGTTACGAAGATGAATCTCATGAAGGTAAAGTGTAGAATGATGGCTACCAGGGGCTGGGAAGGGTAGTTGGAATGCGGGTATAAAGAGGGATTGGTTAGTGGGGATAACAATAGAGTTGGATAGAAGGAATGAGATACTGTGTTTGGCAGCACAACAGGGTGACTATAATTAACAATAATTTACTGTACATTTTTAAATAACTAGAAGAGTAGAATTGGAATATTCCAAACACACACACAAAAAAGTTTCAGGTGATGAATATTCCAATTACCCTAATTTGATTATTGCCTATTGTATGCTAGTTTTGTAATATCACATAAGCCCTATAACTATGTATAACTATGTATCCATAAAAATCAAAAGTTAAAAATCACTTTTGGGTCTATTTGGAGTGGAAATACATTTCTTATTATCCTGCTAAGTTCAGCTAAAAGCCTTGAATATTTCATATAATACAAACACAGAAGATTGAAAAGCAGGGAGGAAGGCAGACTATCAAAGTCCTCAGTACCCAGCAAACAACACAGAAGTGAGCTCCCTGGGTTTTATTTCTAGGATGAGATAATGCCTCGTTGTGGTTTTGATTGGCATTTCTCTGATGATTAGTGAATCTCAACATTTTTTAATATACCTTTTGGCCATATGTATGTGTTTTTTGGAGAAATGTCTATTCAGGTCTTTTGCCCATTTTTTATCAGATTATCTGTTTTTTTGCTATTGTGTTGTTTGAGCTTCTTATATTTTCTGGTTATTAATCTCTTGTCAGTTGAATAGTTTAAAAATATTTGATTTCATTCTGTAGACTGTCTCTTCACTTTGTGGATTGTGTTCTTTGCTGCATAGAGATTTGTAGCTTGATATGATCCTATTTGTCTATTTTTGCATTGGTTGACTATGTTTTTGAGGTAAGATGGCATTTGCTCATATGTTAGAAATACATACCAAGCAATGTATTTTTGCATAGTAAATATATATATGTGTGTGTGTGTGTGTGTATGTTTATACACCAACACATAGAGTAAAAGGATACATGTTATTAATAATATAGTAGGTTACCTCTGTGGAGAAAATAGGGGCTGCATAGAATTGGAGAGGGAAAAATGTATTCCTTTTATATTTAAAGTACTATTTGTTTTACATATACAATAAAACAGGGAGTAAAGTGTATTATTCATATTTTAACTTTTTACTGATGACATACAGAATCTATCATAATAAAGTAAAAGAAAATGTATGTAGTACAGAAATGAAGCATTTAAGGCTGAATAATAAATAGAAAAAACATAAGAACGTACAAACGTTGCTAAAAAAATTGGTTAAAAAGTAAAATGTAGATAGGTTACAGGCTGGAAATAATTGAACATAGAAAAATCATAAAAACTTCCTATTTATTTTTTCTTGGGTGTTTATTTTATGAGGAAAGTGTTTATATCATAAAAGTGAAAAAATAAAGCCCCATTCAAAAGAAAATATTTTTTTTCTAAAGATTTACCACTGTGGAACCTCCTCATCTGCGCCAGGGGTAACTCATCAATCTCGGTAACAAATTTAAAATGTCAGGGTGCAATACATTCAAACATAAAATCTACCCTTTGCTCACCACTCTACCCGTGGCTCCTAATTCATTCCTGATGCTGTAGAGAAAAGTCATGCCTAAGAGCTCTTACACCAGCTGTATTTCTCATGCAAACTTTGTACATGGTAAAGTTGAAATTGATTCAATAATAAATTGAACCATTGCCTCAGTCTTTTTGAAAGAGCTGAATTCATCAATGCTCACACTTCATTTATGAAGGGCATTAAAATTTCTGCATATTTCTGTTGCATAATTGTTGTTAATTAATAAATATAAACACACATATTTCATGGCAGAAGACCTTCACGTTTTTCTCTGCTGAAGAATTTCATTATTTTAATGGATTTTAATATCTTAGGTGAATAAATATTTTTAAAAGCTTAAGACAGGGCTTTGTAATTATGCATAGCCACCTGCTCTGAGTCATATATTTAGTTTAGAATGCTAAGCCTACAGATTTACAGTTTTTTTCCATTTGGACTCTAAATTCTGGCCTGAATCTGTCACATAATTTCTAAGTAGTTTTGTACACAGAACAGTCTGAATCACAGTCCAAATCACTAAGAGCAAGTCACTAGCTGAGGTGGAAGCTATTGTCTCCAAGTCAGAAGGGTTGTTATATGCTATTTATGTCACAGCTTGTCCAGTGGCTGAGTCTATCTGATTGTATCCTAAAAGTGAAGTGGATAAATATATTCTATTTGTAATGTAATGGCCTTCATTTGAATTATTTTATTTTCAGTACTGTACTAAGGTGTAATTATTCTATTTCACTGGAAAAATACAGAAATTAAGCTTGAGACAAACATAAACAAAGAAATAAATTACAGTTTTACTGCTTTGTCTTAAAATACTAATAAATCCTGAAATTTATTTATTTTCAGAATAGGCAAATAACTAGAGAATATACCTTGAAACAAAATGTATGCAGAAAATATAAGAGCAGAATGTGGATACGTGTCAATACTTCATTTTAAAATTCTCTAATTTTACATAGAAAAATAAATTGTACCTTCTCATACAGATGAATGCACCCTAAAATTGCTTTAATTTAGTTTAAAATTGAAATCGTTTTCTTTCTTGTCAGCATTTTATGGAAATCATTGAAGCCAAGATATCACAGTCAAGACGATCTTTCCATTTCAATCTGCTGAAGCTTGATGCTCATATTTTAATTTTATCTTCGATGTTATTTCAAAAATAAGTCATTTTTAACTGAAAAATAAGTAAGGTAAAGTAAGGTAATGATTTCTCTTAGTAAACTGACAAAAAAAAAAAAAAAAAAAGAAGCAAAATAGGTAAGATTCCAATTAGTTCTATAAAGTGAACCATCCCGCTTTTTGTCAAATATAGTCAATCTGATCTCAAAAAGCAGCATACAAGCAAGTTTCTAGTTTAGTACCACAAGGATAACCAAAATATTTCATGTTAATGCACTCTATGTTAAATCATAATGCCATCTGTAACTTTTTCAAGAGTAAGAATGTCATTGTTGTTTGTTCTCAGTCAGCTCCCACCAGCTATGCAGCATTATCTGTGAGTGATTCTTACATGCGTTGTCCAGGATATTGTAGTTAGATGTAGCCCTGTGGCAAGGAGGTAATCATATTGATTTTTCAGTACTGCAGCAAATACTCTTGTGTCCAACTGCTAAGCTTTGGCAAAAAATAAATAAAACCACAACTATCAGATCTGCTGTTGAAGCAAGATTCCAAAGGCCTCCAAATCATCTGCTGCAAGGTCATTCCAGAAAGTACTGCCCTCATAACTAGGATGCATTGGCTAATACTTGCAGCTTTCCAGGCTTCCCACTGGTTGGTTATTCTGGGCTACTTTCTTCATGACTATTTTTACAGGTGTCAACACAAAATATTAGAGAGCAAGTTGTTTTATAAATCGAGATATAAGCAATATGTTTACTATTCTTTGAGCACTAGGAAAATAGAGATAATAAGAAAATTGTTTGTTTTAGTTCTCCTAAAATAACTAACAAAATGTTTGAAAAACATTCAATAAAATATAACATGAAAGAAGAGTTTTTCACAATGTTTTAAGGAAGTCTTGTTTTAATGTAGTCAGTGAAGAAGTTTTTCATCTGTCGATTCTAAATGTTTTGTTTTGCTTTGCTTTTTTTGGATAAGTAATATATTGTTTAGAAATATAGATAAAAATAGATAATTTCCCCCTACCTGGAAATTATAGAATATGTTAGCAATTATTGTGTTTTTGGAATTTAGTTATTATTACTTGACAATAAATAGGTTTTTTGTTTTGTTTTGTTTTGCTTTTGTTGTTGTTTTTTGTTTGTTTGTTTGTTTTTGAGATGGCGTCTTGCTCTGCCTCCCAGGCTGGAGTGCAGCGGCACGATCTCAGCTCACAGCAACCTCCACTTCCTGGGTTCAAGCAATTCTCCTGCTTCAGCCTCCTGAGTAGCTGGAATTACAAGCACCTGCCGCCATGCCTGGCTAATTTGTTGTATTTTTAGTAGAAATGAAGTTTTATGATGTTGGCCAGACAGGTCCCGAACTCCTGACCTCAAGTAATCCACCCGCCTCGGCCTCCCAAAGTGCAAGGATTACAAGCGTGAGCCATCACACCCGGCCACGATAAACAGTTTTTAATAAAATAATATCAATCATTGCTTGGGCCATAAATAGCAACATAACGTTATCTCAACTTTAAGTCCCTTGAAGTTATATTCGTTAATTCAATCATTTATTAATTCATTTTTTTAGCTCAGAATATACATACTGAGTGTACAGGATTCTGTGTTCACTCAAGGAGCATTATATGTGGGAAGAAACATGGACATGTTAAGAAATAGTACATTATCAAGTCAAACTGCCAAACCAAGGTATGTTATGATAAAGACAAATCATGCCACTCCTCTGTTTAACACATTCTAGTGATGATCTGGTGCACTTAAAGTCCACTTTCCAAGTTAGGTTCCACATGGTCCTACACAGTCAAGGCTCTGTTTACCTCTCTTGTTAGTCCCCAGAATCCAGCCACATGGACTTTCCTTGTCCTCCACCTTCTCCTCATACCGTTCCTCTTCCTCATCCTCTTCTCCTTCCTTCTTCTTCTCCTTTTTCTCTTTCTTGTTCTCCTCCTATTTCTTCTTCTTCTTTAATCAATCATGACTCTTTTATTCCTCAGTAATACATATCATGTGCATCTTTACCCAGATAGATGATGCTTTTTCTGAATCTTCTATGGTTAGTAATCAGATCAAATGTCATCTCCCAAGGAAATTATGTTGAATATAACCTTGCACTCTCCACTATTATCATATTACCTCTTTTAATTCCTTGTACAACAGTTAAAATTCTATGAGATAATTCTATTTATCTATCTTTCAATAAAATATCTAAATATTTTCTATCTATCATCTATCCCAATAAAACTGTCAAATATTGTCTGTCCATCTACTGATATATTAATCCCATAAGATCACCTACCTTATCTAGAATGTCCATGACATTATCACTGGTTCTGGCAACAGTGCTCACATCAGAGTAGCTGATCAATGAATATTTATTAAAGTAATGAATATGTGACATTAAACAACAATGTTTTATATGCCCAACAGCAGTTATAATACTTCTTAATTATATTTACTTAATAGATGTTAAGTAAATTATTGAAATCCACTTTTATAGTATACATGAAAAATTGGCCACACTTTCAGGTTTCATAAGACTTTAACAGACAGATAATAGATAAACAGACATGACAGGAAGATGAAATAACATATATGGAAATACGGAGTCATTAATGATTTATATAACTTGCAACTCTATGTAATTTATATAGCCGAGACATATAGTGAAGTTTTGGAGTAAAATAATCTTGGATAATGGACTATGGTGTAAGAGAAAGAGGAAACATGAACATAGAAGTTCTAATATATAATTAAAGTAAATTTGAATTTTATCTGCTGGTTAACAGGGATTCATAATCAAGTAAAAAACAGGGAAGAATGATCAGGAATTGTTATCTGTATATTTATTGATTGATTAATTTACTTTTGGCTGAGAAAGAGGCTGGAAAGATTATTCTCCTGGCACTATGGAGGAAATGAGACTAGAGGCAGAAAGGCCAATTAGAAGTCTACCATAATAGTAAAAGAAAAAATTAGTTAGAGTCGGAACTAAGGCATTGTTAGAGAGGAGACTTGAATTTGAGATATATTTTTGATATAATATTAACAGGATTTAGACAACCTATTATAAGCAACATAGAAAAATTGAAAACAAAGCCCATGAATTGTTGCCAGGTATATTATGTTATAAATGAAAAGAATACACTTAGAAAATAAAGAATGATAAATTTAATCTTGATATCTTTGAGTTTGAAGAACTGTTGTTAAGTTAAAATGAGTGTATCCAGATATCAGTAGGTACTGAACATATTAGAAAATAATTATCATGGCAAAAGGGCTGAGGTCTTCTTTGAGCCAATGTTGTTATCCCAGTATCCTATATAGCTTTTGGGACATACTATGGGATCAGGAAGTATTTGTTGTGTGTAGGTAAGTGATAGTAGAGTTTACGGGGATAAATGAGATCACCTCAGCAGATTATATAGAGTGAAAAGGGAAGAACCTTGGAAAATGTTATCATCTGAATTAAAGCACACCATTGTCCCCTAATATTGGCAATGATTGATCAAATATTTGTCAAAAATAAAGAAAACTAATTTCACTAAGTTACTATGCAAACTTACTTTTTCACTATAACATTTTTAGGAAGATATTTTGATAAAATTTAATTTACAAAATTAATAATACTAGTGAATATAGTCAAATGCCATTATACAATATATAATTCATTATTCAATTTTATGCAGAAACTTAAGAACATGGTTAAATATCCCTAAGTTTTGATTATTTCTGGATTTGATATAGACAAAATTACATTCTAATGAGATACACTAGACATACCATGTGGAACCATAACACATAGCTAACAAAGAGATTGCTAATGACCTTTGTTGCCTACATCTTGGAATGGGATTATTCCCCAAATGATGAGAATGACACTTTAGAAGATCTATCCCCAGACATTTCCAATGACTCAAAACATGAGCAGAATGAACTATAGTAGAAGTCTCTAAAAGAATATATATAATAAAAACTTATGAAGGTAATGCATTTATAATATTTATACTATTTAAACTTGATGTTGTGAAAAATGGAAGGTTTTCCTTGGAACATTTTTTTCACTTCCATGTCCTATATTTACAAATCTAATACTAAGGGGTAGTAGGGTTTTTTTTTTTTTTTTTTTTTTTTTTTTTTTTTTTTTTTTTTTTTTAAGCCAGTCTTCTGAAGAAATGTCAATGAGAAAAATTATAGCTTTCTTCCCTAGTCAGAAAAGAACTTTGCAAATAGAAAGCTGCAAAGTGAATTTTATTTGTTTACCTTACGTTGTATTTTTCTTCTCTCATAGAAACTCACAAACTAAGAGTTGCCAACAAAGAACTTGAGGTAACAAAATTCCAGACTTTCTTATCAACCCCCAAATATACCTCCTAAAACCATTCTGTATAATGGGCAGTTGTTGAAAACTCATGATTTATTGCTCCAATTGTTATTAATTTAGCAACAGTAGCCTAATAGCCATCTATTCTCTCCTTAAACATTGTTTTATTGCAGTAGAATGAAGAATAGCTTGAATAGTCTTTACAAGTAGAAAGATTGGACTTCAAAACTTGTGTCTTTTGGAAGAAGATGTGAAAGGAGCCACTGTTGATTTAAATGACACCAGTAATAACTACAAAGGTAGATTGATGAATGCATTCAATCTGATATAAACAGAAGGAATGAACATACTCTATTGTGAACGATTCTACTGCTGGATATACTTTACCAAAATGAGTGCTTATGTAATCCAGAAACATGTACAAAAAAGATTATGGGAAAAACTGTTCACTGATAGAATGGTTGGTTAACTTCTTGTATAATCAATGGAATACTATACAGCAATAAAACATGAGTGAATGAAAGAATTACATACAATGATATTTCATAGCATAAGTTTTTTAAAAGGCAGACATGCAAAAAATATATATCGTGTAATACCATTTATATAAAATGTTTAAAAAGAGAAAAGAAGATTTTTCTTTAGGGAATAAATAATTGGATAGTTACCTAAAATTTAAAAGTTCCCTAAAATTTAAAGAAAAATTGTTTTCTTTTCTTTTTTTTTTTTTGAGATGGAGTCTCGCTTTTTTGCTCATGCTGGAGTGCAGTGGCGCGATCTCGGCTCGCTGCAAACTCTGCTTCCCAGGTTCAAGTGATTCACCTTTATCAGCCTCCCAAGAAGCTGGGATTACAGGTTCCCGCCACTACACCCAGCTAATTTTGGATTTTTAGTAGAGGCGGGGTTATGCCATGTTGACCAGGCTGGTCTCAAAACTCATGACCTCAACTGAGGCACCCGCCTCAGCCTCCCAAAGTGCTGGATTACAGGGGTGAGCCTCCGTGCCTGCCGCTTTTAAAAGGGTTTTCAATTAAACGTAACTCCCTAATTAGGAGAAACTAGTGATTAGGAAGAGTCACACTGGGGAAGGGGAGCTCTGGGGTGCTAACAATATTCTATTCATTGATTTTAGTGGTAGTTATACAGTTGAATGTTTTGTTAAAAATACATTTATGGCTGTATGTACTCTTTAACATGTGATTTATTCTTCAAATGAAGATGGTTACTAAGAACAAGAAGGAAGAAAGGCCTGATCAGAAATAAGAAAAATAAACAACTTAAAATTGGTATTTAAGAGAGAAAGGAAATAAGTTCAAGGAAGATTAGTCTCAAATATGATGAAGAAGAACTGAAATGATCTGGAAGTGTTCTCCATCTGTGGGTAGTTTTGCCTTGCCAGGTTCTGCTCAGTTTATTTCTTTTCACATAAGCTAGTTATCTAAAAATATAATGCATGCTACAACTATCGGGATGCTAAATGTAGAGTCCTTGTAAGACACATGGCTGGCAAATGTAAAATAAAGTAGTTACTTGCATAAAATTGGTGAGAAGTTAAAGAACTATAATATGAAAGAAAAGAAAACTAATCAGAGAGAAAATTGCATGTAAAAATTAACAGTAAAGTTGAGTCTAAACTAATTAATAAAAATTAAGAAAGTAATTACAATGCCCTTAATTGACAATGTTTAAATATTTGTAAGAAATATCTAAGAATCTAATCCTTCTCAAATTCCATGATACATGGTTTTTTTTGCAAATATAGATTATGAATATTATAAATGCCACATGGTTGCCACTATCTTTATACCTGAATAGAGAGCACAAAATATTGTAGGCTTATATTTTATCAGGTTTTTGTACTTTTTGTTATGAGAAAAATTATTTCTAGATGTCTTAGTGTTCATATGTTTTTCTGTTGTATCAGATAAGTTATCAGAATAATTCCTAGAATGACTCTGAATAATGTGGTCATGTAAACCAGCAGTCCCCAACATTTTTAGCACCAAGGAGCCATTTCATAGAAGTCAATTTTTCCACAGACTGGTGGGGGATAGTTGTGGGATGAAACTGTTCCACTTCAGATTATCAGCATTGTTTACTATCATTTCCCTACTGTGCTACTGAATACTAGAACGTACTCCTTCTATCTAACTGACTCCTTAGTAATTGTTGTTTTAGAAGTGCTTAAGATTCATTTCTGACATGATTTGGATGTATTTTCCCCTCCAAATCTCATGTTGAAATGTGATCCCCCGTGTTGGAGGTAGGGCCTGTTGGGGTATGTTTGGGTCAGAGGAGCAGATCCCTCGTATATGGCTTGGTGCCCTCCCTATGATAATTAGTGAGTTCTGGCTCTGTTAGTTCACATGAGATCTGGTTGTTCAGAAAGTCTGGGACCCAACACCCCCTGCCTTCTCTCTCACTATGTGATATGTTGGCTTCCTGTCGCCTTCCACCATGATTGTAAGCTTTGTGTGCCCTCACCAGAAGCAGACATTGTCATGATGCCTCTTGTACAGACTGCAGAATATGAGCCAAATAAACCTCTTTTTTTTTTTTTAATAAATTACCCTATCTCAGAGATTCATTTATAGCAATGCAGAACACAGAAAATTGATACCAAAGAGTAGGGCGTTGCTGTAAATATACCTGAAGATGAGGGAGCGGCTTTGGAGCTGGGTAAAAGGCAGAGGCAAGGAGAGTTTGAAGGACTCAAAAGAGTCCATTATTAGACTCAAAAACAGTTCTTAGAGAATTGTTCAACGGTTGTGACCAAAGTGCTGACAGAAATATGAACAGTGAGGGAGAGGCCGATAAGGTCTCAGATGAAAATTTGGAATTTACTGGGAATTGTAGTAAAGATCACCCTTTTCATGCCCTAGCAAGCAGCGTGGATGCATTATGTCCATGTCCTGGGGATTTGTGGAAGGTTGAACTTAGGAATGATGACTTAGGGAATCTTGTGGAAGAGATATCTAAATAGCAAATCATTCAAGATGTGGTCTTTCTGCTTCCAACGGTCTATGATCTGATACAACAGCAAAGGAATAATGTAAGTTGAAATTTATCATTAAAAGAGAAGCAAAGTTTTAAAGTTTATAAAATTAACAACCTGGCCATGTGGTGGAGAAGAAAAGAGCATTTTCCAAAAAGACATATAAGCAGGCTGTGGAGCAGCCACTTACTAGAGATATGTGCATGACTAAAAGGAAGCCAAGTATTAACAGCCAAGACAACGGGGAAAAAGCCCTGAAAGGCATTTCAGACATTTTTGAGGAAGCCTCTCCCATCCCAGGTTCAGAGAACTGGGAGAAATAAATGGTTCTGGGCACCAGACCTGAGGCCTTGCTGCCCTGTGCAGCTTCAGGACAGGACACTTCTCCCAGAAGCCTGACAGCTCCGGCTTCAGTCACAGCGCAAAGAGTTCCAGGTACAGCTCAGGTCACTGCTGCAGAGGGCACTAGGCATAGCATTGGAAGCTTCCTTGTGTGTTTTATCTGAAGGTGTGCAGAATGCAAGAGTGAAAGGAGACTTGGCCTCCACCAAGATTTCAGTGGATGTACCAGAAAGCTGGAGGCCTAGGCAGAAGCCTGCCACAGGGATAGAGCCATTGCAGAGAACCTCTATTAGAGCAGTGCTACGGGGAAATATGGAGTTGAAGCGCTCACACAGAGTCCCCAGTGGGGCACTGCCTAGTGAATCCGTCGGAACAAATCCTCTGCCCTCCAGACCCCAGAATGGTAGAGACACCTGCAGCTTACACCCTGAGCCTAGAAATGCCACAAGCATTGGACTGTAAGCCATGAGAGCAACTGTAGATGCTGCACACTGCAAAGTCACAGGGGGTAGACAAGCCCTAGACCTGGGAAGCCCACCCCTCACACCAGTGTGCCCAGGATAAAGAACATGGAGTCAAGGATTGTGTAGGAGATTTAAAGTTTAATGTCTGCCCTGCTGGGTTTCGGACTTGTATGGGGGCTGTTGCCTTCTTTCTTTTGGCTGATTCCTCCGTTTTGGAATGGGAATGTTTATCCACTTTCTGTACCACCATTATATTTTACAAGTAAATAACCTTTTTTGATTTTACATGCTCATAGGAGGGAGGAATTTGCTTTTAGTCTCAGATGAGACCTTGACCTTTAAGTTAATACTTGAAATGAGTTGAGACTTTTGGGAACAATTGGGAAGGGGTAATTATATTTTGCAATGAGGGAATGATATGAGATTTTGGGGGCAGAATGATATGGTTTTGATGTTTGGTCCCATCCAAATCTCATGTTAAAATGTCATCCCAGTGTTGAAGGTGGGGCCCGGTGGGAGTTGTTTGTGTCATGGGAAAAGATGCATCATGAATGGCTTTGTGTCCGCCCCATGATAGTGAGTGAGTTCTGACCCTGTTCGATCACTTGACAGCTGATCATTTACAAAAGCCTGAGACCTTCCCCATCTTTCTTGTCCCTTCTCTCACCAAGTGATACACTGACTCCTGCTTTGCCTTTCACCATGTTTGTAAGTTTCCTGAGGCCTCACCAGAAGCAGATCCTGGCACTATGCTTCTTATGTAGCTTGCAGAACTGTGAGCCAAATAAACTTATTTTCTTCATACATTAACCAGTCTCCTATAATGTCTCCTATATTGCAATGCAAAAAGAACTTACACAATTTGCCTGATTAATGGGATTGCAATACCATTGTTTTGAAAAATGAGGCTTGATTTAGGTGTTCCTATCCTGTCAGTTTTCTAGGAAATTCAAACATATAAATCTCTTCTTAAGTTGATAAATTTAATGACATAATAGGATGAATTATCTTTTAATCAGGCATCATATACAATGATTTAGGCATTAGGTATCATAATAATAACAATATCACTATTGAACATAACCAAAAGAGCCCTCAATAATTTCAAATTTTGTAACAGTAATTTGTTTTTTAAAATGAAGGGATGATGATTCAATAGCTTCTTAATGTAAAATTAGTGTTTATTAGTTTTACATCAATTTTCTGTATTTTGTTAATATTTTAAAATGTATAATTGCCACACAATAATTGTACATATTTGGGAGTATGATGTGATGTTTCATTGTATGTATACATTGTATAATGACCAAATCAGACTAATTACCACATTCATCACCTTAAACATTTATCATACCTTTGTGGTAATAGCATTCAAAATTTTTTATTCTTTCTGTCTTGAAATATACACTACTATGTTATTAGCTGTAGTCACCCGACTGAACACCAGAACTTATTCTTCTTGCCTAACTGTACTCTATTGGAATCTTTTGATGAGAAAACTAGCCACAATTATTTTCTCTGATTGATTATATGTTATAGAAAAGTTTTAAGTATTTTTTCATAAATGTATATACTTTCTCTAAATTAAGAATTTTGAAACTTCAAGTTTTTAGAAAAAACAAAACTTTTCCCCAAGCAAACATCTGCTTTTATATCTGATGACAAATGTGTGGTGTGAATGCTATCCAACACATGTTCATTTTTTGTACTTTTATGTCCCTATTTCTTTTTCTCCACTGTGGTATTTATTACATGGTAGTATTATTCTGAATGTTTATCTTGGCATTCCTTAAAACCAGCACAGTGCCTCATGCTCATGTTATTTTTTGAATAGTTAAAATATTAAAAATACCATATTAACAGTTTTAGCAAAATGTTAGTGACTCATAGGCAGTATACCATCAAAGGCACTACCCAAGGCAAATAAGGTAATGCTACTAAAACATCTGTCTCTTTCCCAAATGATAACTATTATTATTTTTAATAATGGTCTCCAAAGAAAATTAACTTAGTTTTCTGTACGCAATAAATGAAATAAGAGCACGGCTTTCTGGTAACTCAATAGTTACCAGTTCTTTGGTGGTCTTTAATATCCAAGTTAATACTAAATGTAAAATAGTTATTACCTCATAAACTAGAAACACCTCTCATTATTACTGAAGTCCTATGGTGCCTGTATTGGAGGGTTTCAATTATTAGCAAAAGTTGCTGCTGAACAGAGCACAAACAACTTTGCTGGACAAAAATTCAATAACAAATGAGTGACCCAATTGCTAGAATAATTTCCCTAAGGAGAAATACTTTTCATGAAGTTAGCCAAAGAGCTCATGTCTTTTTTATGTTGTACCTATATTCCATAGAATATTGATTTCTATATTAACACTCAGAGAGCTTGACCTCCTTATAACCATGCACGTGTGTTTCCATCTGAAGTGCCACTGAGAGGGGCTGTGCACTTGAATCATTTTCTCTACTTCTTCCGGGCTCTCCTTGAGAATAAACACACATACATATTTATGGTGCGGATTCATTCATTTTAGGAATCAAAAATAGCTGCATAATAAAAGCAATGATGTGTTTAAAAATGAATAGCAAATTTCAGCATCAGATGCATGCTGTTAATCCCCAATCCTTAAGCTTTATGGAAGCATCCTGATCTCATCATCCTCATAAGGATAAGATATTTAACTTTATGCCAACTGACCTGAATTTTAAAACAGAGGACGTAAGAAACATAAATTGGCATGGTCCTATCATACATTAACTCTGAATTCTGTAATTTTTGATTCTGAAAGTGCAAATCGTTATATATTTTCAGGAAAGTAAGAGACTTGAAGCCACATTTAGTCAGAAGTATGAACTTGGTAACTTTATTTTCAGTTACCTTGCCTTCATTTAAGCATTGCACATATCTAATTTTATTTGAACATTAAAAATAAGAAATTTTACATACTTTTCTTTACAAAATTATTTCATCGTATGCACACAAATCTTAACTAACAAAATAAGCAGGAATGGCTGAATTCAACCTTCAGGAGCAGACTAATTTTGTTGTTGTCGTTGGTTGTTTGAGTATGCTTCCCTCAAAAAATTACACACATTGAGTCATATGTTCCAACAAATGAATGCTTTATTAACGCAGTTATAATTCACACATTAACTAAACTTTCCTACAGAACATTATTACTTTTGATATGCAGCATTGTCCAGTAGGACTCTATGTATTCACTCTTTGAATGACAGGAATTTCTGTCTTTCTATACTTTTTATTTAATCTGTTTCTCTGTAAAATGCAGCAAGACCGTGCCAGCCTAAATAAATATACAGCTGATTTAAAATACCATAACAGTCCTTTTGAGGTATAATATAAAATATCAAATTTTAGATAGTATGTGAAATTCAAAGAAAAATCTTACATGTTTATTCGTATAAAGAAGCTGGCTTGATAGTTGTTTTATTGGGTAGAATGTTGTTAAGTGTCAAAGAGTAGAGATGAAAAATTTTGAGAGAGACAGAGAGAGAGAGAAAGGAATATCATTTCTTATTGGAGTTATAACAAAGACTTAATGGATAGTGTGACATCTTATTTGGTCTTCAAAATAAGCAGAATTAAATTGTGACAAAAGAAGAGACAGTTGGAAATAATATTACTTTGTAAACCAAAAGTCTGTAAATGATCTGCAAATTCAATGCAGTTCTTATCAAAATTTCAAAGGCATTTTTCACAGATATAGAAAAAACTATCCTAACATTATTATGGAATCACAAAGGATCTCCAGTAGCAAAAATATCCTTGAGAAAAAAGATGACAGTGTCATGAAATCTTGATATCAAGCTATATTACAAAGCTATACCAATTAAAACAGACAGAGAGATGAATGAAACAGAATAGACAGCCCAGAAATAAATGCATGCATATATAGTCAACTAACCTTTAAAAAAGGCACCAAGAACATAATGGGAAAGGACAGTCTGTTTAGTGAGTGATGTTTGGAAAACTAAATGTCCACATGCAAACAAATAAAAATAGGTATTTATCATCTGCCACTTATGAAATTAATTCAAAATGGATAAAAGACTCACATGTAAGACCTAAAACCATAAACAAACAGAAAAACCTCCTTGACATCAATCTTGGCAATGATGTTTTGGATACCACACCAAAAGTACAGTCAACAAAAGTGTAAATAAACAAGACTACATCAAACTGAAAAGCTTCTGCATGCAAAGGAAACAATTAACAAAATAAAAAGGTGACCTATGGAATGGGAGAAAATATTTGCAAACAATATATCTGATACGGTATTAATATCTATTATATAAAATATGTAAGAAATATGTACAGTTCAATAGCAATACATAAATAAAAATAAAAAATCAAATAATTTGATTTTAAAATGGGCAAATTCCCCAAATAGACATATTTTCAAAGAAGATGTACAAGTGGCAAATAGGTACATGAAAATTGCTCAACATCACTCATCAGAGAAATGAAAATTAAAGCCTTAATGACATATCACCTCACACCTGTTAGTATGGCTACTATAAAAAAAATCAAAAAGATAACAAATGGTGAGGTTGCAGAGAAAAGGGAAGCTTTATACATTATTGGTGGGAATGTAAATTGATGTAATCATTTTGGAAAATAATAGGAGTGCCTCTCAAAAATTAGAAATAGAGCTACCCTGTCATTCAGCTCTTCTACTTCTCGGTATATAAACAAAGAAAATGAAATCAGTATATCTAAGAAATATCTCCATGCCCATGTTCATTGCAGCATTTTTCACGATAGCCCAGACAGGGAAACAAGCTGTGCCCATCAGTGAATGAGTGGATATGGCAAACATTACTCAGCCATTAAAAAAGAAAAAAAAATCCTACTATTTGTGACATCATTGATAAACATGAAGGATATTTTATATATCACATGATCTCACTTATATGTGGAATCTTAACAAAAAAAAAAGTAGTACTCAAGAATAGAGAACAGAATAAATGTGAGACTGAAGAAAGAGGACAGAGATAGGTGAAATTTTATGAACTTTTAGTTATAAGATGAATATATTCTGAGGATTCAGTGTACAGCACGGTGAGTGACTATAGTTACTGCCTCTGTATTACATGCCTGATATTTGGTATGAGGAGATCTTAATCACTTTCACCAAAAAAAATAAGAAAGGGAACCATGTGAGTTGAAAAATTGATTGACTTGATTGTGGTACCCATTTTACAATGTTATGTGTATACCTATTATATCATCAGATTGCACACTTTGAATATATACAACTTTTAATTTATCAAATATGCTTCAATAAGTTGATAATAAATGAAGTGCTGGCCATGAAGAACACCAATAACGTTATTTTGTGGGAGTATACCACACTGTGGAGCAAAAGTTTAACAGGTAATTAAGAACCAAATAATGAAGATCATTGAAACTCATCTATGGAATCTGAACTTTATTTCAAAGGCAATAAAAATCCTATTTAAATCAGATTATATATAATTTAAAAAAGAAAGAAAATTATAATATGGTCATTTTTACAAACTTTATTTGTCCTAGGGAGTGGGCATACTTATTGTAGTGAATTAGGAGGCAAGAGACTAAACAAATAACTATAAAAATATTGTCCCTCATATTAGTAAGTACTGTGAAGAAAAATATACTTTAAGAAAGAAACAGGAATAAGTGGTCAAGCGGAAGTTATGTTAGGGGAGTGGGAAAAAAATCCTAAATTAGGAGAAAAAAAATTCTATGTGATATATCAGACATGAGTTCAGTAACTGAGATATAAATTTTGGATTCTTCCAGTATAAACAATAGTTAAAGCCAAGTGACTAGATGAGCTCTCTAAAGGAAGCATCAACCTGGGAATAATGGATTGAAGGCTGGGGACTGAGACAATCCAAGGAGTAGAGTTAACAAGGAAGACAAAACACAGCCAGTGAAGGAAAATGGGCTGGGGCCTCCAGTGAACTTTGAGGAAGATAATCAAAATTGTATTTAAATGAATCAAATTTTTTTTGATGTAGTGTGACCAGCTGATTCAATTGGTGTTGACTGATGAAAAACCAATGGTTACTTAAAATTTCCTTCGAATTTGGCAAGCTCATGGGTGATTGGTAACTGAAATTTGTGAGACGTTAAGTGTGGTTGGACTGGATTCAAGAAGGAATGTGAGATGCACTTGGGTAGATCTAATGCAAACAATTTATCTACTGACTCTTACTATAACGGAAAAGATGGTATTTAATGATGTTTTTGTTATTTTATTACTATTGTTTTATATACATGATTACAGCCTACTTTTATGTTGTGAAAGTGAACTATTATAGAGAAGGTGGAGAAGTATATCTTAAGGGAAAGGTTCTCTAGGAAAATGTTCTGAGTTAAGACAATCTTTTTGTTTTTTGTTTTTTAAAATCTACAGTTACAAACTCTGACTCACCCTTTGCCATGAGTGCACTTCTGACATCATATAATTCACTGATGTTATGCAAAGTAATTTATAGGTTTTGTATAGGATCCAAAAATGAGTAAATGCATAGCCTCTGGAAATGAACACGGCTCTGTGGTGAGCTAAAGCACATATATAAATTACAATGCAATCCAAATAAAGGAAATGTGTCTGTAATAATTTCCATTAAATATATCTCAGATTTATATTCCTATTTATGATCATTCCCATTCTTTTATCTTTACTATGTATATAATCCTTTTTTGTCTTCTAAAAAATGTTAGAGTTAATGGCAAACTCTGGTAGAGATTTCTATTTAAACCATTTTATACAAAGGATAATTACTAGAAAGTACTCTTAAGTAAGAACAAATCTATAAGTATATTTCTAAGGCACACAGAGAGAAATATACATGATAAATATATTTTCATATTTTTCTATTTCTCAAACGTTACCTTCCAGAGTAACTGTACTTCTAAATATGTTAATAATTTTATGTTTTACCTTAGAATCTCTGAAAATAATAACATATAATCAGCTCCATTATAAGCCATACAGATGGCAAACTATATGTTTACTGTCTCACATATCTCTTTCCATGAAATGTTATTGTCTTACTACCTCTTTTATTTCATTTTATTGTTGAATAACAATATTATATTATGTTTCAGATGCATATTTAAGAAGTAAGATTTACCAGATTGAATGTTTATAATTTGTTAGTAGGTGAATACATTTTCATTTTAAATAATTTCCTCAGAATCATTGTCTTACTTTGAGAGAGGAAGAATTTCTGTTACCAAGCTTTCTCTGTTTATATTTTACATAATTAAAATGTTCATGCTCAGAGAACAAATTGGATCCCATTATTAAATTAAGCATTATTATGTGTAGAATTGAAAGAGAAGTGTGTACTGCCAATGGGCATTTAAAATTGCTAAATTCTGATGACATTCCAGATACTAAAAACATCCAAAATTAGAGCCATATAAAGCAATGTATTTTTGGCAAGGGTAACCCAAATTAATGTTTTCATTTGTAAGCACTAAATAAACATATTTTATCATAATTGCATTTTATGCATACTTGATATTGCATTGAAATGATACTCTAGTCAAAACTGTAAATAATCCACTCTGAAATGTTCAGTGAATTGAATGGCTTAGATTATCAATCTCTGAACAGATATGGAAGTCATAAGGCAAACATATAAGGAAAGCATAAATTTTAAAGTATATGTGTGACTAAAGTTTCCCTAGTGTATTCTGCTCTATGTATCATTGACTGACCTGAAATAACTGTAATTCATTCTAAACATTTCAGTATTTCATTCTGCAGATTGGCATGTGACAGAAATAGATAAAGTGATAAGTTCCTACCTATTCTGAGCTTCATTGAAACAGAAGAGAAGGGGCATTTTTAATCACTTTTAAAGTATGTGTTTAGCCTGAAATAGAAAGTCTTTGGGAGTGCAATAATACTTCCAGATCCATTCGAACTATACAAATAGTAGCCTATGTTTATGTGTACCACAACTCATAAATTATAATTTTTTCAAAATGTTACTGAAATACATCCAAAACTAATTTTGCAAACTATTCAGTTTTTTTCACATCTAAATGTGTCTAATACATGGTATAGCACCTTTTCTCTACTGCTAAACATTCTATAAGGCAAACATTTTAATTTTTTTTAAACTTTCTCATAGTAAACATTTTTATTACCAGCCAGCTCTGTGAGAAGTATGTACCTAGATATTGTTAAATTCATCAGCCCAGTAGAAACAGATTTGAGTATACGGTTGCCGCTTTATTCAAATTATTTATAATTTTTTTCATTGTATAAAGCATGATAATTTAATGCTTTCATTTTTTGTTTACGTCAGTAGTTTGTTTCTCATGAATATTTGACAAGCATCTAATTTCTTCTATTTCTACAGAATTCAGTTAAAACCTCAATGCTGTTAAGATTAGAGAGAAATTGATATATAAACATTCAGTGGAGACTAAGTATTTTCTTAGAGATGAAAACCCCGTAAGAGTAACAGCACTGCAACAATACTTCTCTAAGTATCTAAATAATGTAGTCTTAGGCTCTCCAGAGTTCATGTGACATGTTACTATCCATATAGTTTTATTGGTAAAGAGCACTCTGGGATTAGTATCCTTATATGAAGAAACATCGGACAGCTTGTTTACTCTCTCTCTCTCTCCAATAAGTGAAGACACAGTGAGAAACTGGGTATCTGCAGGCCAGGAAGAGAGCCCTCACCAGAACGCAGCCATTCTAGCACACTAATCTTGGACATACAGCCTTTAGAATGGTGAGAAATAAATTTCTGTTATCTATCCGCCCCCACCAAAAAAGAGCAGAATCCATCAAGAAAATGTCTCTACTGAAAAATTTTAAGGCATGATAATATCAAGAGCTTTGTTAAAAAACATTATGTCATGAAACATCTTCTTGTCATTTGACCAAGCGATTAAAGAATAGAAATTTTAATGTCATTTACTATTTTGACACTCATAAAAATTTCTATATTTCCATGCCTGCTTTACAAGATTATATAATTGTTTATAAATGTGAGTTCTCCACACACAGTTATACCTAATATTTATTTTGGGGCCATTATAATTAAGACAATAATTTTGAAATTATTTGTAGAATAACAATAAAAAGTGCAATTATACAGTATTCTTTTTTATTATTATTATACTTTAAGTTCTAGGGTACATGTGCATAATGTGCAGGTTTGTTACATATGTATATTTGTGCCATATGTTGATTGGTGTGTTGCACCCATCAACTCGTCAGCACCCATCAACTCGTCATTTACATCAGATATAACTCCCAATGCCATCCCTCCCCCCTCCCCTCTCCCCATGATAGGTCCCGGTGTGTGATGTTCCCCTTCCCGAGTCCAAGTGATCTCATTGTTCAGTTCCCACCTATGAGTGAGAACATGCGGTGTTTGGTTTTCTGTTCTTGCAATAGTTTGCTGACAGTGATGGTTTCCAGCTGCATCCATGTCCCTACAAAGGACAGAAACTCATCCTTTTTTATGGCTGCATAGTATTCCATGGTGTATATGTGCCACATTTTCTTAATCCAGTCTGTCACTGATGAACATTTGGGTTGATTCCAAGTCTTTGCTATTGTGAATAGTGCCACAATAAACATACGTGTGCATGTGTCTTTATAGCAGCATAATTTATAATCCTTTGGGTATATACCCAGTAATGGGATGGCTGGGTCATATGGTACTTCTAGTTCTAGATCCTTGAGGAATCGCCATACTGTTTTCCATAATGGTTGAACTAGTTTACAATCCCACCAACAGTGTAAAAGTGTTCCTATTTCTCCACATCCTCTCCAGCACCTGTTGTTTCCTGACTTTTTAATAATTGCCATTATATCATTATTGTCAATATATTTCCATGCCTGCTTTACAAGATTATATAATTGTTTATAAATGTGAGTTCTCCACACACAGTTATACCTAATATTTATTTGGGGACCATTATAATTAAGACAATACTTTAATTTTGAAATTATTTGTAGAATAACAATAAAAAGTGCAATTATACAGTATTCTTGTTATAAAAATACCAAACTTTCTTTATTATATATTTTACTTTACACTTGCCCTGGTGAGGATGCATCTGTATCTCTAAATATTTTGCCTCTACTGTCTTCAACTCTATTTTCCTTTTAACTTTCTCACTATTCAGACAGATCTCATTTTCAAGTGATTTTTGCCAAACAAACTCCTCTGTTTTTTGTTTTTAAAAACCAAAGACAAGTCTAAGTTTAAATTCTAATTTTGCACATATATTCAAATCTGCCATCTCCCTAACTCAGCTCTGACCAACAAGTCAGGAGATGAAAGGTAGGAGAATAGTGAGCTTTTTCCTTACTCTGACTTCAGTCCTATTAAACTACATTTCACTTCCCCTAGTTTTTTGCTTTGACTCTTGTCACCTTATTCCCTGTTTGTACCTAGCAAATTCCACATCATTTAGCAGCAGTCGATGCCATTTTCTTTGACCTTTCTCCAGTTCCTGTTGACTCTTCCCGTATGAAAGATGCGCACAAGTAGAAGGGGGAAGTTTTGTTTGTTACAGACGATGTGGCAAATGGATACGAGTATGGTCATGCACTTTACTCCAGCATATATCTGCTTATCCAGTAGACATCTAAAATTAAATAACCTCCTCCTATTGAGTAATATTAATAATTTATTTTATAAAATGTGTTTTTTTCTATAAGGTCAATTTTTAGTTTATTAATAATATTGATACTATTTCTTCAGAATTAATAATATGACTTTATGATAACTATTTACCTCTTCTTTCCCTGAATTAAATTGCAAAACATCATACTAAGAGAAAAATAACAGTATAATGCCCCAATTGCTACTGTAATTCGTGGTCTCCTTCCAATAGGGGAAATTTTATATCTCCTTTCCATTTTTGTGAGTCAAATAGTTAAAATAGCTTCAGGGACCTTATGGAGAGTATTCCATGGTCAGAAACAAATTAAAAAATAAGAAGTTATGAAAACAACACCAAGAAAACAACACTTGTGTATGCCAAATTAAATTTATCCTTCCACTATCAGTTTGTGAATACAATTGTGAAACTATTATGAAAACCAGGCATAACTTTTATGTACTACATACATGGGTCTTTACATTAATATGTCTGATCTATATAAACATCTTTACAATACACTGCATAACATATAATCATAATGTTATCTGTCACAATATTGTTTTTTTAAGGCCTTCATCTTTTTTTCACCAGTGATTTGAGAGGTCACATTTGTCATATAACAAATTCCATTTGTATTTTCCATGTATTACTGCACTTTTTGTACAATTTCACTGTTAATATGACTATTCAGGCATCAAACTCATGCTGTTTAAATTAAACAAGCTTTTTGGTATGCTTTTATATATGAGAGAGCAACTTCTCCTTTCCTTATTTCTGTAATGTTTTCATGTGTTCTTTGTTCATTTATTTGTTCACATAAAATTTTAATCAACTTACTTAGATAGAAAAAATAATTGACATTGTCAGTTGGATGACATTAAATTTACACATAAACTTTGAGAGAAGGGATATATTTTTGAAATTAAGCTATCCTCTAAGAATATGGATGGCCTTCCATATGTTCAAGTCTATTATGTACTTTTAGTACATTTTTATTTTTTTCCTATGTAGCTCTTAAAGATTCCTTGAGTAAGACGTCAACAGCACAAGCAACCAAAGCAAAAAAGACATCAAAGAAACCATCAACAAAGTGAACTGACAACTGACAGAATGAGACAAAATATTTATAAATTATTCAACTGACACAGGATTAATAACCAGAATATACAAGTTACTCAAACAATTTAGCAAAAACAATCCCCAAATAACCTGATTAAAAATGGGCAAGGGATCTGAATAGATATTTCTCAAAAGAAGACATACAAATGGCCAACAGGTATGAAAAAATGTTCAGCATCACTAATCATCAGAGAAATGCAAATCAAAACAACAGTGAAATTTCACCTCAGTCCTTTTAAAACAGCTTTTATAAAAAGACAATAATTGATGTGGGTGACAATGTAGAGAAAGAGGAATTCTTATATATTATACATTGTTGATGGGAATATAAATTAGTAGAGTCACTATGGAAAACAGTATCATGATTCCTCAAAAAATTAAAATAGAGTTACCATATGATTTAGCAATCTTATTGTTGAGTATAAATCCAAAAGAAATCAATATATCAAAGAAATGTCTGCACTCTTATGCTTATTGAAGCACTACTCACAATAGCCAAGATATGAAGTCAACCTGTGTATCAACTGATGAATGGATAATGAAAATGTGGTAAATATATACAATGGAATATAATTCAGCCATAAAAATAATTAAATCCTGTCATTTGCTAGAACATGAATGGAACTGGGATGAAATAGGCCAGGCACAGAAACAAATCTTACATCTTCACTCACCTGTGGGAGCCAAAAAAAAGAAAAAGAAAATCTAATGGAGTTTAGAGAGTAGGATAACAGTTACCAGAAGCTGGAAAGGGCAATGGGAAAGGGAGCATAAAGAGGGGCTTGTTAATGGGTACGAAAATGCAATTAGAAAGAATAAGATCTCATGTTTGGTGCCACAAAAGGTGACTATACTTCACAAAAATTTATTATATTTTTCAAAATAAATAGAGGAGTGAATTTGCAATGTTCCCAACACACAAAAAAATGAAATGATAAATGTTTGATATGATGAATACTCCAATTACCTTGATTTGATCATAGCACATTGTATGATTGTATTAAAATATCCTCTCTCTCTCTCTCTCTCTCTATATATATATATATATCCATTAAAAATAAAGTTTTGTTGTCAATTTTGTTTGTAGATACTTTATTTTTTGTTGCATTCTAAAAAAGTTTTCCCTTTCAATCGTTTTTCTATTTCTGTTTACATATATAAAAATCATTGCTGGGCGCGGTGGCTCACGCTTGCAATCCCAGCACTTTGGGAGGCCGAGGCGGGTGGATCACGAGGTCAGGAGATCGAGACCATCCTGGCTAACACAGTGAAACCCTGTCTCTACTAAAAATACAAACAATTAGCATGGCGTGGTGGCGGGTGCCTGTAGTCCCAGCTACTCGGGAGGCTGAGGCAGGAGAATGGCGTGAACCCGGGAGCTGGTTCAGCCGCTATCGCGCCAGTGCACTCCAGCCTGGGCGACAGAACGAGACTCCGTCTCAAAAAAAAAAAAAAAAAAAAAAAAAAAAAAGATTGCTTGATATCTTCATTATATTATCTACTGCCTAACAATTGTGTTTTTGTTGAACTCATTAAACTTCTTTTGAAATTGTTTCATATCTATTTTCCTTTTGTCTTTATTATATGAATTATTATTTTTCTCCTCTTGAAAGGGATGCTTAATTTTATCAGTTTTGGTAATTGTGTTAAACATGTCTTTCATTCATTCATTAATTTTATAATTTTTCTATATTCAGTATTCAAACATTAATTTCTGCCTTATGTTTTACATTTCTTTTTTTTTTTTTTTTTTTTTTTTTTTTTTTTTTTTTTTTTTTTTTTTTTGGCAGCGGGAGGCTGATTCTCACCTTATATTGCCCACGTTGGAGTGCAGTGGCGCCCCCTCCGCTCACTAGAACCTCTGCCTCCGGGGTTCAAACCATTCTCGTGCCTCAGCCTCCCTAGTAGCTGGGATTACAGGCGCGTGCCAACACCCAGATAATTTTGGGATTTTTGGTACAGATGGGTTTTCGCCATGTTGGCCCCGTTCCTCTGGATCAAGTGATCTGCCCACCTCCGCTTCCCAAAGTGTTGAGATTGCAGGCATGAGCTCTGCACCTTGCCTTTATTTTTCTCTTTCTTACTTCTACTTTCTTTTATGGTTTGTTTTCGTGTTATCTTCTTGTTATTTTTCTTTCTTTTATGTTTGCACAGCCTAAATTTTGGTCTGATTTATATCTTAAGAGTTTTATTAAATTAATTTCTTAATTTAATTGTTAAATAGTTTTACTGAACCGCATTTGTTTTATATTTGTATAATTTTGTATTTAGTTTGAAATGCACACATGGTAAAATGTTCAGAATTCAAGGGTATAATTCAATAAATTATTAAAAGCATACATCTCACATGTTGGCTTAAAATATTCCCATCTCTCTCCAGAATTTTTCCCCTAGTTCCTTTCTAGTTAATATCATATCTAAGACTAATTTATTTTCTAAGTTTAGAAATTTTTGCCCTGACTCTTCAATATTTGCCAATGTAAAATCCTCAACAATATTTTCCTTGTTTTTAAGTTACTGTTAGCTTTTACATTTAGATCTGTCTGGAGTAGTAATTTATGGTTGGTTTTGTTTTCCATATTTATACATGGAAAAATATATTAAGTGATATAGGAAATATATTTGAATATATATAAAAATATATATGAAAATACACATATATAATTTTTTTGTAGAATCTTGTGTTGAAAAGACTTTTTAATTTCCTATTGAATTGCCTTTGTCAAAAATTTAAGCAGCTGCTCATGTATGGTTCTATTTCTGTTCCAGAATTTTTTTTTTTTTAATTATACTTTAAGTTCTAGGGTACATGTGCACAACGTGCAGGTTTGTTACATACGTATACTTTTGCCATGTTGGTGTGCTGCACCCATCAACTCGTCAGCACCCATCAACTCGTCATTTACATCAGGTAGATGGAGTCTCGTTCTGATGCCCAGGCTGGCGGTTCACTGCAACCTCCACCTCCAGGGTTCAAGCAATTCTCCTGCCTCAGACTCCTGAGTAGCTGTTACTACAGACACATGGCGCCACGCCCAGCTAATTATTTGTATTTTAGTAGAGATGAGGTTTCACCGTGTTGCCCAGGTTGGTCTCCAACTTCTGAGCTCAGGCAATCCGCCTGCCTCGGCCTCCCAAAGTGTTAGGATTACAGGCCTGAGCCACTGCGCCCAGCCTACACAAATTCTTAAAATCAAATAATATAAGTTCTACAAATCTGCTGTTTGGTCATGTTAGGTCATTTACATTTCCATAAACAGTTTAGGATCAACTTTTTAAACTAAAAAGTAAAAAAACAGCAACAAGAAATAAGCCCTGGCGATTTTGACTGGGGATCAATTGAATCAGGAAATGGTTTGAGCAGAATTTATATCTTATCAGCCTGTGTATTCCTCTCAATGATCATAATATATCTTTGCATTTATTTATTTGTTGTATAATTCTAAACATATTTTGTCAAATTTGGTTAAAATTTGTTTTTCAATATTTTTACTCTCAAACGTTTTATGTTTTTAATACTATTGTAAATGGTATTGTTTTTAAAGTTTCATGTCCCAATCGTTTATACTTAACATATATAAATGCTGTTAATTATTTTATATCTATCTTGTGTTCTGTGACTTTTCTAAATTTATTGATTTGTTCTTGTAGCTTAAAAAAAGTTTCCGAACACTTTTACACTGTTGGTGGGATTGTAAACTAGTTCAACCATTATGGAAAACAGTATGGCGATTCCTCAAGGATCTAGAACTAGATGTACCATATGACCCAGCCATCCCATTACTGGGTATATACCCAAAGGATTATAAATTATGCTGCTATAAAGACACATGCACACGTATGTTTATTGCGGCACTATTCACAATAGCAAAGACTTGGAATCAACCCAAATGTCCATCAGTGACAGATTGGATTAAGAAAATGTGGCACATATACACCATGGAATACTATGCAGCCATCAAAAAGGATGAGTTTGAGTCCTTTGTAGGGACTTGGATGCAGCTGGAATCCATCATTCTTAGCAAACTATCACAAGAACAGAAAACCAAACACCGCATGTTCTCACTCATAGGTGGGAACTGAACAATGAGATCACTCGGACTCAGGAAGGCGAACATCACACACCGGGGCCTATCATGGGGAGGGGGGAGGGGGGAGGGATTGCATTGGGAGTTATACCTGATGTAAATGACGAGTTGATGGGTGCAGCACAGCAACATGGCACAAGTATACATATGTAACAAACCTGCACGTTATGCACATGTACCCTACAACTTAAAGTATAATAATAATAAAAAAAAAAAAAGTTTCCTCTGAATGTTCTACATAATCATGTATTTTTAAAACTATATAGTTTGAATTATTTTTCTTTGTAATCTGTGCACCTATTATTCCTCTTTAATGCCCTGTGGCATGTAGTAATACCCCCAGTATAATGTAGAAGTGGGTGGATTTCTTGAGCTCAGGAGTTCGAGACCAGCCTGGACAACAGTGGCAAAATCCTGCCACTACAAGAAAAAAATATACATATACAAAAACTTGCTGGGAGTGGTGGCATTCACCTGTAGTCCCAGCTACTTGTGGGGAAGAGGTGGGAGGATCAGTTGTGCCAGGGAGGTCCAGGCTGCATTAAGCCACATCCACACCACCACACTCCAGTCTGGGAGACAAAGTGAGACTCTGCCTCATACATACATACATACATGCATAGATTTTCAATTTAGTACAATGTTTTTTCTGAATCTATTGAGACTACTATGTGATGCTTGCTTAAATCTATAAACATAATGCAACATATTGACTGATATTTTGAACCTCAAATTAACCTTGTATTCCTGGGATTAAAACCATTTGATCATGATTTATTTTTCTTCTTATATATTGCTTAATTTATTTGCTAATATTTTATTAATATCCATACCTACACATGAAGTCTACTAATCTGTAAAAAATCCCTTAAAAGGTTTTTATGTCAGGTTTATTCTAGAAATGTAAAATGAGTTGGACAGTACTTATTCTCTACGTCTTCTTATTTTACCTTGATTCTTTTGTAAAAATATCATTTATCTATTAGATATTTAATAATATTCACCAGTAATGTTATCAAAATCTAGGGTTTATATTTCACAAAAGAAAGACATTTACAAATACAAAGCGAATTTTATTTTATATAAGACGACTTAAATTTCTCTATTTTTTTTTTATTTTAGACTTAGTCTAGCTTTGTCGCCCAGCTAATTTTTGTATTTTTAGTATAGATGGGGTTTCACTGTGTTGGCCAGGCTGGTCTTGAACTCCTGAGCTCATTATCCACCCACCTCGGCCTCTCAAAGTGCTGGGGTTACAAGCGTGAGCAACCGCACCCGGCCAACTTTCTGTATTTCTTCTTGAGTCAGTTTTGGTAAGCTGACATTTTAAAGAATTTTTGCATTCCAACTACATTATAAAATATTTATCATAATTTAAAATATATTCTCATGTATTTTTTAGTGTCTTGATGTTCTGTGATTTTTGTTTTCCTTCTTCCTGATATAATTTTCTTTCTCTTTCTTTTTCTTTCTTTTTCTTTCTTTCTTTCTTTCTCTTTCTTTCTTTCTTTCTTTTTCTCTTTCTTTCTTTCTTTGTTTCTTTTTCTTTCTCTTTCTTTCTTTCTCTTTCTTTCTTTTCCTTTCTTTCTTTTTCTTTCTTTCTTTCTTTTTCTTTCTTTCTTTCTTTTTCTTTCTTTCTTTTCTTTCTCTCTTTCTTTCTTTCTTTCTTTCTTTCTTTCTTTCTTTCTTTCTTTCTTTCTTTCTTTTTTCTTTCTTTCTTTCTTTCTTTTCCTTTCTCTTTCTCTTTCTCTTTCTTTCTTTTTTTCTCTCCTTCCTTCCTTCCTTTCTTTTTTCTTTCTTTCTCTCTTTCTTTTTTTTTAAATTATACTTTAAGTTCTAGGGTACATGCACACAATGTGTACCTTTGTTACACAGGTATACATGTGCCATGTTGGTTTGCTGCACCCATCAACTCGTTATTTACATTAGGTATTTCTCCTAATGCTATCCGTCCCCCAGCCCCCAACCCCCTGATAGGCCCCAGTGAGTGATGTTCCCCTTCCTGTGTCCAAGTGTTCTCATTGTTCAATTCCAGCCTATGAGTGAGAACATGAGATGTTTGGTTTTCTGTCCTTGTGATAGTTTACTGAGAATGACAATTTCCAGCTTTATCCATGTCCCTACAAAGGACATGAACTCATCTATTTTATGGCTGCATAGTATTTCATGGTATATATGTGCCATATTTTCTTAATCTAATCTATCATTGATGAACATTTGGGTCGGTTTCAAGTCTTTGCTATTGTGAATAGTGCTGCAGTAAACATGTGTCTTTATAGTAGAATGATTTATAATCCTTTGAGTATATACCCAGTAATGATACAAGCCATTTCACCTTATAAAATGTGCATTGTCTAGTATGTCTTATATATATTTATAAAATGATTTTTTAAAAATCTTTTTAAATGCATTCCATAGATTTTTAGATGCGATGTTCATTTTTTATTTTATTATATGAATTTTGTTTGTATTTCTCCCTTGACCCAAATATAATTTTGAATTTATAAGTGTTTAAATCTCTTTATTTGCTTGTTTGCTTTATTATATTACCTTATGCTTGTATTAAATTGAGATAATAATATGTTGGATTTTATTACTTACTCTTCATAAAACTGGTGCTTCCTTCCTGGATTAGGATAATGTGAGTATTAAGGCATGTTTAAAGTAAACTTGGAAAAAGTTTATTCTCTATTATCAACATATGAACTTTGATATATATCCAAAATATCTGCTTTATATAATATTTCATTTAACATCATTAGTTATGTCTGTCACCGAAGCTCTGCAGGAATGTAAGAGGAGTGCTAAATCTCTTACTGTCAATGTGTTCCTATTTATTTCTTCTTAGATCTAATAGATCAAAATATTTAATATTGTGATTTTCTCCCCCAAATTGATTTTAATACCAATTAAAATCTCAGCAAATTTGTTTCTGTGGAAAATAGCACACTGGTTTCATGATTTACATGAATATTAAAGGTTTTCAAATAGCCAGAAAAGCAGAATTGAGGAACTGTGCAATGTTTTTCAAGAGTTTTTGTAAAGCTACACTAATCAAGGCAATGTCATATTGGTATAAACGTATAGAAAAATGAAAAGCAGTGAAGAAAGTCCGTAAATAGGACCATACATACTCAATTAATTTTGACAAGAGTACCAAAACAACTCAATGTGGAAGAGGTTCTTTTTCCTTCAAGAAGTGTTGCTAGAGCAATTGAATAAAACCATTGCAACTGTCTTGCACTACTTGTAATGTAGTGCAAGAATGTAAGATGCTTGCAGAAATGTCAGGTGGTATAATTACTTTAGAAAAGAATCTGGTAGCAAAGCCTGTATCTACCATATGGCTCAATTATTTAACTCCTAGGTACTTAAACAAGGTATATTAAAATATATGAACACACAAAGATTTACATATGAATGTTTATAGCAAGTGAAGGCATTTAATTACACAAAAATAAAAAAGAAAAACAAAAGCCAAAAACTTCAATGCTTGTCAACAGATTAGTGAGTAAACAATAAAATACCACTTAGCATAAAAAGAAGAAGCAATTGACACATGCAACATAGATGAATCTTAAGCTGATTATATTGACTAAATGATTCCTGACCAAAATTAAACCAAAACAAAACCAAACCTATGAAAGTCTATGAAATTCTAGATATCATAAACTAATATATTATGACATACAGTAACCAGTTGCCACCTGGAATGAAGGAGTGTATGGATTATAAAAGAACATGAGGAAACTCCTGCAGGAAATCACTGTATTTATTATCTTGAATGTAGTAATAATTTCCTAGGATTACACATATATCAAACTCATCACAATATATATTTTATCTATGACTAGTTCGTTTTATATCAAGTACACGTAAAAAAAAAAAACACAAACAACGAAGCTTACCCCAAACTCACCCCCTTCCAACCAACCACTTTTAAGAAGATTGTTGTGCTAACATAAAAGGTAAAACACTGCAGCTACTAACAGAAAATATTGGGTAGAAATATTGGGTAGAAAAGTATTTCTTGAGTAAGACAAACAAATTTCTTAACACAAAAAAGTGCTAATAAATTGACAACAATATCTGAAAATGCCATAAATATTCTGAAAAATCAATTCAGATAATAAGAAAATATATTTGCATAACATTTGGCCAAAAAAGATTTTATTCAGATTTAATGAAACACAAAGTATCAATTTAAACAAGACAGAATACTCAATAGGATAATGGGGGAAAAAAAGTATTAAACAAGCACTTCAAAGAATGGAAAATTTTAAGGACTAATAAATTTATGAAAACATTTTGAAACCGATAAAATCTTACCATAAAACTGCTTATCTATTTTATAAACTACAAATTCAACAGAAAAATCAGAACAGAAAGGCCCAGCAAAAGACTGAAGGACATGTAGTGGCAAAAGCAGCAGAAACTCTCGCATACTGCTGGTAAGTACATAAATTGCTGCAACTATCATGAAAAATTTATTGGAATTTCTTACGGAATTCAAAATATACATGATCTCTCACCCAATAATTTTACTTCAGAGGTTATACCAAGCAGAATTACAGGTATATATTCATGAAAGGACGTGTATAGATCATCCTAACAGCATTCTTTGCAATACTTAACAACTTGTAACAACCTAAACATTCATCAATAATAGAATGGACATATGAAGTATGATCTTTTCATGCAATGGAATACTATATACCTGTATGCTACAATATATGCATAAGCTATTCATGGTGAACATAGATGAATGTCACAAACATAATTTTGTACAAAGAATGCAAACTGGAAAATGCTTATTATTTACAAAGAGACAATCCAGGAAACACTAATCCAGAGTGTTAAAAGACAGAATTGGGGCTAACAACTTCAATTTATTTTTTATTATTATTTTATAATGACTTTATTATATCATATATTTTTAATTTTAGGCTGCAAAAGGGTAAATGATGGAGGAGGCTTTATTAGAAAACTTTTGGATTTTCACTTCTCTCAGGTTTTAGTTAACCTTGAGTATTTGCTTTGTGATAATTCATTGTGCTATATATATTTATGTTTTGTGCATTTTTCTCTGTGTGCATTATATTCAATAAACAGTTAAACTAAAGTCAATAAACCAACAAATAGAGATTAAACATGGTTAAAGCAGCACACTACTTTGGGAGATATCAGGAATAAAACAAACTATGAAGCATTGACTTTTTTATATTATTTTATTTTTGCAACAGAGGGAGAAAGAAATCAGAGTAAGAAAATGAGCGAGCAGTTCCCAAAGAGAACACAGCACATCTCTTGAGTCATTAAGAAATAAAATAATGCATAGGAAAAGTGAACTTGGAGTATTTTGAGCTGAAGTCCCCATGGACTTGAGGAGATTAGCTGATTAATCTTCTGTGGAAATATTTCTTGCCCCTATTTGCAAAGAGGGGAATAGAACATTAGCATCATGAACTCAAAAATATTTTTATTATGAGCACAAGAGCAAGGTTTATGAAATCTCTATTTCGGCTTTATCCTTCCTCTTGTCTCTAATATTCACTGACCTTCCTCCCACACCATTTTTAAAAATTATTTATACTAGATTACATTCTTCAATTTCAAAGGTGATATGCATGGAGTTCTTTGTTTAAATTGGTGATTGATTGAGTCGTATCATTACACCAGACTCAGTGTATGCTTTATTTCAGATATACCTACCTGCACCTCCTCCCACAGGCCTTAGCCAGTTGTCTTACTTCTAAGCCAGAAAAGTCCTTCTGATGGCTCATGCCATTTAGTAGTTGAGAGCCACAACTGTTTTCTGTGTTGCTGCAGCTGCTATAGAACTGGTAACCCCTTACATACAGTGGCAGCTGACAAGAGACCATCTGCTTTCCCTCCAGCGAAACTGCATGCACAAGCTCTGGCTTCTTCAGTGGATGCCCGGAAGGGCTGCACCACAGAATGTAGAAGTGCTAGGGAGGTAATGTCTCTTGGAGTGATTCTGAGCAACCTAGGACTATCCAGAAATGGGATGTTGCCATAAACATCTATGACACTTGACTGACAAAGCAGATGTGCTTATTGGGAAGCTGTAGCCAACTGGTTAACACACCACATTACATTTTCTCTTCCCTATCTTTCTTTACAATTTTGCAATCCATTTTTTCTGGGATTGCTTCCCTCCAATAAAGCATTATCATGTAAGCTTTGGCTTCAAGCATTGTTTTTTTTTTTTTTTAGGAGTCCAGGTTAAATCAGTCATTCATACCATTTTGTCCTAGCCTCTTCTCTAAACAATAACAGGGTTAATGGATAAAGCTTATGTTAAAATGGAGATTGTCTTTTTCAGAAGCAAATTAATCTATATAGTGATAGAACTCAAACCCTTTCCTCATTATCTCATTAATTATCTGTATTAGGTGACTAAGCTAAATGATTCAACCAGTTATGAATGAAATGTAAAAAATAAGATAACCAGAAGAAAAAAAAATCCTGGTACTTGGCAAGAAATTAATATGGAAAAAAAAATACTTGCATGAATGAATTACATTACTACACCTTGTTTTTCCTCCTGGTGACACGTTTCCTAGTAGTACAATATTATTGTTAACCCTACATTATCGGATAGTCAAACATAATGCATTCATTTTATAATGTACTATAGTCCATTTAAGCAAATTTTACTGGACAAACTTGGGACAAGTCTTAAGTATATGATTTTTATGGTGCTGTCTTTTTAAAAGTTTTTAGAGGATTAAGAATTGTGCTGACCAAGGCAGACAAAGATGACATAAAGATCAGTGCAGCTCACTGGCATTAAGTCATTTATCAAATGCTGACAAATTACTGATAATTTGTATTGATTCTCTAGCTGGGCTTAGTGAACCGAAAAGCCAAATCCAAATACACACTGAACTAGAATTGGAAACTTGACTGCCTCTATCAAATCAAAGTCAAGTTAAGCTGAAACTTTACCTTATTTCTGTACATTCAGCTCCCCACTTTCTCTTAAATTGAACAAAACATTTAGCTTAATTACTTTAGACTCAAGTCGGTTTTTGCTGTTAGGTATCAAAATATTGCCAAGAGTTTTATATGCCAAGAGTCACAGTGAATTCCAAATTTGTATTATTGCAATGGAACCTTTCTTTTTTTTTTCTTTTTTTTTTTTTTTTTTTTTTTTTTTTTTTTTTTTTTTTTTTTTTTTTTTTGAGACGGAGTCTCACGCTGTTGCCCAGGCTGGAGTGCAGTGGCGCGATCTCGGCTCACTGCAAGCTCCGCCTCCCGGGTTCCCGCCATTCTCCTGCCTCAGCCTCCTGCGTAGCTGGGACTACAGGCGCCCGCCACCGCGCCCGGCTAATTTTTTGTATTTTTAGTAGAGACGGGGTTTCACTGTGGTCTCGATCTCCTGACCTTGTGATCCGCCCGCCTCGGCCTCCCAAAGTGCTGGGATTACAGGCTTGAGCCACCGCGCCCGGCACAATGGAACCTTTCTACCAGGGCCAAAGTTTAGTTGCTTGAAACCAGCAAAATTTCGCTTGTTTAAGCATGGTTTCAAAACACATCTTTTTGAAATACTTGTTGTTTTTTAAAACACATGCTATAAAGTGCTATATTTAATATTTTACATAATACTGAAAATAAACTCACACATATTTATATGTTTTTTGCCAGATATCTATTGGTTTGCATGTACATATAAAAGCTCTTATGTTTTGTATATTGAATTATGTAATACAGTGGTATTGCACAGACTATGTATCCTTGGATTCAATAGTAACAACACAAATCTATAAGAATTAATCATATTCAAATATCAGAGGAAAGCTAAGCTCATAAGTTAGTATCTCTTAAATAAATATACAATGAAAATATTTATCTATGTCTAGTACTCAAGCAAAACTTGTCTCTTTTCTGCTTTACTATGCTAAAAATCTATTTAAAAACCATATAATGTATATTGTTATATGTATAAATATAGTTATTCTCTCCTATATGTAGTCTTTGTTCCTGGAGATACACCTAGAAACATACTTCATATCTGAAATACATAATTTTAAAAAATATTAATCAATGCCATTAAAGTTCATGAAATAACAAACTGTGGAATATGACTCTTTACTTTCCCTATGTAACACATGGTTCTATTGCCTTAGCACTCCTCATTTAGGTCATAGGCCTATCAATTTGAATGACAAAAAAGTCAATCTTTTATTTAGTAATTACCATTTATGGTATTAAACATTTTTTAATTCAAAATGCAAATTATTTTAAGAGACAATTATTTTGTATATTGAAAGAGTCATGAAATCTTCCCATAGGCTTTAAACTGCATGAAATGGCATGTGGGTATGTAACACTGTTGTTTACTTTCTTGGCCTAGAGTATCCTAAAATAAAAGGTGGCAATATTTTCATTAAACAAATAAAAAGGAAGTAATTCACATAAATATAAACCTGAAAGAACTTAGTATTTTCTGACCTTATTAGGCAGAGCATAAGCTCTCCACGGCTACACTTGGTCAGTTTTTCACTTGCGTAGACACTGAGGCATTTGGATTTATGAATTCAGATTTCTGCAATAAAATTTAGTTTTACTATAAGTAGTAATTAATTTAAGGAGTAGTTGAATGATATGGCTTGCATTGATTATCTTCATACAAAGGGTGAACATTACTGCTATTCTATCAAATTATTTGTGGTTTTACATTATTTCTTTAATAGAGAACATCTGTGTATGAAGTGACATTTTAATAACAGAAAATGTCTCTCTTCCTGTGTTTTTAATGCCATCAAGAATTTATACCCTTGAAACTCGCTACAATTTTTAGATGCTATATTTCTTGAAAATAGGAACATTCCTTGAAAATGGTAATGTGTATACAATTAAGAAAGAATGCACATTATGATGGAGAGTTGGTCCCTTTTAGAGATACCATTTGTCACACAGGGTTTTGGCATGGGTTAAGAAAGAGGCTGTTTTGGGAAAAGGGAAATCACAAGGCCAGGTCAACAACATGAAGATCTTCCAGTCTCTAGTCTCTCTATTGACTCATGGATAGGGGTGCCAGGACCAAACTGACCACTGAATATAGGGTGCTTTTTATTCATGTGAGAAAGACCCTCTTTCACTGTGAGCTCCCCTTTAATATGTCAGTTGAGGGCAAGAAACTTCACCAATTGGAGGATACACTGATAGTTCAATATTGGACAGTATTGATTTGGGTGGCAGCTGTTTATGGGGGCTGTATGGAAGACCAGCTGATCTGCATCTGGGAACTCAGTAGGAGTCATACTCTTCGGGTATTGGTGGTTATTGTTGAAGAAGCCAAGATTATTGTGGGAAACTAAGCTTGGGCAGCAACACTGAAGTTGAAAGAAGTGAGACCCACCTCTCTTGTCCACTTGTTGTCTAGGCAACTCAAGATTCTCACTGGAGGTCATTTTTCAGAAAATCTTCTTTCTTGCAAAGCATATTTTATCATACTTGATAAACACACTGGAATTTTAAAAAGCTAAAGAGACAACGCTAAACTCTGGGAAGATTTATTAAGTGCATTTGATTTAATTTATTTTGACTTTGACCTTTACAAAATAGCTGATGAATCAAAACAAGCGGATATAAAAATGTAGTACATTTTGAAGTGTGATAAGTTTAGCTAGTTGCTTTAGAAATAAAGGGAGATTATGATTTTGTAGAAGGATAAACATTATTTTGTTATTTTTGTAATAAATGATGTTATTTCACAAAAATTAAGAAGATTGTTATAAGAAGAATTTTTATAGAGAAATATTTGTTTTCAGAAAAATATTCTGATTTTTGTATTAGCTTACAAATATCCCAAGGGCATTATTATTCTAACCAATTACTGGTTTCTAAGATTTTAAAGAAGATGAAACAGCTATGATATCATTATACTAAAATATCATTCTTGTCATATCAGAATTTATATCTTCATTACATCTTCCTGAATACAAACTATGCAAATTAATACAGTCAATAGATGAAGAAAACATTTATCTTTGAAATGCAGAGTTCAAATAGTTATCTTTGAAAATTAAAAAAAAAAAAGAAATGTAAGAGAAGGTATTCAAAGTCTTAGTAATTTTGCAGTTTGTGATTTGATTTTGCGATGTACCAGTACCTTGGGATAGAGACAGGCTTTTCACAAACCAACCTAGTGGCAGTAGAATAAAGGCATAGAGAACAAATTGTTACAGTTTAAGTTTCTAGCTCATTTTTTAGGGAATTGCTACTTATTTATGTATTTTAACTTTATGAATTCAAACACTTGAATTATAAATTAATGTAATGATGGAAAAGGCATTCTCTCTGAAATAGGTTTTGTTTTGGCTTGCTTTAAAAATTTTCATGTACATAGAGCTGTATACTAGCTCTTGCAAAACAACAGCTGTTTCACTCATGGGCTTCTATATAAAATCCATGAGAAATGAAAGAGCTGTGACATTTGGGCAGAGTTCAGTCCAAATATATTTACATGACAAGTACTCTTACTTTCTGTTTCTGTTGACTCCAACCATGCAGAGGCACAATTTAGTCACATTCCCTAAAATAGAGCTTTCATGTTTATAGAATACCACAGTCCATGTGTGGTCGGAGCATTTCCATGAACTGAAGCCACATGCCCTACAGCCTGCTGCTTCGATGACTGCCAATATTTTGCAATAAGAACGAAGTTCCAGGTGTATCTATATTACACTACTAATTCTATATCAACCAGAAGGAAAAAATGCAAAAGTATCCAAATTACCCTTCATAATTGCCACAGTTATCACATTTATTCCCGAGTATCCAAGTTTACCTCAAGAGAACAATATGTATCTAACATTTCTATCTCAGATAAATATACAAAACTCTTTATTTGCTAATGAAAATAAGTCCAAAACAAGAAACTTAGCTTACTATGACATATGTAACTGAGGCAGAAATTCTGCTTTTTAAACTGTGAAACAAAATGTTTTCATATTATCTGTGGAACTAAAAGCTATTATATTTTCCGACCAAATATTAATGATTTTTTGTAAAGTAGCTAAAACCTAACACAAAGTAGAAAACAAATTTAAAGCATTTAACTTCAGGAAAATAAATGCCTATAGCTTGAAAATCAGATAACTAAAATATTGGAGATAGTGGATTTAAGGCCAGTTTAAGAATAAAGCATTCACAACGGTATGAATATATTACAGCTGACGTACAATTCCCAAAGCATGTTCACGTTGGCTAATAAAATAAAATATTTTAACAATATCATTAGGAAGGTATAAGTATCTAATGAATTCAAAAGTAATATTTGGAAAGACTAAGTTTATCTTCCAAGGTTACAAAATTTTTACTCAAAGCCCTTTAATGTTCTTTTTTTCTTTTTTCACTTTTGTTTTTTTATCTATTGTTAGCCCTGCCTTTTCAAAAATTTCCCAGGCAAGATTCAATAGCCAATTGCTTTAATTCGTTCAAGTATATGTCACCCCTGTTAATTTTCAAGAAAAGCAATTTTATTTTTCTATACCTTTTTTTTCTCAAATTCAGGTGTTTGAAACATTTGTTAACTCCCATTAGATTTCTTTTAAGTCACAGGTTACTAAACTGTATGCACTTCACTTGTAAGGACTTAGATTGGACAATTAAAACTTCTAATCCATAAACACTATTCATTTATTTATGTCTTCTTCCATTTATTTCATTAATGTTTTACAGTTTTCAGTGTACAGGTCTTTCACCTCCTTGGTTAAATTTATTCCTAAGTATTTATTTTTTGTGACTATTGTAAATGGGATTGCTCTCTGGAATTTTTTTTTTTCTAGAAAGCTCATTGCTAGTGTACAGAAATGCTACTGATGAGTGTATATTGATTTTGTGTAGTGTAACTTTACTGAACTTGTTTACCACTTCTAACAGTTTTTAAGCTCTCCTATATATATATAACACTATGTAATCTGCAAGTGGACAATTTTCTGTTTTCCTTCTCATATGGATGCCTTTTATTTCTTTTCTCCTGCCTAGTTCCTCTGGGTAGGACTTTCAGTAATATAGTGAATAGGAGTGGTGAGAGTAGGCATCTTTGTTTTGTTTTGGATCTTTGAGAAAAACATTTCAGCTTTTCTTATTATATATGATGTTAGCTGTGGGTTTGTCATATATAGGCTTTATTGTGTTGAGGTACCTTCTTTTGTACCTAATCTGTTGAGAGTTTTTATCATAAAAGGATGCTGAATTTCATCAAATTCTTTTTCTGCCTCTCACAAGATGATCATAAGATTTTTGCTTTTCATTTTTTAATGTGTGATATTTACTGATTCGTGAATTCTGAACCATCCTTGCATCCCACGAATAAATATGACTTGATCATGGTGAATCATCCTTTTAGTGTGTTGTTGAGTGTTTCTTGCTTGCGTATTGTTGAGGAGTTATGCAACCATATTCATCAAGGATATTGGTCTGCAGTTTTAGCGATTTTTGTTGTTGTTGTTGTTTTTGTGATATCCTTATTTGGATTTGGTATCAGGGAAATGCTGGCCTCTTAGAAAGAGTTTGGAAGTGTTCCCTGCCCTTTGATTTTTTGGAGAAGTCTGAAAAAAAATTGATATTAATTATTTTTTAAGTGTTTGGTAGAATTCAGCATTGACATCAGATCCTGGGCTTTGCTTTGATGGGAGACTTCTATTGTTGATTTAATCTCTTCACTCATTATTTGTGTGGTCAGATTTTTCATTTATTCATTGTTCAATCTTTGAAATATGTATATGTCTGGGAATGTATTCATTTTTCCTAGGTTATTTAATTTTTATTATATAATTGTTCATAATATGCTCTTACAATCACTGTATCTTTGTAGTGTCAGTTTTGATGCCCTTCTATCCATTCTAATTTTTTATTTGAGTCTTCTCTTGGTTAGTCTAGCTAAAAGTTTGTTAATTTTGTTTACCTTTTTAAAAAATCAGGTCTTAGTTTTGTTAATCTTTTGTATTGTTTTACTAGTCTCTGTTTCATTTATTTCTCTGATCTTCATTATTTATTTTCTTCTGCCAATATTGGACTTACTTTGTTCTTTTTCTATGTCCTTGAGGTATAACATTTAGCTATTTGCAATCTTTCTTCTCTTTTGAAGTAGCTATTTATTGTTATAAACTTTACTTTTAGAATTGCCTTGACTGAATCCCATAAGTTTTGTTATATTGTGTTTCCATATTTGTTTGTCTAATATTTTTTTAAATTTTCTATTTAATTTCTTTATTCACTCATTGATTATTCAGGAACATATTTTTTTATTTCAATGTATTTGTGAATTTTCCAAAATTCCTCATGTTATTGATTTCTAGTTTTATGCTATTATGGTCAGAAAAGGTATTTGATACAATTGTAACCTTCTTACATTTGCTAAGACTTGTATTTTGGCCTGACATATGATCTAGCCTGGAGAATCATCCATGTGCACTTGAGAAGAATGTGTATTCTCTTGCCGTAGAATGGAATGTTCTGCATATGTATTAGTTCTATTTGATTTGAAGTGTTTAACTCCAATGTTTCCTTATTAATTTTCTATCTAGATGATTTGTCCAATATACAAGGTGGTGTACTGAGGTTCCCTACTATTACTATATTGCAATTTACCTCTCCTTTTATAATCTTTAATATTTACTTTAGATATTTAGAAGCTTCACTATTGAATGCACATACATATTTACAATTGTTTTATTCTCATGATGAATTGATCTTTTTAACATTATATAATGACTGTCTTTGTCTCCTTGTATAGTTTTTTTTTTTTTAATTTAAAGCTTATTTTCTGTGATATAAGTATCTGTCATCGCTGTTCTTTTTGGTTTCCATTTGCATGGAGTATTTTTTTCCCATATCTCCAGTTAAGGGATGAAATATTTTTCCATTCCCTTACTTACAGTCAATGTATGCCCTTAAAACTGAAGGACAGCTCTCGTACATAGCATATATTTGTTGAGTCTTGTGTTTTCATTCATACACTCATTAGTTTACGTCTTTTTATTGGTTTATTTAATCCATTGAAATTCAGGGTAACTGTTGATACGTAAGAATTTATCACTGCTATTTTGTAAATTGTCTTCTGTTTTATTACATAATTTTTTTTTCTCTTGCTGATTTCTTTATGGTTTGGTGGTTTTCTGTACTAGTATGTTTTGAATATTTTTTACTGTTGTTTTATGTATCTTATGTAGAGTTTTGCTTTTTTATTACCATAATTATTATAAAGAATATCTTAAACTTATTATCAGTCCATTTCAGACTGATAACAACTTAACCTTGATTATATACAACAACCTTATACTTTTACCCCCTCCTCATTTTATGTTTCTGATGTCTAAATTTACATCATTTTATAGTAAGTATCCCTTGATTGTTAGTCTATATTAATGATAGTTGTTAATAATGTTGTTATTTGATCCTCATACTAGGTCCAAAAATACTTTACAGTGCTAGAGTGTGCTGAATAATTCTTTGTATTACTTATTCTATTGAGTTTTTTGCATTCTTAAGTTTTATGTTATTAATTAGTGGCCTTTTTTTCCGGTAAGGAATTCTCATTAGCACTTACTGTAAAGGAGACTTAGTGGTAATGAGCTCCCTTAGTTTTTATCTCTCTTTATTTACTTTCTCAAAGTTTTCATTTCTATCTGAATTCTGAAAGACAACTTTGTGGGTAGAGTGAAATTCGCTGGAAATTTTCTTTTTTCTTCAGCACTTTGAAGATATCATCGCACTCTCCACTGACCTGTAGGGATTTGTTAAGAAATCTGATGATGGTCGTGTTGAGATTCCTTTGTATGTGAAGTATTTATCTGTTGCTGGACTCAAAATTTTTTAATCTTTGATTTTTGATAGTTTGATAATATGTTGTGACGAACTACTCTTTGGGTTGAATTTGAATGGAGATCTATGGTCTTCCTATTACTGGATGTTGGCCTATTACCTCAGATTAGGATATTTTTCATCCATTATTAAATTTTAAAATACGCTTCATGGCCTTTTTATTCTTCTCTTCTCTTCCTTAAATTCCTGTCTTGCATAGTTTATTTCTCTTGAAGGTGTCCCATAATTCCTGTAAGCTTTCTTTATTCTTTTTCATTCTTTTTTTCCTTTTTGCTCCTCTGATTAAGTAATTTAAAATTTTCTGTCTTCATGCTCACTAATTCTTTCTTCAGCTTGATCAAGCTGGTTATTAAAGCATTTTACTGCATTTTAAATTCAGTCTTTATGGTTTTCATCTCTACAGTTTCTATTTCTTTTTTCAATCTGTTCATTTGTGTTCATGTACCGTTTTCCAATTTTTATTTAAATAATTATTTTTATACTCTTGGAGTTTATTAAGAATTCTTAAGATAATTATTTAAATACTTTTTGTCATCTTATGGATTTCTCTTTCATTGGAGTCTATTGTTGGAACCCTGTTATTTCTTTTGATGGTGGCATTATTTCCTTAGTCTTTATAATCCTTGTGTCCATGTGTTGTTGTTTGCAAATTTCTGAAGGTAACCTCTTTTCCTTGTTTTCAAAGATATTCTTTGGCAGGGATAGACCTCCACTATTTATTCTAGTGTATGATTCCAGATGTTCTAGCTAGTAGAGACTCTGGGCAGGCAGACCTTGCTTTTAGTTTCTCTGGCTGACTTACTACCATTGCTCTAAATTAGTGTTGGTTAGTTTCTGTTTTTTGGCAAGACCACTGGTTCAGTCCTACAATTAGATTGAGTTGCTGGATGCGCACCACAACGGTGATCTGGCTAGGTCACAGTGTTTACTCCTTGCTCAGAAGGTACCACTATTTGAGTTCAGCAATTGGATAGAGTTGCAGGAGGGGCCTCATTGTTAAGTAGATCAAGATGGATGCACTAACTGCTATACTCAACAGAAATGCGTGGTTGAGATATCTCTTCCTGAGTGGAGTGTGGGGGTGGCTTTGAGGTTGCAGCAACTGCTGGTTGAACTCCTAGGTGTGGGAGAAGTAATGCTTGCTTGTTGTCATAATTTAATGCGGTGGTCATATTTCTCCCTGTGTGGGCCCCTGGGCCTGAAATCTGGCTATCTTGGTGCCGTAGCCAGGGAGCATGCATCAGCTCTTCTGAAGGTGACCAGCACGGCTTTGTGGGTGGGCTATGTGATCACAAATGATAGCTCTGATTTAGCACCACTGAAGGCAAGTAAGTTGAGGTTTCACTGAACTCTGCATGGTGATCTATGTGGGTTCCACTTTTTTTGCTTCATTTTTATCTGGTCCCTGCAATCTTTCCATTCACTTCCTCCTATGTTTTTCATTCCCTGTTAGGTGAGAGTGCATTGAGCTCCCTGTGAAGTATCTCAGAAGGCTAGGGAAGCTGAGTATCCACCTTCCCAGTTCTCTTTTTCCACTGTGGGAACCATGGGCCCTAGGGATTCATTCCTCTGTGGCACTTGGCCAACTTGGAGGAGGGAGTGGTACAATGCAGCCAAAGTGAGACTGGTTCTCTTACCTTTTTCAATGCAAATTTTTATTCAATCCTGTGAAACATGCAGGTCTCTCAAGCTCATTCCCATGTTCAAGGTTTAAACCCGGTATTTCTGTCTGTGAATAATTTCAAGTTGATCTTTTATGACCAAGAGAGTAAACCCTGGTACCTCCTATTCTGCCATCTTGCTGATGTCACAGTATAAAGCCAAATTTTATAAAACATTTTTATAAGCTAGAATGATGCTAGGTAGTTTACATGTACTACATATTGAATACTCATATGGTCAATTTTTCAGATAAGAAAACTCAGACAGAAGGTAAAATATCACTGACCCATATCACAGAGCAGGAACAGCCAGAATTTCAATCCATATTGGGGGAACTCAACCCCAATGGCTAATGTGAGTTCTTTTCTATTCCCTAAGTGTCTTGGCTGGTTTGAGAAATAAAGGGAAAGAGTACAAGAGAAAGAAATTTTAAAGCTGGGTGTCCGCGGGAGACATCACATGTCGGCAGGTTCCGTGATGCTCCCCTATCCGTAAAACCAGCAAGTTTTTATTGGCGATTTTCAAAAGGGGAGGGAGTGCACGAATAGGGTGTGGGTCACAGAGATCACATACTTCACTAGGTAATAAAATATCACAAAGCAAGTAGAGGCAGTGTGAGATCACAGGACCACAGGATGGGATGAAATTAAAATTGCTAATGAAGTTTCAGGCACACATTGCCATTGATAACATCTTATCAGGAGACAGGGTTTGAGAGCAGACAACCTGTCTGACCAAAATTTATTAGGCTGCAATTTCCTCGTCCTAATAAACCTGGAACACTACAGGGGACCAGGGCTTATTTCATCCCTTCGATAAACACAAAAGACGCTGCCCCCTTGGGGGCCGTTCATAGGCCTACCCTCAGGGACACATTCTCTTTCTCAAGGATGATCCTTACTGAGAAAAAGAATTCAGTGATAGTTCCCCTATTTGCCTTTGAAAGAAGAGAAATATGGCTCTGTTCTGTCCAGCTTACCAGAAGAGTCCAAAGTCTTATCTCTCTTGTTCCCTGAACATTGCTGTTATCCTGTTCTTTTTTCAAGATGCCCACATTTCATATTGTTCAAACATACATGCTCTACAAACAATTTGTGCAGTTAACACAATCATCACAGGGTCCTGAGGTGACATACATCCTCCTCAGTTTATGAAGATGATGGGATTAAGAGATTAAAGTAAAGATAGGCATAGGAAATCACAAGGGTATTGATTGGGGAAGTGATAAGTGTCCATAAAATCTTCACAATTTATGTTCAGAGATTTCAGTAAAGACAGGCATAAGAAATTATAAAATTATTAATTTGGGGAACTAATAAATGTCCATGAAATCTTCACAATTTATGTTCTTCTGCTACAGCTTCAGCTGGTTCCTCCATTCGGGGTCCCTGACTTCCCGCAACAAATTCAGGTTCAAATGACTCCATCACTCAGTTATATGCATCATCCATACTCAAGATTAATTGCAAACCTTGCATTGAATAGCCTTTCTCTTGTACATTCTGCCCTTTACCACTTGCTGTCAAGGAGTTTGTGGAACTATAATTTCTGCGGTCTTCATTATGTGAACATTTTATATCCTTTATAGTTTACAAAATTGTGACATTCAGAAATTATTTCCAACTTGCATCTCCTTCCTTTAGCACACCCTTTTGAAAAGCATCGTAAACCAGTTTATGTGATGAGATTTAGCATAGTCATTTCATTTAAATCAAAAATTAAGTTTAAGTAATTAACCAATTATAGTTTGTCTTCTTATTTCCTAAAGAAATTTCATACCATATACATTATAGACCATATCTCTCAAAAATGTTAACAATTGTAAAGACAAGCAATCATTAAACTATGGTGGTAATCTTTCTCTAAAAATTAATTAGTAATGAAACTAAAATATATTTGCTATTGTTTGAATCACATGCTTAGTATAACTCTTATTAACTTCTGAATAATGATTGCACTAGTTAAAGTCATAGAGAAAAGTAATTGACCTTAATTACTATTATATCTTACTATAAAATATAGTTCTAAACCTATGAAGCAGCATTTCTTAACATATTCCTCCCACTCCAATATTGTCATTATTTTCAGTAAACACAAAACTTTAAGTTTGCAGGTCCTTAAAGTAAAGCAAGTAAGGGTGACTTCAACTTGTTTATGCAGTATAAAACACACAGAGCCGGCCGGGATCGGTGGCTCAAGCCTGTAATCCCAGCACTTTGGGAGGCCGAGACGGGCGGATCACGAGGTTGGGAGATCAAGGAGACCATCCTGGCTAACACGGTGAAACCCCATCTCTACTAAAAAATACAAAAAACTACCTGGGCGAGGTGGCGCACGCCTGTAGTCCCAGCTACTCGGGAGGCTGAAGCAGGAGAATGGTGTAAACCTGGGAGGCGGAGCTTGCAGTGAGCTGAGATCCGGCCACTGCACTCCAGCCTGGGCGACAGAGCGAGACTCCGTCTCAAAAACAAACAAACAGACAAACAAACAAAAACACAGTGCCATCTATCCATAGACAGGAATAATTCAATTTACAAACAATAAAACATGTAAACACTGACATTTGTACCAATAGCTTTTCTTTTTTTCCTTCTTTCTTTCCAATTTTTACCCTTTCTATCTTTCTTTATATGATACGATATTTAACTAGAAGTGAAGAGTGTAGAGTTTATACAGCTGATACTGACAGGAACAGGAGACAGGGGAATACTGGGTAGAAGAGGGCGGTTCCCTGGCAAAGGTCCTACCCTCAAGCCTGGATACCCATGGCCCTAAATGAGAACAGGAATCCCTGTTTTCACACCCCAGAAGTTACCTTTTGTCCTGCTATACTCCCTATCCTGCACCCACATAAATCCCAAACCCCAAGCTCCAAAACAGACCAGCAGGCAAAGAGATGAGGAGACAAGCGGATGTAAGGTAGAACAACACGACAGAAAAAGAGAGAAGAGGAGGGACGTCCGGGTGCCTCTATCGCTGGCTGCTGTCTATCGGCAATTTTTTTTTTTTTTTTTTTTGACAGAGCCTTTGTCTGTCTCCAGGCTGGAGTGCAGTGACGCAATCTTGACTCACTGCAACCTACTCCTCCCAGGTTCAAGCAATTCTCCTGCCTCAGCCTCCCGAGTAGCTGGGACTACAGGCACTCGCCACAATGCCCAGCTAATTTTTTTTTTTTTTTTTTTTTGTATTTTTAGAAGACATGAGGTTTCATCCTGCTGGCCAGGCTGGTTTTGAACTCCTGACCTCATGATCCGCCCACCGCGGCATCCCAAAGTGCTGGGATTACAGGAGTGAGCCAGGGCGCCTGGCCAGTAAATATTTTTAGATGCATTTAAAAAATTGATCCTAGGCTGGGCTCATGGCTTATGCCTGTAATTTCAACACTTTTGGGGGCCATGGGGGTTGGATTACTTGAAACCAACAGTTCAAGACTAGCCTTTAGTGAGACGCATCTCTACAACAAATAATAATAATAATAATTAGCCAGACATGGTGGCGCCTGACTATAATCCTGGCTACTTAGGAAACTGAGGTGGGAGGATCACTGGAGCCCAGGAGTTCCAAGAGGCAGTTAACTATGATTCTGCTACCGCACTCCAGCCTGGGCAACAGAACAAGACACATTCTCAAAAAAAATAAAATAAAAATAAAAATAAAAATAAAAATGTTCCTAACAAGAAGATGATTGGATGCTATATGTATAATTATCTCCTTTTTGTTTTTACCTTCTGAATTTCAAATGGAATATTTCCAACAGCATTAAAATACATTCAAGTATCTTCTAATCAAAATAACAATTCCCTCCTTGATTCCAGGTTTCCCATCTAGAATTCTATTATACTTCATTGCCCAACTCTTCTGTTTCTTTCATTTTTTGCTGAGACTACTGTCATTAAAACTAATATAAGGGGGAGGAGAATCACAAAACATTTTAATGTTGTTGATTTTTCCTGCTTTTAGTAGGTTTTGTAATACAGATGGCATGTAAATAAATATATCCTTAGTTATATCCAAACTCTTTACAGTGTATTTTTTTAAGATATCATTTTTGGTTTTTTGTAAGTTTTTTTCACTAGTTGGAATTCCATTTTGTTAACATTGTATCTCCTGCCCTCTTTCTTATCTCTTATTTTAAATGAAAGAGAAAATTAATTATTCATAATATTTGGCGTTGTCTGAACAATTATCTCTTCTCTTTTTTTCTTTCTTCCTTAACATTTATTAAAAGCTTTCTGTGAACTACATGTTGAGGATGCTGGGTAAAACCACCTACCATCAAGTAGTGTATTATTTGGTTAAGAAAACCATATTAAAATTGTAAGCTGGAGTAAGACTATTTTTACAGAAAGATTTTTCTGACAACTTTGTAGAGAAGAGAGACAAAACTGGACTCAGGAGGAGGCTAGTTCAGAGACTGTTGAAATTATTTAGGAAAATATAATGCAGGAGGGTTGAAAAATGGGATAAAAAAGAAGTTAGAATGGAAAGAAAAAAAAGAAGGATGAACATGGACAGGACTAATAATGTCATCTGAAGTGGACAGAAGAAAAATCAACCTAAGATAGAGACTACCATTTATTAGAGATGTTGCTGGGATCAACATTCCAAGAGCAATGAACACTACAGAGAAGTTCCTTGCTTTCATTAGAATGAATAAGAATACAAGTTAGTGTACAATATAAATTCAGAAACTGCCGAGGGCTGTGGGGGAAAATGTGTTAGAACTTGACTGGGGATTGGGTGAATAGTTCAATTTGGTGATCTCTGTAGGGCTTTTTGAGGAGATGAAATGTAAGCTGAGGCCTGAGTGAGCAGGAAGAAGTTACATAAATGTCATATGTGAGCATTCTAGGCAAATAAAATAGCAAATAAAGAGGCAAATTGGCACGTTTGAGGAACAAATATGGAGTTTCAGAGATGCATAGATATCCCTGTTACTGCCACTTGTTTCTTCAGTCTAATTTTACCAATACTCATTCAGCTAGCCTATGTCAACACCAAGAGTTATGCACACATCAGCTAAGGCAGTAACAATTTTGATTGTTTGCTCAACTACTTATCAGTTTAATGACAGAAAATATGCTAACATTTAGTAGTATAAACACATCTCCTTATTTCACTAAAATGTCTCTCTCATTTGACTCAGTCACTGAAATGGAAACCATTATCCAATACTAAGGCCATCCAGTCCCCCATGTACTGTGCAAGAATTTCTGACCCTCCGAAGTTACAGAATCCTAAAAGGAAATGTTTCCCTATTGCTTCCAGGAGTCTGGGTACCTATCTGGGCCTACGAGTTTTTTAAGTAGGGTGATCCAGGTTGCTTGTAGCCCAACTACCTTTCTTCTGAAAGACACTTCCTCTTTTTTGTATAAATTTAAGATCATTGTGCAAAATTTCAGGAGTATTTGTAATATTTCTATGCTCCAAGTGTGAAGTCTCCAGCTCTGTCCTTTGTTTTCAAGATTGTGTTGGCCATTCGGAGTCCATTGTGGTTTCATATAGATTTTAAGATATTTTTTCTATTTCTATAAAAAATGTCATCAGAATTTTAATAGGAATTACATTACATTTGTAGATCTCTCTGTGTAGTATGAACATTTGAACAATATTGATTCTTCCACTTCATGAGCATCTTGTATTTCTACATTTGTCTGTGTCATTAATTTCACACATCAATGTTTTACTCTTTTCAGTATACAAGTATTTTACCTCTTTAAGTTTATTCCTAAATACAGGCACGTTTTATCACTTTTTTGCTATCGTGTATTGGGTTGTTTTCTTAATTTTCTTTTGAAATAGCTAATTGTTTGTGTATAAAAAATGATTGATTTTTGCATTTTGACTTTATATCATACAACTTTACTGAATTTGTTTATTAATTCTAACAGGAATTTTTGTGTCATTAGGGTTTCATATATATATATCTGTTTGAAGATTATATAATGTATAGGAATGAATGTACATATTATAATCTATAAACAAATTATATACATAAATATGCTTATAATCTGCAAACAGATAATTTTATATCTGTCTCTCTGATTTGAATGTCTTTCATTTATTTTAATTGCCTAATTCCGCTGACGAGGACTTCCAGTATTTTGTTGAATAGATGTGGTGAAAATGGACATTTTTGATTTGTGCTGAATCTTAGGGAGAAAACTTTCATTTTTTCCACTTATTATGATGTTGACTGTGGGCTTCTTCTATCTGACCATTATTCTGTTGAGTTAAATTATTTTTATACTTATTTGTTGAAGATTTTAACATAAATTGATGTTGAACTTTGTCGGGTGCTTTTTCTGCATATATTGAGGTGATCATGTATTTTTTTTTTATTTTTTCAATGTGATGTATTACATTGATTGATATGTGTATGTTGGACCATATTTGCACCCCAGGAAAAAATACCACTTAGGCATCGTCTATGACCCTTTTAATGTGCTTTTTAATTTGATTTTCTAATATTTCATTGAGGATTTTTTTATTTGTGTTCATCAGATACATTAGCCTGTCATTTACTTTCTTTGTGGTATCTGGTTTTGAAATCAGGGTAATGATGGTACCATAAAATGAGTTTGAAAGTGTTTCTTCTTTCATTTTTCAGAAGATTTTAAGAAGCATTGATTTTGATCTTATTTTGAATATTTGGTAGAGTTAACCTTTGTAGCCTTTTATTGGTTTGAAAGTTATTGAACACTAATTCAATCTCTTCATTTGCTATTGGTATTTTAGACTTTCTGTTTCTTCATAATTGAGTGTTGGTAGGTTAAATGTCCTAGCAATTTATTCCTTGTTTCTAGGTTATTCAATCCATAGGTATATAGTTGTTAATAATAATCCTTTATGATCCTTTTGATTTCTGAGTCAGCCATTGCAATGTATCTTTTTTTTGTTTCTGTATTTTATTTATTTGACTCTTCTCATTTTTTCTTAGTCTACCTAAAAGTTTGTTGATGTTGTTTATCTTTTCAAAAAGCCAACTTTTAGCCATGCTTATTTTTCTCTATTTTTTTAGTTCTGCTCTGATTTATTTCTTTTCCAGTCTACATTATTTCCTTATTAAAACTAATTTTGGCCTTAGAATTTTTTTTTCTTCTAGCTCTTTGAGTTAGAAAATTAGGTTGCTTGAGATTTCTTTGCTTTTTAATGTATTTATTTATTGCAATAAACTTCCCTCTTGGTAATATTTATCTGCATCTTATATGTGGTGGATTTGCTTTTCAATTACACTTGTCTCAAGATACAGTTATAATTCTTTTTTTGATTTATTCATTGACCTAATGGTTGTTTAAGATTGTGTTATGTGGTTTTCACATATCTGGTTTTTTTTTTCCTGTTTTCTTGGTGTTATTGACACCGAGTTTCACTTAATAATAAACTGAAATTATGATGAGGAAAAAATATGGAATAATTTAATCATATTGAATATGTTAAAAATTGTTTTTTGATCTAACATGTGATCTATTGTGGAGAATGCTGTGTATGCATTCGAGAAGACATGTAAACTTATATTGTCGAGTAGAAAGTTCTGTATGTGTCTATAGGCTATTTGGTGTATAGTACTATTCGTGCCACCTATTTATTTTATTGATTTTCTTCCTGGATATTGAATCAGTTATTGTGAGAAGGATCCTGAAGTCCTCTACTATCCTTGTATTGCTTTCAGTTTCTCCTCTCAGATCTGCCAATAGTTGCTTTATATATTTAGGTATTCTAATGATGGGTGTGTATATATTTATAATTTTTATATCTTTCTATTGAATTTACTGGTGTTTTCATTATATAATGACCTTCTTTATCACTAGACACATTTTTTGACTTAAAATTTATTTTGGCTAGTATAGGTGAGCCACCCATGCTTTCTTGTGGTTACCATTTGCATGAAATATTTATTTCCATCTCTTTACTTTCAGTCTACATGTATCGTTAAATCTAAAATGAGTTTCTTGTAGAACATATCATTAGATTTTGTTTCTATTTTTAATTCTGAAATAGCTCTGTTCAAGTAATCTTGCCTTTTAATTGAGGAGTTTAATTCATTTGCTTTTAAGGTAATTATTTACAGGTCAAGACTTCTTATTGCCATTTGTAAGTTGTTTTATGTTTTCCAGTTTGTTGTCCATCTTTCTTTCTTGTTGTGTTCCCTTATTCTTTAATGATTTTGGTAGTAATTTGTTTTAATTATTTTCCCTTATCTCTGGTGTATTTATTATAATCTTTTCTCATTAATTTACACAAAGGTTTCATAAAATATCTTACAGCCATAAATATGTATTTTAAGTTAATAACAGCTCAGCTTCATTAACACACATGAAGTCTACATTATACTCCTCCCAATATTCTTTGTGTTCTTGTAGTCAGATTTTCTCTTTATACTGTGTATTCATTGACAAATTTTTATCTTAATGTTGATGTCAGAATATGAAGTAAATTATGCACTCCATTTCAATTTTTTGTTATTCTGCAGCTATGTACATATTTACATTTACAAGTCAGTTTGACTCTTTCATGTGCTTTTGCATTGCTGTTGACCATGTGTTTCTTTGTTAATTTCTTTCCTTCCTTTTTTATTTCCTTCCTTCCTTCTTTCTTTCCTTCCTTCCTTCCTTCCTTCCTTCCTTCCTTCCTTCCTTCCTTCCTTCCTTCCTTCCTTCCTTCCTTCCTTCCTTCCTTCTTTCCTTCCTTCCTCCCTCCCTTCTTTCTTTCTTATAACTTTTATTTCAGATTTGGGGGTACATATGAAGACTAGTTACATAGGTAAATTCATGCTACCGGGCTTTGTGGTACAGATTATTTCATCACACAGCAATTAAGTCCAGTACCCAATAGTTATCTTTCTTGCTCCTCTTCCTCCTTCCTCCTTCTACCCTCAAGTAGACCCCAGTGTCTATTTCCTTGTGTTCATAAGTTTTCTTCATTTAGTTGCCACTTATAATTGAGAACATGCAGAATTTGGTTTTCTGTTTCTGTGTTAGTCTGCTGAAGATAATAGCCTCCAGTTTGATTCATCTTCCTGCAAAAGACATAAGCTCATTCTTTTTTATGACTGCATAGTATTCCGTGGTAGATATGTACCACATTTCTCTTTATGCAATCTGTCATTGGTGAGCATTTAGGTTGATTCCATGACTTGCTATGGTGAATAGTGCTGCACTGAACATTTAGGTGCATGAGTCTTTATGGAAAAATGATTTATATTTCTCTGGGTAAACAACCAGTAATGGATTGCTGTATCAAATGGTAGTTCTGCCTTTAGCTCTTTGAGGAATCATCACACCAATTTTCACAATGGTTGAAATAATTCACACTCCCAACAAGAGTGTATAAATGTTCCTTTTTCTCCACAACCTCAACAGTATCTGTTATTTTTTTGACTTTTTATAGTAGCCATTCTGATTGGTATGAGATGGTATCTAATTGTGTTTTGATTTACATTTTCCTAATAATCAGATCAATGATGTTTAGATTTTTTTCCATATGTTTGTTGGGCACACATATGTCTTCTTTTGAAGGTGTTTGTTCATGTTCTTTGCCTACTTTTTAATGAAATTTTTTTCTCTTGTAAACGTGTTTAAGTTTCTTACAGATGATAAATATTAGACCTTTGTCAGATGCATAGTTTGTGGCTATTTTCTCCAATTCTGTAAGTTGTCTGTTTACTTTGTTTGCTGTGCAAAAACACTTCTGTTTAATTACATCCCATTTGTCAATTTTGTTCTTCTAGTGATTGCTTTTGGTGTCTTGTCATAACATCTTTGCCCATTCCTTTGTCCAGGATGGTATTGGCTGGTTTGTCTTCCAAGGTTTTTATAATTTTGGATTTTACATTTAGGTCTTTAATATATGTTGAGTTGACTTTTTTATATGGTGTAAGGAAGGGGTTCAGCTTCAGTCTTCTGCATATGGCTAACCAGTTTTCTTAGCACCATTTATTGAATAGGGACTCTTTTTCCCATTTCTTTTATTGTTTTTGTTTTGTTTTATTTTTTTAGCTTTGTCGAAGATCAGGTGGTAAAAGGTGTGTGGCCTTATTTTGGGGCTCTCTATTCTGTTCCATTGATCTCTGTGCCTGTTTTTGTATTGGTACCATGCTGTTTTGATTATTGTAACACTGTAGTATAAAGTCAGGTAATGTGATACCTTCAGCTTTGTCCTTTTTTTCTTAGGATTGCCTTGGCTATTCAACCTCTTTTTTTTTTTGGTGACATATAAATTTTAAAATATTTTTTCTAGTTTTGTGAGGAATGTCATTGGTAATTTAATAATAATAGCATTGAATTTGTAAATTGTTCTGGGCAGAATGGCCATTTAAATGATATTGATTCTTCCTATCAGTAAGATGGGATGTTTTTCCATTTGCGTATATCTTCTCTGACTCCTTTGAGCAGTGTTTTGTAATTCTCACTGTAGAGCTCTTTCATCTCCCTGATTAGCTGCATTACTAGGTATTTTTTTCTTTTTGTGGAAACTGTGAATTGGATTGCCTTTCCAATTTGGCTCGCAGCTTGGCTGTTGTTGGTATATGGAAATGTTAGTGACTTTTGCACTTTGATATTGTATCCTGAAACTGCTGAAGTTGTTTATCAGCAGAAGGAACATTTGAGTCAAGACCATGGGGTTTTCTAGATATAGAATTACATCATCTGCAAACAGAGATAGTTTGACTTCCTCTCTTCCTATCTGGATGCCTTTATTTCTTTGTCTTGCCTGATTGCTCTGGCTAGGACTTCAAATTGCTCTGGCTATGTTGAATATGAGTGGTGAGATCCTCATCTTGTGTTGGTTTTCAAGTAGAATTCTTCGAGCTTTTGTACATTCAGTATAATGTTGGTTGTGGGTTTGTCATTCATGGCTCTTATTATTTTGAGTTATGTTGTTTGTTTATTTTATTTTATTTTATTTTTATTATACTTTAAGTTCTAGGGTACATGTGCACAATGCGCAGGTTTGTTACATATGTATATATGTGCCATATTGGTGTGCTACACCCAATAACTCATCATTTACATTAGGTATATCTTCTAATGCTATCCCTCCCCGCTACACCCACCGCATGACAGGCCCCAGTGTGTGATGTTCCCCTTCTGGTGTCCAAGTGTTCTCATTGTTCAATTCCCTCCTATGAGTGAGAACATGCGGTGTTTGGTTTATTGTCTTGCAATAGTTTGCTGAGAATGATGGTTTCCAGATTCATCCATGTCCCTACATAGAACGTGAACTCATCCTTTGTTACGGCTGCATAGTAGTCCATGGTGTATATGTGCCACATTTTCTTAATCCAGTCTATCATTGATGGACATTGATGCTTCCAAATCTTTGCTATTGTGAATAGTGCCACAATAAACATACATGTGCATGTGTCTTTATAGCAGCATGATTTATAATCCTTTGGGTATATACCCAGTAATGGGATGGCTGGGTCAAATGTTATTTCTAGTTCTAGATCCTTGAGGAATTGCCACACTGTCTTCCACAATGGTTGAACTACTTTACAGTTCCACCAACAGTGTAAAAGTGTTTCTATTTCTCCACATCCTCTCCAGCACCTGTTGTTTCCTGACTTTATAATCATCACCATTCCAACTGCTGTGAGATGGTATCTCATTATGGTTTTGATTTGCATTTCTCTGATGGCGAGTGATGATGAGCATTTTATCATGTGTCTGTTGGCTGCATAAATGTCTTCTTTTGAGAAGTATCTTTTCATATCCTTTGCCCACTTTTTGATGGGGTTGTTTGTTTTTTTCTCGTTTGTTTGAGTTCTTTGTAGATTCTGGATATTAGCCCTTTCTCAGATGAGTAGGTTGCAAAAGTTTTCTCCCATTCTGTAGGTTGCCTGTTCACTCTGATGGTAGTTTCTTTTGCTGTGCAGAAGCTCTTTAGTTTAATTAGATCCCATTTGTTAATTTTGGCTTTTGTTGCCATTGCTTTTTGGTGTTTTATACATGAAGTCCTTGCCCATGCCTATGTCCTGAATGGTATTGCCTAGGTTTTCTTCTAGGGTTTTTATGGTTTTAGGTCTAATATTTCAGTCTTTAATCCATCTTGAATTAATTTTTGTTTAAGGTGTAAAGAAGGGATCCAGTTTCAGCTTTCTGCATATGGCTACCCAGTTTTCCCAGCACCATTTATTAAACAGGGAATTCTTTCCCCATTTCTTGTTTTTGTCAGATTTGTCAAAGATCAGATGGTTGTAGATGTGTGGTATTATTTCTGAGGGCTCTGTTCTGTTCCATTGGCCTATATCTCTGTTTTGGTACAAGTACCATGCTGTTTTGGTTACTGTAGCCTTGTAGTATAGTTTGAAGTCAAGTAGCTTGATGCCTCTAGCTTTGTTCTTTTTGCATAGGGTAGTCTTGGCAATGAGGGCTCTTTTTTGGTTCCATATGAACTTTAAAGTAGTTTTTTTCCCCCAACTCTGTGAAGAAAGTCATTGGTAGCTTGATGTAGATGGCATTGAATCTATAAATTACCTTGGACAGTATGACCATTTTCACAATATTGATTCTTCCTATACATGAGCATATAATGTTCTTCCATTTGTTTGTGTTCTCTTTTATTTCATTGAGCAGTGGTTTGTAGTTCTCCTTGAAAAGGTCCTTCACATCCCTTGTAAGTTGGATTCCTAGGTATTTTATTCTCTTTGAAGCAATTGTGAATAGGAGTTCACTCATGATTTGACTCTCTGTTTGTCTGTTATTGGTGTATAAGAATGCTTGTGATTTTTCCTTATTGATTTTGTATCCTGAGACATTGCCAAAGTTGTTTATCAGCTTAAGGAGATTTGGGGCTGAGATGATGGGGTTTTCTAAGTATACAATCATGTCATCTGCAAACAGGGACAATTTAACTTCCTCTTCTCCTAATTGAATACACTTTATTTCTTTCTTTTGTCTGATTGCCCTGGACAGAACTTCCAACACTATGTTGAATAGGAGTGGTGAGAGAGGGCATCCCTGTCTTATGCCAGTTTTCAAAGGGAATGCTTCCAGTTTTTGTGCATTCTGTATGATACTGGCTGTGGGTTTGTCATAAATAGCTCTTATGATTTTGAGATAAGTTCCATCAATATTGAATTTGTTGAGAGTTTTTAGCACGAAGCGCCGTTGAATTTTGTCAAAAGCCTTTTCTGCATCTATTGAGATAATCATGTGGTTTTTGTCTTTGGTTCTGCTTATGTGATGGATTATGTTTATTGATTTGCGTATGTTGAACCAGCCTTGCATCCTGGGGATGAAGCCCACTTAATCATGGTGGATAAGCTTTTTGATATGCTGCTGGAGTCGGTTTGCCAGTATTTTATTGAGGAGTTTTACATCCATTTTCATCAGGGATATTGGTCTAAAATTCTCTTTTTTTTTTGTTGTGTCTCTGCCAGGATTTGCTATCAGGATGATGCTGGCCTCATAAAATGAGTTAGGGAGGATTCCCTCTTTTTCTATAGATTGGAATAGTTTCAGACGGAATGGTACCAGCTCCTCCTTGTACGTCTGGTAGAATTAGGCTGTGAATCAGTCTGGTCCTGGACTTTTTTTGGTTGGTAGGCTGTTAATTATTGCCTCAATTTCGGAGCCTGTTATTTGTCTATTCAGGGATTCAACTTCTTCCTGGTTTAGTCTTGGGAGGATATAAGTGTCCAGGAATTTGTCCATTTCTTCTAGATTTTCTAGTTTATTTGCATAGAAGTGTTTATAGTATTCTGTGATGGTAGTTTGTATTTCTGTGGGATGAGTGCTGATATCTCCTTTATTGTTTTTTATTGCATCTATTTTATTGCATCTTTTCTTCTTTATTAATCCTGCTAGTAGTCTATCAATTTTGTTGATCTTTTCAAAAAATCAGCTCCTGGATTCACTGACTTTTTGAAGGGTTTTTTTGTGTCTCTATCTCCTCCAGTTCTGCTCTGATCTTAGTTATGTCTTGCCTTCTGCTAGCTTTTGCATGCGTTTGCTCTTGCTTCTCTAGTTCTTTTAATTGTGCAGTAGGATGTTGATTTTAGATCTTTCCTGCTTTCTCTTGTGGGCATTTAAGGTGCTAGAAATTTCCCTCTACAGACTGCTTCAAATGTGTCCCAGAGATTCTGGTATGTTGTGTCTTTTTTCTCATTGGTGTCAAAGAACATTTTTGTTTCTGCCTTCATTTCATTATGTACCCAGTAGTCATTCAGGAGCAGGTTGTTCAGTTTCCATGTAGTTGAGCAGTTTTGAGTGAATTTCTTAATCCTGAGTTCTAGTTTGATTGCACTGTGGTCTGAGAGATAGTTTGTTATAATTTCTGTTCTTGTACATTTGCTGAGGAGTGCTTTACTTCCATCTATGTGGTCAATTTTGGAATAAGTATGACGTGGTGATGAGAAGAATGTATATTCTGTTGTTTTATGGTGGAAAGTTCTGTAGATGTCTATAAGGTCTGCTTGGTGCAGAGCTAAGTTCAATTCCTGGATATCCTTTTTAACTTTCTGTCTCATTGATCTGTCTAATGTTGACAGTGGGGTGTTAAAGTCTCCCATTATTATTGTGTGGGAGTCTAAGTCTTTTTGTAAGTCTAAGGATTTGCTTTATGAAACTGGGTGCTTCTGTATTGGGTGCATATATATTTAGGATAGTTAGCTCTTCTTGTTGAATTGATGCCTTTACCAAGAGACAAAGATGCCTTCTTTGTCTCTTTTGATCGTTGTTGGTTTAAAGTCTGTTTTATTAGAGACTAGGATTGCAACCCCTGGCTTCTTTTGTTTTCCATTTGCTTGGTAGATCTTCCTCCATCCCTTTATTTTGAGCCTGTATGTGTCTCTGCATGTGAGGTGAGTCTCCTGAATATAGCACACTGATGGGTCTTGACTCTTTATCCACTTTACCAGTCTGTATCTTTTAATTGGAACATTTAGCACATTTACATTTAAGGTTAATATTGTTATGTGTGAATTTGATCCTGTCATTATGATGTTAGCTGGTTGTTTTGCTCATTGGTTGATGCAGTTTCTTCCTAGCATCTATGGTCTTTACAATTTGGCATGTTTTTGCAATGGCTGGTACCAATTTTTCCTTTCCATATTTAGTGCTTCCTTCAGGACCTCTTGTAGGGCAGGCCTCGTGGTGACAAAATCTCTCAGCATTTGCTTGTCTGTAAATGATTTTATTTCTCCTTCACTTATGAAGCTTAGTTTGGCTGGATATGAAATTCTTGGTTGAAAATTCTTTTCTTTAAGAATGCTGAATATTGGCCCCCACTCTCTTCTGACTTGCAGAGTTTCTGCTGAGAGATTCGTTGTTAGTCTGATGGGCTTCCCTTTGTGGGTAACCTGACTTTTCTCTCTGACTGTCATTAACATTTTTTCCTTCATTTCAACTTTGGTGATTCTGACAATTATGTGTCTTGGAGTTGCTTTTCTTGAGGAGTATCTTTGTGGCATTCTCTGTGTTTCCTGAATTTGAATGTTGGCCTGCCTTGCTAGGTTGGGGATGTTCTCCTGTATAATATCCTGCAGAGTGTTTTCCAACTTAGTTCCATTCTCCCCATCACTTTCAGGTACACCAATCAGATGTAGATTTGGTCTTTTCACATAGTCTCATATTTCTTGGAGGCTTTGTTCTTTTGTTTTTACTCTTTTTTCTCTAAACTTCTCTTCTTGCTTTATTTCATTCATTTGATCTTCAATCACTGATACCCTTTCTTCCACTTGACCAAAATGGCTACTGAAGCTTGTGCATTCTTCATGTAGTTGTTGTGCCGTGGTTTTCAGCTCCATCAGGTCATTTAAGGACTTCTCTTCACAGGTTATTCTAGTTAGCTATTCGTCTAGTCTTTTTTCAAGGGTTTTAGCTTCTTTGCAATGGGTTCGAACTTCCTCCTTTAGCTCGGAGATGTTTGATCGTCTGAAGATTTCTTCTCTCAACTCGTCAGTCATTCTTCGTCCAGCTTTGTTCCGTTGCTGGCGAGGAGCTGTATTCCTTTGGAGGGGCAGAGGCACTCCGATTTTTAGAATTTTCAGCTTTTCTGCTCTGTTTTTTCCCCAGCTTTGTGGTTTTATCTACCTTTGGTCTTTGGTCATGGTGACATACAGATGGAGTTTTGGTGTGGATGTCCTTTCTGTTTGTTAGTTTTCCTTCTAACAGTCAGGACCCTCAGCTGCAGATCTTTTGGAGTTTGCTGGAGGTCCATTTCAGACCCTGTTTGCCTGGGTATCAGCAGCGAAGGCTGCAGAACAGCTAATATTGCTGAAGAGTAAATGCTGCTGTCTGATCGTTCCTCTGAAAGCTTCATCTCAGACGGGTACCCGGCCTTGTGAGGTGTCAGTCTGCTGCTACTGGGGGTTGCCTCCCAGTTAGACTAGTCGGGGGTTAGGGACCCACTTGAGGAGGCAGTCTGTCTGTTCTTAGATCTCAAACTCCTTGCTGGGAGAACCACTGCTCTCTTCAAAGCTGTCATACAGGGACATTTAAGTCTGCAGAAGTTTCTGCTGCCCTTTGTTCGTCTATGCCCCACCCCCAGAGGTGGAGTCTACAAAAGCAGGCAGGCCTCCTTGAGCTGCAGTGGGCTCCATCCAGTTCTAGCTTCCTGGCTGCTTTGTTTACCTACTCAAGCTTCAGCAATGGCGGTTGCCCCTCTGCCAGCCTCGCTGCTGCATGGCAGTTCCATCTCAGACTGCTGTGCTATCAATGAGCGAGGGTCCGGTGGGCATGGGACCCCCTGAGCCCCGCACGGGATGTAATTTCCTGGTGTGCCCTTTACTAAGATCGTTGGAAAAGCGCAGTATTAGGGTGGGAGTGACTCGATTTTCCAGGTGCCATCTGTCACAGCTTTCCTTGGCTAGGAAAGGGAATTCCCTGACCCCTCGTGCTTTGGGGTGAGGTAATGCCTCGCCCTGCTTCAGCTCTTGCTCGGTGGGCTGCACCAACTGTCCTCCCCACACTGTCCGACAAGCACCAGTGAGATGAACCCAGTACCTCAGTTGGAAATGCAGAAATCACCTGTCTTCTGCTCACTCACGCTGGAAGCTATAGATTGGAGCTGTTCCTATTCAGCCATCTTGGAACCGCCCCGAGTTATGTTCTTTCAATACCTAGTTTATTAAGAGTTTTTAGCATGAAAGTTTGTTGAATTTTATTGAAAACCTTTTCTTTGTCTGTCTTGTAAGGCAGGTCTATGGGTGGTGAATTTTCTCAGTTTTCGTTCTCCTGGGAAAGATTTTGTCTATTTGTAAAGGATAATTTTTATCATGGTATAATATTATTGGTTGGAAAGGTTTATTTCTTATAGTATTTTGAATATGTCGTTCCATGTGTTTTTTGTTTGTTTGTTTGTTTTTTTTTTTTTTTTTTTTTAACAGAGTTTCACTCTTGTCACCCAGGCTGGAGTGCAATGGCATGATCTTGGTTCACTGCAGCCTCTGCCTCCCAGGTTCAAGAGATTCTCCTGCCTCAACCTCCTGAGTAGCTGGGATTACAGGCATGCACCACCATGCCTGGGTAATTTTTGTCTTTTTAGTTGAGATGTGTTTTTGCCATGTTGTCCAGGCTGGTCTTGAACACCTGACGTCAGGTGATCCACCCGCCTCGTCCTCCCAAAGTGTTGGGATTACAGGCGTGAGCCACCACGCCTGGTTGACATGCCACTCTTTCCTCACCTGACAGTATTTTCTGGGAAACCCAATGATCATATTAGGAGGATTTCAGTATATGTGATGAGTAGCTTTTCTCTTCCTGTTTTTAAAATTCATTGTCCTAGATTTTTGAAAATTTAGTTATATAATGTCTCAGCATAGCATTTTTGTATTGATTCTATTTTTGATCCTTTGAGTTCTTGAATCTGTATGTTTATAATTCTTTCAAGATTTGTGAAGTTTTTAGCTATTTCGTTTTTACATAAGATTTCTGCGTTTTTCTATGTCTCTTATTCTTGGACTTCTATAATGTGGATATTAGTTTGTTTGATTGTGTCCAATAAAACCCATAGGCTTTCTTTATTCTTTAACGTTCTTTTTCTCCTCTGACTGACAGAATTCACAGATTCTTTCTTCTGCTTCATTGAGTCTGCTGCTGAAACTTTATATTGTTTTTCTTTTAATTAATTGTATTTTTCAGTTATATAACTTTTGCTCAGTTTTTAAATAATTCCTGTTTCTTCATTAAATTTTGTTTTGTTAATATATTGTTTATTTTTGCTGTTGTCTGTGTTCTGTTGTCGTTTGCTGAGAATTTTATAAAACAATAATTATTTTACATTATTTTCCAGGCAATTCATAGATCTCCATTTCTTTGGGATTGGTTCATGGCGATTTATTGTATTCCACGGGTTGTGCTGTTTTCTTGACTTTTCATATTGCATGTAGCTGTGCATTGATATCCATGCATTTATGTAATAATCTATTTCACATTTTAGAAACTTTTGCTTTGGTGGGGAAAGACCTTCACTTACATATTAATTCAAGTGTTGTTATTTGGGTGGTGTGAAATTCCTCTGGGTTTGGTGGGGAGGGGCACAGCAGCATGGATTCCAGGCTGTCCCATCAGCTAGGGTCAGTATTGGCAAAAACTGCAAAGATATTCAGTGGTGAAAGCTCTGAATGTCCTCTGCAGCAGCAAAGACTGCTGGAGTACTTGGTTGCAAATGTTCTCTTTTTCTCCACTAGAGATCTCTGCCTAGGATATCCCTCTTGGTGCCAACATGTGCCATGCTGGTGGATGGACTGACACAGATAGAATGCTTCCAATGTTCCTCTATGTAGTCATCTTTCATTTTTGTGATCCATTTTGTTGCTGCAGCTTAATTTTACTCTGAATGTCTTAGATTTATTTCTGTTAACAAGTTGTTATTAAATTGTCGTTTTGTGAGAGAATAAAGGCTGGGATCTTCTAGTCTGCCATCTCACTGATGTTACTCCCCGTGTGTCTGTTCCAACTCTATATTCAATGACATCACTTTGATAGGTTGAAATAATCCACGATGCAATATTGACACCACATAAATTGCAAAACACTACAAATCAACATCCTGTATCTCCATTCCTTTGTTGTATGCCAGTTGTGAGTAACCATTTACCTGAACATCACTGCCCATATATTCCTGATTGCTCCTTTTCAATTTCTTTTTCATCTTCATCTTTTTCTACCAGATCTCTCAGTTAGTTTATACAACTCTGGCATTGCCCTCTTTCCTAGTTTTGTTTTTATATTAGAACCTCAACCTAATGCCATGACTTTATATACAATTTATAAGCTGAAGAAAGCAAAATTTAAATAGATATAGAGATATATTTATATAAACATACAGAGATATAAGTATATAGATAATAGATATATAGACATATATTTCCAACTCAGCTTTCTCAAGCATAATATCTAGCAGCTTGGGAAATGAGTGTTAGATGGTGAATGATGCATTATAGTGTCCACTTTAGTGTTCCTTGGATATGCTAGGTTTCTTCCCATATCTAAGCCTTCAAATTTGCTTTTTATTTTCATTTTTATTACTTTTTAAAATTTAGAAGCAGTGTTTCATTCTGTCACTTAGGCTGGAGTTCAGTGGCATGATCACAGCTTACTGCAGTCTCGAACTCCTAAGCTCCAATGATCCTACTGCCTCAGCCTCCCAAGTAACTGGAACTATAGGTATGTGCCACCACACCTGGATATCTTTTTTTTTTATTTGAAGAGATCAAGTCTCACTATATTGCCTAGACTTATCTCAAACTTCTGGTCTCAAGTAATCCTGCAGTCTCCACCTCCCAAACTGTGGGGAATGCAAGCATGAGCCACAGCACCTAGCTGCTTTTTACTTTTTATAAAAGTTTTTCCGTAGATCTCTATATAGTTAATTTCTTCTCATCTTAAATATCCTTCAGAAAAGATGCAATGCATTTCTTTACCTTCCTGAGAGCCAGCTCCTCTTCATCCTCTTCATTTTTTTGATATGTTCTTTAAATATGTTTATAATTAGCTTTGCAATGTTAATTTTTTGGATGATTTCTTACTATGAAGTATAGAAACTTTGTGACTTATAGAAACTTTATAACTTGTTTACTGTATCATTCCAATATCTAGATGAGTCCCTGGAAATGTTAAGAATTCATAACAATATATTGTGCAACTAATATATTGCACCACTATACAAGTATTTGCTTAATACTTCTATTGCTTCCCAATATAGGAATAAATCCCTTTTATTATTTTTGGAAAAGAAAATTAAGTGCATTGTCATTGAACTGTGTACCACAGTAACAGCTGTGACATCATCAGGACAATTTTAAACAATATTTTGATAATAATAGTGGGTGTTACTACTCTAGATTTCTTCAATTCACATATCACATAATTGATATTCAGTGAAATATCAATTATGCTTATGAAAAGTTATATACTATGAATTTCCAGAAAGGAAAAAACCTCCTAGTAAGTACAGTCCTCATCTCAAAGATTATTTTCTTTCATTGCTTTGATTTCTGATAAAATTTAGGTTTAACCATTGAATTGGACTCCTGAGACAAAGTTAGAATTTATTTGATAAAATTTATGAAACAATTTCAATCTCATAGCCTTTCTTTGCCAGTTAGCTATACATTTTACATGAGGTAACGGGAATTGTTTCAGAGTATTGGAGAATACTTTAATCAGGTAATGGTTATAGATTTATACTAACAGAAATACAGTTAGTGTTTGAATAGCCGGATATTTTCTAACTGCTGTTATTACCTTGAGACTAGCATAGCTTGAAGTAGTTATCAGCCATTCAAATTGTTTCATTTGCTTTTGCCATGCTCCATTTGGTATCATGCTACAAGGTTACACATATTCAACTTGTAAATATGCCATTTATGTCTTCAAAAAAAAAAAAAAACTGAACTCTTATGAAGGTTACCTCCAGGGAGGCAGAAAGAACTAGGGCACGACACATTCATAAGCATGTAGCCTCTACAATACTATACCAATTATATGACTATCTGAATATATTAATTTTTTCATTATATCAGGGAAACCTTCATTTTCTACAAACAAAAGAAAGAAAAGACCTTGGTATTCCATACTGGCACATATATGAAATGTCTTAGTAGCTAGGTATTAAGACAGAATGCTTTTCAACTGAAAGATAAAATATGGAATGAACTAGAGTATTATACGAGCATTCAATTCCTCATTCAATATATTCAGAGTAGGATGGAACTGTTGACAAAATACTAGAATTTACATAATTTTAAATGCTATTCTGTACATTATGTATATTATCATCCTGTTTCTGCTACTAGGAATAATGAGAAGCTCAAGAAAAATTTAGAATTCTACAGGCCAAAAATCATCTTACAATAGGTACACTTTAGAACACATTGAAACAATAAATTACAAAAAAAGACATTAAGTGAGTATAATTTCATGTTATTGATAGGAAGTTTTATTTTAAGGCTGTTATGTAAATAATTCCTCATAAAAATATTTAATATCCATAAATATTTCATAATTCCATTTTAACATGTGATGACTTCTAGTCCCATTTAAATTTAAGATGTTAGAATAGAAATATCTTCTTATAGCTAAACAATGAATAATTTAAAATTTAGAGATATTCGTTTTTTTCTGTCAGAATTAATTCTGTAATTCTATTTATTGGTTTTATTTGCTTGTTTGTTTATTATTTATGTATTTGATGCAGGCTCTTCCTCTGTTGCCGAAGCTGGAGTGCATTGGCACTATCATGGCTCACTGCAGGCTCAACTTTCCGGGCTCAAGCTATCTTCCCGCCTCAGCTTCCCAAGCAGCTGGGACCACAGTGATATGCCCAGATGCCTGGCTGTTTTTTATTATTTTTTATAGAAATGGGGCCTCTCTGTCGTGCCCAGGATGGTCTTGAGCTCCTGGACTTAAGCAATCCTCCTGCCTTAGACTTCCAAAGTGTTGGGATTACAGACATGAGCCACTACGCTTGACCAGTAATTTTATTTAGGAAAAAAAATTCATTTTCCTATGTTACGAAAAGCCAGATAAAGATTTGGATTTGTGAAAGCTTTTGTTCTTCAACAACTATAATAGTGTATATACATTTATGAAGGCTTGGAATATGTTGCTGTGAGGACTGAATATTTGAAGCTTACCATCATTTTTTCAGGAAAAATTGACTATGTCACATTTTCATGCTCCATCAAAATGAGACTGTTTAAAAGCATCACACTGATATCAGGTCTTTCCTCTGAGTTTTTGGTTCATTAGGTAAAATGATACAACTTTTAACTATTATTCAGTGACCTATGTGAGAAGGTAGTGTGTGTCTACTTCTTCCTTTCCAGTATGCTGTCTTAATGGTTACTACAAGCATATAAGTAAGCCATTGATTTGGATGTCATTTTTTAAAATACATTTAATTTTCTTTGTAATTCTTTAACCTGTGGATTGATCAAAAGTAGAAATAGGTATTAGCTTTTGTATTAGGCTTTTATCTCTAGAAAAATACTGTTTATATTATCCTAATCTTGAAAAATACATGAGTTTTAATACCTTTTAAACATAGTTTAGTTCACAAGATTGGAAACCATTAGTACTTCTTTTAAATTAAATATATAAAGACACCTGTCAATCTTATAAAATAAGTATGGTGTTGAAAAGTCACTCAAATTGAGATAATTGCTAATTAAAAATAAAGTTTAATTCTGATTATGATAGATATATTATGAGGATAGTCATCCAAATAATTTATATTCTGTTAATATCACAACTTATCGTAAGCAACATTTCTTCATATGACTGCCAATTATAATTGATTTGAATTCCTGCCTTTGCAGGCATCTTAAAAATCATTCTATCACAATTATCCTCTATCTCTACACCAAACAATTAGAAAACAAATTATACTGAGGTAAAATAGTGTTTTAATTCATCACAATATCCTACAATACTCTTGCATTAAAGTATTGTGGGTATAAAATACAATAAGATAAATAAATCAAAGTACTACTGGAGAATCCACAGTTAAACATATAATATTCAAAATGTAATAAAAGTTATATTTACTACTTTTATTTTAAAAATTAAATTAATTAGAAATTTTTAGTTATTATTTTAGATTTGCAGGTACATATTCAGGTTTGTTACATGGATATATTGCACAATGGATATATGGATATATTGCATAATGGTGGTGTTGGAGTTTCTAGTGTACCCATCACCCAAACAGTAAGCTTTGTACCCTATAGGTGATTTTTCAACTCTCATCACCTTCACACCCTTCTCCCTTCTGGAGTCCCCAGCAAAAGTTTTTTCTAGGTACTTATTATACTTCCTTGAACCTACTTTATTTTATTTGCCAACTGTGACAAATATGCATGGTCGGTATAAGAATGACTTTTTATTTAAAATTTTCAAAAAGCCAGATGAAATACCTGAAAAAGGACAGAAAGAGAGAAGAGAAAGAGACAATGAAAGAAGGAAGGAAGGAAGGAAGGAAGGAAGGAAGGAAGGAAGGAAGGAAGGAAGGAAGGAAGGAAAAAGAAAGAAGAAGAGAAAGAAAAAAGGAAAGAAAGAAAAAGAAAGAAAGAAAAAAGGAAAAAGAAAGAAAAAAAAGAAAGAAAGAAAGAAAGAAAGAAAAAAGGAAAGAAAGAAAAAAGAAAGGAAAGAAAGAAAGAAAGAAAGAAAGAGAAAGAAAGAGAAAGAAAGAAAGAAAGAGACAAAGAAAGAATGAAGGGGGTACAACATTGGCTCTTACTACTCTAATCTTTTGGGAGTAAGTTTTCCTTTAGGTGCATCTTAATAAAAAGACTTATATTTTGGCATCTGTTGCCTAAACTACAATAATGCCTGGTACATAGTAAGTGTATTAGGTCACTCACGCATTGTTATGAAGAAACATCCAACACTGGGTGATTTATTTTTTAATAGGTTTAGTTGGCTGACAGTTCTGCAGACTGTACAAGCATTGCAACAGCATCACTTGGCTTCTGGGAAGGCCTCAGTGAGCTTTTACTCATTGCAGAAGATGAAGTTGGAGCAGGCACACCACATGGCAAAAGCAGGACCACAAGAGAGAGTGGGAGGAAGTGCCACACACTTTTAAATGACAAGATGTTAAACAAAACTCACTGTCAGGAGGACAGCACCGAGGGGGTGATACTAAATCATTTATGAAAAATCCACCCCCATGATCTAAACACCTCCCACCAGGCCCCATCTCCAACACTGGGGATTACAATCCAACATGAGATTTGGGTGGGGGCACAGATCCAAACCATATCAAGAGGTATGTCTGTTTCTTATTATATTTCTCTCTGGGTCAGTGGTGATCTTAGTCACTACTAAGTCACATTGCTTTTGAATACATTATCGTAAATCTTTCAAAAAAAAAAAAAAAAGAAAGAAAACACTTTGAGGGCTCCATTTGAGAAAATAAATAATAAAGGCAATGTCGTCTCTGAAAATTGATATTCCAAAAGTTCACAAGTCTAGAAATGGAGTCTGGATTTAAAAGCATCGTTTTCTCACACTAAAGCTTGTTTTTAAAACTATTTAGCTATATTGCTTGTTCTATTGGGGAATGGCATACAATATCTGGTGTCTGTATAAATAGTGTCTGTATTTCTACAATAAGAAACCTGGCTATGGCAAACAGATATATAAAGCTTTAAAACAACTTAAGCCCTTTTCATTTACTAGCTGATGACTTCAGTATAAGGATGTACTTTAAAATGAAAATGTTTCTGGGAAAGAAGACATTCTCACTATTATTACACATGAAATCCTGATAGTAAAATAAACCTTTATATATACATGAAAGAGAGAGAGAGAGGCTAAGAAAGGTGATTTGAGTCAGTCAACCAAAATAGAAATGGTTGAAGAAGAACAATAGAAATAAACAACAACAAAGAGTGTAAGCTATGAATTTCAAAGCACCCAAACTCCAACTTTGATTCTATTACTTACAGGTTTTGTAATTGAGGCAGGTGAGATACACTCTATTAATATTCAATGTTTCTCAGTAGTAAATATGAATAGACAAAAAAAAAGTGACCTTAAAATGTATTCAATGGATTAAACATGTTTATGTAATCACAGTTCCTCATATGAAGTACTAGAGCACTAAAAGTTAGTTTTTTCCCCTCATACAATTATCCATTTATTCCAATTTCTTCCTATAGCATTATTGCTAGCTTACTAATCATGCCCCTTTGGAAGCTGCATCTAATGTGTGATAATTACCAAAAGTTATATAAGCTGCAAGTTCAAAATATGAAAGTTGTCAGGTAATGGAGGTAAAAGACAGAGGTATGTCTTAACATTGTAATGTTGATGTTCCCAAACAATTTACTTGGCATTGGTGAAATACTGTACTTACAAATGAAGTTTATATATACATTGTCTTCCTTTGTGTTGACAGCCAAATACATTTTGATTTGTAAAATGCCTTAACTAATTAATTTCATCGGTATGGTTATCATTTATTTAGCAATGAAAACAAATAATATATCTCTATTACTTCTTTGTGTCAAATGCATTATCAACATTTCACAGGAATAAAGCTAAAGAGTACAGTGGTTTATGAATGATGGAAGATGGCACATATATTTCCCACAAAGTAAGGTCTGATAATTTTCTTAAGATGCTTTTTTTTGGCTTCAAATGTAACTCACACAAAATAATTGAGGACAATAAAAATAATTGAACTTATTAGGAAGTTGGCATGACTATGAAATCACCGAAAGCAGAAAATGGCTATCAAATTAAATTCAGATCTAAGATTACTTAATTCCACAGAAAGCAAGGTTACAGGAAGTATAAAGAAAATATCTATCTTTAACAAATAAAAAAAGTTTAGAGCTTAAGACTTATAACAGTTTACATTCCTTTGTAACTTTATTCATATTCCTTCTAATTTTATTAGAATTTTGAAAACTTATATGAAATAGTGAGTCTAGAAGTCCAAGGTAATAATGTTCTAAAACAATTTATGAAAGAAAAATGACCACAAGCAAGGCAAGCATTCTTATAAAATAAATATAATCCTCACTTACTAAAATTAATGAAGATGTGATCAAAATTAGAAATAAGATCTTTACCAAATGCCAGAACAAAAACTATTTTACCAAAAAGAAGATGAAATAATCAAAGCACTTAAAACTGACAGCTAGAACATCAAATAAAATGAGTTGCTAGTTTAAGTAGAGTAGCCTTTGTTATACAATATAGTTTGATGATTTGAAGTTGTCAAAAAAATAGTACTTGAAAATATTCCCTGTGCTCACTGAGAAAGGTGAATCATCAGATTGTATAGGAACATCAAAAAGTAGATGAGAAGGAACATGGGAATGTCACTGGCATGCTCATAAATGGAAAGAGCAGAAAGCTTTTGAAGGCTTAAGGACATAAGAATAAAATGAGATCTAACAGGGTAGGTCAAAGCACTGTACTGAAAGATGTTCCCAGCCAGAAAAATCATTTCCAGGTGATTTTTATTTTTATCAAATCAAGTCAATACATGAAACGAGATAACATCCATTACTTCTTTTTTTAAAAACAGTTCTCACTAGTTTAAAGGTATAGTTCATGAATGTTCACATGTGGTTGAAAGCTATTTGTTATCTGGGCATGCAAAACAAGAAATACGTTAAATGTACTGCTTGTGGAAACAAATAGAATAAATATACCATTCTAAATATTGTTATTAAAATGTATTAACATTATAACATGTGCGTCTTTGAGTGTGGATTGTAAAGTACTCAATACTTAGTGTTAACATTTTAGCAGTTTAATGCTTTGAGCTGTTCTCAGTGCACTTTAAAACATATAAATATAAATATGGATGTATAAAATCTTTACTAGTGCATTGCAGTAAGATTTTGTTTCACTTTGAATTAGCAAATATTATTGAAACTCTTAGTTATAAAATTAGTTTAGATTATACGTTGGTATTTTTGCTAAGATTGAACAAATATTGACCCTGTAAATGCTGTCAAACACTTAGTCTTGGGAATACATCACTGAAAAATAAAAAGATACGTGATATCATTAAGTTTACCATCTAACAAAGAAAAAAATATTCAGAGCTAATGATGGCCCATATTTATTAATACACATACCTATTTTCCTGAGTTAGAGAGCCTATCTCAGTGAAGCATCCACCCTTTTCCATGAAATATTTGATTTAGTATTGGCTGTGTTCAATTTTAAACCTCAAGACCATTTTAAAATATATGACATATATTTCATCATAGCACATACAATTCTATAACACTGTGATTGTTTACATATTTTTCTTTATAGTTGACCTCACATAATTTAGAATAGCCTCCATGTTTTAATTATCTTTATCTTTCTAGCATAAAGTTTTAGTTATACTGGATGAATAAATTCTAGAGCTCTGCTATACAACTGTGGTTCCAATAGTTAACCATACAGCATTGTACACTTCAAACTTTGTTAGAGGATTGATCTCATATTAAGAGCTTTTACCACAAAACAAGACACATAAGTACACACAAAGACAAAAAAGACACAAGGAAACTGGAAGGTGTTGGATATTTTTATTATCTTCATTGTGGTCATAGTATTGGGATGTTTATATACATTCAAATTTATCACATTGTAGAGATCAGATATGTGCAGTTATTTGTATAACAATTACAGTTCAATAAAGCTGTTAAATAGTTACAAAAGGGTATTTGTTAATTAGATCTGAGTAAAACTTGGATAGAATATTACTAAAGTTCTTTTGTAAAAATCATAAAACGTAAGTTTATGTATTCCACAGTTTAAAACAGAATAGTTCATCCTAAGAGACATAATGTAGTCAAAGTTTGGAATAACAGATTTTTAGATGTGAAGAGCCAGGTGTTAGAGACATTCAGTGCCTGGTTCAAAGTAATAAACCGACTTTACAAACGAGAAACCCAACTCCAAGCTAGGTGATCTTCACATTACATCTATTAATAAAAAAAAATTTCAAATTTGTAAGTAAAGCAAAGGGATTGTATATAGTTTATTCAGTTTTGTGCTGGATGTTATGTAGCAGTCCAAATGAAGATTATCTGATTTTCTACAGGTGTATACCTTTGTTTGAATTTTTTCTATTCATTGACACTAGTAGCAAAGCAACTGATTCAAGTCTAATAGTAATGTAAATAATTATTGTCTAATAGAAAAGATAAAAGTTATGGTTTATAACTCTGTAGGAGATTCACTGTAAATTACTGTAATTAAAAGATGTATTTCTGTGTGCTATTTTGATGTATTTATACTTATTCCAGTTCCTCAAATGATATTTGAATCAGGTTTACCATCTTACTATTCCCCTCATTAAGAAGAGAACATATCTTTGAAATAATGTTTATTTTTTTCTCTTATCAGACTCACACTTCTAACTTTTTGCAATTTATACTTTTATATCACATTTGGAGCTGACTTTGTCCAGGAACTCACCCCTTCCTTCTTTGAGAATTGCTTTATCCCCATTCCAATCATGTCACTGGAGTAGGGCTGCCTTCACAGTCTATTGCTTTCCTGGCCATACGTGTAGGCACATATTTCAGGGATTCCAGTTACACTATTACATTTTATTGGTCTAATCTTGCACATGTTAAATTCAAACAGATCTTTCTTTTTCTTCAAATTTTCCCCTAAGAGTTCAAAAAAAAAAAAAAAAAAAAAACCAAAAAGGCCAAGTTGAGTCATAGCTATAGCTAGCTGAGTAAGTATCAAGAATTCCCACCACATTTTCCTCACCACACTAAGAAGTAGAAAAGAGAAAGAAAGGGAGAGAGAACAGATTTTGATGATTTCTTTAAGTTTCTGGATCAATTTTTGCCCAAAACCATATTATTTCTAGTCTTCTAAAATCAGGAGGAAAAAAGATACACATTTACTCAAGGGAATTTGATTTGTTTCTCTATTTCTTACAGCCAAAGAATTGTAACAAGACAGTAAAGCAAATACTGAAACATATATTTAGAAAACAAATATAGTACATATGAACATAGTTGGCATAAAGTTATAAAGGCCTGAAAATCATAAATAATTTAATTTACTAGAATTGTCATAATTCTTTGAAGACATATTCAAAATGAACATTTTATTACAGATACTTTACCAGAATCTCTTCTGTCCAACAATACAATGACAGGTCGTGAGATTGCATTCATATTAACAATTTAGAGAGAATACAAGAAAATGTTATTGAAAATTTAGGAACCTAATGACAACAAAAATTAGAACAGTTAAAATAATAGTTGATAACTCAGGAATTTCTATCACTGCTAAATATTTTAATCTTAGCATTGGAAGTAAAATATACCATTTTGAATGAAAATTTACCCAATATATTCATGAAGCATTTCATTTTTAACAGTTCAAGATTTTGTATATAGTAAAATTTTGAAGCTTTTGAAGTTATAACAGTACAGAGTTATTTAGGAAATATTAATAAATAGAGCATATCATGAAAACAAAAAACGTGTTTAAAAGTATTATGAAGACATATTTTGCTTTTTTTTTTTTTTTTTTTTTTGAGACTGAGTCTCGCTGTGTTGCCCAGGCTGGAGTGCAGTGGCACGATCTGGGCTCACTGCAAGCTCCGCCTCCCGGGTTCACGCCATTCTCCTTCCTCAGCCTCCAGAGTAGCTGGGACTATAGGCTCCCGCCACCTCGCCCGGCTAATTTTTTGTATTTAGTAGAGATGGGGTTTCACCGTGTTAGCCAGGATGGTCTCCATCTCCTGACCTCGTGATCTGCCCGCCTCGGCCTCCCAAGGTGCTGGGATTACAGTCGTGAGCCACTGCGCCCGGCCCATATTTTGCTCTTTTAAGAGACCATTTTGCTTCTGTTACAAAACATTGGATAAATAATTATACTACTATAAAGTTACATATAGTACATTTTATTTTATATGAAAAATGAATGGAAAATTGTATCTGAGTGAAATATTTTAAAATGTGGTTATTATATTTTCTTTAAAGTATGTTGGAGGTACTAGAGCTTTCATAACTGACTGTAGTGTCTTTTTACATGGAGTGCAGTTGAAGTTTTTGCGTTTGTTTTTTTGCTCTTCCTACACAAAGTATATATGCTAGAATTGTCTTCTTTAACCTTAATTGGTGCCTAACTTTTATCATATACTCATGTAGTCTTTCTTACTTAAGAGTAAAGCAAGAAGCGGATATTGAGTGAATGGTTTCAATCACTACAATCCTTATGACTGTTGTTCTTTTGTCATTATCCTCATTATCATGAAATATTTACATATGGCTTATAGAACATACTCCTCTAAAATTTTGACATATAACTTTTATTTTCATACTCTTTTGATTTTTAATTAATTTATTTTATTTTACTTCATATGTGGAGAAAGAGTCTCACTATGTTGCACAGATTGGTCTTGAACTCCCGGCCTCAAGCGATTCTCCTGCTCCAGGCATTTATCTTTAAAGCATTTAAACTGTATTATGGTGATTAATTTGCATGAAAGACTCCCCACATTCTGATTTCTGGAGAGCAGAGGCAAAATATTACTCATCATTTTTTTCCCATGGGACCATACACCATGTTATAAAAATATTAAATCTATCAACTTTAATTAATTAGTTAAATAATATAACACTTCCTCAACCTACTCCTCTCTAAGGAAATGAGTTCCAAATAAAACCAAATTCTAACTGATTACTGTCAATGCTCCCTATGTTACACTTAACTCTTTTCCAGGTATACCATTCTACGGGCTGTTTATACAGTATTGCATAAGTTAAATTAAAATGATAATTCTACTACCTCTCAAGAATTTATATGCTTTTAACCCATGGCTACTCTGCTGTATTTCATAGAGGTTTTTCAGTTTGCGTAAGAAAAACATCTACAAAATACATGCAAGGTGAAGAGAGGGTAGGTAAATTCACCATTACACTTGGTAGAATCTCTTTCTGAAAGCTTGGGCTGTCAGCATTAAATTTTTTGGCTAGGCACTGTGGCTCACACCTGTAATTCCAGCACTTTGGGAGACCTAGGCAGGTCGATCACCTGAAGTCAAGAGTTCGAGACCACCCTGGGCAACATGGTAAAACCCCGTCTCTACTAAAAGTACAAAATTAGCCAGGCATGGTGGTGGTTTCTTGTAATCCCAGCTACTCGGGAGGCTGAGGCAGGAGAATTGTTTGAATCAGGAAGGTGGAGGGTGCAATGAGCTGAGATCGCGCCACTGCACTCCAGCTTGGGCAACAAGAGGGAAACTCTGTCTCAAAAAATATAAAATAAAAATTTTGTTTAGCGGGAAGTTAGGCTTTCCCATATTTCTGACAATGTTCAGCACTCTTTTATTGTTAACAAAAAGTATAAACTCTAACAATTTTACTTAATTCTAATAGTATTGTCTACCTATTTGTTTCATTTCTCAGAAGTTAATTTTTGCTTCCTTAATGGACATTATTGAGTATTATAAATTTTTAGAAATTTATTATGGAATGGAATAAATGATCAAATAGTAAAATAATAGGGCTAGTCATTATAAAGATGTATATGTCCATGATAGTGTTTGATTTTTTCTTATTATATGTACCTGTGGCACATATTTTCACAGATGCACAGGTGTTGTGTGTGTGTGTGCACACATGTGTGTGTGTAAAGATATGCCACAAGTACATATAATACATATATATTTTCTAATTCATGCATTTTTTGCATGTGCATAACATATTGCAACCAATACCACACATTAGCTCCTACCTAGATATTTAGTTGATCTTCCTTGTTGCTGCCTTCAATGGGTCAATGATTACAATGTTTGGTAAAATAACTCATATAGGCTATTTGTCTCTGCAATTATGAAAGTTTCTTGTAAAAATGTACATATTTTTTCCTAAAATTACAAAGTCAGATATTAGCATATCCACATCAAATTGGCCAAATTTTTATATTTCTGCAGAAATAATGAGTGGGAGTCATATATTTTAAATCAGAGTACATGAAAAACTATAAGCTATTATTCATTCCTAAGGCAAATATATTAGAAAATTTAAAGACACTGAGGAAATCTGACTTTAATCTATACATTCAAGTGCACAGGACTTTTTTAATAGGTGCTAGGGGAATCAGATTCGTGACAAAGTCCATATATTCACCTGCTCTTTCTAACAAATAAAACAACAGTTGATATTGACTAGAACTGGCATTGCATACAGGCAAGTCAGGCAATCCTTCAAGTGAAATAAATTTACTTAGTTTCCTCCAAGTCTTTATTAAAAGCTGTCCCTACCTCCTCTCCAGAAAATAAAAAAATAATTAAATTAAATAAAAAATATTTTAGCTACTTAAGGAGAAAGCCTTAGAGGGATTTATTGCTATGTAGTGATGGAGTGAGCAATTGAAATCTGTCCTGTTTCTGCCACTAGGTGTCAGTTAACTTCTTGGAACAACGTCTTTCCCCTGAATTACACACTTGGATTTGATCTCTATGGTTTCTTTCAGAACTAATATTTATGATTATCAGTCTAGTAATAAGACACAGAAAATATGTCTAAATGTGTATTTCATTGGATAGATAAATGAACTCCCCAGCAAATGTACTCTTCTCAATGGACTCACTCCAGACAGTCTGCAGGTTTTGCACTGGATGTTCTTTCTGTCTGGAACATTTTATTCCTCGGATTATCCCTTTGGCAAGCTTTCTCACTGCTGTCAAGTCTTTGCCTATTTATTATCATCTAAACTAGATCCACTCCTGACCATCCTACATAAAATTGTAATCTACCCTCAACCCCTCCTAAACGATATTCTCTATTCCCTTTTACCCTACGCTTCCTTTTCTTTTTTCATGGCACTTTTTTTTTTTTTTAAATACACTGTATTAGCTACTTATTGTACTTATGTTGAAGTTTCTGCATTCTCTATGCTAGAGTGGAATCTCTTCAAAGGCAAGAGTCTTTGTTTAAATCACTGTGGTATGCACAGAATTAAATAAACATTTGTGGAATTAATAAATAGCTTAGAGATAAATGCTTACAGACACTAAAGTTTAAAATAATTTGAGTACAGAGTGTGTATCTTCAAAATAATAAATTTCTACTCTCTCAAATTAAAGGAGATGGGGAAAACTGTAGAAAATAAATAAGATGATTTGAATAAATAGAAATGGAGAAAATTACATTATGCATATTTTACATTTTGGAAATAAAATATTTTACCCTAAAGAAACCCAGATTAGAAATTAAGGGGAAAAAAGGGAAAAATAAAAAAGATGGAGTTTTTAAAGAGCTGTCTCTGTTTTTTGGTGCGAGGAGAGGACAAATCTCAACTATTGAGCACCTCCACCCACACACCCACTCTAACGTTCATTGGAGGCTTTGCCCTATCTGAAAAACTTTAAGATGCTAACAAACATAGTTTGAAACATGCCATCTTAAGAATAGAATGATTTAATAAAAACTCGAGGAAAAGTTGAGTGAAGATAATGATAGGATAGTTAGCTAAAGTCAGATTTTGAAGAATTTTAAGTGCATGGCTCGGTAGATTTAACCTTTTTTTAAAAGCACAGAAACGATTACACTCTGTTGATGGGAATGTAAATTAGTGCCTCTGTTATGGAAAACAATATGAAGAAGCCTCAAAATATTAGACTTATAACCAACGCCTGAACCATCAATCCCACTAGTGGATATCTATGCCAAGGAAACAAAATCAGTATTCAAAGAGATATCTGCACTCTCATATTCATTGCAGCATTATTTGCAAGATATAGAAAGGACCTAAGTGTGTCCATCATTAGATAAATGGGTAAGTAAAATACAGCATATATAAACAGAGAAACGTGACTCAGTCATTACAAAAGAACAATATCCTGTCATTTGAGACAACATGGATGAAGCTGAAAAACATTATATTAAGTAAAATCAGCCAGGCACACAAAGACAAATACTGCATGATCTCACTCATATGTGTAATCTGAAAAGATTGATCTCACAAAAGTAGAGAGAAGAACATTGTGGGTGGGTAGGTGGGAGAAAGAAGAGGAGAGATGTTGGTCAAAGGATGTGTAATTACAATTAGGCATAAGGAATATTTAAAAGTATATTCAGAATAGGCAAAAATATAGAGACTGAAAATAGATAAGTGATTGCCTGGGTATGGGACGTGGAGGGAAGAGGAGAGGTGATGAGAAGAGAGAAAAATAGGGAACGACTACCAATAATTATAGAGTTGCTTTTTTATATGATGAAAATGTTCTAGAATTGATTTTGGTGGTGGTTATACAACTCTGAAAACATACGAAGAACCACTGAATTATGCATTTTAAATTGATGAATTATATGACATATAATATATATCTCAGTAAAACTTTTTAAAGTAAAATAATTACTGAGTTTTTGGGAAAAAATGAAAAAAGTAAAAGCACAGAGAATTAGGGAAGTGATTTTATCTAATCTATTAATTCAAATATGTGTACATTGTAGAATTGTAGATAGCATTTTAAAATATTTTCTAAATGAATGAGCTATTCATAATAATTTTGATAAGATAGTTTACATGGAGATTTTACACTGTGTATCTCTAACTTGTTAATGTGGACTACACAGAAAAAAAAAAAAACAAAAAAACAACACTATTTCTCTTACCAAGACTTTCCCTAAACATATCCATTGCGTGCCTTTATATCAGAGCAGAATATCAAAATATAAGCAATAGACCTTCAACTTTATTTTAATTCTCAAGTCTTAAAGTTATTAAATAAATTAATCATAATTCCTAGCCTTTGAACCTTCAAAATCACATTCAACTAGGCCGACATCCCAAAGCAACCAGACCTGATTCATATTTCCTTTAGAGCACATATACTTTCAGTGAACATTTTCTTCTCTGACCTTTCTATTAGGTGTTCTTGGTCGAAACATACACAAATGAGCTGTGACATGGTTAAACTATTCATTTTAGCTACCTTAGTCATCGAACTGGACCACTGAGTGATTGATTCAGTTGCAAAACATTTGTATAGATTGAGTGGGGAGACCAATATGAACCTAAATTACCTATGCTGGCATCTGACCAAAACAGCTCTGACAGTTCAATGCAGAGTTAGGCAAATAGTGTCATGCTCATATGTTTTCATTCAAAATATTGAACCATTATTTTTATTAATAGCCTTTTTAGTACAATATGAGGCCACTTGCACGAGTAGCCATTCAACTCATAAAATTAACTGTGTGAAAATATCACCTGACCTTATGCTAAAACCAAAAATGTTAATGATTAACAGCAACCTGAGAATTTTCTATAATCTATGTTCAGGTAAAGTAACTGCAAAATGAAAAACTGATGAGCAGAATTCCCTTGTTTGGTCGATTGACTTCACTTTTGTACTCTCTCGATGGTTTATGTAAAACTCAAAACTCTGCTTCTTGTATAGTTCAAAAGCATATTATTGACTTGTACAGCATTTCAATGAAAGTGGAATTTTTATATTACACATTTCAAAAGATAATTTATTCTAATTTTATCATTACTATTTATTACTTCAAATTGATAGTGGAACAAGTTTGTGCATATACTACTAGTAAATTATTTTTATATATGATGAAAAATTCAGACAATGTTAGAAAAAAAAGAAACTCAAATTTTCTCAATAGCATATTTTTTACTTTCAGAATAATACAGACATAATCTCTGAAAATGGGAAATGCCTAAAATATATAAAATGAAAGGCCTGAGTAGATATATTAATATAATTTTAGTATATTTTAATGTATTTTTATATTCTATATTATTTTAAATTTATTACAAGGCCACATCACTGTGTTATCACTAGCAGTTTGAAATTAAGTCAATATGATGACATAATGATTTCTACTGTGAAACAGGAAGAGTTTTATAGAACTAAAGGTTTTTAATAAAATATACATTCTTTTGAATTAACTGAGTTAATACAATTTTACTAAACTACTGTATTCAGGAAAAAGCAGATGAAATCTGAAAAATATGCTTTGTTTTTTGAGGTCTCAACCATTCTCCTGCTTTTAGATAGCTTCATTTATTCAGTAAATTAGTAACTATGACCAAGGCTTAATGATACAGTCAAATTACAGTGATGCATACATTATCATACCAACGAAATCTCATGATTATTTTAATAGATATTAAAATAGACATAAAATAGTAAAACTCCACCAGTGTGAATATCCTAGGAAAGGTTACAAAAAAATCATGTATGTAAATGCAATCTCTACCTGCCAAATAGTGAGATCTCAACATTTCCTCTTTTGGGCATTTCTTTGGAATACACTTCCCAAAGTGAAGAGCTGAATTTTATTCATAATTTAATAAACTTATCATGTTTTCACTTTCTTTGCACTCTTACCATCCTTGTCAGCTCCTGCCTGAACTGATAATTTTGTTTCTGAAACTTGCTGCTTAGCTTGCCTGAAATAGTGTTGCATGTTCCACTGTGGTGCTCTCCTGGGAGCTTCCATCTCATTCATCTTTGATGTAAATCTGCAATCCTTGGAACAGCCTTTCTCTCTGTAGTTGCTGAGATTTCACATATCTTCCCTGAGTCTCTCTCAATTTAATACCATCTGAACTGCTCCACACTCCAATTAAGGGTTCCTTCTTGATGATAATGTATTTTGCACTTATAGTCAATGCTTAAGTTGTTTGCTCTGCCAGTAAATCTATCATTTCTTCTTATGGACATTGAACGCAGGCTTGCTCAACAGAGTTTATTCAGTCACTAGTAAAGTATTCTTGGTTTCACTACAGAGAGAGCTCCTTCAGCAGGTAGGTGCCCATAATCAGGTAGAATCTTTCTCTCACACTTTTGCTAAGTCTTCTGATCCATGCAAGAGTTCTCGATATAAGTGATTACTTTTCTTTTATGAAATCTATTATCCCTCTGTCCAGTCCTCTTTCCACTGAGGACTTCAGGGTCCATTAGAGTCATCAGTCTTATTTATACATATTTAAGACACTGAGAAGAGTAGGGTAAGATTCATTCCCTTTGCCCATGAAAATCAGAATATATGACAAGATTGGTGTTGGTATATTTAAGTCTTAGCTTCAAACCAACCCATAACCATAATACATTGATTTAAACTATTCCAAAGTATCATTTACCAGATGGACACTTTAATCAGGCAGCCTTAATTAGTGCTATAATAAAGTTACAAGTGATACGTTAAGTGAAATTGTTTCCAGCTGTGTGTTAGAGGCAGCAAGAGGAGAAGAGGATGGTGAAGACTCTTGAAATAATTTCAAGGCAACAAACATTTATTCTTTACTTATTGGTAATAAGTTTTAGTAAGATGAAGATAAATGAAATATCTCCCAATCCCCCAAGACAATCCCAAGTTGCAGAACAAAAGGAAAAAGCAATAATACCTCAAAATTATGACAATGATGTATTGCCTTGCCACGTTTCTTATGCATTTATAACTTGTGTTAGTAGATAATGAATATATGCTATATGTCAAATAAGAATAATAATAAAAACACAATGATAGTTATTGGAAAGTTAAGTATTAAACTGTAAGCTCTCTTCTTTTCCTGTCTCTCGCTTCTTTCCTCTGTTTGTTACCCTCTCTCCCTTTCTATCTTTAATCCTATTTTTTGTGCCTCTTGATATTGGAAGAAATCTAAGAAGTACTAGTTTACTGTAGACAATAACAAATGTAAGTTTATGAAAAAGTTGAGGCTGAGGTTAGAGTGAGGTGGCGAATAATAAAGAAAATGAGTTTCTGAAAGAACTTTAGAGAAAAGTTATTTGGAAAACCACGTCAGAAAGAGTCATAATTTCAGAACAGTTAGAAGAGCGACTTTCTTGCAAGATTTACTTTTCATTACTCTGTAAATTTGTCAGAATCCACAGGAGATCTTCAGAAAATTCTTACAATGTTTATCAATTATTTCAGGCATAATTTACACACAATATAATTTATGCAGAGTTTTAAAGTACAGTTCAATATCTTTTTACAAATATAAATACCCACATGTCTGGAGCCAAAATCAAGATACATGATATTTCCATCCATCACTCAAAAAGATTGTGAAGCTAATTTACAACAAATTCCATAACACTAACAGGTCTCTGTAACCATATCCCCAACACCACACACCAACCATAGCAAAACGGTGATTTGCTTTCTATTACTGTTAAGTTAGTTTTGCCTTTCATAAAATTTTATTTGGATTAAATTATACTCCTTTTGCTTGCTTCTTTACCCATCTTAATGATTTTGACATTCATATACGTTTTCATGTATATCAACAGTTCATTTTTTTCTTTGTTGTTTTATTTTTTCCACTAATAAAAAGAAAGCTGGAGAAAATAGTACATTAATTTTTAATTGTGAAGTAGTATCTCCATTATGGTTATATCACAATTTGTCTATTAATTTCTCTTCCAAACATTGATTTTTTTCCCTTAGTTTCTGTCCATTATGAATCTTTTATGATCTTTCATGTTTAAGTTTTCATGTAGTTATAGGTTTTCATTCCTCTTGGGCAAATACCTATGAGTGCAGTTGCTAGGCTACATGGTAAATTTATGTTCAACTTTATAATAAATTGTCAAACCATTTTCCAAAAGATTTATACCATAAGAATTCCAGTTGCAGTATATCTTCACCAACACTTAAAATGGTCAGATTTTTTTTCCCCAGTTTTAGCTATTCCAGGGAATGTGTAAGGATGTTTCATTGTGGTTCTAACTCGCATTTTTATGAATAGCAATAACGTGTCTCAGCATCTGTAGCATCATGTAGCTTTGGACCATTTGTATAAGTTATACTTTTCAATGTCTGTTCAAATGGTTGTCTGTTTAAAAATGCAATCATTTGCCTTCTTATAATTAGTTATGCTTTCAGTAAATAAAAATTTCAGTAAATAAAAATTTAAAAAATATATGCATTTCAAATATTTTAGACTGTGACTTGTTTTTCATGTTCTTAATTACGTCTGTCTTCCCCCCCTTTTTATTATTATTATTATTTTTTTATTATTATACTATAAGTTCTAGGGTACATGTGCATAACGTGCAGGTTTGTTACATATGTATACTTGTGCCATGTTGGTGTGCTGCACCCATAAACTCGTCAGCACCCATCAACTCGTCATTTACATCAGGTATAACTCCCAATGCAATCCCTCCCCGCTCCCCCCTCCCCATAATAGGCCCCAGTGTGTGATGTTCCCCTTCCCGAGTCCAAGTGATCTCATTGTTCAGTTCCCACCTATGAGTGAGAACGTGCGGTGTTTGGTTTTCTGTTCTTGCGATAGTTTGCTGACAATGATGGTTTCCAGCTGCATCCATGTCCTACAAAGGACACAAACTCATCCTTTTTTAAGGCTGCATAGTATTCCATGGTGTATATGTGCCACATTTTCTTAATCCAGTCTGTCACTGATGGACATCTGGGTTGATTCCAAGTCTTTGCTATTGTGAATAGTGCCACAATAAACATACGTGTGCATGTGTCGTTATAGCAGCATGATTTATAATCTTTTGGGTATATACCTAGTAATGGGATGGCTGGGTCATATGGTACTTCTAGTTCTAGATCCTTGAGGAATCACCATACTGTTTTCCATAATGGTTGAACTAGTTTACAATCCCACCAACAGTGTAAAAGTGTTCCTGTTTGTCCACATCCTCTCCAGCACCTGTTGTTTCCTGACTTTTTAATAATTGCCATTCTAACTGGTGTGAGATGGTATCTCATTGTGGTTTTGATTTGCATTTCTCTGATGGCCAGTGATGATGAGCATTTTTTCATGTGTCTGTTGGCTGTATGAATGTCTTCTTTTGAGAAATGTCTGTTCATATCCTTTGCCCACTTTTTGATGGGGTTGTTTGTTTTTTTCTAAAAATTATGTCTTTCGAAAGAACAATAGTTGTATTATATTTCTGATGAATTTACATTTATCACATTTTAAAAATGTTTGATGTTATATATGTCAAATGTGATAATTTTTTTGTCTATCCAAAGGTCGAAAAGATTTTAATTTTTCCTTTCTTCTAAGTTTTATAAATTGAGGTAACGTTCTGTGATTAATTTTTGGTTAATTTTTGTTTAACATTTCAAGTAGAATTGACGTTCACTTACTATAATGTTGAATTATTTTAGCATCATTCATTTTGTTGTATTTTGTTTTGCTCTATTTTGGATTCAGTCTGGTTTTGTAATCAGAGTAATGCTGACTTTATTAAATAAATAGAGAACGTTATTTTTTGAGTTTGTGTATATTTGGTATCATGATTTCCTTAAAAATTTGATAGACATCACCAACAAAGAAATCTGTGCCTAGAATTTTTTTGTGGGATGAATGAATACAAATTAAATCTCATTAATAGATATAGGATTAGCCAAATTTTGTATTTATTCTTGAATCAATGTTGGTAGTGTATAACTTTCAAGGAATTTACCTATATTTGTCAAAATTGTTAAATTTACTGGAAGAAATATGTTTAATTATTCCTTTGTTATAATTTTCTGTTAAGACAATAGTGTTGATTCTTTTTATTCTTTTCTTTTCTTTTTCTTTTTCTTTTTTTTTTTTTTTTTTTTTTTGAGATCACGTTTCACTCTTGTCACCCAGGCAGGAGTGCAATGGGGCAAACTCCGCTCACTGCAACCTCCGGCTCCTGGGTTCACGCGATTCTCCAGCCTCAGCCTGCCTGGTAGCTGCGATTACAGGTACCCACCATCACGCTTATTTTTGTATTTTTTAGTAGAGATGGGTTTCACAATGTTGGCCAGGCTGCTCTCGAACTGCTGACCTCAGGTGATGCGTCCAACTCGGCCTCCCAAAGTGCTGGGATTACAGGTATGAGCCACTGCGCCCGGCCAATAATAGTGTTGATTCTTCTGTCGTTCCTGATATTTTAATTTGTGTCACCTTTTTTGATTAATCAATACAACAAAATACGTTAGTTTCAGTGATCTTTTCAAAGACCCACCTTTTGTTTTAACAATTTTTCTATTGTCTACATTCTATTTTACTGCATTCTTTTTCCTACTTATTTTGAGTTGAATTGTTTTTCTTTCACTCTATCTTAGGGTTGAATATTAGATAATTTATCTTAGACTTCCTTTTTTAAAAAATATATAGTTAAACATATATTTTCCTATAAATACTGCTTTAGGTGCATACCCCAAATTTTGGAATGTTATGTTTTTATTTCTATTCAACTTAAAATATTTTAAAAATTTTATTTTTCCTTATCTGTCATTGAGAAGTGTATTGTTTTATATCCAGGCACTTTAGAATATTTCAGGCAGATTTTCTATTAATTTATTTGTAACGTATTTTTACTGAGGTCAGACAGCATCGTAGGTATAATTTCAATTATTTTACATTTATTAAGAATTGTCGGCCACGTGCAGTGGCTCACAGTTATAATCCCAGCACTTTGGGAGGCCGAGGAGGGCAGATAACCGGAGGTCAGGAGTTTGAGACCAGCCTGATCAACGTGAAGAAACCCTGTCTCTACGAAAAGTATAAAATTAGCCTAGCATGGTGGCACAGGCCTGTAATCCCAAGCTACTCAAGAGGCTGATGCAGGAGAATCATTTCAACCTGGGAGGCGGAGGTTGTGGTGAGCCGAGATGGTGCCATTGCACTCCAGCCTGGGCAACAAGAGCAAAACTCCATCTAAACAAAAAAGAAAAGAAAAAATCCTTATTAAGAATTGTTTAATTGCCAAGCATATGGTTTACTAGCTATATTTTTTATTTTATTTATTAGTAGTTGCTCTAGGGTTTACCATGTGCCACTAAGCTTCTTAACATCATAGCCTACCTCCAACTAATATTTTACCACTTCATTTACACCATGAGACCCTTAGCACAGGATACATCCTCTATATTCTCATGTCTTTGTACTAGTGTTGACATAATTTTTGTACAACTATGTTATAAATCCCACTTGGTTATATTTGCCTTTAACAGATACGTTTTAAAGAGATTAAAAATGAGCAGGCATCTTTTATAATTACTTACGTATTTTCTACATTTGGAGCTCTTTATTTCTTAAATACATGATTTCATTTGATACTATTCTCTTTGGGCTAAATTACTTGCTTTAACATTTCTTATAGCCCCCGTCTGTTGGAAATAAGTCATATCAACTTTTGTTTATGTGATATTGTCATTCTTTTCCTTATTTTGAAAGCTATTTCAAGGGGCTGTAGAAACCTACATAAACTTTTCTCCCCTTTTTTTGGTGAGCCTTATTAACAGAAACCTTTAAATTTTGAAATAATTACAGATTCAAAGGAATTAGCAAAGAAATGTGCAGCAGACCTCCATGTTTCTTCACTCAGCCTCCTCCAATGTTAACATTTTGCAAACCAATTGTACAATATCAAAACAGGAAAATGACATCGGCATAATCCATAGAGTGATTTTAAATTTCACTAGTTATATATGCACTCTCTTGTGTGTCATTCTGTATATGTGTGTGTTTGTATGTATTTCCATAAAATTGCTTTATATGTGTAGCTTCATGTGACTACCACCGCGTTCAAGTAAAGAAATTAACTAGCCTCAAAAAGCTCTCTTATTTTTTTTATGGTCATTCCTACCCACTCCATCTTTAACCCATGACAACCATGGAATTTTTCTACTTCTCTATAATAATGATGTTTAATTAATAATATATAAATGGCATCACACAGTATGTATTAATTTGGAATTAGCTTTCTTCACTTACCCGAATTCCCTTGAGTTTCATCTACTTTTTTGGTTGGTTCCTTTTTACTGCCAAATGGTATTTTGTATGTTTGTACAATAGTTTGTGAAACCACAGAACTCTAGAAAAACTCTGACTTTTTCTTTAATCCCTGTGTTAAATATGACATTCTAATATTTTCTGGACACAGTAGCATTATTTCTGATGATAGTATTCCTTATCTTTGATTTTCTGCACATAATATGTATTTAAAATTTTTCTGTTATGAAAAATATTATCTTTATCACTGATTTCCTGAAAATATATTATAGTGTGTGTATATTCCACAGGGTGAAACTCCATGAGGTCAGGCGAAGACAAAAATACCTAAAAATAATAATTACTGGAAAATTATGAACCAAATTCCTAGAACTCTTAGAGGCTTGTCAGTCATTCAAGCTTATATCTGCCAGAGTGGAACAACTTCATAAACATTTAGGCCAATCACTACACACCAGAAAGGTTCACTCCTTAATAGTAGAGTAAAAATAACTCTAGAATATAAATTTTATTCCAGAATTGCACTAGAAAAAGTATGTTTATCCACCTTGGGATTCACAGACTAAATAGGAATTACAGATTTATAGTTTTCATCTAATTTGAAAACATTTTTGCCATAACTTCTGAAAATATGTTAGTCCCTCTTCAATCCTTCCAATTATACGTGCATTAGAGCACTTAATATTTTCCCAAAGCTCATTAATGCAGTTAATAACATTTTTAGTAGTTTCTTCTTTGTGATTAATTTGGATAATTTCTATTGATATATCTTCAAGTTCACTGATAATTACTTTTACTGTGCCCACTCTGCTGATAATCCTATCCAGTAAAATATTTAATTCAGATATTCTGGATTTTTCTACAGTTTGCATTTCTTATTTTCATTTATTTTTGAATTATTATACATATTCATAAGCTTTATGGTTCTGAACCAAAGTTTCTGTTGGCTATTTTTTCTCCGTTTTATGAATAATATTTTCCTGCTTTTTGCCTGATTAGGAAATATTATTATTCAGAGCAGGAGTCACCAATCGCAAGGCCACAGACTGTTATTGGTCCTTGGCCTGTTAGGAACCAGGCCACACGAGAGGTGAACCAAGAGCATTGCTGCCTGAGCTTTGCCTCCTGTCAGATCGGTGACAGCATTATATTCTCACAGGAGCTCAAATCCTATTGTGAACTGCGCATGCGAGGAATGTAGTTTGCATTCTTCTTATGAGAATCTAATGCCTGATAATCTAAGGTGGAACAGTTTCATCCCCAAACTATTCTTGACCACACCTCCATCCCTGGTGCCAAAAAGTTTGGGTTCCACTCGTTGAGGGAATATTATTAACTTTATGTTTTCAAAAGCTGAATTAAAATAATTTTTAAAGTGCATTTAACTTTGCTCTGGCAGGTAGGTCAGTTATTTCCATATCAGCTTGAACCTTTGAAATTTGTTTCTATGTTACATCTTAATGCTGTTCTGGAGTAAAATCCAGAGTCCAGAGCTAGCTGTACTCTGCTACAAAGGGATGAAGATTTCCGGTGCATAATGAATGGCTTAATTGTTTATGAAGTTGTTCCCTCTGGCTGGTTTGAACTTGAATGATTCACAAGCCTCTAGGAGTTTTGGAAATTTTTTGGTCTGTAGTTTTCCAGTAATTATTATTTTGGAGGCGTATGTTCTTTGCCTGGCTTCATAGGATTTCTCCCTATGTATCTACAGAATGACATTCAGTCGGAGACTCAAGAGGATTCTTTACTGATTTCTGAAGTTCTGTGTGTGCACATTTCTCTTTTTCAGCTCTTTACTCTAAAAATTCTTGTTGAGTCTGCCTCCAATAAATCTGTTCTTTGTCTTTTCAACTCAACAAGACTGCTAGGCTCTGTCTGGTCTCACCTTCCTGCTTTGTAGTCTGGAAACAGTTTCTGGGCATAAAGCAGGGCTTTCCTAGGTCTCACCTCATTTGTTTTCCCTCTATCAGAGATAGATTACAGTCTTTTGCTGACTGATGTTCAGTGTTTGAAAAAATGTTATCTTCAGCTGTACAGTTTTCTAGATTTTTACAAGAGGGTGAGATACTTTAAAAATGAGATTTTTGTATTTCTTTCAAGGTATTACTTTTCTGAAATGGGTTCAAGCAATAAGGTAACTACATTTATCTAAATTATTTAAAAAGTTAGCAACAATAATAAAATAATAATTAGGAGTAGTAACATAATAGTAGCCACTGATGTAATAAATGCTTCTAATACAACAATTATTTACAATAAGAACTTGCAAATTACACTTATTCTCAACAAAATTGTGATTGTTATAATATTGTAGTCTTTCAAAGAATAATGGTACTAATACTCAGCTTACTGAGATTTTTGTGTCGAATATCTTAGAATTAACATCATTGCAATTGATTCTTTTAGTAAACTATTATTTTTTAATGCTCAGTAGTGTTAACCAACATCCCAGAATGCACAGTATAGAAATAAAAATGAAATAAAACAAAATATAAGAGAAACTTATGTGACCATACACAGAAAAAAATTGATATGTAAAATATATAATATTATAGATGCTGATAAGCTGTAAGAGAAAATAAAGCAGACAAATAGCATAGAAAATATTTGTGTTTAATTAAAATTAAGTTAGTGTAGCTTGAGGATGCTCTGTTAAATGGTGTCTTTTGAGGAAAGACTGGAGGAGGTGAAGGAACCTAATGGAGACTGAGGAAGAAAGTAGTAAGAGATGAGATAAAAGAAGAATTAAGGATAGGGTGAAGGAAGCACAACTTTTAGTACCTTTATTAACCATACTAAGGATTCTGACATTTACTGAGAGAGAAATCCCCATTGGAGTGTTTTTGGCAGAGGAGGAAAAATATCTGAAAAGGATCATTCTGGATGCAGTGATGAAAACTGTCTTAGTTTGTACTGCTTTAAGAAAATACAAAGGACTGAGTAATTTACAAATAAGATAAATTCATTTTCTCACAGTTCTAGAGGCTGGGAAGTCCAAGATGAAGGTGCCTGAATGTTCAGTTGTCTGCTGAGGGCTATTCTGTGCTTCCAAGATGGCACTTTGATGCTGCATTTTCCTGAACGGAGGAACACTGTGTCCACACATGGTGGAAGAGAGAAGGGCAAGCAAACCCAGTGCTGCATAAAGCATCTTTTATAAGGCCCTTAACTCCATTCATGAGGGGAGGAACCCTTGTAACTTAATCATTTCTTAAAAGCTCCTGCCTCTTAATAACATCACATTGGCCATTAAGTTTCAAAGCTTGCATTTTGGAAGAGTAATATTTCCAAATGAAACATTTTGCATTTTGGCTTGCATATTCAAATTATAGCACTGACCTAAGTGGACAGGAGTTGAAGCAGGAAGAGCTATAAGCAGCAGTGGTAATAATCAGGATTAAGATGATTGGGTTTTGTAGCATAGTAGTAATAGGGAAGGTGGTTTAAAGTGTTCAAATTATAGGTATATTTTCAAATCTGATATTCAAAGCCAGTTTTATCTTATTCCAAAATCTATGTGGCTTTTAATTTTCCCCTGTACTTTAGAGTCTCCCTCTAATTACCTAACATAGTACTCTCAGTATACAAATAGTATCCAACAAGTTACATATAATTTGTTGAAGTAATTAATTGCTATTTAATGGCAAAATTTAAATTATCTGGTTTCAACTATTTTTTTTCCAAATAAAAACAACCCTGACACACAGACATACGTGTGTGTGCTTGTGTGTATGTGTAATTTTCAATATTTAAGTTGGGACTGCATTAGAATCAAAGGACATGAGGCTTTAAATTTTCAGTGCAAATAATTAAGGGGAAAATGAAAAAGAAAATTACATGGAAGTAAATGAGATGGGTGATAGATTATGCTGTTATTAGTGTGGAAGTGGATAAGGGCCTCAAAGCATGTCTGAGAGTACATAAATAGTAAAACATTAAGTAAGTGTTGAGAAACTAGAGGTAAAGGATAATAAGCAAACATTGAACTTAATGCCATAACATCTACAAAGGAAATAAAGTAGCACAAATTGAAAGAAAGTTTTTGGCCATTTCTGTAATTCTGTTATCCCTTCTTTTTAAACCAGTCTTGAAAACATAGAATCTATATAACGATAGAAAACATTCTGATTTTAATTGCAATCTTCTAACAACAGAAAATTAAGTAAAATAATCAAATCATAATATCTGTAATACTGTGCATCTTTTCTATGGAATAGATTATGAAATATGTCTAGCTGCTAAGAAAGAGGAAGAGTCCACTGTGTTCGTGTTTCGTTTATCCTCAGCAACCCATCTCCAATCATTTTCAACATAATCATAAAGAACTTAACCAGGAAAATAGAGAGGTAAAATGTACTTTCCCTTTCTCAATATGAAAAGAAAATATTTTTGGTAAAGTTTTAATAATGATTCACTTGGTAGAAATAGAAGCCTTCGTTTATCTTGATTGCTGAGACCTTGGAATTATATGTGAAGAGTGATGGTATATGTAACAGCAATATATAGGGACAAATATACAATGGATTCGTTAGTCTTAACCTGTTTTCTGTCTTCTATTTCTGATAAACAAAAATGTAGTCTAAACATCTTCTGGTCTTTTTTTTTTTTTTTTTTTTTGTTTTTTTATCTGTACATCATAATCCTTTACCAAAACTCTGCCCATTATTTTACGGAGTAGCCCTCCCTGCTCTGTCATAGAAAATGGGATGATAGATAGATCCTACTGTTAGCAGAGTCAGAACCAAAATATTTCATCTGTTTTCTTGGAGTTAGACCTTGCAAATATGGTACATGATTCTATGATTAACTAATGTAAAATAATATATAAGATGTTCTTACTAGATAATATAAAATCGTTGGGTAACTGAGTATAGGACATTTATTGTATTGTATAAAGAAAAATTTGCATTATAAAATTCATTTTTCTTATTCATTAGGTTGCATCTACTACTATAATTACAACTAAATTGTTGCTTGTAAGATGGTGTGATTCATTATATTAATTACTCCATTTTTCCCAATGAGTCTGTGTAAATAATTAAAGAGAATTCTTATGTCAAATCACATTAGTGAAGTAATATATCAAACATTTCTTATAGGAAATCCACAAACTCACGTATTAACTGTTTATATACACATTACAAAACATTTGATAGCATGTGTTGTTATAAATAATATTTATGTCTATCACGGCTTACTTTGTGGCAAGCATTTCAAATGTTAATTTACGTGTATCTTATGTGGCCATATATTTAATGCCCTAATTTTCTAAACATCCCTATAATAAATATACTTATATAATTTAACGGTATATATAAACATTATATATATTATTAATAATACAATGTATACGTACATGTTATATTGCCTATGATAAATGGTGAGTGGTAAAGCTGAGAACACAGCATAGATTTTGTAAAGGAGGAGGCAGGCATGGTCTTCCATAAGTGAATCTACTATATGAATCTACATTTGCAAAATGCATTAATGCTTTACTTTAAAATTATATTCAACATTTTTAATATTAAGCTGGCATATTACTTATTTGTAACAAGCTTATCAGAATAAATCATAATATTACCTTGTGTAACTTTTCAAATTTTTTATTTTATATGACTATACAATAGAACCTTCAGGACACCTATTGTAATTGATCGTACCATGTTAATAATTTCAGCCTGGAATCAAACATACCTAAATTTAAAGCAGAATTCTGAAATTTATTAATTGTCTGAATTTGGCAAATGTCATACGGGCTTACATCTGTGAAATAAAGATAGTGATCATGCATGAGCTTGCTAATAATATTAAATGTGATAACAAATCTCAAATAACTGAGAAGTAGTCATTTCTCTTTATTTCTATAAATAGCTATATGCATGAAAACATAAATTATAATACATGCATGTAACATGGTTCTAAATTTAACCAATGATAATTCTTAATATTTAATAAACTATTCTATGGTTTATGGGGCATTTACTTAATAAAAATTTAAAAAACACCTTTTAACATGTACATAGATGGAAGTATCATGCAACAAGCAAATATGAAATCTCAGAATTGTACCAACCACTGTGTAAAAATAGAAATGATTGATGAGTCTCATGATTTCAATTTAAAAATTCAGCTGCAAAATATAAACTTTTCAATTGCCATGGCAGCATATTATATCACTCTAATTTATGTAGTTTATGCTCAGTTCCTAGTAGCAGACAATTTAGCAAGACTCCATATTGATATTTGGTAAATTCAATAAGGGATTCAAAATGTATTTTAAACTTTAATTTCTTGTGAGTATTCTGTTACTTGAATGTCACAGAAACCTTTTTTTAAAAAAAAACTTCTGCTTTACTTTATAAATGCCTACTAATATTTAGGCAATTAAAAATTTTATTAATATATAATTAAAATTTATATGCAATCTGACTACATTTCTTGGAAGTATTGATGACCAAATTTCTTTTAGAGCCCAAATTTAATTTTAGTTTTTACATAGTCCAAACAACAAAAAAATGGTCTTAATCATTTTACACAATATCATTCAGTGGTTTTTTTTATGGTAAGAACTATATAAACCCACATAGAATATTTAGAAAAAATATTTATGCCAAAAATATGTAATAATAATTGTTGGGGTTCAGACAGGCTGGTGGGAAAAATTGTGGTTATTGGAAATAGCCACAAACCCTCTTGGAAAGCCTGAGAGTTTGCATAACTTTAGTACAACACTTGGCTGAAGGCAGCTTTATACCCTTACCTTTAGTTAAATAGATTAGAGTAGACACAAAGGAATGTAGGGGAGTTTATCTAAATAGCTTTTTTACTCATGTGGTCTGAAGACTAACATTTAGGGTGCATGCTTTCTGCTTGGGGTGGGCAACCAGATTAATTACCCACAGGTGTGTTGACTCAAAACCTTTGTCATTAATTTGTGCGGAATAAATGGAGGCAGGGCCAGCTAGTAGGGGCATGCTGGTGCTACAAGTCTTTCTGTCAGCTGCCGGACCCCTGGCCAACTCCTTCACTGAAATATTGCTGTCCGAGTACGTTATTCATCCATCGTTTAGCTGGGGTCCGTGGGATGGACCCCAACAAATAATTCTAACACTACTACTAACACTTCAATGTGTATCTGCATCTGCATATCAACTGCAACCAAAAATGAGATATAGCTTATTGTTTCTTTCTTAATTCTACAGTCAAAAATGCTATTTGGAAAAATGACTGAGTCTGGGATGAAGGCAGAAAATATACAACATCAGTCTGAGAACCTTTTCGTGTCAGAAAATAAAATAGCACACTTTAAAAAAATGCAATCAGGTAGTATGCCAAAGGATATAAGAAACAATTGGAAAGCTACTCCATGGCCAAAGCTGAAATAATTTGAGTAGCAACATGAATAAAATTGCATTGGATTATAATCCAAAGTATAAAATAAGTACACATAAATCCATACTGATGCAAATACATGCTTACATAAAAAAATAAATGACAAAGAAGAGACAAATCCCCAAAGTAGAATACTAAATAATGTATAAAAATTATCTGTTCAAGGAGGGAGAGTATAATGCATACTCCTTGCATGTAGACTAAGCTTAAAAATTTCTTTTCACAAAAACTACAATATGGAAAGTAGGGAGAAGATTCCCTTTGCAATAGAGAATCTTGTCAAACACTATCTGTGCCAAGTACTCACACTGATCATTAGTGTTAATAAGACATATCGATTGTGATGGCTAATATTGAGTGTCAACTTGACCTGATTAAAGCTTGCAAAGTATTGTTGCTGGGTTTGTCTTGAGGGTGTTGCCAAAGAAGATTAACACTTGAGTCAGTGAACTGGACGAGGCAGACCCACCCTCAATCTGCATTGCCACTATCTAATCAGCTGCCAGCATGGCTAGAATAAAGCAGGCAGAAGAACCTGGAGGGATTTGACTTGCTGAGTCTTCCAGTCTTCTCTTTCCTCCTGTGCTGGATGGTTCCTGCCCTCAAACATCAGACTCCAAGTTTTTTAGCTTTTGGACTCTTGGACTTAACACCAGTGGTTTGCCAAGGGCTCTTGAGTCTTTGGCCACAGACTGAAGGGTGCACTGTTGACTTCCCTACTTTTGAGGTTTTGGGATTCTACTTGACTTCCTTGCTTCTCAGCTTGCACACAGCCTATTGTGAGACCTCATTTTGTGATCCTGTGAGTCAATACTCCTTAATAAACTTCCCTTCATAAATATGTCTATGCTATTCGGTCCCTTTAGAGAACTGTGACTAATATATGATGGTAGATACCTTTGATACCAGATTACCAAAATGGCACTTTTTCTCTGTGTTCTTCCTCCCCAAAATTATAACCTCAGACTCATCATGAGAAAAAAATCAGACAAATCCCAATAGAAAGGCATTCTTCGATATATTTGACCACTACAACTTAAAACTGATGGTCATCAAAAAACAAGAAAAGTATGAGAAACTGTCATAGTCAAGAGACACCCAAGTAAAATGATGAATAAATATAAAGTTCTACTCTGGCTGGAATCCTAGAAGAAAAAAAAGACATTGAGTAAAATGTGAGAAAACTGAATAAAATATGGACTTTTGTTAATAATAATGTATTAATACTTGTTCATTGGTAACAAACATACCATATAAATGTAAGAAACTTTACAATTCTTCTAGATATAAAAACTCTTCTAAAAAGTACAGTTTATTAAATAAAACAAAAATATTCTACACAATTATTATCACAACAAAGTGTTCATTGAATCTATTTCCTGTAATTTATTTAAACATGGCTCATATTAAATATATGGGTTTATTCTAGCTTTTGTCATTCAGTCATCCATTTGAACAATATGTAATAAGTATTTGTGTCAAGCTATTATAAAATTTGAGACCCTACAAATAAACAGGTAGAAATAAGCTGCTACATAAGCCCTATAATAGCATGCGTATAATTAATGATGGAGACAGGTCAAAAAGTCCTACGTGAGCCCTATAATAACATGCTTGTAATTAACAAGGAGATAGGTTAAAAAAAATTAAAGTGAAGAAAAGGCAAGCAAGTAAAAATAAGAGTAGATATATATTTGGTGGGAGGGGAATGAGGAATTATTTTAGATAACAGCTCCATTGTCTCTAGCCTTACAATCCGATTGCTCAATAGACAAAGAGTGTGTAGTACTGAAAGAAGAAACATGTCTTAAGATTTTATTGCATTGACCCGGGAAATAAATGATGGTAACTTTGGGCTTAGACTAGGTTGGTGGCAGAAGGTATAATAAGGAAGGACTGGTATCTAAATGTATTACACGGAGAAGCCAAAATAAAATAATTCTTTCATCATTTAGATGCAAGGGGGAAAAGAGATATCAAGAATTACTCTGTTTTATTTATTTATTTATTTTTTGTATAAAGACGTCGATAGAGATACATAATTTTAAGTATTTTAATACGTTTGATTAACTGTCCATAAATTTAGAAATATAAACTCCCATCAATAAGAGTTTTTACCTGTCTCCCCAGAATGAGTACCAAATAATGTTTATTTTTTATATATAGGAAGTCCAGAAGTAGGTAGTCCAAGGCTTTTGTGGGCCCTCCGTAATTATCAGAAACCCAGGAGCTTTCTACTTTACTGCCTTTATTTACAGACTCCAATCCTCAAGTACAAAAAGGTTGTTCTTGTATCACAGTTTGCAAGAAGAAACAAGGAAGGAACGACAAAGGGGAGCATTTTCTAGGGACCTTTGCCACTTATCAACCTTACTCAAAATCTCATATCACCATTGCCTTCATACATTATTTGATAAAACTCTATCGCATGACCAAACTAGTTACAAAGGGTGATTAGGAATAGGTCTCTTAACCAATTGCATTGTCATCCATACAAATTAGGAAAGAAAATTGACTGAAGAAGAATATGTATCCTGAGTAGACATTCAGTAATCTCATTTCTATTCGGTGACAATAAAAATATTATATTCCTTTAAAATATTTTAAATGTCATGCATTTACTACTCTTTTGTTGTATTTCACCTCTTTCATATAAAAGTGTAATACTTTGTCATATGTTTAATAGCCATTAGTGTTTTTTACTTCTGGCATTAAAAATTTATGAAAGGTTCTTAATTTATGAGAAGATCTTGAGAGACAAATCAAGAACAGTAAAAAACAAAACAACTTCCATTCAACTAATGATGATTGGATGGTAGGAGGAAATTTACTTTGTGGTTTGAGAAGAACCAGTTGCAGGTATACAACTGGTCATTATGTGACTTATTTTTTGAAGAACAAAAATATTACATTCTGTGACTTATTTTTTTAAGAACAAAAGTATTACATGATTCAATGTAATGTACAAGAAACCAGAAATTCACTGTTAAATATTATTTCTGGGTTATAAGCTAATATAGCTCTAGAAGGACATCAATCAAAGTAATTATATTATCAGTGCAAGAAAATTATTAACACGTTTCCATGAATTAACTTATTATTTAAATAGCTGTTATGAAAAATAATGGGTCTCATGGTTAAAATCAAGGTAAATCACAACAGAGAAAAGGAGAAGAAAATATGGAAATTTTCCATAGTAATTCATGTGAGGGTTTTTTTAATATCAGGCTATTTCTCAACAGAGATTTATGTACTTTAAATAAAGTAGGATCCGAAGGTTAAAGAGATATTGAAGATTAATTCTGAAACCTTATCAAATTCATCCTTGCACAGAATACATCACAAAATCTTAATTTTTAACTTCTAATTATTTGACTTAAAATTATGTAAAGCATACATATATTGTTAAAATAAAGCTTTACAAAAATAATAAAAGTCAATATTTTTCCAAAATAAAAATGTCGGGGGTTTTTGTAGGCAGTAGAAATATAGAAAGTGACTCTAAATATGCCTTCTCACTCTCTATGATCTAAATATAATTTTGTTTAAGTGCACAGGGGACGTGCAAATACCAAGCCACAAAAAAAGTATTTTGGCAGGTTTGGCCTTATTAATAAAACTAATGCCCTTGAAATCTTCTTTCCTCTTCCTTCACGGTTATAAGTCCAATCATTTCCTAGGACAATGAAGCTTATTTCTTTCTTTCACCTCTTGGTGATATTAGGTACGGAGGAAAAATCAAAGAAGGAGGGTCAAATATCTATGAGATTTCTTTCATTAATATATTAATAAATAAATCTTTGAGTCTTTTTAAATCTATCTCCATAAGGATAGGGGAAAATGTCAGGTGTCCAAACAGATGCAGACCAAGATATAAGAGCCAAGAAATAATGAGAATAAAACAGTGTTATAAGCCCATGTCTAGTTGAGGAATCATGCAATTTGGTACAGAATTTTTTTGGCTGCCAAACTGAGGCAACAAGCCAACAGAAAATCAGTTAAATGAAAGAACCCACCTAACAGAAAGTTATTTTTGGAAACAAAAACTGGAAATGAGGACAGAAAAAAGAAAACCTAAACCAATTTTTTTTTTTTTTTTTTTTTTTTTTTTTTTTTTTTTTGCTATGGAGTTTCGCTGTGTCACCCAAGCTGGAGCACAATGGTGTGATCTCACTTCACTGCAATCTCAGCCTCCCCTCCTGGGTTCAAGTGATTCTCCTGTTCAGCCTCCCAAGTAGCTAGGATTACAGGCACCCACCACCACAGCTGGCTAATTTTTGTATTTTTAGTAGAGACGAAGTTTCACCGTGGTGACCAGGCTAGTCTTGAACCGCTGACCTCAGGTGATCCATCCTCCTCGGCCTCCAAAAGTGCTGCGATTACAGGCATGAGCTACCGTGCCCAGCCTCCAAAGTTTTAAAAACAGTCTGAAATTTAGGACTTTTTTTGAGGGGTGGGGGGAAGGCAGTAATGTTAAAGTTAATGAATGACAATCTCAATCTTCAATTGTATTCAATTTTGAGGTCAAAAGTTGGAGATCTGTTTTTGTAGAAGTCAAATATGTACCTTGGGTTGACTTTAGGTTTTTTGTGCCAGAAAGTCAAATACTTAGTGCTTTTCGGCTCCACTGTTTCATAGACTCAGAAATATCCTTAACGCATACTTAATGTGTTTTAGATTTTTCAGAGTGTCATTTTCAATCAAAGGGAAAATTCAATATATCACAGCAGCAGCAATACCAAAAACTTTAAATATTAATTTATGTTTTCTCTAATTTGTAGAAATCTATTCATTTAGTAATTTGTGCATCAAAGTTCCTCATTATTATTTAATTTGTTTGTATTTACCAATACAGAATTTAAAGTCATATGTAAAAAGACTCTAAGAGTGGTATTCTCTTTGTCCAAAAGGGAACCTAAAATAATAAATTTTCAAATTACATCTATATAGTGACTCACATTTTCACCCTGTTCGTAACCCAGGGAGCAACCAAGAAAAGATGATTTTTTTTTTTTTTTTTTGGTAGCAACTGTATTCAGTGACCAGACTGACTTACTAAAGTTTACGGGGCAAAAGGAGGTGAAGGACTTAGAATAAGAAATCTTTTTGAGTCAGTTTTAGAGAAGAATATTCCAGTGTGCAGCAATAGAAAATGCCTATAGATGATTGGAAAGATCGGCTGAATATTTTAATTATCAGCCTACTGTTGAATTATTTTGTGATAACAGAATACCATTGTTGGACTTGAATTGTTAACAACTAAATTGATAACAAATTGTTAACAAAGTAGAAAAAAATGATACAGATTAATTACAATGGCCACACCTTACAACTGGGGTCAGTTGGTTGAACTGCAAAAGTAATGTATGACCTGAAAAAGTGTCAACTGTGGTATGACGTGATACAAGCTCTTAGCCGGGGTCAAAAGTCTGATGTGATCAGTCTTCAAATACGAAGCAGACATGGGCAACACCAAATGCCATGAGTCCTCTTCCATTGAGAAACAACCTAATAAACTTTTAATGGGAGATAGAAGTCTGGCATACAATGGTAGATTAGTTTATGAGGTTTATGTGAATCAGAGACCTGCTTGATGATGGATCTAGTCCATAATGGTAGCAATCTGAGGAATGCAGGCCTGATTAACACCTTGACTCTAGTAAGTCTCATTAGCAAATGGTCTTTTACCATGGACATTTGCATGAGTGACTCAGATATTTTCATAAGCAGTCATAATTTTTCCCCACATTTCATGGTCTCAAAAGAGATATTTTTAATTTGCCAGGACTTTATTTTCCAAGTGGCACACCAAAATGGGAAGCAATTGAAAACAGCCTCACAATCAGCAGAAACATACAGCAAAGTTCATTTATCTAAATATTGGCCATTTCTGTGAGAATGGCCTGGAGTTCTGCCCAATGAGGGGAGCAACACATCTGTCTGTGATTTCTATGGTATAAAAACAGCAGCCTCAGGAGTCTGGTGGACATCATTGGCCTTCAGCTTAATCAAACCATCGGTGAAGTCTCAGGTATTTAGGGAAACCTCTATGAATCTAGGGTCTCAGTGAGCCCACAGATTTTCTTTAAGCAAAGAATAAGTGATAGTTTTTCTTAAAAGAACAGCTGTGACCTTTTTATATAAAGCCAAGATGCTATTGGCGCCAAGTGAGCTAAATTCTTGAATACACTATGTATGTTTTACAAGTGAGGCTTCTTCGACAATCTTCATGTCATTGAGCCTAAGTTTACTCACCCAACAAACAGAATATTGTTTTAACTGGTGTCTCTACTAACTAAGAAAGGAAATCTTATTAAATCTGATGTCACTAGCAGCTGTGTCTGCGAGGCAAAGAGGCTTTGCATTTTCTTCCATTTAGAGTGGCTGCAAGCACAGCTGGCACAGCTCAACCAAACCCCCGAGTGCCCTGGTAGAAGCACTCTTTGACAGACATGTCAATGACATAAATAATTACCTACAGAGACATGTAGTTCAAAGCGGTCACTGGAAATGTATGTCCACAAAAGTGCTAGAATTTCTACATATTTGTTGTCCGTTATTTGGAGTGTCTTCTCTGTGTGAGCTTTCAGAGTCCAGACCTGATAAACATCAATACCCATATGTATGTAACAGTGAAAGTCACAGCAATAGTACATTAAATTGATCCAGTACATCTCACTCACAAGACTGCTTTAGCTTTCCTTACCCACTGTGATCACTACTCAAATCCTATGTGTTAAATTTAGGCATCCATTTCTCCCACAGGATCAGGTAGGATGGTTAATGGGATTCTTATAATGGGTTAATGTCATAAAAATTTGTGTCCATTTCTTGTGTTTAAGGTTTTCCAAAGCATACTCAGCTGTTATATATGGGCTTTGGTCCCTTAGGAAATACAGGAAATAGAAATAACTTAGTCCTAGATATAATTACTTACCTTCTTAAAATATCTCTGTTTAGGGTACAGGTGTATGGAGAATCAATAAAATATGGAATAGAGCAGCCCTATTCCATTCTGTATGAATGTTTTGTTGTTGTTGTTTTGGGTTTCTTGTTTGGTTTTTATTGTGTTAAAATACATATAACCTAAAATTTACCGTATTGAGAAACCAAGGCTTTGTATTAGCTTTTTGGTTTAGTGTGGCTGCCAGCACAACTCAAGCAATTACATTGTAATGGTTTTGGTCTCCATAAAACTCTACATCTTTATTGATAACACAGTATATTTCAGCTTTTGGGTTCCATGACCCAACAAGTCCGCCATACTGCTTTCAGCAGGGGCCATAGATATTGGTGCCACTGTGTCATAACATCTTTTCTTCCTTCTGTCCACGGAAGTAAGAACAACCAAACCACCATTCAGGCAGCTTCCTTCTATCCTGCTTTATTGTCCTCATCCTCTAAAATTTATTAACTGGTGAGAGAGTGGGGATTCCTTACTACCACCACATTACCACATAGGCAAGAGTGTTTTCTACAAGACCCCAGCAGTTCTTTTTGTATCTCCTAAAGTGGCCCATGAGGTATTCATACCTTTTATCCAACCAACAATCCATATTTCTGTCAACATGTCGTCCCCATTGACCAAATATCCAAGAACTGTGAAGGGTTTGAGATTCTACTCTACTTGCAAGCTAACACAGCCTGTCACAGGTGTATGTGTGTTGACAGAAGACATAAGACTCTTAGGCCAGAAACTATAATCATTTTACTATTCACAGAAACTGTGTTAGCCAGAACATCATTGTTTTTACTCCTGTTTTGTAAGTCCAGTTCCCACAGAGTGCTGCAAAGAGGGTTGGATGATGCCTGTACATGCGGTGAGTTTCATTGTAGAAGAGGAACTCTGAGTTTAGGGAATGTGAGTTTTGGGATTAAAAGGAAATAAGTATCCCTGACCTTTGCCCTGGAGGAAAGGGACATATGCCTTTCTTCTACTAAACAGTAAGCAAATTTGTCTTTCGTCTGGAGTGGAAAAGTCATCAATTTTTGAGACTGTCCAATATATAAACATCCTTGTAAAGGGTCTAGAACAAAGTCATCCATAGCTTCTGCTTGTAAGATGTGTAGAAACAGAAATCCATAGAGAATTTTTTTATCAAAACACTCAAAAGCTTACAGAATGCAATGCCAATGTAGATACTTTTAGACCAAATTAAATTACACATAGCTACTTTGACCATTTGACAACTGGCAAAGGTCATAGGAAGCTCTTAGACAGTGGCAAGGTCTGTGAGCTAAATTTCAACTGCAAGTAAGTCTCCACATGTTTTCATCTCCATTTTCAGCAGTTATCTATGAAATTTTCTAAGTATTATGTTGATTGTGTGTGTGTGTGTGTGTGTGTGTGTATGCGTGCATGTGTGTGTGTGTTTTGAGACGGAGTTTCGGTTTTATTGACCAGGCTGGAGTGCAATGGTGCGATCTTGGCTCACTGCAACCTCTGCCTCCTGGACTCAAGCGATTCTCCTTCCTCAGCCTCTCGAGTAGCTGGGATTACAGGCATGTGCCACCATGCCCAGCTAATTTTGTATTTTTAGTAGAGATAGGGTTTCTCCATGTTGGTCAGGCTGGTCTTGAACTCCCAACCTCAGGTGATCTACCTGCCTCAGCCTCCCAAAGTGCTAGGATTGCAGGCATGAGCCACCGTGCCCATCCAATATATGTGTGTGTTTTGAAACAGGGTCTTGCTTTGTAACCCAAGCTGGAGAGCAGTGGCACTATCACAGCTCCCTGCAGCCTCTACCTCACAGGCTCAATTGATCCTCCCATCTCAGCCTGAAATTTTGTGTTTTGACAGAAAGTGATAAAGAGGAGCTATGAATTATAAAAAGTAAGTTATCAAACATTATGTCAAATGTGAAGTCACATTAATATTAGCTTTTCTTTTCTAAAATTCAAAGTATAAAATTTGTTATATTTACTTGTTTAATTTCACTTTTAACATTCTATTTATTTTCCTATGTAAAAAATATATGTGCAGATTAGTATTTAAAATAGGATATTTACAGTTAAATGAATATTAGATCTTACTTTTTGCAGCAGATATTCATGCTAATTTTCCAAATGGGATAAAATCAAGCTTTCCTTATCCTTATATAACAGCGGTCACCAACCCACCAAGCCCGGTCACCGCGGCCGGTGAGGAACTGGGCTGCACAGCAGGTGTTGAGTGGCAAGCTTCATCTGTATTTACAGCTGCTCCTGGTTACTCTCATTACTGCCTGAGCTCTGCTTCCTGTCAGATCAGCCTCGAAATTAGATTCTCATAGGAGTGTGAACCCTATGGTGAACTGTACATACAAGGAATCTAGATTGCGTGCTTCTTTTGAGAATCCACGGCCTGATAATGTGTCACTGTCTCCCATCACCTCCAGATGGGATGGGACCATCTAGTTGCAGGAAAACAAGCTTAGGGCTCCCACTAATTCTACATTATGGTGAGTTGTATAATTACCTCTTTACACCGTACATTGTAGTAATAATAGAAATAAAGTCCGCAATAAATGTAATGTGACTGAATAATCCCCAAATCACCCTCCCAACACTGGTCCATGGAAAAATTGTCTTCTATGAAACTGGTCTCTGATGCCAAAAGTGTGGGGGACTGCTATTATATAAGATGCAATTCTAAGGCTGATTTAATTAGTTAGAAATTTATAGTTATGTAAAAAATGATATCCTGCAAAGATTATAAGAATTATATTGTATTCTTTATAATTATATAATATTCATTATCACAGTATTTCCCTTTAAAATTAATTGAACATATTAAAGGTAATTATTTGCAGTGTAATAATGTTTGCAGTTGTATTATACACTATTTCTTATTCAAATATCATTATTTGATGTAGCAATAGGCTGTTATTTAATAGTTTAAATTGCTCCCAATAAAATGGGTTGAAGTGAAAAATTTTATTTCCCATTAAAGATGAATATTAAAATAATGGTGGATTATAATTGCCAAAATTCAGAATCAACCAAGATGTCCTTTAATAGGTAAATGTGGAGCATCGATACAATGGCATATTTATTTAGCAATAAAAAGAAATGAACTATCAAATCACAAAAAGACATGGAAGAACTTTAAACGCATATTGCTAAGCAAGAGAAGTCTTTTAGCAATTTAAGAAGGCTATTATGACTCCAACTATAGGGAATTTTGGAAAGGTAAAACTCTGGTGACAGTAGCAAAAACGTTGGTGGTCATCATGGGTTTGAGGAGAGAGGGAAAGTTGAGCACAGGAGATTTTTAGGACAGTGTAACTATTCTATATGACACTATATTAGTAGATACATGTCATTATACATTTGTCAAAACCCAGAGAATGTACAACACTGAGTGAACCTTCAAGTAAACTATGGGTTTTAGTTAATAATAAGGTATTTATATTGGCTCATCAATGGTAACCAATCAACATTTAACAATCAAAAGATAATAAATCAAAAATCACAACACTAACTTAAGATGATAATCATAGAGGAAACTTTAGAGAGTATGAGATGGCATATGGCAACTCTATATTTTCCACTTAATTTTTCTGTAAACCTGAAACTGCACAAAATATAAAGTCTATTAATGAAAAAAATAGTGAAAAAATAAACATTGAGTGCTCACTGAGTTATTCACTCTTTCCTTCATTATGGGCAAATTCAGAATATTGGAGAATAATGTTAATAGGTATAATGAAACAGAAACTTCTTTGGCTACAAAATATTCTCGTAAAAATCCATTTGACTGAAAATTTATTTTTTGGAAAATATACATCATTACAAATTTCTAAAATTTCTTAAATTTCTAAGTATCTATGCTAATAGGGCCACCTAAGAGGCAGATACCTTTCTGAAAGTAATAAACCTTTTTTAAACTGATTAAAATAATAAAACAATATCAGATGTGATTCAGTGATGGTTCTGGCTTCATTTCTCTGTAATATCAGCTTTAACCTTGTAATGACTTGCCCATGACGGCAAATAAACACATCAGTTGCACATTCCTCTGTATACCTCAAACTCACCTTCCCCCCAGACCAAAGAGGTGTTTTCTCTCCAAACTATATAAAAAAGAATACATATAATAGGTTTTCAGCTTTGATTTGATTAGACCAAGTTTCCACCATTGAACATGACTGTGGTAAAATAAATAAGTTGACTTATAACAACTAGCGTATTCCTTTGTAGGGAACGATATCGGTCTCACACAAATCAGGTATTTGCCAAATAAAATGATAAAATCATGGATATGAAGAAAGTGAAATTTTTGTATAGACTACACAATGATCATTAAACCCATCACTTTGTGTAAATGACTTTATAGTTTGGTATTTATTCATTTACTTTTTCCAAAAATCTATGTTCTTTTGGCATGATGAATAACTTCTATCAGTGGCCCCCAAGCTTTTTGGCACCAGGGACCAGTTTCATGGATTATAATTTTTCCAAGAACAGGGGTATGGTGAGGATGGTTTTGGGATGAAACTGTTCTACCTCAGATCACCAGGCATTAGTTAGATTCTCATAAGGTGCACGCAACCTAGATCCCTGGCATGCACAGTTCACAATGGGGTTTGCATTCTGTGACAACCTAACATTGCCTCTGATTTGAACAGAGGTGGAGCTCAGGTGCTAGTGCTCACTCTCACTCACTGCTCACCTCCTGCTATGTGGCCCTGTTCCTAACAGGCCACAGACTGTAGCCCATGGGTTTTAGACCCCTGCTGTAGTAGATGCTAGTTAACAGAACATATTTGATTGCTGATATTGTTTGCAATTAATTATCTTACTTGAGGAAAATGATTAAATGTAAGTTAGTCACCTTAACATAATATTCAGAATGTAAGATGTAACTTTCATTACTCAATTGTTTTTATTATTTCTTTGGTATATTTTATGTTTTTTTCTTTTTTATTGTAATATTTTATTGGAAAACAAATATACAACTTGGAATGGATTTTAGGCAAATTATGCCATCAGCAGATTATCTTTAAGTGGCTAACAACAGTGTAAAAAGCAAGTAACAGGAGGAGAAAATGTTTCCAGTACAAGACAAGCAGTATGAAAAAATAGTATATAAAAACCTGAATAACACACCTTTTTTGCAATAGTGCAACTTTTTAGTTCATATTGTTGACTGTTTATAGTCTACACAGTTACAACTTCACACTTCAACAACATGCTCACAGATCCTAAAGAAACCTACTTTATAAGAAGGCATAACCTAGATATTCCTTCATTTGACCAACTCCATCTAATTTTAGATGTGCAGAATGGCTTAGGTATATATTCAAGTGTAAGCCACATACAACATATTACTTGATCAATATTCTAAAATCAGGTTTCAGGACAATGACATTAAGAGAAAGGAAGAAAACATGGAGGAATGAAGTCCTAACTACTATACATCCATATGGTGTTATTTTTTGACAGTAGTGAAAAGCCTTTACAGATAAGTTACAAAGAAAAAGCAAATAAACAATTTTGTACAAGAAATGTAACACATTCTGTACAATGTCAACTTTGCTGTCATCATTTGTACAAACTCTCCATACTTTACTTGACGATCACCATCAATATCTGCTTCCCTGATCATTTCATCGCCTTGGTATCTGTTAACTTCTTTCTAAGGTTTATAGGGTGAAGCTCTGTTGCACTAATATAACCATTGCCAACCTTATCAAACACATGGAATGTTTCTTTTTCACTGTCTGGGTCTTTCATTTGTCTTGCCATCATTGTCAGAAATTCGAGAGGGTCAATTGTGCCCTTACCATCAGCATCTACTTCATTAATCATATCCTCTGCTTCTGTTGGATTCTACCCAAGATACTTCATTACAGTTCTCAATTGCTTTATTGTTACAGTTCCATCATCATCCTTGTCAGATAGAGAAAATATTCCTTTGAATTCTGCAATCTTCTCTCCCATCAGTTGGTCACCTGGGCCGCAAGCACTACTGGTTTCACAGATGCAACCATACAACCTCATGGCTGGCTGGCTGACTCACTCTACTCAGACTCATTTTTTTTTTGTTTTATTTAGCCTTACATTGCTTTTGTTTCCTTATTTTCCTAAGGTGGAAACTTAGATGATTGATTTGAAATCTCTATTCTTTTCCAATATGTTTTTAATGTTATTATACATTTCTCTTTAAGCAGTGCTTTTGCTGCATCCTACAAATTTTGATATTTTAAATTCATTTTCATTTACTTAAAATTGTTTTTTAAAATTTCCCTTGATATTCCTTTAGCCATATGTTATTTAGGAGTGTATCATTTAGTCTCCAAATATGCAGTATAGAAAACATTGAAAAATAATTATAAAAATGTGTTATTTTATATTTAAGCAAGAGCAAATTCCAGAGAAACTGTTGCATATATGTAAATATTTAATACCCAGATGATGAAAAAATGTGCAAAAATATTTACCTGTTTTTAGGATAAGGAAGGATATCCTAATCATAGGTAAGCAATCTATAGTAAAAATTGATAGGTTTTTAAAATATTTAAATTAACATCAATCTTATGGTGATAGAAGTCAGAGTAGTGGGAGTGGATTAACTTTGGGCTGAGTCACAAGAGGGATTTCTAGAACACAAGTTATATTCCATTCCTTTACTTTGGTAATGGTCACATCACTGTTCATTTTCTGATAATTTATCAACATGCTCATTTCTAATTGTGCACCTTTCTATATGCATAATGTGTTTTAATAAAATGTATACAAATTTAGTAGATCAAGACAACTATAAAATAATCACTGGTAGAAAACAGAATTGTAATATGTTTTATAGAATATGTTAATACTAGGACTATAGAGTTATGTTAATCATTAAGAAAACCATAACCACCTAAGATGATACACAGTTATAAACCTTACATAAATAAATGACAGAAAAATTGAAAATACAGAGACATACATACATATTCAACATCACTTGTAAACAAAAGAAAAAAACTATATAGTTTAAAACAAACATTACTTTTGCATTTAAAATTGGGAAAACAAAGCAAAAATTATATAAAAACATGGATAATTAAAAGTTAAAAAAGATCATTTTATATACTGGAGATTGAAAATTACTACACTTTAAGAAAGAAAAAAATGTGTGAAGTATAGAATATAGAACAGTATAATCACAAGCTGGAAGGAAAGAGATGAAATGCATGTGTTGCATATGCAGAGAAATAAACATTATGTAAACATGTATTAACACAAGTGATTATAAATAAGCAATAAGCTTATTGGTAAAGTTTATGTAATTATTATTTAATTATATACAGTTTTTTAGCCATAAAAAGGCACTTTTGGATTTTATATCCAAGTGTGCTAGCAGTAAGATATAGTGTAAGAAAAATAGTCATAAATTTTAAAACGTAAGGTTAGTTTCCGTGAAAGAACCTCATCCAAATCAACCTTACCACTTATTCCAGTCTTTGATATATTCAAAGTATTAGGTCAATTATTCCTTGATTGTATTTCATTTAACATCTAATATTGCAATGCACATTACATATGAAGAATACAAGTAAAAATAATGAACCAAGAAACATTTGTTAAGGCCACAAAAGCAATTTTGGAGAACAACTGAGTCACATTCAAAGTCAGTGCACAATGTGAATCCAGCACAGATAGAACACTTAACAACTGAGTAAGATAAGCCCAAAGGATGATGACAAAATGGGCAATCATAAGACAATTTCTACTAATAAAAGATACACTTCATGTGGAAACGTATTAAATATATATATTTTTTAAATTGACCTTTTGTATGAAAATACAACAAATGTTAAATATGGATACTGAATAATTCCATAATTAAGCAATATAAAAAGTTGAAATGTTTCCCAATTATTTAATAAAGTCAGAGTAAATGTAATGTAAAATTTCACTTTGTAAATCAGTACTTTTTAAATCAATATTTTCTATAAAAGTCCTCTACAAAATAATTATAGTCCAATCTTACTTATAGGTACAAAATGTTTAATAAAACATTTGCAAATAGAATGCAGATGTATTAAATAAATGAACACTCTGATCAAAGTATGTATCACAGGAAGTTGTTGGTATAAGGAAATATATCAACAAAATCCATTGCTCCAAAAAGACAATACATTACTTTTGGCCTTAAAGAATTATTTATTGCAATAATTGCTTAAGTCATGTCTGATATGTTTTTTTTTTTTCTGAATGTCTCAACTTCATTCATTTTCCCCCACTACTTGATATAAAGTGTTGGTTCTGATTTGTGTGGTTTTACTTTAGTTTTATCAAACAGCAACAGTGATAATCCCAAATTTTTATTTGAATTAGGTGGTTGGGAGCATTGGTTTTGAAATCCTAGTTAGATACTTGCCTTTTGCTTTTGCCAATTTTTTCAGCACTTTTTTGTTTGTTTGTTTTGTGTGTGTTTCAATTTCTTCATTTGTCTTATAATATTTTTCCTTCCCAATAAGTTCATTGTTACTTACATTTTTAAAAGAGTTATTTATTTAATCAGTGTTTCCAATTGTAGCAGTTGTTCGAAATATTTTACTCCAAGTCTTAATGTTCTCTTCAAATTTGAAAATATATTTTATAATTTACTTGTCTTTCTTCTATGTTTTCTTTTATTACATTTGTCTCTTTTATTTGAAGAACCTGTTCTTGGTCTTAGCTATCAGTTCTACGAAAGATAGGTTTATTTTTCTCATTATACATTTTCTTTATCTTTTTACATCACCACCCAGGTAGTAAGCATAGTACTCAATAAAGTAATTTTTTAATCCTCAACTTTCTCCTTCTTTCACACTCGAGTAAGGCCCTGTGTCTACTATTTCTTTATTTGTGTCCATATGTACTCAATGTTCTCACTAAGAGAACATGAGATGTTTTGTTTTCTGTTTCTGTCTTACTTCACTTAGTATAATGGCCTCTAGTTTCATCCATGTTTCTGCAAACGACACAATCTCGTTCCATTCTAATGGCTGCATAGTATGGATGGCAGTGGCGGCCCATCTGGAAAAGCCACTGCCGTGTCACTGACTGCAGTCAGGGAGGCAGGGCCAGGTCTGCGTACTTGCGTACTCCATGGAGTTGGCAGGAGCTGGGAACAGGTGAAGCCCCACCCCCTTTCAACTTACAGCGATGGGATTCCCGCCCTTTTGGGCAGGTGCAGCTGCTCAGTCATGGCTGTGGACCCGGACACCTCCGCATTCTCAGAGGCTTAGGAGGCGCCCCCTTCCCTGCAGACTCAGAAGTGTCTGCTCCCACTTCCTGGCCTCTCCGCACTCCCGAAACCCACTCCAATTTTGGAAGGCAGCTGTGCTCACCACTATACCACCAACTCCCCACTCCAATTTTGGAGCAAAGTTGTGGCTGAGCCCGGGTGCTGTCACAACCTGGTGGGTGTGCATGTGCTCAGGGCAGTGCTGACACACCAGCACCGTGCTGCCTCAGCCCTCTCCAGACATGGGAAACAAAGGAGCACAGGAGGGAGGCTGAAGTGGGACTAAAGGTGATTAGGTGTGAGTCTGCAGGCACCCCTCCACACGAACAGCCTGGGCAGTGTGGGGCACCATAGATGGCAGATTAATGGCGGCAGGAGGCAGACAGGCTCCTGGGAAGAAAAGGGCAGGTGCCCAGTTAAACCCCACCTTGGGACCAGGCTGCCGGTTCTGCAGACCAGAGTGAGAACTTAGGGTCCTTTTTCCAGGCCCGCCCATGACTGCCCATGGACCAATCAGCATGCACTTCCTCCCCTCTGAAGTTCCTAACAATCCTGGACTCAGCCCCACTCCAGGAGACAACAGAAAGACCTGCCTGCAGAGAGGAACTCCCAACTGTGGGTCTCCTCTCTGCTGAGAGCAGAGCAGGTGATGGGATGACCTGACAGCAGAGAGGAGCTACCCACCGGGAGTCTCCTCTGAGCTGTTCTGTTGCTCAATAGAGCATCTCTTTCTCTTGCTCACCCTTCACTTGTCCATGTATATCATTCTTCCTGAACACGAAACAAGAATTCAGGACCCGCTTAATGGCAGGGCTGAAAGAGCTGTAACACAAACAGCGCTGAAACATGCCCTTTGCTTGCCACTTTGCAGGCAACAAGAAAAAAACAACAGAAGAGCTGCAGCTCTTTCGGGAGCCCAGACCTAGGAGCTCCCCATGCCAGGGCTGTGACACCCTGTTTGGGGCTCTGCAGTTCCTGGCATCTCCAAGCTCCCGGGTGCCACTGTGTTTCATGCTGCCAGCTGTGGAAGCTGCTTGCAAAACGCCTGGTCCCTCTGCAGTCTCACAGAGAGCTGAGACCCCTGCTGGTGCCTGGAGCTGCCTATCACGCTGCAGCTGGTGTGCCTGGCTGTGCGCAGTGGCCGGACCCCATGCTCACTTGCTCACACATCATTCACTACTCTGTGCCTGGCTTGCCTTTGGCAGCATGGGATCCAGGCCAGTAGCATGAGCCAAGCACAGTCTGCCAAGTCGACTAGGTAGAACAAGCCCAGCAGGCCTGAGCAAAACTTGGGCAAAGGTGCCACCAGCCACAGAGGTTTCCAGCCAAAAGAGTGAAACTACAAGGACCCTGTAACAGTATTCCATGGGGTATATGTACCACATTTTCTTTATGCAGTCTACCATTGATGGGGATTTAGGTTGATTCCATGTCTTTGGTATTGTGCATAGTGCTGCAATGAATATACACATAAATGTGTCTTTATGGTAGAATGATTTATAATCATTTCGATATATACCCAATAATGGAATCGCTAGGTCAAATGCATTTTCTGCTTCGAGTTCTTTGAGAAATTGCCAAAATGCTTTCCACAATGGCTGAACCAACATATATTCCAACCAGAAGTGTAAAAGCATTCCTTTGTCTCTGCAACCTCGCCAGCATCAAATATTGTTTGACTTTTTATTAATGGCCATTTTGACGGGTATGAGATAGTATCTCACTGTGGTTTTGACTTGCATTTCTTTAATGATTAGTGATGTGGAGCATGTTGAGCATTTTTTAATATTCTTGTTTGCTACATGTATGTCTTCTTTTAAAAAGTGTCTGTCAATATACTTTGCCCACTTGTTAATGTGGCTATTTGTTTTGTTCTTGTAAATTTGTTAAAGTTTTGTATAGATTCTGGATACTAGATCTTTGCTAGATGATTAGTTTGCAAATATTTTCTTCCATTCTGTAGGATTTCTGTTTACTCTACTGAAAGTTTCATTTGCTGTGCAGAAGCTCTTTAATTAGGTACCCTTTGTCAATGTCTATTTTTGTTGTGATTGCTTTTAATGTCTTTGTCATGAAATATTTGCCAGATCCTATATCCAGAATAGTATTTTCTAGGTTATCTTTTAGAGTTTTATGGCTTTAGGGTGTACATCTAGCTTTTTATTCCACTGCGAGTTGATCATTGTATGTAATGTAAGGAAGAGGTCCAGTTTCAATTGTCTGCATATGGCTAGCCAGTTAGCCCAGCTCCATTTATTGAGTAGGAAGTCATTTGCTCATTTATTTTTATTTCAGTTTTGTCAAAGATCAAATAATTGTAGGTGTTCAGCATTATTTCTAGGCTCTCTACTCTGTTCTGTTGGTTATGTGTCTGTTTTGTACCATTACCATGCTGTTTTGGTTACTGTAGCCTTGTAGTATAGTTAGAAGTTGGGTAATGTAATGCCTCCAGCTTTGTTCTTTTTGCTTAGGATTCCCTTGTCAATTCAAGCTATTTTGGTTATATACGAGCTTTAAAAATTCTTTTTCTGATTATGTGAAGAATATCATTGGTAGTTTGATAAGAATAGCATTGAATCTGTCAATTGCTTTGAGCAGTATCATCATTTAAATATAACATTGATTCTTTCTAGCCATGAGCATGAAATGTTTTTCCATTTGTTTATGTAAACTTTAATTTCTTTCAGCAGTGTTTTGTAATTCTCATTGTAGAGATCTTTCACCTCTCAGGTGGCTATATTCCTAGATATTTTATTCTGTTCATGGCTACCGGGACCGGGATTGTGTTCTTGATTCAGCTCTCAGCTTGGAAGTTGTTGGTGTATAGAAATGCTACCGATTTTCGCACATTGACTTTTTATCCTGAAGCTTTGCTGAAATTGTTTATCAAGTCAAAGAGTTTGGGGCAAAGGCTATCAAAAAGGGATAGTTTGACCTCCTTTCTTCCTATTTGGATATCTTTTATTTCTTTATTTTGCCTGTAGCTCTGGCCAGGACTTCCAGTACTATGTTGAATAAAAGTGGTGAGAAACGTCATCCTTGTCCTGTTCTGTTTTTCAAAGGAAATGCTTCTAGCTTTTGCCCATTCAGTGTAATGTTGGCTATGGGTTTGTCATAAATGGCTCTTATTATTTTTAAGCATGTTTCTTTAATGCCTAATTTGTTAAGGGTTTTTAATAAGAAAGGATGTTTAATTATATGTAAAGTCTTTTCTGCATCTATTGAGATGAACTTTTTTTGTATTTAGTTCTATTTATGTGATGAATCACATTTATTGATTTGTGTATGTTGAACCAATCTTGCATACCAGGGAAAAAGCCAACTATTTCCTGGTTTATTAACTTTTTGATGAGTTGCTGGATTCAGTTTGCTAGTATTTTGTTGAGTATTTCTGCATCTATGTTCATCAAGGATATTGGCCTGAAGTTTGTTGTTGTTGTTGTTATTGTTGTTGTGTCTCTGACTGGTTTGGTATCAAGATGATGGTTACCTCATAGAATGAGTTAGGTCTCACAGAATTCTCATTATTTTTGGAATAGTTGCAGTAGGAATGGCACCAGGTCTTCTTTATATATCTGGTAGAATTCAGTTGTAAATCCATCTGTCCTAGATTTATTCTGGTTGGTAGACTTTTTATTACTAATTCAATTTTGTAAATCATTATTAGTTTGTTCAGGGATTCAATTACTTTTTGTTTCATTATTGGGAGGTTGTGTGTTTCCCAAACTTTATCCATTTCTTTTGGGACTTCTTGCTTGGGTGCATAGAGGTGTTCATAATAGTTTCTAACTGTTTTTTTATACTTCTATGGGGTTAATGTTAATGTTCCCTTTGCCATTTCTGATTGTGTTTATTTGGATTTACTCTTTTTTTTTTATTAGTCTAGTTAGAGGTCTATCTTATTTATTCATTCACAAAAACAATTTGTGAATTCATTGATCTTTTATTATATTTTGTTGTATGTGTCTCAATTTCCTTCACTTCAGCTCTGATATTAGTAAATTTTTTTCTCCTTGCTTTAGGGTTCATTTGCTCCTGTTTTTCTAGTTCGTCTACATGTGATGTTAGGTTGTTAGTTTTAGATCTTTCTAACATTGTGATGTTGGCATTTAGTACTGTAAAGTTCCCTCTTAAGACTATTTTAATTGTGTCCTAGAGAGTCTGATAGTTTGTGTCTTTGCTCTCATTTGTTTCAAAGAATTTGTTAATTTCTGCCTTAAATTCATTGTTTACCCAAAGGTCATTTAGAATCAAGTTGTTTAACTTTCATATAATTGTAGGGTTTGAGTGATTTTCTTAGCATTAATTTCTATTTTTTTATTGTGCTATGGTCTTAGAATGTGATTGGAATGGTTTAAGATTTTCTTTTCTTTGTTTTCTCCTGAGGATTATTTTATGTCCAATTCTCTGGGTTATTTCAGAATATTTGCCATGTGGTGATGAAAAGAATATATAATCTGCTGTGTTTGATTGGACAGGTCTGTAGGTGTCTATTATATCCATTTGGTCAAGTGTTGTGTTCAGGTCCTGAATATTTTAATTAATTTTCTGCCTCAGTGATATGTCTAACACTGTAAGTAAAATGTCCAAGTCCCCCACTGTTACTTTGTGAAAATCTAAATCTCTTTGTAGGTCTCTCCATTAGTCAAGGTTCTCTAGATGGACAGAACTAACGGGACAGATGTACATATAAAGGGGAGTTTACGAAGGAGTATTGACTCACATCATCACAAGGTGAGGTCCCACAATAGGCCATCTGCAAACTGAGGAACAAGGAAGCCAGTCTGAGTCCCAAACCTCATAAGTAGGGAAGACAACAGTGCAGCCTTCAGTCTGTTGTTGAAGGTACAAGAATCCCAAAGCTGAAGAACTGGGAATCCAAAGTTCAATGGCAGGAAGCATCCAGCATGGGAGAAAGACGGAGTCCAGAAGACTCAGCAAGTCTGCTCTTTTCATTCCTGCTTTTATGCTGACAGCTGATGATGTGGTGCCCACCCAGATTAAGGGTGGATCTGCTTCTCCCAGTCCACTGACTCAAATGTGAATCTCCTGTGGCAACACCCTCACAGACACACACAGGAAGAATTATTTGCATCCTTCAATCCAATCAAGTTGACACTCAATATTAACCATTACAGTATCTAAGAATCTGGGTGCTCCTGTGTTGGGGCTTCTTTTTGAATTGAACTCTTTACCATTATGTAATTCTCTTCTTTGTCTTTTTTTTTTTTTTTTTTTGTCTTTGTTGGTTTTAAGTCTGTTTTGTCTGAAATAAGAATAGCAGCCCTGTCTGTTCATTTTTCCTTCCTTCCTCCCTCCCTCCCTCCCTCCCTCCCTCCCTCCCTCCCTCCCTTCCTTCCTTCCTTCCTTCCTTCCTTCCCTTCCTTCCTTCCTTCCTTCTCTCTTTCTTTCTTTCTTTCTTTCTTTCTTTCTTTCTTTCTTTCTTTCTTTCTTTCTTTCTTTCTTTCTTTCTTTCTTTTTCTTTCTTTCTTTCTTTCTTTCTTTCTTTCTTTCTCTTCCTTTCCTTCCTTCCTTCCTTCCTTCCTTTCTTTCTTTCTTTCTTTCTTTCTTTCTTCTTTCTTTCTTTCTTTCTTTCTTTCTTTCTTTCTTTCTTTCTTTCTTTCTTTTTCTTTTTCTTTATTTGCTAGATTCTTCTCAATCCCTTTACTTTGAGATTATGAGTGTCATTGCATGGGCAGTAAGTCTCTTGAAGATTGTCTATCATTGGTCTTGGTTCTTTATCTAGCATGTTAGTCTATGCCTTTAAATTGTGGCATTTACCCCATTTACTTTCAAGGTTAATATTTTTATGTGTGAATTTCATCCTGTTCTTGTGTTGTTAGCTGGTTGTTATGCAGACTTTTTTGTATGGTTGCTTTATAGAGTCAATGGTCTATTTACTGAAGTGTGTTTTTGTAGTGGCTGGCAATGGCCTTTCTTTTCCATATTTGGCACTCCTTTTAAGACAGGTCTGGTGGTAATGGACTCCTTTAGTAGTTCTTGTCTGAAATGGATCTTATTTCTCTTTCACTTTTGAAGCTTAGTTTAGCTGGATATGAAATTATTGGTTGAAAATTCTTTTTTGTAAGAATGTTGAGCATAATCCCCCAATCTCTTCTGGCTTCTTGCATTTCTGCTGAACATTTTGCTGTTAGCCTGATGAGGTTCCCTTCGAAGGTTACCTGCCCCTTCTCTCTAGCTAGCTTTAACATTTTTTCATTCACTTTAACCTTGGAGAGTCTGATGATGATGTGTCTTGTGAATGTTTTTTATTGTTGTTTAGTGTCCCTCAGGGCATCTCTGCATTTCCTGAATTTGAATGTTGGCCTCTCTAGCAAATTTGCAGAAATTTTCATGGATGAAATCCTCAAATATATTTTCCAAATGACTTGTTTTCTCCACATCTCTTCCAGGGAAGCCAATGAGTCATAGATTTGGTCTCTTTACATAATCCCATATTTCTCAGAAGTTTCGTTTTGTTTGTTTTTGTTTTATTTTTTGTTGTTGTTGTTGTTGTTGTTTTTTTTTTTTTTTTGGTCTGAATGAGTTAGTTCAGAAAGCCAGCCTTCTAGCTCTGAGATTCTTTCCTCAGCTTGGTGTATTCTGCTATAATACTTGCAATTACATTATGAAATTCTTCTAAAATGTTCTCCATACTCTATCAGATCGGGTTGGTTATTTCTTATTATGGCCATTTTGTCTATCAGCTCTCCTATATCTTTCTACTGTAATCCTTGGATTGTGTGTCAACTTTCTCCTGAATCTCAATGATATTCATTCCTACCCATATTTGGAATTCTATTTCTGTCATTTCTGTCATTTAAACCTGAATAACTATCCAAGCTGGGGAACTGGTGCAGTCATTTGGAGGAAAAAAAGACACTTTATATTTTTGAGTTGCCAGGGTTCTTGTGCTGGTTCTTTATCATCTCTGTGGGCTGATATAGCTTCAACTATGTTGTAATTTGAGTATAGTCAGTTGGCATTCTTTCTGCATGTTTTAAGAATACTGAGGCTTTGTGCAGGATCTTTATCTGTAGCTGAGTTATTGTTCTTGATTTCCCAGAGGAGTATATTAGCAAAGTATTTTTGGTGTTGAAGCTTGGGCTGGGATCCAGTAGACAGTGCCTCAGCATAATGGCCAGAAGGTAGGCTCTAGCTCAGCCATGTGAGTCCTCTATATTTCTTCTTGATTGCAGCCGTGCTCCCTCTCAATGCTCTAAAAGTGTGGACTCCTCTCCCACTCAAGGGCTGGCTGCAGATCTCGGCTTGGCACTCCTGGGCTGCACACCACTACCCTGGGGTAAGCTCAGGCTTTATGCTTCTTCCCCAGCTTGCAGACAGCAGGGGAAGGAACCTTGGCAGTGGCTATGCCAGATGGTGTGTCACTGTCTTTTGGGGCTCCACCCCAGAGAAATGCAGAGCCACTGCCAGTCAGTGCATTTCACCTGGGATGGGGTGGCTGCATTGAGGCCTCAAGCTGGGGAGTCTTGCCTGGTGATGACTGAGGTGGGGGGCCCTTACTGGGGGACTGACTGGCCTCTTCTCCTTAGGGTGGCTGTGGCTTGCTGGATGTGTGGTTAAAGCACTCAGGGTCTTTGGTTCTTTTTCAGTTTGAGGGCGGGAAGGGCAGTACCACTGTAGCAGCAGTGGCAGAGAGGCTGTTGGTTGCCTTTGAGAGCTCCACCCGAGAAAAATGCAGAGCCGCTGTTACTAGGGATGTTTAGCCAGAGGGTGGGACAGCTGCTCTACTGGCACTGGTGATCTGAGTTAGGACCCCCACTGCTGAAGGGTATTGGGTTCTGGATCACAGCAAGGAGAGACTGGGCTACTCTTGTATAGCGACTGTGTCATGCTAGCAGTGCAAGTGAAGCCCTCAGGCCCTTTGTTTCTTCTCCAGGTCAAGAGCAGCAGGGCAGAACCACCATCGTGGCAGTGCCAGAGGGGTGATCAGTTGCCTCTAGGAGCCCTTCTCCGGGAAAGAAACACAGAGCCACTGTTTGTGGAAATCCTCAACTAGGGCGGGAGAGCTGTTCTGCTATCCCAAGCCATGGGCCTTGCTTGCTAAAGAATGTGGGCGAGAGACTCATAAGGAAGAGAGACTGGGCTCCTCTTCACATGGTGCCTGCAGTACGCTGGAGGTTCTAGTGGAGCCTGGACCAGACCTATTTTTCCTTTCCCAGCCCAAGGGCAGTCAGGGAGGTACCACTCCAGCTGCAGTGACAATGGGGCTATGGGTTGTCTCTAGGATTTCATCTTCAGTGAAATGCAGAGCTACCACCCACTCAAGTGGTCAGGAGGGGATAGGGTGATTGCGCAAGGGCTCAGGTCAAGAGCCACTGCCCAGTGAAGAGTAGTGGATGTGGGAATGCTTGTGAAAAACAATCTGTCTGTTTTTCTATAAGGTGTCTGTGCTGTACTAGGGGTCTGCATCAGTCTCCCACTACTTGCTACCTCCCGAGCCTGAGGGCAATGAGAGGGAGCACTGTGGGGCAGCATAAATGGTGGCCTACTTGCTCCCTCTGAGAGCCCTCTTACAGAAAAGCACAGAGATGCTATCAGCCTGAGAGCCAAGGCACGGAGTTACTGAGGTGCCAGGTTATTAGGCCCTGCTCAGCAAGGAGTAATAGGGATAGGAACCTGCATGGGAAACAGTCTGGTCACTTTTTTGTAAGGTGGCTGTGCTGTGCTGGGGTGCCATGATACTTCCTAATTACTGCCTACCCTCCAGAGCCTGAGGACAACAAGATGGGGCTTGCAAAGCAGCAGAAAACCATGGCTGTCTCTACCTCTGGAGCTCTGTCCCACGGCAGCAAGAGCTGCTGCCAGCCTGAGCGCCTAAGCAGTGGATGGCTGAGGTCCCACATCAGGAGCCCCTGCCCTGAGAAGTAGCAGGGGTCAGGATCTTGTGCGGAAAACAGTCTGGCTGCTTTTTTGTAAGGCAGCTGCACTGTGCTGGGTGTCTGCAATAGTTCCTAATTGCCCTGTGCCTTCCTGAACCTGAGGGTAACTAGAGGGAGACTTGCAGAGCAGCAAAAATGGTGGCCTGTGTCTCCTTCTGAGAGCTCCACCCCAGGGAAGTACAGAGCTGTTCCTGGCCCAAGAACTCAGGCAGGGCTGAAGTGACCTCACTAGCATCACAGGCTAGAGGACCTTATCCTGCAAAGTGCTTCAGAGGCCTTCAACCCATCACTGCTCAGCCCCATGGATTTGGCCCCTTTCCTGCAGGAGTAGAGGGAGTCTGGTCTCTCATGTTAACTGAGCTGCAGCAGCTGGGGCCATGGTGCCTGGGGTTGCAAGGCTTTCAGGACTCCATGTATGCCTGAGCAGTGGCTCTTCCCATGCTCCATGTAGCTCTCCGTGTCAGTCTGGAGGCCCCTGTGTTGGGGACCATGGATGCATCCCCCCTGACCCCAGGAATGCAGAGGTCTGTGGCAGAATTTTGGGTCCCTGAAGACTCTTATTCACTGCTTCTGTGTAGTGGGCAGACATTCCCTGCTCCATGCCACTTCTAGGAGGACTGTTGTTCTGTCTTGCTCTTCTCTGTTATGCATAGGTCAAGCTGTTTCCCGGATGAATCATAGTGTGTCAGCATGTCTGTTCCGGGTGAAGAACTAGTGTCCACTCATCACTCTTTCTTTTCTTGGTAAGAGCCAAGCACACAAGCCGTTTCTAGTCAGCCATCTTGGCCTGACATTTGCTATTTTCTAGTTTACGTAAAGCAGCCCTTATTCATGCAACAATTCCTAAATCATCTGAGTAATTTTCTTCCTTCCTCATAGTTTCAGTATTAGTTTCTAGCAATACTTTATTATTGATATAAGAAAGTCATAAAACTGTTATTTTAGAAATTAAAATATTTTATGGTATAGATTATGAGCAATATTTGAAAATACATTTATCATTGTTAAGGTACAACATTATAACAATGCACAGTTATTTATGAAAACATTAAATAATTCAAGTTAAGTCCTTAATAATTTACTTTTGTCTCCTTGACCTACAGAGTATTATGGTAATGCATAACATTTTAATATTACTGAGGTGTTTCCTTATATTTCTGACAATGCTTTCTTTTTATAGAATGATGCTATATAATTCTATGTATAGAGTTTCACTACTCTCATGGTTCTACCTTGTATCAATATGCAATTAACTGTTTTGTACAATTTTTTATTTGGGTGATAATACCTAACATGAGACCTACCTTCTTAAATGTTGAGGTACACATACAATATTGTTAACTAGAACAATATTGTACAGCAGATCTCTAGAAGTTATCATCTTGGATAACTTAAACTTTGTAGCCTTTGAGTAGCAATGCCCCATGTCCTCCTCCCTCCAGCCCCTGGCAATCACTATTCTACATTCTACTCTTTGCCTGTGTGACAGTTCACTACTTTAGGTAGCTCATATATGTGGAATCAAGCTGTATGTGTCTTTCTGTGACTGCTTATTTAACTTAGAATAATATCCTCCAGGTGTTTCTATGTTGTTGCATATACAAGGATTTCTTTCTTTATTAAGGTGGAATATTATTCTATATACCTGGAATATTATATGTAGAATATTATTTAACTTCAATAAAGAATGGATAAAGAAAATGTGATTCTTCATTCATTCACACATTGATGAACATTCAGGCTGTTTCTGGATCTTGTCCATTGTGAATAATGCTGCAATTAACATGGGAGTGCCTGTTGTGAGATGATTTCAATTCTTTTGAAAATATATGTAGAAGTGTGATTGCTGGATAAATGATAGCTCGATTTTTAAGTTTTGAAGAACTTTTTCTATAGCAGCTGTAGCATTTTGCATTCTCACCAATAGTGTTCAAAATTTCTAATTTCCTCACAACCCTTGCCAACCTTATCTTTAAAAAATATAGCCATTCTAACTCGTGTGAGGTGATATCTGTTGTGGTTTAATTTTCATTTCCCTGGCGAATTGTGATGATGAGCAACTTTTCATATACTTGTTGACCATTTGTTTTCTTACCATTAACATAATTTTTCTACTATTAATGAAGTTATTTGATTTTCTTTTGCTATTGAGCCCTACCAGTTTCTTATGTGTTTTGCGTATTAATACGTTATCAGATATACAGTTTATACCAACTCAAGTGGTCAGGAGGGGATAGGATGTTTACAAATGTTTGTCCCATTTCTTAGGTTGCCTTTTCACTCTGTTGATTTTTTTTTTTTTTTCTGTATACAGTTTTTTAGTTTGATGTTGTCCTACCTGTGTATTTTTAATTTTGTTTTTTGTGCTTTTGGTGACATATCAAAGAAATTACGCTGAGGCCAATATCATGAAGCTTTTCCTCTATGTTTTTTCTAGGAGCTTTATAGTTTTAGGTTTTACAAATGTGTACTCTGAAAACTACAGGGCATTGATGAAATAAATTAAAGAAGAGAAAAGTAAATGGAGAGACACACAGTGTTCATAGATTAGAAGACTTGACATTGTTGAAACACCTATGTTACCCACAGCAATCTTCAGACTCAATAAAATTCCTATCAAAACCCAATGTCATTTTTACAGAAACAGAAAAAAATACTGAATTTTACGTGGAACTACAAAATATCTGAACACCCAAAGCAGTCTTAAGAAAGAACAGCAAAGTTGGAAGTACCACACTGTTGGATTTCAAAATATATTACAAAGCAACAGTAATTATAACAGCATGGCGGTGGAATAGAATAGAGAGACCAGAAGGAATCCCATGCATATACAGTCAGCTGATCTTTAGCTGGAATATTCTTCAACCAAGAATACACAAATGAGAAAACATAGTCTTTTTAATAAATTTCATTGAGAAAACTAATTCTCCTCATGCAAAACGATGAAATTAGACACTTACATTACTTTACACACAAAAATAAAGTCAAAAGACATTACAGACTTGGACACATAGCTTTTCTGGACCTTAGCTTTCTCATGTATAAATTTTTTCATCTATGAGATGTGGGTACGGATAGTACAAAGTGTATATAGAGCCATAAGTATATTTACTGTGTGTGTGTGTGTGTGTGTGTGTGTGTGTGTGTATGTCAGGCAGTGCTTTGGAAAATAATAAACTAGAAGGAACGATAAAAAGGATGTCTAAGAGGTGGCAATACTCTATTTTTTAATGTTGGTCAGGCAGTATATCTACAATAGTACAACATTTGAGAAGTCAGTAAGAAATAAGAGGAGTAATGTATGTTATGCTCCTAACATGAGTTCTGTTTTATTGTAGTAATTAAATGTTTGACACTTACTTGTGTGCTGTAGATTGCATAAATATTATTATCCTTATATTGAATTTAAAACCTGTGCTTTATTGTTTGCATAATTTTACGATTTCATAGTTATTTAGGTTTTTATTTCTTGAATTTAATTTTTTTCAATCTACCTGGGAAAATAAGGAAAAGGGAGGAGTAAAGAGAAGCGATCATATACTTTATTGAGGCAAATGTATGTGCGTGTGTGTATATATACACATATATATTTTATATATACATATATATTATATATATTTTATATATATATATCTAAAGAGAGAGAGAGAGGGAGAGAGTACAAGTGACAGAAACTGAAACAGAAGGAGACTGAGTCATCTATCCTACAAGCATTTTCGAATACAGTTCCTAATACAGTAGAACATCTTAAATACTTCTTTTATAAATGGCATGAAAAAAATGTCAGAATGGGGATAGTGAGAACAATATGAAAAATAAAGAAAGAAGACTTACAAATTCTAGGAAATGATTTTAGAGAATTTATGAATGAAACTGTGTGCATACTACATTCTGCTATGAGGTTTATATTAAAATAACCTTTATTTTTATCATTTTGAAAATCATTTAAAAATTTTAGTCAGAGCAAAAATTATTAGTAATCCCATCACCAAGAGGTAATCATGGTTACTATTTTACTCTATTTACTTTCTTCTGTTTTTCATTTGTTTTCTAATGAATGTACCTAGCATAGGGCCATTCACTTTGTCATCATCAGACAATTTTATTTTTACTACTCATTATTGTTATGGAATACAAATTTGTGTTTCCCCAAAATTCATATGTTCAAATCCTAAATCTCAATTGGATGCTTTTAGGAGGCATAGTCATTGAGGGGTAATTATGTATATAGGATAGAGCCCTCATGATTGAATTTGTGTCCTCATATCAGGGATACAAGAGAGCTTATTTTCTCTCTCTCTGTTTTCTGCCATGGGAGAATATAAGAAGAATATCACCATCTGGAAACCAGTGGGCAGGCCTTCACCAGGCATTAGATCTGCCAGCATCTAGATTTTGGACTTCTCAGCTTCCAGAACTATGAGAAACAATTGTTTGTTGCTTAAGCCAACAAGTTATGGTAATTTTTTAGAACAACCTGCACTAAGACAATTTATTATTATTATTATTATTGTTATTATTATTAGATGGAATCTCACTCTGTTGACCAGGCTGGAGTGCAGTGACATGATCTCAACTCACCCCAAACTCCACCTCCTGTGTTCAAGCAATTCTCCTGCCTCGGCCTCCTGAGTAGCTGGGATTACAGGCATGCGCCACCACACCCGACTAATTTTTTATTTATTTATTTATTTATTTATTTTAGTAGAGATGGGGTTTCATCATGTTGGTCAGGCTGGTCTTGAACTCCTGACGTCGGGTAATCCACCTGCCCCAGCCTCCCAAAATGCTGGGATGACAGGCGTGAGTCACTGTGCCCAGCCAAACTAAGACAATTATTAAAGCCACTAAAACATCTGTAGGGCAGAGAATCTTTATAAAATTACCAGGTCTTTTATTCTGTATCTCTTTCCTTAATGAATTCAACAAGAATAGCAAATGCAGAGATAGATATAGATAGATCGATAGATAGATCGATAGATAGATAGATAGATAGATAGATAGATAGATCAATCTGTTTTCAAAAATGAGAATTTGTGTATACCATTCTGGTTACATTATTATGGGAATGTGTTTGTAGATAAAAGTTTGAAATACGACAAACAACTAGGTACAGTGGCTTACTCCTATAAACCCAGCACTTTGGGAGGCTGAGACACGTGGATCACTTGAGCCCAGGTGTTCAAGACCAGCCTGGGCTACATGTCGAAACTCTGTCTCTACAAAAAATACAAAAATTAGCTGGGCATCGTGGCATGTGCTTGCAGCCCCAGCTAACCAGGAAACTGACAGTGGGTGATCACTTGAGCCTGAGAAGTTGAGGCTGCAGTGAGCCATGACTGCGCCACTCTATTCCAGTTTGAGTGACAGACTAAGACTCTGTCTCCAAATAAATAAATGAATAAACAACTAAAAAAGTGTGGGAGAATTATTTTAGAGACACATTCATTAATGAACAAAGCTTTAAAACACAAGTATTCATTAATAATCTTCAAAATTTGAATGACAGTAGTATAGGCTCAAATGTGCAGATAAAAACATTAAAAAGTGCTTAGTTGTGTACATCATTTTCTTTCATTTTATAGACCTCTCTTTAATTTGCATAATTCTATACAATAAATAGTATACAAGTTTATACGGTAAATTGTTGTCTTCTATTATTTCTAGAATTATAACTATATATGAAAAATTTTAAAATATGATATTCTAATTGAAGTGTCTTATCTCCCAGTGAGCCATATTTTGGAATTCTAGAGGTGGGAGAAGACTTTTCAAACCCAGTTAATCTTTAAACAAATTCATGTACATAAAACTTATATTAATATTCTTCATAGTTGTATCATAAAAATATCCACTTCAAAAACTTAGAAATACATTTGAAAATTAATATTTATTCACAGTTTTATTATTTTAGGTTCATATTTGAGGAACAATTTGATATATATGATACAATGTTGGAATCAGGGAATTAGAATCGTATATGTAAAATAAAATAAAGGAATGAGATTATTTAGTTTAAAAAAAATTATTTCAAGCCAGGCTCACTGGTGGGCACCTATAGTTCCAGCTACTCAGAAGACTGAGACAGGAGGATCCCTTGACCCGAAGAATTTAAGTCTATAATATGCCATCATGGTGCCTAAAAGTTGCCACTGAACTTCAGCCTGGGCAACATAGCAAGACTCCCATCTCTTAAAGAAGAAAAAAAAGAAATCACTTTAAACTGTGAAGTTTTCTGTTTTCTTTCAAGATCTGCAAATATTGTGATATAAAAGAAATAATAACATTTAATTCCTTGGGAAAAATGTTTGGTAGTTGATAATATTTTCATGGATGGAATATTCAGACAAGACTTTGAATATATTTTACTTACAAATTAAATGTCCTTTACATTTATATAGAATTAAAAACAAATATAAGAACATTCTAACTGCCTTTCTATCTTGAAATTCCAAGTACTTCTGACTTAAAGAAGAAAAAATATGTCAAGGAGGGCTAAAAAGTACCCTAACACATTAATAATTTTAAGTTTATAGAGTCATGCATATATTAATAGAAAATAATATACATAAAATTAATGATCTTCTGTGTCAAAAGAGAAAAGGTATTTGTGATTTCTATCCTTTGTTACACGTAAATACATGTCTCAGAGAGAGACTCTGAGACTCTCCTAAAAATTCGAAACCACAAATTTCTTCCAGTGTGATTGATTTATCATGGAACAATTTGAGGATAAAATGAATTTTTTGTTGTATATCTACAGTTTTATTTACAAAAAAATGCTACATAGATATAGAAAATTACACCAAACTAAATTCAGTTATATAGAGATACTTCATAATGTATTCCTTTATTTATTGGAGAGTAGATTCACTCTTTCTCTAATTAATTCACAATGTAACTACCTTATCTGTTGGTTGATAAATCTTGGAAATTGAAATTATTACTTGCCACTCAAGCAAAGTTACCTGCCTATTCCAGAATGCATATGTGTATATTTAGCCGAAATAATGGATTAAAGTGGATCAGTCAGTTCATTTATCATGGCTTTGACTATACAACTTAATAAGTAAAATCAATCAAAAATTCATCAAATAGTGCCATGTTTTAGTTTTGTAGATGAAACCCTAAATTTGAAGGCTGTTATTTGCCCTTGCCAAAATATTCTATAGTCTGGGGATAATCCCAAACCCTACACATTTGTGGCACTGCCCTGCTGGATGCTTGTGTTAACTATAGAAGATCATTCTATTTGATAATGACACAATTAGTATTTCATATATGAAAAATAGAAATCTCTTCTATAACCAGAGTCCAAACTGGTCCTAATTATTCCAAACTCCTTGCATTAATTGCTAGCATAATTTCCTCCGCTTGACCTGTGACTTGATTCTAAACAAAACATATGGGAACACTGATGAGATGTCACTCTTGTAATCGTGCTACCTAAGACTGTCGTGTCTGTCTTTCTGGAAGACTGTCTCCTTTGCTGGCTTTGATGAAGCACGTGGTCATGTTAGGGAAGGTCACATAGCAGAGAATTGAGAGTAGTTTCCAGCCAACTAAGAAGTAGAACTAAGGGTGACCTTTAGCTAACAGCCAGGAAGAAATCGAGGCCACAGTCTAACAGCTGACAAGGAATTTAATGCTGCCAACAACCACATCACCTTGGAAGTGGATCCATCTCCAGTTCAGCCTGCCCATGAGAAACCACATCTGACTGGCATGATTGTAGCTTTGTAAATGAGCCACCTAAGTCGTGCTTAGACTTATGGTTCCATATATGGAAAAACTACGAGATAATAAATGTGTGTTTTTTAAAGCTGCTAAGTGTGCTAAGTGTAAGGTAATGTTATGAAACAATAGATAATACACCAAACATTCAAAAATGCTGGACAATTTGACAATGATTTAACCTTACAAATACATTTATCAGTATTGTCCTTTACCTAAATTCAGGAAAATGAATACAGTCAGTCCTGCTATACCACTTGTGTTGAAACCACAAATTTCTTCCAATGTGATTGACTTGTTGTGGAATAATTTGAGAATAAAATGAATTTTTTGTTGTATATCTAATTTCATTTGCAAAAAATACTAGATAGATATAGAAAATTACAGCAAACTAAATTCAGTTATATAGAAATACTTCATAATGCATACACACTCATCTCATGACAATGAACCGTGCCAAGCCACATCTGGTGTAAAAATATTTGGTAGATTTTTATCTTATTTTAAGTAATTGTCCTTCTCCCGCTTCACAATAACTGGCTGTATACTGTTTTCAACAGCCACCCGGGCCATATGACCTCCAGCCTCCTCTCAGGCCTTTTTGCACTTTCCCTTTTCTTCTCTGATGTTTTTCTTCCTTTACCTCTCTTTCCTCTTACTCTTTTCCTTTCTCTCTCTCTCTCTCTGTCTCTCTCTCTCTCTCTCTCTGTCTCTTACTTTTGTTTGGTTTTCTTTTTCTTTTACATCATGAGCCAGGTGGGCAGATCAGAAGGAACAGAGCACTCACTTTTGCAAGAAAACTTCACCTCTTTTTTCAAGGTAAAATGCCCTATGTATTGTAGCATTATGTCTCCTGGCCTTTTAACATGCATAAAACTGTGCTAACCTTTTATATTGGTTCTTTTTTATGTGTCAGTGACAAAGTTTTTGAGTGAAAAGGCCCTAAAGGCATTTTCCCATAAACTCTCTAGGTTTATAGTGTGATTTTACATAGCATGGTATATTTTAGGAGTATATATGTCACGTTACAGCAAAATTGGCTATACAGACCTCAACAGAATTCAAATTGCTTCATACATTGCCTACATTTCCATGCTCGGTGTCTTTGTATTCATGTTATTTGCTCAACCCTAAATGACTTCAACCTGCACACATAGAAGCTGAATCTAATCTCTAGACTTATCTCTTCTTCTAAGAAGCCTGTTATCTTCAAATGTAAATCATTTTTCTCTCCTTTAAACGCCATTGAACTTTGTCTTTCTCTTCCTTATTTTTCCTATAACTATTTGTCCTTGCTCGTATTTTTTCTGGTAAAATATCAAAATGCTTGTGGGCAGAACCTGCTTCTTGTATCAACTGTATCATAAAGCATTCTGCCTCATATGTTTTAAATTTTAAAAAACTTTTGAGAACAGACTATGCAGAAGGAATTAATCCACTTCACATGAATGCATACTCTTATGATGATTTTCATCAGAATAGCAGGAATGTTCTGAGTTCCCTATTTTATCAAGATTAATCACTGTAAGAGGACTATAATCAATATTTTCTTTTCTATAAAACAATAAATTTTATATTGGTGCTGTACACCAATACTAGCTAATGGAAACTTCTGGAATGATAAATATATTCTTAATCTGTGCTGTTTAATTTTGTCATCACTAGATACATATGAGTTTTAAGTGTTTAAAATGTTTCAATTGTAACTGATGTAATTTATAATTTTATTCAAGTTGCAGGGAACACTGGCCACACCACCCTAATCTTATTATGCAAATAGACTTTCCACTTGGCCAGTTCCATTTTATCTGCTGCTTACTGTACATATGGCTAGCAAAGAGAAGGGAACATGGAGCCACCATTTTGAATATGCCTAGGGCCAGAATTCACCTGTGAAAACTTCCAGCTTGCTTGATTATGTCTGCAGTTCAATTTTACAGGCTGATCTTTGTTAGAAAAGAAAATTATCTGGGGGCTGCTTTTCATTAAAAGAAAAACCTTGCAAAGGACTCTGGTACCCTCACTATCTACCTAAGTAATTTCTTCTTAACTCCTGTATCACTGATATGATGTCAATAAATCTCATGTCACATGATAAAGAAAAAAGAAAGGAGAAAGAAAAAGATAAATTTTTTAGTACAAGTGTATACATGCACAAACACAGTCTTAACAAAATAAGAAGGAAATCCTCATGACAATTACAGTCCTTATTTCTGCAACTGGTCATGTGGTTGCAGCTGGTGTTGATGACTACCTTCTTCTTTTTTTTTTTTTAATTTAATATTTTTTTTTTATTATTATACTTTAAGTTCCAGGGTACATGTGCATAATGTGCAGGTTTGTTACATATGTATACTTGTGCCATGTTGGTGTGCTGCACCCATCAACTCGTCAGCACCCATCAACTCGTCATTTACATCAGGTATAACTCCCAATGCAATCCCTCCCCCCTCCCCCCCCTCCCCATGATAGGCCCCGGTGTGTGATGTTCCCTTTCCTGAGTCCAAGTGATCTCATGTTCAGTTCCCACCTATGAGTGAGAACATGCGGTATTTGGTTTTCTGTTCTTGTGATAGTTTGCTAAGAATGATGGTTTCCAGCTGCATCCATGTCCCTACAAAGGACACAAACTCATCCTTTTTTATGGCTGCATAGTATTCCATGGTGTATATGTGCCACATTTTCTTAATCCAGTCTGTCACTGGACGTTTGGGTTGATTCCAAGTCTTTGCTATTGTGAATAGTGCTGCAATAAACATATGTGTGCATGTGTCTTTATAGCAGCATGATTTATAATCCTTTGGGTATATACCCAGTAATGGGATGGCTGGGTCATATGGTACTTCTAGTTCTAGATCCTTGAGGAATCGCCATACTGTTTTCCATAATGGTTGAACTAGTTTACAATCCCACCAACAGTGTAAAAGTGTTCTTATTTCTCCACATCCTCTCCAGCACCTGTTGTTTCCTGACTTTTTAATGATTGCCATTCTAACTGGTGTGAGATGGTATCTCATTGTGGTTTTGATTTGCATTTCTCTGATGGCCAGTGATGATGAGCATTTTTTCATGTGTCTGTTGGCTGTATGAATGTCTTCTTTTGAGAACTGTCTGTTCATATCCTTTGCCCACTTTTTGATGGGGTTGTTTGATTTTTTCTTGTAAATTTGTTTGAGTTCTTTGTAGGTTCTGGATATTAGCCCTTTGTCAGATGAGTAGATTGCAAAAATTTAAAAATAAGAAGGAAATCCTCATGACAATTACAGTCCTTATTTCTGCAACTGGTCATGTGGTTGCAGCTGGTATTGATGACTACCTTCTTCTACTATTCATTCTGTATTCCCTTTTCCTTCAGAAAGCACCTCAGCAGGTCATAGATTTTTACCCAGTGGAGTGAACCAAACCATCATTCTTGAAGTGTCTAGGCCATTTGTAGTCCTGCTTGGATTGGGCTGTTGTAGTTTCCCATTGACCTTAATCACAGGACCTGACAATACTAAAAGACGCCCTAAGGCATCTCTTGTATTCCATGCATACCCTTCCTTACCTCCATTGTGGAGTAGTAGACTGATTTCATCTTAATAGTCTGGGTCAATCACCCCAGCAAACACTGTAACTCCCTCTTTATCCTGTTGACTTAGAGGTAGGAGGAGTCCAAAGTGGCCAGGTGGCAATCTTAGCCTCCAGTTTAATGGAATCATTGTTGTGTTTCCTGGTAGCAGCATTCTTCCCTCTGGAACTAATACTTCTAGGCCAGCAGAACACAATGTCAGAACAGGAAGCAAAAATTGTACTAGTGGGTCAATAGAGGTGATGGTGAGAGGTACCAATTCCATGTCCACCCCTTGAATTACTGGACCCCGTGAATCCTGGCTATGGGAGTAATAGCACCATATATACGATGCTGATTCAGGGAATACACAACTGTCTGAATAACTTTGCCTCACACTTCCAAAGTTCTGTCACCTAGTTGGCATTGTAATTGTGACTTCAAAAGGCCACTTCACCATTCTATTAGTCCAGCTGCTTCAGGATAATGAGGAACATGGTAAGACCAGTAAATGTTATGAGCATGAGTCCACTGTCACACTTCTTTAGCTTTTTTAGCCATAAAATGAGTGTCTTGGTCAGAGGCAATGCTGTGTGGAATCCCTCAGTGGTGGATGAGGCATTCCGTGAGTCCATGGATGGTAGTCTTGGCAGAAGCATTTCGTGCAGTACAGGCAATCCCGTATCTGGAGTAAGTGTCTATTACAGTGAGTACCAACTATTGTCCTTTCCATGATGAAAGAAGTCCAGTATAATCAACCTGCCACCAAGTAGCTGGATGATCACCCCAAAGAACAGTACCATATTGAGGGCTCAGTGTTGGTCTCTGCTGCTGGCAAATTGGGCACTCGGCAGTGGCCGTAGTCAGGTCAGCCTTGGTGAATAAAAGTCCATGTTGATGAGCCCATGCATAATCTCCATCTCTGCTGCCATGGCCACTTTGCTTATGGTCCCATTGGGCGATGACAGGGATGGTCAGGGAAGGAGGCTGAGTGGTGTCCATAGAATGAGTCATTCTATCCTTGTGATTATTAAAATCCTCCTCTACTTAGGTCACCCTTTGGTGAGCACTGACATGAGATAGAAATATCTTTACAGTTTTTGACCACTCAGAGAGGTCCTTCACATACCTTTTTCCCAATTTCTTTGTCATCAATTTTCCAATCATGCTTCTTTCAAGTCCCTGACCATCCAGCCAAACCATGGGCTACAGTCATGAATCAGGATACAATTACACATCTTGTCTTTTCTTCTTCAACGCAAAGTGCACAACCAGGTGCACTGCTCAAAGTTCTGCCCACTGGGAAGATTTTGCTACACCACTGTCCTACAGGGATGTCCTAGAAAGGGGCTGTAGTGATGCAGCTTTTCACTTTCGGGTGGTTCCTGCACATTGTGCTGAACCATCTGTAAACAAGGCCCTAGTTTTCTCTTCCTCCATCAACTGATCATAGAGAACACCCCATGGGGCCATTGGTGAAGGCTTGAAGAGAAAAGGCAGGATGGCAGGAGTGGGGACCATGGGCATTTGAGCCACTTCCTCATGTAACATACGTATGCCCTGGCATGCAAATGTCTCACCAATAAGTCTAGTGTGTTTGCTACTTCTCACTCACCAGGTCCAGTAAGCATAATGTCATCAATGTTATGGACCAGTGTGATATCTTGTGGAAGGGAAAAGTGATCAAGATCTCTGTGAACAAGATTATGGCACAAATCCAGAGAGTAGATATATCCTGAGGTAGGACAGTGAACTTATATTGCTGGCCTTGACTGCTGAAGATAAATTGCTTCTGGTGGGTCTTATGGACAGGAATGGAGAAAAGGCATTTGCCAAGTCAATGACTGCATACTGGGTACTAGGAGATGTGTTAATTTGTTCAAGCAATAAAATCACATATTGTACAGCAGCTGCAACTGGAATCACTTCTTGGTTAAAGCTTACGATAATCCACTGTCATTATTCAAGATCCATCTGTCTTCTGTATAGGCCAAATATAAGTGTTGAATCGGGACTTGGTGGGAATCACTACCCCTGTGTCTTTCAAGTCCTTGATCGTGGCACTAATCTCTGTGATTTCTGCAGGGAAGCAATACTGTTTTTGATTTATTATTTTTCTAGGTAGAGGCAGCTCTAAAGGCTTCCATTTGGCCTTTCCCACCACAATAACCCTCACTCTACCCATCAGAGAGCCAATGTGGGGATTCTGCAAGCTGCTAAGTGTATCTATGCCAATGATGCATTCTGGGGAAATGACCACAGGATGAGTCCGAGGATCCACTGTAAGTTGGACCTAAGCTGAAACTCCATTAATCACATGACTTCCATATGCTCCTACTTTAACTGGAGGACCACTATGATGTTTTAAGTTCCCAGGAATCAACCTCAGCTAATATCCAGTAGTCTCCAAAACTTCGGATCATTCCCTTTATCCCAACGCACAGTTACCCTGATAAAAGGCTGGAGGTCTCATTGGCAAGAACAAGATAACGATTACAGAAGAAGTTGTCAGTAGTGTAATGAGCTTCTTCCTCAAGGGGACACAACCTCCCCTTTATTCAAGGGGTACTGAGTCTGTAAAATGGTTCAAGTCTGGAAATTGATTGAGGGACCATGATTCTCTGTTTTTATGTTTCAAATTAGTCTTTTGTCCACTCGATCTAGAAGTTTTCTGCTTATACAAATTAGGTAAGAATGCAGTAGGCTTCCTTTCAACTTTACTTCTAGGAACACCATGATTAATTAGCCAATGCCAGAGCTCTACACAAGTCAGACTATTCTGATTGCTGTTTTGCCCCTGCTGTTCATTATGGTAACTACGCCCATCTTGTTTTTGATGGTTGAGTGCCACCGCTTGACCCCTGTCACCCTGGGATCCAATTATTCCCATTGCATTTAAATTTTGTAGTTGAGTGACTGTGGTTTCCACTGTAATATCTACATACAAAGAAGAGCAATCACACAGCTCTTCAAGGATGCAGGTTCTCCCCTCTCAAATCTATTTTGCAAGCTATTGGTGAAGGGTATGTTTTCTGTACCCACCCAGCTGGGATGAGTGGGTCTAAAGTGACAAATCCACTCTAGCATCCCAATGTCCCTAAGCCTTTGGATCTCTTCCTCTAAATTAAATCAAGGGAGATCAGGCATTTCCAGCTTACACTCACAGTGCACCATATTTTGATCCATATTTCAGCTAATCAACCAAATAAACTATTAGAACCTTTTTTAACTCCCCAAACTGCAATATTAAATGCAGAATCCCTGATTAGTGGACCCATATCAATAAATTCCACCTTATCAAGCTTTATGTTCCTTTCAACATTATCCCACACCCTTAATATACATTCCCATGCCTGTTCTCCAGAGTTTTGCTTATATAAACTAGAAAACTTAAACAGTTCTTTTCAAGTGTAGCATACTGCCTTGTGGATCACACTCTGAACCTCACCTCTAGGGGCCTGTTGGAACTTGAGTCTAATTATAGGTCTAGAAGCAAACAGGGGTGTTGGGAGTGGGTCCTGAGGAGAATCCACATTGTTTTTCTTGGCAACTGCCCCAGGAAGGCCATCACTGTTGCCTCAGGCCGTGTACGGTTAATCTCCTCAGACAAAGGTGGAAAGGCTGATGGCAGTACAGATAGGGAAGGGGATATTGCCACCACTGTGGTTAAGGAGGCTGTTTCCTCTGGCAAAAAAGCCTCATCAACATTTGGGATCCCACTGCCCGCAGCCTCATCAGGGTTCTCCCACATGTCCCCATTTCAAGTTTTAGGGTCTCATTCTTTTCCAATCAAGGTCCTCACTTTAAAATAGACATCTGGTGAGACTGAGTGCACACCTTTTGTGGCAGGCAGTCACTCACATGATAAACCTTATGTCTGATTTTCTGCAAATTCTGCCCTTTGTCTACAGAAGATGAGATTCTCATTTAGGGCAATCTTAGAAGACTTGACACTCGGCATGTGCGTCTGGAGCCAGGAGTTAGAATCCCTGAGCTCATCTTTTTATTTTTATTTTTTTTGTATCACTTTGTCCAGTGAACTTAGAAGCACCCAGCCAGCTTCATAATATTCCTTGGTTCTTCACATATCGTCAAAGGTATTATGTATAGAGTCATTAAACACCTTGCCTCTGAAGAGTAGTGAAACAGGAGTATTAAATGCATTTATTTTGCATAACTCTCTAAACACCTCATGCCAAGGACTGTCGGTATTCTCTATACTATTAGAAATAAGAGTCTTTAGCATTTTAGGTTATAATCATATTAAGCAGCCAACTCCAGAAACCCCAAACCAATTAAAGAAACCCATTCTTAAAATTCTGTTCCTCTAGAACCACCCCACTTCTGCTAAAAATATGAATTAGTCTGGGTTCTTTAGAGGGACAGGACTAATAGGATAAATGTATATATGAAATAAAGTTTATTAAGAAGAATTGACTCCCACGATCACAAGGTAAAGTCCCAAGATAGGTCATCTGCAAGTTGAGGAGAAAGGAAGCCAGTGGTGGATCAGTTGGATTCCCAAAACCTCAAAAGTCGGGAAGCTGACAATGTAGCCTTCAGTCTGTGGCCAGAGGCCTGAGATCCCCTGGCAAACCACTATTGTAAATCCAAGAGTCTAAAACCTGAAAAAAGTTGGAGTCTTATGTTCAAGGTCAGGAAACATCCAGCATGGGAGGAAGATAAAGCCCAGAAGACCAAGCGTGTCAAGTCCTTCCACATTTTTCTGCCTGCTTTTATTCCAGCCATGCTGGAAGCTGATAAGATTGTGCCCACCCAGATAGAGGATAGATCTACCTCTCCCAGTCCACTGACTCAAATGTTAATCTCCTTTGGCAACACCCTCACAGACACACCTGGGAAGAATACTTTGCATCCCTCAATCCCATCAAGTTGACACTCAATATTAACCATCACATCTATCTAGTAAGAATGTTTGAAATTATATAAAAATAAATCAGACATTTTACATCTGAAAGTGATTTACCTACTTGTCTCTCCACAGGAAAAAAAGGTTTTTTCCCCCAATATTTTTACAAACATATGCTGTTTCACCACAATTATTTTTATATTACTTTGTTGATATGAAATACTACTATTACATTCTTTGATTTTAATCTGATATTCTTATTTCTTAATTTTGAGTAGATTGATGAACTTGTTTACTTTCGTACTCACTTTTTCTCTTAAATTAAAGTTGTAAAATTCCCTTTTAGTGTGTGGAAAACTTGAAAAAAATAATCCAGAAGTGGAGTAGTTGATGATGAAAAAGTCAAGTCTATAAACCAGTTCATAGAGGAAGCCGGAATGCTACTCTTTTCATGCCCACCCACACATGCATGAGAATCCTCAAGCCAATCCTACCCTCTAACCACACAAAAAATCTAGGCCAGTCTCTTTGCTATTTTAAGCCATTTTCACACCTGCTTGGAAGCTAGCCCTACATTTCCCAAAAAAACTCATTATGTTACTAATAGACTTTCACTTACCCCTTGATGCATATGTGGTATCATCATTCTTAACATCTACTCCAAATTTTGTGTGGTGTGACTCATATTTTTTTAAATGACCATAATATGATACATAATGTTATCCTAATCACACCCTATACAATTTTATGATTTGAGAAGTTGTTGTGAGTCAGCTCTGAATTTTGTCTAATATCTTCTTCTTATTTTTTGTAATAGCAATATCACTATACAAAATTGATGGCCTGCTTAATTATAATTGCTTGCTTTTCCTTGTGAGCAATTGGGCATATGAAATAATTGTCACTAATTCTGTCTCTAAAAGACACATTTTAATCAAAGCAATTGTGGTATACTTTAGAGTGGTTCTCAACATTTGTCCATATCCTAATCCCCAGAATGTGTGAATACATTATCTTGCAGGGTAAAAGGAACATTGCATATATGATTGAGTTCAGGATCTTGAGATGGGGAGATTATCCTGCATTTTTTGTCTGGGTGGGCACCATGCAGTCACCGAAATTCTCACAAGAGGGAAGTATGATGATCAGAATAAGAGAGAACACGTGAGATTGGAAACCGAGGTCAGTGAAGAGAGATGGCGCTACACTGCTGGCTTTGAAGCTGAAAGAAGACGGTCATGGGCCAAGGAATGTAGATGGTCCCTAGAAGCAGTAAGAGATGAGGAAACAAATTATCCACTAGATGCTATGAAAAGATGTAGTTTTGTTGATCTATTTGTTACTTCTCACCTCCAGAACTAAGAGAATAAATGTGTGTTGCTTGAAGCTACTAAGTGTGTGACAATTTGTCACAGTGGCAATAGGGCATTAATATAATGATAAAATGAAGAAAACGACTTGAGATAATTTTTTCCAATATTGCCTTCAGGAGAACAAGTTGATTCATTATTGCAACCTAGATCCCAAAAGTTACTCTGGTTTGTGTGCCTTTCAAAGACTGATGGAGTTTTTCTTTCAGTTTTTTAAGCTACCTCATGTTGTTATATTGAATTTGAGTTTTAGTCAAATTTACCACGTTTGTTTCATATTTCCTGAATTTAAAGACCAATAACTAACATAATCTACTTTCCTGGGCTATTTCAAAATCAAATGAAATAAAGCAAGCGATTTTCTCAATAAAATATGGTCACTGTTATTTTTATTAATATAATGGTTCCTGATGTTTTCAAAATTGTCATTATGATGAAGTGTAACGGAAACAAGGAAATAGGGTAATGCCAGCCCTTCTGAAACTCCTTTGCTTCATCCAATTCCAATCATTTCCTCCTTCATAAAGGTAGCCACTAGCTGGATTTCAAAAACTGCATTTGTAATTTTGCCTGTTTTAAACTCCATAGAAAGTGAATCACAAAATACATCTATATTTATTGTTTTTTTCTTAACATTATATTTGCAAAATTCTTCCATGTTAATGCATGCAGGTAAATTTCATTTATATATCCTGTTGTGTAAAATTGTGTTGTTTATATAAACCATAAAGGATTTATTCAATATTCTATGGATGGAATTTCAATTTTTTTCTAGTTTTTGGCCTAAATTGATAATGCTGCTAGAACATTTTTGCATGTATCTTTTGGTAAATATATGCATTGGTTTATGTTAGTTATTTTTATCAGGAATACAATTTTGGGGCCAAAGTATATTAATAACATTAAAGGCAAATGACTTTCCAAAGTTGCTGCATCAAAACCCATTTCTACAATAAGTGCATAAGAATTTCAATTTGTCCATATCTTCAAAAATATTTCTTAATGTTAACCATTTTGACATTAATATTCTCATGGGTAAGTAGTAATAGCTCACTGTGCTTTAATTTGAATTTCTCTGATAACTAATGAGGTTAAGCAAACTTTCTTATGTTTATTACTTATTTGAATATTCTCTTTTGTGAAGCCTGACCAGGTATTTTGCACATTTTCTGTTCTGGATTTATAACTGATTTGAAGGAGTTTTTATACACACTTGTTATAAATCTGTTAGTTTTCTTCTCAGAAATACATCTCCTAATGTTTGTCTTGCCTTTTACATATGTCAACTGTATTTTTTGCTTAGCGTAAATTGTTAATTTAAATATAATTTATCAATTTTTGCTTTATGGTTACACACTTAGTTTTCAATTTTTTTTAGTTTTCAATGTTTTTATCCTAAATATAAAAAGATAGTACCTATTATCTTATATATGTTCTGTTATTTTGCTTTTTTATTTAAATATATACTCTACCTACAACTAACTTTTGAGGGGAGTTAGATATCATGTAAGGAAATAATTAACACATGTCTGTTTGCTTAGTCCCTGAATGTTTCCTGAATGTTTCCAAAGTAGCCTGGAACCATGATGGACTCTTGTTCACCTCGGGCAATATAGAGCTCAGAAGGTTATTTATGTTAATAGCTGATAATTTTTCACACCTCGAGTCACAGGCTGTGCAAATAAGCTTGTCATGATTGCTTTGACAAACATCAAGACTAATGATATGCACCTGGTTTCATTTTGGAGTTTCTGAGTTTCAGTAACCATGGCTGGTCACATAACAGGGTATGCCCATGTATCCAGCCCTCTATCAAAGCCCTGAACACTGAGACTCAGGCATCCTTCCCTGGTAAGGGACACTTTGCATATATCATTGAAATTCACAGCCAGAGAGAAAAGTGCATTCTATTCAGTCCCAGAAAAAAAGATTAAAAGAAAAAGAATGTGGGATCCTACATCTTACTCCTTGAAAATTGGCCAACTGTGTATCTTTTATCCTCTTTCTGTTGCTCTGTGTCAGTTTACTGTAATAACTCATAGTTACATGAATAAATTGCTATTGAGTCCTGGAAGTACTTGTAGCAAATCAATTGAGAGTGTAGTCTTGAGATCATCAAAACAGGTCAAGATTTATTTTCTTCTATATTAATATACAAATGACTCAGTATTATTTATCAAAAGACCTTCCCCCACCCCGCCCCCACTGCTCTGTTCTAAACCAGGTGTGTATGTAGAAGTATCGGGCTGGTAATGTACTCACTAATTCATTTTAATTGACTTTTCACTTATCACTTACTCCATACTATACATAAAACACACACACATACACACACATATGCACACAGGATGCATTATTGTAAATATGCAAATATATGACTATTACTTATTATAGCATAAAGATACAAAATCCAGTTTCATGCATTTTATTTATTGTCTCAGTAATGTATAGTTTTGTGCATAGACACTTTACACATTTTTCACTAAATTTATCATACTATGTTTGTAGTATTTTAAATGTTATATTTTAAAATATTATTTTCCAATGGTTTATTACTAAAATGTATTAATACATATGATATTTGTACATTGATCTTACACCTGGCCAGTCTGCTTAACTTAGGAATTTCAGTGATTTATCTATATTCTAGTGGATTATTTTGGTATAAATAATATTGTCTGCAAATTATGATTTTTTTCTTTTCAGTAGCAACATATTGATTTTATTTTTGTTTAAGCCACTGCTTAATACTTCTTGTAAAGTATTAAAGAGAAGGAATCTTTGTGTTATTCCCAATCTCAAAAGAAAATATTTCAATATTTAACCATAAAGGGTTATAATTGCCATAATATTTTTATTGTTAACTTTAAGATAGCTTCTTCTACACATAGTTTACTTTTTTTTAAATTTTAATCTAAAATGCATGTTTGATTAAGTGGTTATCTGGGTTAATCTTTTGGACATTCTTCTTTAAGTTACTAATATGCTAAATTACATTAATTGACTTTTGACTATTGAATTGATTTGGCATATTCCTGGAATAAATCCAACTTGTTCATGATATTTTTACCTTTTTAGTTATTTATATGCATGATTTTTCCAATGCTATTTTCAGAACAATTACATGTACATTAATGAGCAAGATAGGCTTGTAAATTTACTTATTTTTAATACCTTCGTGTTCTGACATCAAGGTTACTTTGGCCTCTTATAAGTGTTTGGATATTTTTCTCTGTTTTTATTCTCTAGAAGGGCCTGTATGATTTAGGAATTCTTTCTTCCTTAAACATTCGCTAGAAATCATAGGTAATATCATTTTGTCCTACAGTTCTTTTGATGTGGGGAGCCTTTAAAGTAGAAATTCAATTTTTCTTAGATATTGAACTATTCAGGATTTTTATTTTTATGTCAGTTTTGATGTTGTATACTTTAAGAGACTTGATAAAATGTCTAAAGTTTCAAAGTTCTTAAGATGGTTATATCTTTTTAATATCTCTAGTATTTAGACTACTTTCTCACTTTCACTCTTATATTGGATATTTGTGTCTTCTTTTCTCTTTCTTGATTTGTCTTAGGAAGGGTATATACATTTTATTAGTCTTTACAAAGGGCTGCTAGTTCTGTTGATTTTTTAATGTTGTTCTAATTCTTAATTATTTTATTACCTTCTGGTTTTATACTTTTTATTTCCATTACTTCATTTTTCTAATTGCTGATAAGTTAGAAGAATTTCATGTTTAATTTGTAGTTTTTTCTTGGGATGGATGAATAATACATTAACATTTCAGAAATTTTTTCTCTCTTACCACATGGATTTACAGCCAGACATCTCTTTATATGCTGGTGTAGCAGGATCCAACAAATTTTAGTGTTTAGTTATTATTTTGTTTCAGTAAAATAAAATTTTAAATTTCCATTACGGTTTTATCTTCAACAAGAGATATTTGACAATTTGTTGTACAGTTGCCAGGTAAATGGGATTTTTCTATCCAATCAGAGAAAACATGCTGTGAGATTTCAATCTTTTGCAATTTATTGAGACTGTTTTTGTGGCCCAGAATAAAGTCAATTTTAAAAATTGTTCCATATATCTTTTAAAAATTACTCTGTGAGTGCTAGCACAGTGCTTTATATGTTTCTATTAGGTCAAGTGTGCTCATTTCATTGTTTTAACTTTCATAATCAGTTTGCAGTTTCATATGATTTATCTATCAGTTACTGAGAATAGTGAATTAAAATATTGCATTATAGATTTTTCTATTTCTCATTTTAGTTATGTTTTTCTGATGATTTCAACATTAATCATTATCAAATTGCCCCTTTTATCTGGCTGTTCCTTTGTATTACTGTCTACTTTGTTTGATATCAGTATAGACAGACCAGTTTTCTTTCTACTTGTATTTGTATTATATCTATATCTATATATTATTATCTGCATCTCTACATTCAAATCTATCTAAATATATGGTCTTCCACCCTTTTATTTTAAAATTTTATAGCCTTATATTTTGATATATTTTCTCTAAGCATTATAAAGTCTTTGTGTTTTATTCATTCTTCTCTATTTTTCTTGACTTCCTTTCTTTTTTTTTTTTTTTTTTTTTTTGAGACTGAGTCTCGCTCTGCGGCCCAGGCTGGAGGGCAGTGGCCGGATCTCAGCTCACTGCAAGCTCCGCCTCCCAGGTTTACGCCATTCTCCTGCCTCAGCCTCCCGAGCAGCTGGGACTACAGGCGCCCGCCACCTCGCTCGGCTAGTTTTTTGTATTTTTTAGTAGAGACGGAGTTTCACCGTGTTAGCCAGGATGCTCTTGATCTCCTGACCTCGTGATCCGCCCGTCTCGGTCTCCCAAAGTGCTGGGATTACAGGCCTGAGCCACCGCGCCTGGCCTTATATCTGTATCTATATCTATATATTATTATCTGTATCTCTACATTCGAATCTATCTAAATGTATGGTCTTCCACCCTTTTACTTTAAAATTTTATAGCCTTATATTTTAATATATTTTCTCTAAGCATTATAAAGTCTTTGTGTTTTATTCATTCTTCTCTATTTTTTAAGAGATTATGTGTGAAATATCCCTGACAGTTTCCGAGCACATATTACATGCTTAATAAATAAAAGTTATAATAACATATTCAATATTAAGATATTGGAATTTGTAAAATTACTTTGTAAATGTACTATCTAATGTTATATAAATGTACAATTGTTTTTTAACTAAGAAACTACTAACACAAACAACCCTTTTCAAAAGTTTAACTTTCAAAGAAAATTTCCTTGCTCTATACTTTCAAAGCAATTCAGCAATACTTAAAAAATTTAAAATTATCTCTATTATGGACAGCAGGAAGTGATGATTTGATTAATATGCATTAATAGATTTTCAAATCTAATAATTGGGAAAAAATACCATATGGTTTTGTTTACTATCATACCGTCAAAAACATTAGAAACTCTGTACAGAGTTGTCATCTTTAATGCCATATAAATGTAGAAAAAAATCCATCTTTGATCTATTGAAAATATTTAGGATATGATAAAAGTAAGAAGTAAGCTCCCGAATCCTTGCTATTCTAATTCTACATTTCTTCAAAGGTTAGTCAATCATTTTTATTGAGGCTGAAATTACTTTATTTAATCATTTTCTAAAGGATAATAATTGAAAATTACAAGTATTTGAAAAAGAAACAAACAGGACAACACAGATTGTCACACAACTGAGCATATATGGTAATATTACCTATTAATGTGGTGTTTTCCACATTTATACAAAACTCAGATTCTACTGTAAATTTTTTAAGTGAATGTTTTTCATGCAAAGAGCACAAAGTTTATTTTATGTATCTGATTTAGTATTTAGTAAATACTATACAGTTATCAGGTGCCTTGGTGCTTACTACTGAGAGGCTGGTTTAGCCTCAACTTTACAGTATAATTATCTACATATTTTAAATTCCATTTTTATTTTTGACCTATGTAAATTAAGCATGTCTACATTCATTGTAAGCTTTTAAGCTAGATACTTCTTGAATTACAGAATTATGATACTGTTAGAAATATATGGAGATGTTTATAAAGAAGAAATCATTTCCAGGATGAGTTATTTTATGAATAATAAGTCATAGGAACAGAAAGAATGAATCTATGTCTAAGTAAGTGGCAGAAAATGGGTTACAGTGTCAATGATTGGGGAAGGGTTTTATCATTTATCCAGTCTAACTTTTCATTTTAAGAAATAAAAATAGACACTAAGTAAACATAAATAATTTTCAAAGGTCACCCACCTAGTAAGTGGCATGAATAACAATTTGAATAATTAGTGTAATCACATTAAATAAAATACAGTATGATGGCACAGAAATAGAAAACCTTATTTTAAAAATGTCTTACTCAAAATTAATAAAAAATAAAATGTAAATATATGGAGACAAAAAGATGTACAAAATAATATTAAGAAACAATGTTTATTGGTCTTATTTGTTCAAGACAAGGTGAAAAGATTGAAATAAATTTGTAAACTGTAGTTCTATAGGAGCTACTATCTATGGTAAATATGAAAATAATTCAAGAAAAGATAATATAAAATTCTGCCTTGGATAAAAAAACACATATTGCATGGTTTTTGGTTTAAAAATATGATACGAGAAACTGGAACGAATCCAGTAAGAAAAAAAGTGAGTCATTTAGGAAAAAAAATGATGAAGTCATTGGGATGATAAGACAGTAAGTTGGTATATACAATTTCAATACAAAATAGACATTGTATCAATGAATTTAAAATGATAAAAATAATAGTATTTTGGATTTATATACTTTCTCAGAAACCCAAGGTGATGTTTAAAACATAATTTTCTTCCCAGAAGACATCCTTCAGAGGCCAAGATCCAACATGACAGTTTTATAAATAAAGCTTTCCTTAAAAAAGTTACGTTGTTTCCCTACGTGAGAAAAACAGAACACAGTTAACAAAATTCTTTACATTTCCTCATTGAGTAGAAACATTTCTACATGACCTGATTTACTGACTTTAATAATTTATAAATTTCATAGTTTGTATTCAATTATTGCACCTGTCTACTGTTATTTTATGTATTTTTACAGTAGCAGAGGTACAATGAACTTAGTATAACAGAAAATTTGTTTCAAATTATTGTATCTTCCTACTGCTAAAAGTGAAATTATATGCTCATAGGTAAATGATTCAATGGAAATAAGCCACAATTGTGTCATTTTATGTTAAATATTTTATAGAAAATTTTCTATGTCAATTATATTTGGTATATTGATAAAATTCTCATGCATGTATCTCATTACTCATTAGCATATTTATTTTTTTAATATGATAGAATAATATAAACAACATACTGATAACATTTGAAATATGCTTATACTAAACTGAACAAAATATTCAAAATTGGTGACAATAATTTCCTTGGGATGGATTACAATTTTTATATTTTCTCTATTTTCTTGAATTTTCAATCTTTCCAGAGATACACTGCTTTAAAAAGATAGAAAATTGGGGCGTTTTTGGTTAAGAATTGCCCAATAACTCACTATAATTATATCTTTGTAGAGTACTTAAAAATTCAAAGCATTTTCATGTTTATAGTCACATTTTATCAGGGTCTACATTTGGCTACTGTTCAACAGCACTATCATATCTGTTGTTATCTGGTTGGTGCCAGTTCTGATCACCAGTGTTCTGTTCTGGTTCTTAACATTCTTAAAAACACCACTGTGATTCACACATAGTAAATAGAGGCAGTGTTTTCCTTTAGTCTTTTCTTCTCAACTATATAAGTTTTTAAAACATAAAGCACTGTCTAAACTATAAGGGCAATTTTAATAAATGTGAGTTAATGCAAGACATTACACAAATATAATAGTATTTTCTTTTCTAGTTACGCCATAATAGATTATTGATTAAGCTATTTTGATATGTATGTATGTGCCAATTGCAAAATGTGCATATAGATTTACAACTTACATTGAGCTGTCTATAAGTTAATTGGTAACACATCGTTCATAAGATTACAAAATGTGAATAGTTATTGCTATTTTTCATTGATTGACAGCTGTCAGGCAAAAAAAAAGTAAACTAACATAACAATTGAATTTTTGATGGACCTGTTATTAAAATCTTAATTAGCTGGTGAGAGAAAGACAGATGGAGTCTGGAGACTGTAGGAAGTGAGGGACAAGATGTTATAATGTGATTAAGAAGAAGTAATTGAGGCAAAATTATCCTAATACTGAAAGGGAATGATTTAGTAAACTGAGGGAGAAATTTTACCAAGATGTTAGAAAGGCTCGATGTTCAGCATTGGTGGAGCTTCCATTATGGTCTTACAAGGAGGTAAAATAAAATAGAACCGAATTTCACTATAACTAACTGTTTCAAAACCTCTCTGGCCTAGGTGCTGAGAAAAAAATTTTTTAAAAAATGTTGAATTTTACAAAAGTATTTATCCAACAAATTAAAACCACAGCATTTTGATCTTGTGATTAAACTAATTGAAAATAGATTTGTATCTTAGAACATAGGAAGAAGTAGTAGCAGTAAAAGAAGAAAATGGATGGCATGCATTTCAAGCAAAAACTTTTTTAAAAGAAAGAAGAAAAAGGCTGAAATACAATACTTTTTTGTTGGATGCAAGAGGAGGGGTGATTTCACATAATTTCCCTTTGCATTTGCAGATTTGAAAATATGAAAAGTCTTTAAAATAACTGCCATGTATTCTTCTGTGAAAAACTACATTTTTTTGGAGTGAGAATATGGAGTACCACTGGAAGTAAGGTAAGAATAAAGAGATTCTTAAAAATAGATTATGTGATCCCTAAATATCATACAAGAGATTAAAAGGGGGCAAATAACAGAGTTCTGAGGAAAAGTAAGAATGAACCGTAATAAATCCAGGATGGCACTATGAAGGAATGAAGTAGGGATGAGTATGAAAGAAGATAGAAAACATGACAAAATATTATGCGGGTGAAGTTAGGATAATGTGCTAAATTGACTGAAATAATTGCCTCTAACATTTAATGACATCTCACATTGCAGTTACTGAATCAGGTAGAAAAATCAGTTCCTGGTGGTAGAAAAGACAGTATCTATTACATTGCAAAATGCCCCTAAAGAAAGCGAATGCATAATAAAATCTTCATTAGATTTATTTCTGGGACAAAAAGTATCTCTCTGCATATAAATGCCATATCTCTTTTTTCAGCAATGAAAACTGTTTTGAACAAGAATATTTTCACTTTCAACTTAGTCCGCAGGAAATATAATGTTAAAATATACATCCATTTGTAAAAGAACTCTAGCTCAGATTCTTAGAAATGCTGCTTATAAGACTTTCAAAGTATATATTTATTTCCTTATACTTTATTTTATGTGGCATAAAATTTTTCTTTAGATACAGAATATAGCTTTAATGAATAGCTTTCCAACAAGCCATTCCATAGTTTACATTTCTATGTATTCTCAACTGCTTCTACAATATGTACGTATGTTAAAAGCCAATGCATTTTACGTCCATGGCCTCTATTGTACGGATTTTGCAATTTCTTCCTGTTCTGTGAAATTAAATGTGTATGTTTCCTATTTGCCAACAGTCGTTGTCTGCCTATTGATCATGAGGACAGCTCAGGCAGCAGCAGGGCAGATGGAATAGAATTCAGGATTGGCAAAGATGTGAGCAGAGGGCAGAGTTGCACAGGCACTCCTGAGATTTGTTTGCTTTTCTTAAACCTCCAAGAACTGGAGAGACCTCAGATAGGGAATCAAGAAATGAATTCAGCAGATGGGACAGGGGAAATCTGTTTGGTCTGCCAAGTTTAACAGTATAGCTTTCTGATTCATGGTTATATATAAATAACTTACAAGAAAGGTAAGGCTGCACTAAACGTCTTCAACTCACTAAGATGTAGAAACAGTACTGTTAACCTCAACTACATTCTAGCTTTAATAACCTGCTCTGATGCTCTCATTTGAATTTAAATGAAGAAACTACTGATGAAAAAATATCGTTAAGAAAGCTATTCAGGACTTAACCATATCAGTAATTCTAGAGAAATACTACTTAATATAAAAAGAAAGCTGAAAGTATTCGAATTTTCTGACATCGCTCCATCATACACCATGTCTTTCAAACATCCTTTATCCTACAGATAACATGTGAATATAGAATACTCCAACAGCACCTATCTTAGGCAAAAATCTGGATAATTGTTAAATATGTTGACATTTCCATAGAGAATATCAAACTTAAGGAGATATTGAAACAAGTAAAAAGAATAAATCAAAGACAATTCCACAAATTAATTGTGACAGTGTTTTGTTCAATGTATCCTGTGTACTTTCAACAAATGCTATGCAGTTTCTATACATATTTGACATATTTTTCATGTCCTTGCTATTGCTTCAATATATGTAATATTCTAATATGAAAATTAGAAAATTAGACAAAAGTTGTTTATATGGAAATCCTTTATAGTTTCCATTGACATCTATGAAGAAATCATTCTGTAACCAGACCTACATTTTTCTCTACAAATTTCTTATAAACTTTTCCAACGGTGAGTATAAAGAAAAATCTTATATTGGATATGAAAATGCATCTGTGTTTGTATTTAAATATTTTTGCATTTTCTCTGTCAGAGGTCAAAAACAGACATGCGCATACACACACACATACATACCCCTCTTAGAAGGAAAATACATAATTTGTAGTTTTATATTTCATCTTAAAGAGGATAAAACTGTAGCTTTGGCTCCTAATAAATATTTAACTTACTTTTTTATTTTTATAGGTACTGTAAGTTGTGGTATATAGAAGTGCACACTGTTCCAACACATAAAGTACATTTATGTCATTTAAAAACTTTGTGGAACTTTATAAAGGTATTGCATCCATGAATAAAGAGAAGTTTATATTCTCTTTGTGCAAAGCAAAATCTGATATCTCCTTATCTTAGGCTTTTAAAAAAGTATTCTTTAACCTACAATTTGAAAAGAGATATCCTACTTGTTTCTTCAATGTTCAATGTAATCTTCACAAATATTTTCATAAATGTTTGCACAAATCAAGTAGTATACATTTTCCAATTTGTTTTAAGAGGAACTTTAAGAATGACTATTCAATGCTTAATTAGCATGTTGTTGAAAAAAAATAATAAATGGAACAATATTGTTCTATTGAAACAGGCTCTTGAATTAGGAGATCTTTGCAGCGTTTGGCAGAATGTAAAGAGGACAAGTAGATTTCAGGAGAAGAAAACTGATATTTATTTAACATGAATATGAAAGCAGTCCATAAAAAATACATTGCTGGCTGGGCACGGTGGTTTACGCCTGTAATCCCAACATTTTGGGAGGCTGAGGTGGGGGGATCATGAAGTCAGGAGTTCAAGACTAGCTTGACCAACATGGTGAAACCCCATCTCTACTGAAAATACAAAAAGTAGATGGGCATGATGGTGCCCGCCTGTAATCTCAGCTACTTAGGAGGCTGCGGCAGGAGAATTGCTTGAACCGGGAGGCAAAGGTTGCAGTGAGCCGAGATCGCACCACTGAACTCCAGCCTGGGCAACACAGAGAGACTATATCTAAAAAAAAAAAAAAAAAAAAAAAAAAAAGGTTCTTTTTAGTATTTATATCATTTCAGAATAACTCTTTTTTTTTTTTTTTTTTTTTTTTTTTTTTTTTTATTTGAGACGGAGTCTGGCGCAGGCTGGAGTGCAGTGGCCGGATCTCAGCTCACTGCGAGCTCCGCCTCCCGGGTTTACGCCATTCTCCTGCCTCAGCCTCCCGAGTAGCTGGGATTACAGGCGCCCACCACCTCGCCCGGCTAGTTTTTTGTATTTTTTTAGTAGAGACGGAGTTTCACCGTGTTAGCCAGGATGGTCTCGATCTCCTGACCTCGCGATCCGCCCGTCTCGGCCTCCCAAAGTGCTGGGATTACAGGCTTGAGCCACCGCGCCTGGCCCCAGAATAATTCTTAAAGAAGAACTTTTCCCTCCAGCAAAAATCTTTGTCATTAACAGGTTTGGCTAGATGGAACTACCATTAAAAATGAAAATATTGTTCTTATAAATTGTGACAACACATTTAATATAACATATATAATATTTAAAATACATTATGTATGTGTGTTTTATACACTATCTCTATATATAATCTCTCACCTACACATACACATACACACGTTTGCACACACATACACACATATATGAAGATACAGAATTGCATTGTTGCAAAAGCAATCAGTAATGGTTGATCTTATTTGAACCTGTGTCTTTTTAAATCAAATTTGTCTGATGAGGCTAAATCTGCTATGATTCACCTAATTTTTAAAGGAAGAGTATGGTATTTTTTAAACTTTGAAGAGTATCTCTCATTAAACTACCAAAAATTATCTTTTAATTATCATTGGTGTAGCCTTTAAGTTGCAAGTACCTGAAAAAAAAATGTACTCACTACAGGAATTGAAAAAAAAAATACATTATGAATAATTTTCATATTGGAGCTTTCTGTTTGGAAGTTAATATACATAAATAATTAATATAAATTAAAAATTATTTTACTGAATTTATGTTCACTGAAATTTGATCACATTTAAGAATCGCTTTGGCATAAAGATATTTCTGAATTAAAATGACCTATGAGTTTAATTAATAGTCAGCAGGTCTCTATTTGCTTTAAATGTTTTCTTTTTCATATGAATAAGCATCAGCCTTGTAGGTTTCAATATTAGAAGACCAAAAACAAGGATCAAGCTTCTTGATGCAAATCCATTTTCACATGACACCCCATGCCACCCTCACCCTGACCTTTATCTGTGCTTCTAAACAGTTTTCATGTTGTTTTAGTTAATGTGGTAATATGTGATCTTCCACAAAATTTGTTTAGATAATCATGTTGTGCTAACAACTTATAATCAGAAGTTAGGTCATAGGCTAGTTTTCATCTTTTGGTTGCCAGTAACAACAAATTGGCTTACATAACAAAGAAAATTCATTCGTTCATAAAATCGCCTTTAATTAATGACATTGTCATAGTCCCAGATTCTGTGCAACTTTTTGATGTGTCATCAACACTGTGAACTTCCTAGTGAGACTGGCCAATCTCAAAACATTTAGTTTAATACTGGAGTGAAGATTGGAATTTCTAACTTATATAAATGTACTTTTTAAATAATTAAACTGAATTTAGAGGAAATTGAGAAAGCATTTACAGTTCTTGAGACATTATACTGTTTTTCAATCTACTAAGGGCCTCCCCTTTTATCTCCTTTCTAGATCAAAGTTTGCTCATCTCTGCCCTGTTCTGATGTTTTGTAGACTGACCTCTATGGATATTGAAGCTCAGGTGAAAGGAGGATTGAGTTCCCCATTCTCTGTGTAAGTGAACCATTGTGGTTCTGCCTGTGGCAGCTTTTTACATTTGCATCACCTGTCCAGCAGCTCTCCTTCCTCTCTTCCAAGCTGTCATAACACAGCCCCACAATTTATTTCTTCAGGAGTAGAAGTGAAAATGGGTACTAAAAGTTAATCACTGTGTCCTTCACCACCTATAGCTGGTTGTCTTATATTTGCTCACAACTCTCTTCACTGATACTTTATTAAATTATAAAACATTAAACCCTTTATAAATTTGCTATCTATTAAGAGCCAGAATCTTGTTGCTCCAATAATTGATATCAAGAGTGAGCTAGGGAACAGATCTTCAAAGTAGGATTCTAGGTATAGATTACTCAAATATTTAATAAATATCTGTATACCTTTCTGTTCTGAGGGAAACACACTACTGGTAACTAATGGCATGTAGTGATATAATCTACTGAAATTAGCAACTGCAGTGGAATGGGATGCAGTGTCAGAGGAGCACTAACTTTCAGGAGTTCAAGTGACTAGAGCAGTTGTTGACACATTTTTTTCAAGAGATCATATAGTAAATATTTTAACTTTGTTAGCCGAAAGTTTACTGTTGCAACTATACAATCTACCTTTTTTGAGCTAAAGCAAGCTGATGTAACCAATTGTGTGTGACTGTGTTCAAGAACAGTATCTACCCAAACAGGCAGGGGTCTAAATTTTGCTTATGTGCCATGGTTGGTGACCCCATAGCTAAATTAGTTAGTCACTATGGCAACAAAATATTGTAAGTGATCGAATAGCTGCTTCTTAGTGCCCTAGAAAGCTTACTAAAAATACATATGTAAATTAAGTCCATGGAGTCCAAATACAAGGCATGGTGGGAGAATCAGAAAATATTTATAGAAATCTTAAGTAAATTATTTCAAACAATTAGCACAGGACACATCTAGATGAGTTTCAGTCTCTAGGTTTCATTGTCAGGTTTTCAGAGCTGCAGTAACAATTAAAGAAAAGCTCCGCCGAATTTCTTAGGCTAAGCTCAGAATTACGTTTGGGATGAATCAGGATACTGAGACTTGGGATGTACTATATATTGTTGGACAGTTATAAAAATAACCAAGAATTTTATGCTGCCAAGTATCCCTGAAACTTTGTTGCCAGAAGAAGCAACTAAAGAAGCTCTTTAGTGAGAAAATCAGCTACCTCTAGCACAAAAACTTCAGAGACTGCATCTATGATGATTGCCTCCACAGGGAATACTGAATCACTTCTTAATATATAAGAGGGTGTCCTAAGGCTGGGGGAAGTAGGAATGTTGGATAGGTAGCATTATTATTTGCAAATGGCTCCACTGTGTCCTAACCATACCCTGGAAAAGGCTTAGGTGTGTATTCCCTTTACTATGGCATTTATCATACCGTGTTGAGTAAAAGGAACATTGTTATACATTAAAAGTAGAGGAATGTCTTGTGTTAGTAGAAATAAATGTCAGAAATGCTGCTGTGGCTTTAGGTTTCTTGAATTCAATAAGTGTAGTGAAAATCTGGAAGACAAGATTGGGCCATATAACCATATATAAGAATGTAAGAAAATGTTCCAATAATCATCAGGGAGAGAGACAGAAACAATAATTCCAGAGTTTTAACCCTCTGTATTCTGTGTTGATGGCTAATTGATGATAAGTTTCCTATGAATTAATTAGATCAGCAATCTACTAAAGTGATGTTTGGTTTTGTGGAGATATATAGATATAGGTGTGTATATATATATATAGGTGTGTATATATATATATAAAAACATATTTTAAGTTCTGGGATACACATGCAGAACGTACGGGTTTGTTACATAGGTATACACGTGCAATGGTGGTTTGCTGCACTCATAAACCCTTCATCTACATTAAGTATTTCTCCTAATGCTATCCCTCCCTTAGCCCTCCAACCCCCCTAATAGGCCCCGGTGTGTGATGTTTTCTTCCCTGTGTCCATGTGCTCTCATTGTTCAACTTCTACTTATGAGTGAAAATATGTGGTGTTTGGTTTTCTGTTCCTGTGTTAATTTGCTGAGAATGATGGTTTCCGGCTTCATCCATGTCCCTGCAAAGGACATGAACTCATGCTCTTTTATGGCTTCATAGTATTCCATTGTGTATATGTGCCACGTTTTCTTTATCCGGTCTATCATTGATGGGCACTTGGGTTGGTTCCAAGTCTTTGCTATTGTGAATAGTGCTGCAATAAACATATGTGTTCATGTGTCTTTATAGTAGAATTAATTATAACCCTTTGGGTATATACCTAGTAATGGGGTTGCTGGGTCAAATGTTATTTCTGGTTCTAGATCCTTGAGCAATTGCCACAGTGTCTTCCACAATGGTTGAACTAATTTACACTCCCACCAATAGGGTAAAAGGGTTCCTATTTCTCCACATCCTCTCCAGCATCTGTTGCTTCCTGACTTTTAAATGATCGCCATTCTAACTAGTGTGAGATGGTATCTTATTGTGGTTTTGATTTGTATTTCTCTAATAGCCAGTGATGATAAGCTTTTTTTTCACGTTTGTTGGACTCATAAAAGCCTTCTTTTGAGACATGTCTGTTCATATCCTTCTCCTACTTTTTGATGGAATTGTTTGTTTTTTTCTTGTAAATTTGTTTAAGTTCTTTGTAGATTCTGGATGTTAGCCCTTCGTCAGATGGCTAGAGTGCAAAAATTTTCTCCAATATTGTAAGTTGCCTGTTCACTCTGATGATAGTTTATTTTGCTGTGCAGAAGTTCTTTAGTTTAATTAGGTCTCTTTTGTCTATTTTGGCTTTGGTTGCCATTGCTTTTGTTGTGTTACTCATAAAGTCTTTGCCCATGCCTATGTCCTGAATGATATTGCCTAGGTTTTCTTCTAGGGTTTTATTTTTTATTTTTTTATCTTATGTTTAAGTCATTAATCCATCTTGAGTTATTTTTTATAAGGTGTAAGGAAGAGATTCAGTTTCAATTTTCTGCATATGGTTAGCCCATTTCCCCAACACTACTTATTAAATAGGGAATCCTTTCCCCATTGCTTATTTTTGTCAGTTTGCCAAAGATCAGATGGTTGTAGATATGTGGTGTTATTTCTGAGGCCTCTGTTCTGTTCCATTGGTCTATACATCTATTTTGGTACCAGTACCATGCTGCTTTGGTTACTGCAGCCTTATAGTATAGTTTGAAGTCAGGTAGTGTGATGTCTCCAGCTTTGTTCTTTTGGCTTAGGATTGTCTTGGCTATATGGGCTGTTTTTGATTCCATATGAAATTTAAAGTAGTTTTTCTATTTCTGTGAAGAAAGTCAATGGTACCTTGATGGGAATAGCATTGAATCTATAAATTTCTTTAGACCGTAATGCCATTTTCACAATATTGATTCTTCCTATCCATGAGCATGGAATGTTCTTCCATTTGTTTGTGTCCTCTCTTATTTCATTGAGCAGTGGTTTGTATTTCTCCTTGAAGAGGTCCTTCACATCCCTTGTAAGTTGTGTTCCTAGGCATTTGATTCTCTTTGTAGCAATTGTGAATGGGAGTTCACTCATGATTTGCCTCTCTGTTTGTCTGTTATTAGTGTATAAGAATGCTTGTGATTTTTGCACATTGATCTGGTATCCTGAGACTTTTCTGAAGTTGCTTATCAGCTTAAGGAGATTTGGGGCTGAGACGATAGGGTTTTCTAAATATACAATCATGTCATCTGCAAACAGAGACAATTTGATTTCCTCTCTTCCTATTTGAATACCCTTTATTTCTTTCTCTTGCCTGGTTGCCCTGTCCAGAAGATTCCAATACTATGTTGAATGGGAGTGGTGAGAGAGGGCATCCTTGTCTTGTGCCAGTTTTCAAAGGGAATGATTTGAGTTTTTGCCCATTCAGTATGATATTGGCTGTGGGTTTGTCATAAATAGCTGTTATTATTTTGGGAAACATTTCATCAATACCTAGTTTATTGAGAATTTTTAACACGAAGGAGTGTTGAATTTTATCAAAGTCCTTTTCTGCATCTATTGAGATAATCGTGTGGTTTTTGTGATTGATTCTCTTTATGTGATGGATTACATTTATTGATTCGTGTATGTTGAACCAGCCTTGTATCCCAGTGATGAAGCTGACTTGATCGTGGTGGAAAAGCTTTTTGATGTGCTGCTGGATTCGGTTTGCCAGTATTTTATTCAGGATTTTCACATTGATGCTTATCAGGGATATTGGCCTGAAAATTTCTTTTTCTGTTGTTTTTCTGCCTGGTTTTGGTATCAGGATGATGCTGGCCTCATAAAATGAGTTAGGGAGCAGTCTCTATTTTTCTATTGTTTGGAATCGTTTCAGAAGGAATGGTACCAGTTCCTCTTTGTACTTCTGGTGGAATTCGGTTGTGAATCCGTCTGTTCCTGGGCTTTTTTTGGTTGATAGGCTATTAATTACTGCCTCAATTTCAGAACTTGTAATTGTTTTGTTGAGGGATTTGACTTTTTCCTGATTTAGTCTTGGGAAGGTGTATGTGTCCAGGAATTTATACATTTCTTCTAGATTTTCTAGTTTATTTGTATAGAGGTGTTTATAGTGTCCTCTGATGATAGTTTGTATTTCTGACAACATAATTGAAAGTAAAACACACCTCACCAAATGCAAAAGAACAGAACTCATAAGAAACAGTCTTTGAGACCACAGTGCAATCAAATTAGAACTCAGGATTAAGATACTCAAAACTGTAAAACTACATGGAAACTGAACAACCTACTCCTGAATGACTACTGGGTAAATAACAAAATTAAGGCAGAAATAAATAAATTATTTGAAACTGATGAGAACAAAGACACAATGTACCAGAATCTCTGTGACACACACAGCTAAAGCAGTGTTTAGAGGGAGATAGATAGCACTAAAGGCCCACAGGAGAAAGAAGGGAAGATCTAAAATTGACACTTTAATATCGCAATTAAAATAACTAGAGAAGAGCAAACATTCAAAAGCTAGCAGACGACAAGAAATAACTAAAATCAGAGCAGAATTGAAGGAAATAGAGACACAAAAACCCTTCCAAAAAAATCAGTGAATCCAGGAGCTGTTTTTTTAAAAAAAGATTAACAAAATAGATAGACCACTAGCCAGACTATAAAGAAGAAAATACAGAATGGCAATTATTAAAAAGTCAAGAAACAACAAAAGCTGGTGAAGCTGTGGAGAAATAGGAACACTTTTACACTGTTGGTGGGAATGTAAATTAGTTCAACCGTTGTGGAAGACAGTGTGACGATTCCTCAAAGATCTAGAACCAGAAATACCATTTGACCCAGCAATCTTATTATCAGGTATATACCCAAAGAAATATAAATTAATCTATTATAAAGATACCTGCACATGTGTGTTTATTGCAGCAATATTCACAATAGCAAAGACATGGGATCAACCCAAATGCCCATCAACGGTAAACTGAATAAAGAAAATGTGGTACATATACACAATGGAATACTACACAGCCATAAAACAAAATGAGTTTATATCCTTTGCAGTGACGTGGATGAAGCTGGAAATGATCTTTCTCAGCAAATTAACACAGGGACAGAAAGCCAAACACCTCATGTTCTCACTAGTAAGTCGGAGGTGAACAATGAGAGTACCTGGACACAGAGAGAACAACACACCCTGGGACTGTTGGACGGGCAGTGGGAGGGAGAGCATCAGGATAAATAGCTTAATGCATGCTGGGCTTAATACCTAGATGATGGGCTTATAGGTGCAGCAAACCACCATGACACACGTTTACCTATGCATGTTCTGCACATGTATCCCAGAATTTAAAATAAAATAATTTTTAAAGCAAAGATATTTGAAAGTGTAATGACAGTTTTACCAAAACAGAATATAGGTAAGTCTATATAATAGGGATAAATTAAGAAAGGTTAGATTATTTATAATTTCAGTTTAAGAAGTTAGCCCTTAAATCTTTAAACACTGTAGAACTGAGCATTCAAACCTGAACAGGTGATGATATAACTTGAGTGATATATTAGAAACATAATTTGTCAAAAATATGCAGTCGTATTACATGCCATATATTTAACTCCTGTGAATTATTTATAATAAATACATAAAGCAAAATAACCAAGTTGCAGTTCCATCATGTTATCATAAAACTGCCGGAGTGTGAAGAACATGAGACAAGATAGGAGTTCATAAAAATTATTTTTAAGACAGTTTGAGATTTTTTATCTCAAAGGCAAAACAAAGCATAGGCGTGAAAGAATAGATACAGAAATGAAGATTGACATTTGCTTGGAAAATTTTAAAGTTTGAGACTATATAACAAACTCAGATATTTGGAAACAGTACACCAGCTAAGAAGAGAATTCAATATTCACCATTAAAAAGAAAAATATGATAATCATCCACAACCACATGTATTAGTTGGAAGTTTTAGATCAGTGAAAGAGAACAGAGTTAGAGGAAGAAAGAAAACATGAAGGGGAAAGGCAAAACATTAAAGATGTTGAATGGTAATTAATAGAATGAGAAGTCAACACAGAAGAAAAAAAAAAAAGAAGACTTTGACATAAGAAAATCAATACGATAGTCATATAATCATGCCAAAAACCAAGAAAGTGTTTTAAAAATGAGAAGGTGGTTATTAATGTCACAGACAGAAGATATATTTGAGAATTTTTTTTAGAATTATATCCACACCGTAAATATGGATACAAATAATAGCATTATGAAGAATAACAGCATAAATGTACTGAATGCTGACCATACAAAAGACAGAGTGCAATGAGACCTTTATATAAATCATGTGTCTTTACTATGGTCCTTCATATTGACATATCATTCTTTTATATAATACATATATTAGGAAATATCAAATTAACAATCTAATCTCAGATTCTCTGACCCCTGACAGGCAAAATATCCCAATGTATAAAACTACTTACCTTTTGAATGAAGAGTGAGGCATATATATATGTAAAATTGTGCAAGTATTTAAACAGGATTTTCCACTATCTAGTATATGTGTGTGACTTGAGATACTCATTCCCTCAAGTAATTAATCAAATATTTGTTGAATATCAACTTTATCCAATAGTCTGCTAATTAGTCCAGCAAATGTTTACAAACTAGCCTTAAAATCTTGTGAATTCTAGATTGTTTTGCTATGTAAGAGTATTATTCTTAGAATCAAGAGACCATTTTCTGATAATAATTTTCCATGTTAGCTATAATAAGCCACTATATCATTCATTGGTTTTGTTTCTTCTGTTTATTAGATCAATTTGAATTTGTTGTTAGAATCATATTTTTAAGACAAAGGATATGTTCCATTAGCTATTTCTATGTCATAAATTTAAGAATCATCAGTTCTTAATTTACATAACAAAAATGTAATTGATAATAGCAGAAGATTTGTATAATATATATAAAATATCTTTTATTAATGATCTTAATTTATCTGAGTATTTAAAAAATAAATTAGATTTATAACTCATATCTTTGCTACTGCAACATCAAGGTTTCACTCTAGGTCTTGCCTGCTGCACAGAAAGCCAGTCACTGAGACAAGGAGTATTGCCAGGGAAGAATGCTTTAATCTGGTGCTGCAGTCAAGGAGGTGGGAAATCATTCCCAAATTCTTCTCCCTGACACATTAAAATGATTGGTTTTATACAGCAAGTAAGAAACCTTACCATGTGTGGGAAATCAGGAATTAGGGAGAGGTAAGGAAGAGGAGTTGGTCAACAGGAAGCAGGTAGTCAATTAGGCAATCATTATAGGTGAGTTAACTGGTGTCTCATTGTCTAGATGTGGTAATATCCCTTTGATATTATCCAGGAGACCTGGTGGTTTGTTTCCTGAGAAAGAAGCTCAGTTAATACAAATGTAGCTTTCTCAGGAATCAAGACTGGGAAGTTCAATTTCTATGTTTATTCAAAATAATCCATAAACATTAGTTCTATGGAACAACTAGGCCAGTTTTATCTTCATAACTTCTCCAGAAAGAAATAAAACCTACTGAGACAGGAGGCAGGTAGGGACTGGTTAGGCAAATAGCGAGGGAGGGTCTTGGAAGAGGGACAATGCCTGTGGGAACATACCTGCACCACCTCTGTTATATAGTTAGCAGGAGGAAATGTAGTTAAGAACTTACTCTTATACCAAAATGCTTGCTCAGAAGGGACTTTCCAGACACCCACACAGGCACAGACAAGAACTGAGAGCATCCTAAAATAACCCTGAACTCATTATAATGCCGTTAGCATTGTGGTTTTAGCCCCCGTTCCCCCACCATGTATTGAACTTAGGCACTCATGGGTAACAACCAAGATAGAGTTACTAAGTCAACCTCGGGCATGCACAGATGTCACACCCCAGGGGGAACTTTAGCCCTCCCGTTAAGGCAAAACCCACAGAAGACTTCCTTATTTCTGCCACATAAGAGACCCAAAACTCAGCCCCATTTTTGGCAACCCTCTTTGGGTCCCCTCTCACTACTAGAGCTTTTCTGTCACTTAATAATTCCTACTCTGCTTCACTCTCTGATGTCTGCATGCCTTGTTCTTACTGGCTTTGGGACAAGAACTCGGACCTCACTAAACTAAGGTGTAAGGAGGCTGCAACACTCTCCACAGAGGCCATGTCCTATGTACCCAAATGTACGCTTCTAATTTCTCTTCTAACACTGAAACCTAGAAGGTAACTACATTAATTTTATTTCATACATAACTCACAGATGCACATACACATAAACAAATATAGAGTAAAACAATGTAAAATATATATTTTTCATTTAGTAAGCTTTTTAAAAACTCCAATGACTTACTTACAAACCTGGTAAATACTAAATCACTGAAAAATTATTTTAGAGTAAGTAAATAAACTTAAATTAAATAGCTTGATGCACATTTGTATAGAGTCCATTTACTTTACATTATTAAGCAAGTTTTGTGACACTGGAAATGATAACTCTAAGTTTAATTGAAAAATTCATTTGAGACATTTTAAAGTTTTTGGATATTATATTAAATGGTTAAGCAAATTAAAGTTTAGGAATTTAATTTTCCTATGAAAATAAGCTCGTTAAAGTAATCCATAGGTAACATAATTCAACTAAATAAGAAACAGGTTATAAGTTTTAATATAATCATTTTAATTAAAGAGTTCATGTAATAAAAATCTCCATCAGCATAATATTGAATTTAGTGCTAAAAAATAGTCAAGTGTCCCTGAATTTTTTTATTTATCTACCATATAGTTAAGCATTTTTACATGTAGCAGGATCAGACCAAAGTCCTGGAATTTTGGAAACAAGAAATTGAATTTAAAATCTGCTATAAATATTTTAAACTCAGATCTATTAAGATAATTTATTAAAATTATTTAATGCACATTATATAAGCCTGCAGCTACATGCAAAGCATTTTTACATGTCCAAGCATTTTACATGTAATTAAGCATTTTGAAAAGTAAGCATGTTTATATTACAGCTAAGAATTTTTAGATCCATTTAAATTAAAAACTTGATTTTGAACCTAGAAAGTAGTCTTATGATAGCTTTATCTTTTTGTAGTTGCTAAATTGAAAAGTACTCTCTGTTCTCAGAGATATCACAATCTCATCAGTAGATTGCACGGGCTGGCATATTTGACTGCAGTTAAATCCATTCTTTGTGGTCTTCAAAGTGAATCTTATTTCATGTAGTTCTGAAAAGGAGAAGAAATAATTATATCTAACTTGAAGACTTATTGAAGAATCCTTTAAATTACCTATGCCTCTCTTCATTAAGAAAATACGAGATAATTTGAATCTAGCTAATAAATTAAGACTTACTGGAAAGAACACCATACAAATTAGTCTTGAAAATTTAAGCAGAATGTTTTTCTCACCTTGTGGGAGGCCATGAATTATCAATTCGTAGCTTCATATTTTCCCTGATTATGAAAACCAAGAGTCAGAAACAGCATCACTGAAAATGTTGTTCATAGTGATGTGTAAAACTTCTTCAAACAACTTCCTTCTCAGTTCACCAGTTCACTTATTTTTATACTATAAAATAATGTTTTCAACTAGAAATATTAACTAAAGAAAAATTCAATCATCGTATTTTTGTGATTCACTGAGAAGAACTATAAAGAAAAGGGACAAGGGGAGTTATGTAAATTCAAGTAATATAATTTGCAAGATTACTTTACTGTTATATTCAATCATGTATACATAAGGTGGAATGATTTTGTATATGCCGTATGATAAATAGATAAAATCTACCTCTCCAGCCTTATTATGATCAAAAACAACATCATCTCCATACACATAATAACAGCTAGAATCAAAATATTCAATTACTATGTAGATAATAAAAAACAAGAACAGGATAAATAAAACTACTCTTTCATAAAAAATGTAACCTTTCCTTGGTTTGCACATTGTGAATAAGTCAGAGGAGTTTCACACAGAACAATATTTTGTAATGCATTGGTGAGGAGAAGAAATTTATCACAGACGTTAAGGGCCCTTGCTCAGCAACCAGAATGCCTGAGCTGCATTCCAGACCCACCAGGTGTGTGATTCTGAGCAATAAATTAAGCTGCTCCGTGACTGAATTTCTCCATAGATAAGGATAATAATTGTCTCTGTTATTTAAGTTATAATGAGGTTTCTATGAGTCAGTGCATACAAAATGTTTAGAAAAGTGTCTTGATATAGGAAATAATCAGTAAGACTTCTTATTATTAATTTGTATGATTGAATGAATAAAAATTTTAAGCTTGACTTTGACCATATAATATTTATAATATTCATAATGGGAAAATATCTATTTATCACATTTTAACATGCATAATTATCATTTAAGGAAAATTTGTTTAATTAACTTATTTGGTTATGTTTATATAGTTATTGTAACATTGAGAAATATTGAACTTGGCCTCTCAAAAACAGTGACTGGATAAGGCATAACCGTAAGCTGTATCAACAATCTTCTGCCTTCCACAGAAGACATGCTGGAGATCATTGATGGGCTATTTGAAGAAAGACATGCACTAGAAAGTGGAACTGGATTTCTGAATATATAAAAAAAAAAAGTTGAAATCTGACTGTGGAGATCCAGCTGTGTTTCTTGTGATATATACGTGAAAATACTAACCTCTTAAAAAGACACCATTAAGGCCCTCCATTACTTTGGTGAATTCATAACAAACATGAGATTCTTAGTTACTATAAATGTTGCCATTACTCTGTTATTTTCAATGTAAGCTAAATTGCTGTTTTCTAGAGGGAACATCAAAGAATGTCGATTGCTAAAATTCATCCATTCAACTCAGTTGAGTAGGAAATAATAAAATATTGCTGCCAGAATGCCTTTTGGATTTACATTTATATCAACTTTTTCTCTGTTAAAACAAAGAGTGTGCCAAGATACAATTCCATAAATGTCAAGTGGAAACATGCTTCTCACAGTTTAATTGTGTGAATGGTCCTGCATTTTCTATGGGAATACAGAGGATCCGTCATTATACAATCTTATGTTATTATTAATTAGTCTGTGATATATGAGAATTACAAAATCTTCAATGACTATAATCCCATGTATCCAATACAATTTTGCTTCTTACATTCAAGTTTTTCAGAGAAATTAATAATAAGCATACTATAAGTGAAACAAATTACTTTTATATTGACTAAAGCTGAGGGATAATATTTAAAAATTCTAGATCTCTAAACCTGAATATGTATATTTTATATTTTCCAACTAACTTAATTAAAATATATTTTTCCCCATATTTCAATGAATGAAGAGTGAGCATCTCAGCAGGCTTTAGAATACAAAGTTGAGTTTGACATCAAAGTGAAAAGTAGTGACATTGTATTATTAGATTAGTGAGTAGTGTCATTAGAATCTAGGCACTATGTTTTTATACACCGCTAAATCTTAACTCCTTGTTAGACATATGGCCTTAATTTTATTCAGAGAGAAACTACAGTGGTGTCTGCCAAATATTCACAACTTGAACTGCAGAATAAAGACAATATTTCTATGTAAACTGTGATCTCTAGGCAATAAATATATAGGGATCTATTTATCACCAAAACAAGCATTATTATTTCATAAACTGTTTTTGGCAGCTTACAAAATATTTGTTTTCTAATTTTTAAATGATTGTCTTTTAATTAAATATGAAGAAACAAAGGAGAGATAAAATTTACTTCCAGACTGAAATGAAACTCTCGCATGACAAAGAACATCGAGAACTTTGATGAAATAATAAATGTGGGAGAAAAAAAGAACAGTGAAGCAGAAAAGACTAATCATTTAGAAATGCTGCATGCAAATAATCAATAAGCAGGAATCTAAATAGGGAAGATATAGATTTTAACACAGTGATACAAGTTACATAAAAAACTGTTGTCACGATTAACATATTAACTACTTTCATAGCAGAAAGGTTTAACATAACTGACTGTTTTAGGACCAAGTCTATAGTAAGAGCTGCTTACATGTTAAACACAACGTTGTAAAAACTAATATGACTGGAAAAATCATGAATGGAGTTTTATCAGTGGGAACCAAGAGAGAACCTCCAAGTAAGAGTGCATACCATTCTTGAATACATGACCAGAGTTTTAAAAATGTGTTCATAATGCTATTAATAATTGTTAAGGGCTATTTGGAATGCATCTATTATTCCAAGAATAGCTAGTTAGATGGATAACTATACGTAATAATATTTAAAAGCACAGACTTTTGAGTATGTATAATAATCTTCAATGCCTTTGATATGCTGATTCTATTACTTTAGGAAAGATGTTTTGTTAAGCATGTGTTTTCCTCTATAAAATAAAATAAAGGTATTATATCCTACATGCATAGGTGGGCTTAATGCAATTAATAAACCTCAATTGCTATTAATAACATATGCTTGTTACATAAAATCACAGGTGTTTATTATCTAAAACACTTAGATAATAAAGTGAGACACGGCTTTGTGTGTTGCCTTATCTTTTAATATCAATCCTAATTACCTGTCTTTATTATGTAGACATAACCCTTATATATTAAAGGCAAATATGCAAACATTGGACTTTAACTTAAGGGGTCTTTCATTAAAACTGCAAAGCATTAATTTAGAGAAACAAAATGTCATGCACCAAAGAACTAATAATGTGTTGAAAATAATGAGATATTACTATTGACTCAAATCCCATAAAAAAATCTTCTCATAATCGTTATGAATCATCTTTTCAGAATGAACCTGGAGGGCATTATGCTAAGTAAAATAAGCCAGAAACAGAAAGACAGAAACTGATACTGCATGATCTGACTTATATGCTCTCTTATGGTTCTCTGGAAAGACAGAACCAATAGGATGGATGAATGGATGGATAGATAGAAAGAAAGAAACATAGATGGATGGATGGATAGATAGATAGATAGATAGATAGATAGATAGATAGATAGATAGTATGATAGATAGGATAGATAACAGGGAATATATTCAGGGAATGGGTTCACAGGATTCTGAAGGATAAGGAGTCCCATGATGGATTACCTGGGAGCTGGAGAACCTGAGAGGCTGGTAGCTTGGCTCAGTTCAAATCTAAAGGCCTGAGAATCAGGGAGGCTGATGAGGTAATGTTCACCTAAGGCCAAAAGCCCAAGAGCCCATGATCCACTATTACAAGTCCTGGAGACTAAAAGCCAGAGAATTTGGAGTTCAAACATTGAAGGGCAGTGGAAGAAGGGTGTGCTGGCCACAAAAGAGAAAGTTATAATTTACTTTTCCCAGTACTTTTTGTTCCACCAAGGACCACAGTCAACTGAATGGTACTTGCCCACATTGAGGGTGAATCAGTCCACAGACTTACATGACAATCTCCTCCGAGAACACCCTCTCAGATGCACACAGAAATAAGCATTTACCAGCTATGAAGCTCTCGCTTAATCCGACCAAGTTGGCAGTTAAAATTAGCTACCACATATGTGGAATCCAAAACCAGAGAGCAGAAAGGTTGTTAGCAGGGCTTGAGGTGAGGGAAAAGTAGGGAAAATGGGAAAATGTTGATCAAAGGGTATACACTTTCAGTTATAAGATGAATAACTTCTGGAAGCCTAAGGCACAGCATGATGACTATGTAATACATTGATAAAAATGTATTATATGCTTGAAATTTGCTAAGAGAGTAGATCTTATGTATTCTCACTACAAAAACACGAAAGTTAACTATTTAAGGTGATGAACGTATTAATTAGCTTGATATTTGTGGTAGTTTCATAACGTACGTGTACATCAAAACCTCATGTTGTACAACTTCAATATATACAATTCTTATTTGTCAATTATCTCAATAAAGCTTAAAAAACAAATAATTTGTCCAATAACAATACTGTAAACAAAACATGTTGCCATAATAAAGGTATATGACTGCTTAATTATATTTTATTATATATTAGTATCTTCTTATGCCACTTCAATTTTTACAAAATTGTGTTCTAACAAGTCTGCAAAATACATATAGTGTACTGACTTTACTAATAGAACAACAGCAGATAAAGAATGTTGCCTTAAAAAAAGTTAGGTCCTTCAAACATTTGAAGTTGATATCAATATTTTCTGGTTTGCAAGTAGAATCTTAGAAAAGCGTGCTTATTTACACTCTTTCTTTACCTTAAAGAAAAGTATCTGAAAAGGTGGACTTATTAAGATAAATTAGAAAGATACTAGAAACTTTTAAAATGTTTAAAGATAAAAGTTATTTAACAAGTCATTTGAATTGTGTACTGTCAATATATAATAATATAATATGTAAATAGTAAATTCACCTATTTTAAATGGTGTGTCTTTATTCTGAAAAAAAACTTACCGTATCAAACAAAACATATCAATTTACCAGTTTATAAATGAGTTAAATACTGTAGGTGACTATATTGCAGCATGTCATCATAAATAAAGAACTCATTTTGAAATTATTTAGCAAAAGTTTATAAGAGTAAACAAGCATTTATATTCTTACTTATATCATATTATGTCAACATCATCTGGCTATCTCTTGTGTTTGCTAATCTTTCCATTTAGGCTGCAAACCTATCGTTTCATCTTTCTTTCTTTAAATTTTTATTTTAGCTTCAGGATTACATGTCCAGGCTTATTCTATAAGGAAAATTGTATGTCATGGGGGTTTAGTGTACAGATTATTTTGGTGACAAGCATAGTACCCAATACGCAGTTTTTTGATACTCATCCTCCCTCCCTCCACCCTAAAGTAGGCCCCAGTGTCTGTTGTTCCCTTCTTTGGGTCCGTATGTATGCAATGTTTAGCTCCCACTTATAAGTACAAATGTACAGCATTTGGTTTTCTGTTCATGTGTTAGTTCACTTGGGATAATGGCCTCCAAATCCACCCACTTCGCTGAGAATAACATGATCTTGTTTTTTATGACTGTGTAGAATTCCATGATATTTACTTTTACTTTTACATTTACTTTAACCAATCTAAAGTTGGACATTTGGGTTGATTCCATGTCCTTGATATTGTGAATAGTGCTGTGATGAATATACGTTTGCATGTGTCTTTATGATAGAATGACTTATGTTCCTTTGGGTATATACCCAATAATAAGACAGCTGGGTAGAATGATAATTCTGCTTTGTGTTCTTTGAGAAATTGACAAACTTCTTTCCACAATGACTAATTTACATTCCCACCAGCAGTGTACAATTATTCCCTTTTCTTCACAAATTTGCCAGCATCTGTTATTTTTTACTTTTTATAATAATAGCCATTGTGACTGGTGTGAGATGGTATCTCATTGTGATTTTGATTTGCATTTTTCCAGTGATTTGTGATGTTGACTATTTTTTATATACTGGTTGGTTATGTGTATGTCTAATTTTGAAATGTTTGCTCATGTCCTTTGCCTACTTTTTTATGGCATTGTTTAGTTTTTACTTATAAAGTTAAGTTCCTTATAGATTCAGTATATTAATCCTTTGTCGAATGCATAGTTTACAAATATTTTATCCCATTCTGTATGGTGTCTTTTTACTCTATTGATAGCTCTTTTGCCGCGCAGAAGCTCTTTAGCTTGATTAGATTCCACTTGTAAATTTTTGTTTTTGTTGAAATTGCTTTTGGTTTCCCCATCACAACTTCTTTGCCAGCACCTATGTCCAGAAAGGTATTTTCTAGGTAATAGCCTTGGACAATAGCTCAAGGTTTTTATAGTTTTAGGTTTTTCATTTACATCTTAATTTCATCTTGAGTTAATTTTTGTATATGGTGTAAAGAAGAGGTCCACTTTCAACCATGTGAATATGGATAGTCAGTTATCCCAGCACCATTTATTTAACAGGGAGTCCTTTACCCATTGCTTGTTTTTGTTAACTTTATGGAAGTTCAGGTGGTTTTCAGTGTATGGAATTATTTATGGCTTCTGTATTCCATTTCATTGGTCTCTGTGTCTGTTTTGGTACCAGTACCATGCTGTTTTGGTTACTGTAGCTGCATAGTATAGTATGAAGTCAGGTAATAGGATCCCTCCAGCTTTGTTCCTTTTGCCTAGGATTGCCTTGGCTATTCAAGCTACTTTTTGATTGTATATAAATTTTGAAATGTTATTTCTAATTCTTTGAAGAATATCATTGGTAGTTTGATGGAAATAACATTAAATCTGTACATTGCTTTGGACAGTACGGTCATTTTAATAATATGGATTATTCGTATCCATGAGCATGGAATGATTTTCCATTTTTTGTGCCATCTCTGATTTCTTTGAGCAGTGTTCTGTAGATCTTACTGAAGAGATATTTAACTTCCTGGTTAGCTATATTCCCGAGTATTTTATTCTTTTTGTGGTTCTTATGAATGGGATTGTGTTCTTTTTTTGGTTCTCAGCTTGGATGTTGTTGGTGTATAGACATGCTACTGATTTTTGTACATTGATTGTGTATCCTGAAACTTTGCTGAAGTTGTTTATCAGATCTAGGAGCTTTTGGGGAAAAGTTATGGTGTTTTCTAAGTATAAATAATATTGCCTGCAAACAAGAATAGTTTGACTTTCTCCCTTCCTATTTTGATGCCTTTTATTTCCTTCTCTTGCCTGATTTCTCCAGCCAGGACTTCCAGTACTATATTGAATAAGAGTAGTGAAAGAGGGCATCTTTGTCTTGTTCTAGTTTTCTAGAATTCTTCTAGCTTTTGCCATTTCAGTATGATTTTGGCTGTGGGTTTGTCACAGATGGCTCTTATTATTTTGAAGTATGTTCCTTCAATACCTAGTTTATTGAGGGTTTTTTTTTTAACATGAAGGGATGTTGAATTTTACAGAAAGCCTTTTCTGCATCTATTGGAGATAATAATATGGTTTTTATTTTTAATTTTATTTAATGAGTCACATTTATTAATTTGTGTGTGTTAAATCAGCCTTGCATGCCACGGAAAATTCCTATTTGATGATAGTGGATTAGCTTTTTGATGAGCTGCTGAATTTATTTGCTAGTCTTTTGTTGAGGATTGTTGTGTCTATGTTTATCAAGGATATTGACCTACAGTTTTTTTGTGGTGTTGTTGTGTCTCTGCGAGTTTTTGGTATCAGGATGATGCAACCTCTTAGAATGAGTTAAGGAGTCCTTCTTACTCCTCAATTTTTTGGGAATAGTTTCAGTAGGAATGGTATCAGCTCTTATTTATACATCTTTTAGAATTCAGCTGTGAATCTGTCTGGTAGCAGAGGACAAAAAATAACCAAAATCAGAGTTGGACTGAAGGAAACTGAAATGTATAAAACCATACAAAAGACCAATTAATCCATAAATTGGTCCTTTGATTTAATAAATAAGATAAACTGCTAACTAGACGAATCAAGAAAAAAGAGAGAAGCTCCAAATAAACACAATCAGAAATCACAAAGGGGACATTATGACCAATCCTACAGAATACAAAATTCCCCAGAGACTACTATGAATATCTCTATGCACACAAGATAGAAAACATAAAAGAAATGGATAAATTCTGGAAATATACAACCTCCCAAGACCAAACAAAGAAGAAATTGAATTCCTGAACAGTCCCCTGCACTCCAGCCTTGATCCCAGAGTGAGACTTTTATTGAAAGAAAAATGGATGTAAAAAGTGAGCACAAGTAAATGAACTGTGAAACTTGTATTAAAAATTAAGTAGTCCAGCTCAGGAATTAAAAATTTTAAAGAAAAATGCATTATAAATTAATTGTTAAATTTTTGGTTACTTTTAACAGTTGCATTAATATTATTTATAATATGGCATTTATAATAATCTAAATTTAAAAAAAGAAATTACTACATTAGGCTGGATGTAAATAGTACAAGAACAACTGTTCGTTAGTCTACAAAAACATGCAAAGGGAATTGAAGTAATTAAATTAGGGAACAATAGATTTAAATCAACCTGAATCAAAATGAAACAAAATATTTATGTATTTCTGACTCTCTCTCTCCCTCTCCATATATATATTATAATATATATTCTGACTATATATGTATTATATATGAGTGTGCATGTACATACACACATATGTATACCATTATTAAACAAATTAAATAAATAAAATTCAATTTATAGTTTCATTGATTATCAATATTACTTTAGAAACTCCTTTTGAGACATAGTAATGGTAAAGAAGGTTTTGAATTGAAAATATTTACTTGAACCTACTGAGTGTTATGACTGCAAAACTTCATAGCATTTGACTATTAACAAAGCATGCAATTGGGTTGCTATAAAATTTACAATGAAATAGAGGTACTTGGCTGATAGGGAAAAATATAGCACTTTATTCTAAGGATTGTTCTTAACTTTGTTTTATTACTATAAGAAACAATATTGTTTGATTAATCAAGTTTATTGTGATCTATTTTATTTTATTTTTATTTTATTTTTATTTGTGTTGAGATGGAGTCTTGCTTTTTCACCCAGGCTGGAGTGCGATGGTGCGATCTCAGCTCACTTCAACTTCTGCCTCCTGGGTTCAAGCAATTGTCCTGCCTCAGCCTCCCAAGTAGCTGGGACTACAGGCATGCACCACCTGCCTGGCTAATTTTTATATTTTTAGAAGAGGTAGAGTTTCACCATGTTGGTCAGGCTGGTCTCGAATTCCTGAGCTCAAATAACCCACCTGCCTCGGCCTCCCAAAGTGCTGGGGTTACTGGAGTGAGCCACCATGCCTGGCCGGATTGCATTGTATTTTAAACTATAACTTATAAGTAGAGTAATAAATCATCTAATTTTTTACATTTTTGAATAAAATGTTCCTTGAGCTTGATGTTATTTATTCATTCATAAACACGAAAATAAATAGTCAAAGGAATGTTCATTATATGTCTTCTTTATCTTTAACTTTTCTTTGAAACTGGCACCAAACCCATCAGAGTTTTCACAATAAATGTGAACATCAATTTTTTTTGTCACTTAAATGACTAAAGACACTCAGAGTCTTCAGCAATAGCAGCTGGATCCCATGAGGTATACATATAACATGTGACAGATCCTGAACTTACAATACTTATCTATAAATAGAGTCAATGTCAATACTTTCCATCCATTTGTACATGCTTATTCACCAGTCAAAAAGGTGAGTGAGTTATCATGGTTTGTTGACAAGTTTGTTCTTTAATTGGAACAGCTGTTTTCTTGGCATATGTGGCCTTTGTTTTTGCTATTTCTTCTTAGTTTCTAAAATGTATACATAAAAAAAGTTATTTTCTGTAATGTGTTTTCTTATTTAGCTATAGAATAGACATTGTATAATTAAAAAATATATACTTGGTGGGACACGGACAAGGTATCCGACTAGATGCAGCCAGGAATAAAATCTCCTACCATTAACAGACAAGAATATTAAGTAAACTGGCATACTTCAAACAGACCAGCTGAGAGAACAAAAGCACTAAGAGGTTAGAGAGAAAATCCAGATGCTATGTCTGAAGAGAGAGGAAGCTGGGAACCTTGCACAGGGTTGCTGAGCACTGGGGTGTATTCCAGGCCCTAGACAGTTACTAAGGAAGGGTAGCTCTGATTTGTTTAAGTGTAGGACCTGGAGAGAGTCTGGCTGTCCTTCTTGTGGGACCAAGTCAAGTCTGATCTGCATGCCTCACTGTCCTCTGGCCCCTCCCAGAATTCCTGGCTGGCTGTGCCTGCAAGCAGTGTGGCCTCGGTTACCATGCTAGAGTGTTGTTGCTGGCAGCCACTGCCACAGCACTTTAGCCTAAGACCCCTACTCTCCCACCAGATTGCTTTTGCTGACAGCCTCCTACCAGAACATGTTTACTTGTTACCTCTCTGCTACCCCTTTGGAGTGCATTTGTCAGCGGCATCTTTGCTACCCTGCCAGAGTGCTTCCTCCCCCGAGGTGGCCCTGCTATTCCCACTGGAACACTTCCCGTTTGCAGTGTCCTTGCCACCACCACTGGAATGCTTCACACCCACAGAAACCCACCAGAGTGTCTCCTGCACATGGCACCCCCCACCACCCTTACCTGGCACCTACTGTCTGTGGCACCTTCCATCAAAGCACCTCACACCCACAGTACCCCCACAGAAGTAACTCCCACTTGCAGTGCCCGCATCACCCCACCACTGAGATGGAATGCCTTCCTCTTAGGGTCCACCTGCCAGGACACCCTACCCAGAGCACCCACACCACCCCTGCTAGAGCACTTACACACATGAAGCCCAGCTGTCCCCTAGGTAGAGCAAATACCTGGGTTTAGATGGCATCATGCAGAAGGGTGGAGTTGAGCCTGGTCCCTCTGAAAGCATCTGGAAATGAAGACATTCAACTATACCCACCTTTTGCCACAGTCGAACCCTCAAGGGATATAAAAATCACAAAGACAAAAAGCTCCATCCAAAGGACAGAAACTTCAAAAGATAAAGGAAAATCAGTACCCACAGGTGAGAAAGAACCAGTGAAAGAAATCTAGAAACTCTAAAAGCCAGCATGTTCTCTTATCTCCAAAAAATCACAGTAGCTCCTCAGAAAAGTTTTTAAATGAAATTGAAATGGCTGAAATATCAGACATAGAATTCAGAATCTGGAAGGCAAGGAAGCTCATTAAGATACAGAAGGTTGAAACCCAATCCAAGGAAAACAGTAAAGCAGTCCAAGGGTTGAGAGATGACAGCCATTTTAGAAATAATAAAACTGAACGTTTGGAAATAAACAAATTCACTACAGGAGTTTCAAAATACAACTGGAAACATTAACAATGAAATCTTAGGAGAGAATCCCAGAGCTTAAAGACCACTCCTTTGAAGCAACCCAGGCAGAAAATAAGAAAAATAAAAGTCCTTAAATGAACAAAACCTCTAAGAATAATGGGATTATGTAAAGAAACCAAACAAAAACACACTGAGATACTTGAAAGAGAAGGAGAAAGAACAAACAACTTGGAAAGCATATTTGAGAAAATATAGTACACAAAAATCTTTCCAGTTTCACTACAGAGTCTGACATACACATTTAAGAAATTCAGAGAACCCTGTGAGATAGATGCAAGATGACCATCTCCAAAACACATAGCCATCAGAGTATCCGAGGTCAATGCAAAAGAATCAATCTTAAAGTCAGCTAGAGAAAAAGGGCAGGTTATTTTCAAGAAGAATCCCAGCAGACTAACAACAGACCTTTTAGCAGAAAATTTACAAGCCAGAAGAGATAGGGGGCCTATTTTCAACATCCTCAAAGGAAAAAAAAAAAAAAAAAATCTAAACAAGAATTTCATATCCATTCAAACTGAGCTTTATAAACAAAGGAGTAATGAAATCTCTTTCAGACAAACAAATACAATAATTTATTTAGCACAAGACTTGCCATACAAAAACGACTAAAGAGAGTGCTAAATATGGACATGAAAAACGATACTTGTCATCACACAAACACATTTAAACATATACCTACCTCATTGACACTATAAAGCCACTATACAATCAAGTCTACTTAGCAACAGCACAATGAAAGGATCAAATTCTCACACACTGAAATTAACACAGAATGTAAATGAGCTAAAGGCCCCACTTAAAAGTCAAAGAATGGCAAGCTGGATAAAGAAGCAAGAACCAATTGTATGCTGTATTCAAAAGATCTGACTCACAAGTAACAACACACATAGGCTCAAAGTAAAGGAATGGAGAAAGATCCATCAGGCAAATGGCAAACAAAAATAACAGTGGTTACTATTGCTATCTGAGATAAAACAGACTTTAAACCAAAAACTATCAAAAAGGATGGAGAAGGGTATTATGTAATTATGATAAAGGGTATAATTCGCCAAAAAGACATAACTTTCCTAGACATATATTCACCCAACTTTGGAGCACCCAGATACTTGAAATCACTTCTTAGAATGTACAAACACATGTAGACAAGCATCCAATAACACTGGGGTACTTCAACACCGCACTGAGTATTAGATCACCAAACAGAAAACTAACAAACATATTCTGGACTTTAACTCAACACTTGACCATAGCACATACCCTAAGGTCAATCACATACTCAGCCATAAAGCAAGTCTCTGAAAATTAAAAAACAAATTCAAAATCATGCAGGTCATACTCTCAGACAACAAAGCCATAGAAGTAGAAATTATATGAAGAAGTTTGCTCAAAATCATACATAACATGGAAGTTAACCTTTCTCTCAATGAGTTTTGGGTAAAGAATGAAGTTAAGGCAAAAATCATAAAAATATTTAAAACTATTGAAAACAGAGACACAACATACCAGAATCTTTGGGATACAGCTAAAGCAGGTTAAAATGAAAGTTTATAGTGTTAAATGCCTACATCAAGAAATTAAAAAGATCTCACTTTCACAACCTGACATCGTACCTAGAGGAACTAGAAAAACAAGAGCAAACAAACCTCAAAGCTAGAATAAGAAAATAAATAATCAAAATCCAAGCTGAACTGAATGAAACTGAGATGTGTAAATGTATACAAAAGATCAATGAAACAGTAAGTTGGTTAAAAGATTAAACAAGGTTGATAACCACTAGCTAGATTAATAAAACAAAAGGAGAGGAGATCCAAATAAACACAATCAGAAACCACAAAGGTTACATCAAAACTAACTCCACAGAAATGCAAGAAATCCTCAAACTATTACAAATACCTCTATGTACACAAATTAGAAAACCTAGAAGAAATAGGTAAATTTCTAGAAACACACAGCTGCCCAAGATTGAAACAGGAAGAAATTAAAATGATTAACAGACCAATAATGTGTTCCAAAATTTAATCAGTAATAAAAAGCCTACTAATAAAGCCCTAAACCAGAGGGATTCATATATGAATTTTACCAATCATACAAAAAAGAGTTAGCCAGGATCAGTGACTCACTCCTGTTATCCCAGCACTTTGGGAGGCCAAGGCAGGCAGATCACGAGTTCAGGAGATAGAGACCATCCTGGCTACAATGAAATCCTGTCTCTACTGAAAATACAAAAATCTAGCTGGGCGGTGGTGGGCACCTATAGTCCCAGCTACTCAGGAGGCTGAGGCAGGAAAATAGTGTGAACCTGGGAGGCAGAGTTTGCAGTGACCTGAGATTGTGTCACTGAACTCCAGCCTGGGCGAGAGAGAGAGATTTTGTCTCAAAAAAAAAAAAAAAAAGAGCTAGTACCACTCCTACTGAAATTATTACAAATATGGAGGAGGAAGGACTCCTCTCTAACTCATTTTACAAAACCATCATCATTCTGATACCAAAGCCTGAAAGAGACAACAACAGAAAAAGAAAACTTCAGGCCAATATCCTTGATGAACAGAGACACAAAAATTCTCAACAAAATACTAGCACACCAAATCCACCAGCACATTAAGACATTAATTCATCACAATTAATTAGGCTTTATTTCTAGGATGCAAGGCTAATTCAACAAGCACAAATCAATTAGTGTGATTCAGCACACAAACACAATTAACAACAAAAAATCATGTGATTATCTCAATAGATGCAGAAAAGGTCTTCAATAAAATTCAACATCCCTTGATGTTAAAAATCCTAGACAAATTAGGCACTGAGGGAACACACTTCAAAATAATAAGAGCCATCTATGACAAACTCACAACTAACATTTCCTGAATGGACAAAAGCTGGAAACATTCCCCTTGTGAACTGGAACAAGAATGCCCACTCTCACCACTCTTATTCACCATAGTACTGGAAGTCTTAGCCAGGTCAATCAGGCAAGAGAAAGAAATAAAAGGCATCCAAATATTTGAGATATGTCTTCACAGATGATATGATTCTATACCTAGAAAACTCTATAGACTCAACAAGAATGCTTCTAGGACTAAATAAACAACTTCAGCAAAGTTTCAGTATACAAAATTGATGTTTAAAAATCAGTAGCATTTCTATATAGCAATGATATCGAAGCTGAAAATTAAATCAAGAACACAATCCCATTTACATAGACAAACAAAAAAATAATAAAATACTTAGGAATACAGCTTACCAAGGAAGTGAAATATCTGTACAATAAGAATTTCAAAATACTACTAAAGAAAATGAAAGAGAAGACAAAGAAATAAAAAAAAACTTCATGATTGTTGATGAGAAGAATCAATATTGTTAAAATGGCCCTGTTGCCCAAAGCAATTGACAGATTGAATGCTATCACTATCAAGCTACCCACATCATTTTTCACAGTATTAGAAAAAAACTATTCTAAAATTTATATGGAACCCAAGAGTCCGAATTGTGAAAGCAATCCTAAGCAAACAGAACAAAGCCAGAAGAGTCACAGTACCTGACTTCAAACTATACTACAAGGCTACAGTAAACAAAACAGCATGTTACTGGTGGAAAAACAGATTCATACACCAATAGAACAGAAAAGGGTACCTAGAAATAAAACCACACACCTATAACCTACTGACTTTTGACAAAGTCAACAATAATAAGCAATGAGAAAAGGATTCTCTATTCAATAAATGGTGCTGAGATAACTGGCTAACCATATGTAGAATATTGATACTAGACTTCTTCCTTTCCTCTTATTTAAAAATCAACTTCAGGTAGATTACAGACTTAAATATAAGACCTAAACAATAAAAACTTTAGAAGAAATCCCAGGAAATACCAATTTTGACTTCATCCTTGGCAAAGAATTTATGACTGAGTCCCCAAAAACAATTTCTGTTTTCCAACAAAAACAGAAATTGGCAAGTGGAACCTAATCAAACTAAGGAGCTTCAGCACAGCAAAAGAAACTATAAATGGAGTGAAAAGACAACCTACAGAATGAGAGAATATATTTCCAAACTATTCATCTGATAAAGGTTTAATATCAGGATTCTATAATGATCTCAAAATTAACAAGCAATAAACAAACAACTCCATAAGAAAAGTATCATGAGTGGACACTTCCTGAAAGACATAAATGCTGGCAACAAATATATGAAAACATGCTCATCATAACTAGTCATTAGAGAATTGCAAATCAAAACCACAATGAGATACCAGCTCACACCAGTCAAAATGGTTATTACCAAAAAGTGAAAAAACAACAACAACAACAACAACAACAAAAAAACAGGTGCTGGAAAGATTGCAGAGAAAAGGGAATGATTATATACTGCTGGTGGGAGTGTAGAGTAGTTCAATCAAGGTAGAAAACCGTGTGGAGAATTCTCAAAGGACTTAAAACAGAGCTACCATTTGACCCACAAATTCCAATACTGGGTATACACACAAAGAAAACTAAATGATTCTACCAAAAAGAAACATTCATTTGTATGTTTCTTGCAGCACTATTCACAATACCAAATACATGAAGTCAACCAAGATATCCATCAAAGGTGGACGGGAAAATGAAAGTATGCTACATATACACCATGGATAGGAATAGCATGTAGCCATGAAAAAATAAATAAATAAATAAATAAATAAATAAATAAATAAATAAATAAAATTATGTCCTTTGCAGCAACACTGATGCAGCTGGAGGCCATTATTCTAAGCCAACTAATTCATGAGGAGAAAATCAAATACTGCATGTTCTCACTTATAAATGTGAACTAAACATTGAGTACACATGGGAACAAATATGGGAGCAATAGACACTGAATACTGCTTTGCGGGGAGGGCAGTAGGGGAGGAATAGATTGAAAGACTACCTATCATGTGCTATGCTCACTACCTTGATAACAGGATGACAGGATCATTCTTACATCCAGCTTCAGCGACATGTAATCTACCCATTTAACCAACTTGCAAATGTACCCTGAAACCTAAAAGTAAATAAAAATATTTATACCCTACTTAATAAACTTACACTTTTATGAAAAAGACAGAAAAGCATGCAGTTGGTGTACTTTCCCTGAGAATAATTTTCTTGCTACATAAATTCACGATGGACCTTAGATTCACTGTTGTAGCTGCACCAACGTTTCTGTCAGAGAAATGTTCTTATTAGGAATACAATTACTGGTAGCAGAACATAATTATAAGCCACATCCTAATGTTTTAAACTACCAAATTAAGTTTCCTGACAAGAAGCATTTAACAACACATAAATAAATAAATACAATCAAGCAATATTAATGTCAAAGGCAATTAAATAATTTTCAAGGAAAAAGTTGTAAATGAAAAATAACTTGTCAAAAAGAATGATATAAGTAAAAAAATTTCTCAAATATTCAAAATGCCTAAGAATCTGCCATCAATACACCATTTATTGCAAAATTCTTGAACATGCTGTTTTAGTTAGGATTCTCTTTGTCTCTTAGTAGAATAATTGAATAGTAACAATTTAAATTAATAGAGTGGGGATTGTTTTCTCAAAAAACAGTAATTTTGGAGCCAAGCAAATACAGGTTTTAACACATTAGATAAGGTGCGCAAAAAGCTGAACATGGAAGTCACTAGGCCTTTGCTTTGTTTTCAATGTGCACGTTTTGTTATTTTTCTTCCAGATATTCATTTTTAAAGATCTGAATTTTTGTGCTGGATGAAATATATTGGGTCTTGCGAGTTTGTTTTCAACCAAAATAAAACCATGGTTGTTAACAGAGTAGAGCTGGCAGTGCACTAAGGCAGCAAGAGACTAAGCAAAAACTTTAAAATGCCTTATTTTATATACAAGTATTAAAAATTGTGTTTTTTAATTTTGATACCTGGAGAAATGTGCACAAGTATATTTGATTAATAGTGCTATAATATTAAAAATACAAGAAAATATGGGTAATCCATTAAGAAATAAGCAACACAAATAAGAGAAACACAAATAGGAGAAACAAGGTGACACAATATACATTTATATTATAAAATTATAAATGAATAAAAGTCTTATTTATAGGATAGAAGCATTCAGTTTGTATTGAAAATAGTGTTTTACATCATACTCTTTACAACAGATAACACAGAGTAAACTGATGAACACATCAGAAAAGTAAGCACACATATGTCACAATTATTGTACAAATAAAATTTAATGTTCAAAATTTTATTTGGTTTAAAAGTTTCATTTAATAATTCACAAAACAATCTTAAACCAAGTTGCAAAATCTAAAACTGATAAAAATAGTATAGATGCAAAAATCTGTACAAATAAAATGTATGTGAAAAATGTGGAAAGAACTCAATTTTTGATAGCAGAAAATATAATGAATAAAAAAGAAAACTTCATTTGTATTGATCGGTATTAATAGATCTCTAACACAATTATTTTTAATTTATAAAGAAAAAAGTATTTATTTACTTTTCAAGAAACAATGTATTTAAAAAGCAGTAGTTAATAAATGAGGCTTAACAATAACAAAATGCCCGATTAACTTATACGGAAATGTTTTTGGTTCAGCATTGGAAATAAAAAAATTAAACATATAATTCTGTACAGAGAAACCTGAAATATTTGTCTGTTAACCAAGACCTGTTTCAATAATTACTACCAAAATTGCTAACATATTTTTAATTATTTAGAAAATAATAAAATATAATAATGTTATGGATATGGCCAAGTAAGTTCTTTAAAATTCTAAAAAAATAAAATTAATTAAATTGAGAGACAATGACAAAGAAAGAAAAAATTATTTAAAAAGATAACTAAGTTTTAAAACCAAGCTGTCATATAAAATATTAATGATAATATGGTATCTCTGACTAATGTAATAAAACAATAGAAAACACACCAAGATTAAAATAAAAGAGATACAGAGTGAAATGATAGAAAAATGCAAATCACCTTTGTTTGGAGACCATCTACCGACAGATATTTATTTACTTTGCAACTAATTAGACGTAGCCATGGGAGTTTACCTCATTTATTCATGGCTCAACTCTCTAATTTGTACATCTCAAAATTGTGAGATGTTTAAATAAAATAATATACGTGAAACTCTTTAAAATTTCATTATATTATGGAAAGAACAGTTAATATGAGAACTACTATCTTAGCCTATTTCTAAGTGTACAATATATTATTTTTGACTATAGGTACAATGTTGTACAGCAGGTCTTTAGAGCTTCTTCATCTTGCTTGACTGAAATTTTATGACCTTGATTAAAAATGTTCTCTTTCTCTATCCTCTCAGCCTCCAGCAAGCACCATTCTATTCTTTGATTCTAAGAGTTTGACTACTTGAGATACCTCATATAAAGGGAATCATGTGACATTTGTTGTTTTTGTGACTGGTTTATTTCACTTAGAATAGTGTTAGTCTGAATGCAAAGTAATGTAACCACTGTGGAAACAATATAGACATTCTTAAAAAATATATAACTACCATATCCAGAAATCTGATTTCTAGATATTTATCAGAAAAAAACATGAAATTAAGATATTGAAGAGATATCTGTAAACTTATGTTCATTGCTGCATTATTGACAATACCTAAGATATAGAAATTACATAAATGTCCATTGACAGATAAATGGATAAAGAAAATGAAGTAGATACATACAGTAAAATACTCTTCAGTTTCAAAACAGAAAAAAAGTTCTAAAATATGCAACAACAGGGACGAATCAGATAAAACCCTTGATATAAAATAGATGATATCTTTTGTAGTTAAATAGTGTTAAAAAGGTGATACAGTTTTATTAAAAGACATAGAGTGGCTGAATGGATGAAGAAACAATACCAAACCTGCCTATAAACACATACATAGACTGAAAGTAAAAAGATACAAGAGATTGCAGGCAAGCAGGAATCAAAACAAGAGCTGGAATAGCTATATTTATATCAGATTAAATAGACTACAAATCAAATACTGTAGAAAGAGACTAAGAAGGTCACTGCCTAGTGATGAAAAGGTCAATATAACAAGAGTATATAACAATTATAAATATCTATGCTGTCAATGCAGGAGATCCAGGTCTTTAAGCAAATATTAATAGATGTAATGGGAGAGAAAGAATGCCATACAGTAATATTAGGGGACTTCAACACCCCACTCTCAGTAATGGCCGGATTATCCAGACAGAAAATCAGCAAAGAAACATTGCAGTTAAAAACTACACCCTAGACCAAATAGACCTAACTGATATTTACAGGGCATTTCACCCAGCTGCTGCAGAATAAACCTTTTTTCATCAGCACATGGAACATTTTGAACTCCCTTTAGGCAAAACTATGCAAATTTCAGGTAAAGGAAGACCAAAGCCTCCCTCACCAATGGCACAGCACCCTAAGGAATGCTGAAGGGATTTCTGACTGAAAGGAACTGTAATCAATGGGAAGTAAGAGCTTAAGATAGAAATGAAAATCATTTGAAACTTGTAAACAATTTTACACTTATGAAATTATTTTCAAAAATTGAATATACTTAAAGGGGTGTTTAGTGCTTAATTATAAAATCTGACATACAGTCTTAAAGGGAAAAAAAATGTCTTTAAAGTAAATGAGTTAGAATCATCAATTTAGTTTTCTTCACAGAATTTAGAAAGGATATAAAACAAAGGTTTTATATTTTCTGTCTACCAAGTAAATTTAAATCACTACGCAAATGGAATTACAGTAACAATTTAACGATGTTTTACATTGTATGTTAGTCATCATAGAGATGGTGCATATAGTACAGCTTCAGTGAATAGATTCAATTTCCTTCAACAAGTTTAATTTCTTATAATAGACTTACAAAACTACAGTGTAATTATTATAGCATGAAGGCACAAAACTATGTCCCACAGGCTAGTACAATATGCATTTTTATAAGAAATGTAAAATCATAGGAGAATGTCTTATTTTTTTCTGCAAAATTCATTTTCATAAACAATATTTACTCATATACTAAATTTTCAAAGTAACTATATTAACTATAACCCCATTATTTTATTCTCTGAACATTTACAGTAACTAATTTATTAATAGTTTTAATGGCCTTTCCTATCTTTATAACATATGGTAATGACTAAACCATTACACAACATTCTCAAAAGCAGTGTGTCAAATTTATTTATTTTCACTGTTTCTCATTAATTTCATTATGATACACAGTCTTTTCTAAGTGGAACTGATTTTTTTGTGTATTTCCAATTTTTTCTACATTTAGTGTACAGCTATCATTAATAGATAAGAGTATATTATAATTCTATATTATGCAAAAAACTATCATAAAGCTATAGAGATGAGAATTTTCTTATTCTGATATACCTTTCTAACTCTTTGGAACATTTAGATTAAATGAAATGCCTGTGAAGATATTGAGTTTAACATCATTAGATATTATGTTACACAGACTTGCATACAGAAAGATTCTGCATATGACAGTATATACCAAAATTTTAGAAATTACTGAGCGTTAAAATAATTTCTTCCTTAACAGTCTGTGATCAGAAACATTTAACAATTTGATATCTTCTGAAAATTAAGGTAATTTGAGAGACATCTGTGATTTATTTGTACTTTAACTTCTTATATAATGACTCAAAGCCTGAACAATGAACATATCCATGGACTACACCTAGCACTTTCAATTACATTCTGATTTTCTCTTTCACTCCACCGCCTTACTTATTTTTTCCAGCCCTTAATTTTTATTTCCTTGTTGAGTCTTTCCCTTCTAAGCATCTTCTCTTCTTTGTTCTCATTTTAATACACTAAAACTCCTGTCAGTATTTTCTGTTATGCTCACTCAATGATAAAACCCTGTTTAATGTAGTGGCTGGCACATAGTACATACAAGTAGGTGCCTATTAAACTTGTAAATTTCATCTTTAAGGAATTCCACAGTGACTCTCATTCCAGTTAATCTATGGAAAACCATGATGTAGTGCAGTGGAAAGCAGGTTATGATTCATAGGCCAAATTACCTTCTAGCATTTTTAATAAATAATTTATTGGAATGTAGCCATGCTCATTCCTTCACTCTTGTTCTACAGGGCAGAGTTGAGTAGTTGCAGCAGAGATAATATGGTAAACAGTGTCTAAAATATTTACTATCTGGACCTTTACAGGAAAAATTTTCCAACTCTTTCTCAAAGTTAGCAATAACATTTATGACTTTACACCAATATGTACTTTTTTCCGTAGTACTTTTTTTCATGTCATGTAGTATTTTTAATGCTATGCATTTATAAAACATATTGCACGATGCATTATAGAGTTTTTTATTTTTTTAATTTTGTTTTAATTATTATACTTTAAGTTCTGGGATACATGTGCAGAGCGTACAGGTTTGTTACATAGGTATACATGTGTCATGGTGGTTTGCTGCACCCATCAATCCGTCATGTACATTAGGTATTTCTCCTAACACTATCCCTCCCTTAGCCCCTCACTCCCCAACAGGCCCAGGTGTGTGATGTTCCCCTCTCAGTGTCCATGTGGTCTCATTGTTCAACTCCCACTTATGAGTGAGAACGTGCGGTGTTTGGTTTTCTGTTCCTATGTTAGAATGATGGTTTCCAGCTTCATCCATTTCCCTGCAAAGGACATGAATGCATCCTTTTTAATGACTGCATAGTATTCCATGGTGTATATGTGTCACATTTTAGAAGAAAAAAACAAACGCATCAAAAAGTGGGCGAAGGATATGAACAGACACTTCTCAAAAGAAGACAGTTATGTGGGCAACAAACATATGAGAAAAAGCTCATCATCACTGTCATTACAGAAATGCAAATCAAAATCACAATGAGATACTATCTCATGCCAGTTAGAATGGCAATCATTAAAAAGTCAGGAAACAACAGATGCTGGAGAAGATGTGGAGAAATAGGAACACTTTTACAATGTTGGTGGGAGTGTAAATTAGTTCAACCATTATGGAAGTCAGGATCTAGAACCAGAAATACCATTTGACCCAACAGTCCCATTACTGGGTATATACCCAAAGAATTATAAAACATTCTACTATAAGGACACATGTACACATATGTTTATTGCAGCACTATTCACAGTAGCAAAGACTTGGAACCAACCCAAATGCCCATCAATGATAGACTGGATAAAGTAGTGCTTCGTTTTTTACCTTTCTTGCCAGACTGAAATGAAGCAAGGAGGCAGTATCTCTTGTGGCTAAGAATTCTGCTTTAAGAGTTATATGAGGGTAATATTCCAAACTCTGACACTTGAGCTACCTATGTCCTTCTTTTTCCAAATACCAAATTAAATTGTATTTCTTTTAACTTTTAGGTTGAGGTACATAGTGCAAGATTGTTATATAGGTAAACTGCATGTCACGAAGATTTGGTGTACAGATTATTTAGTCACCCATGTAATAAGCATAGTACCCAACAGGTTTTTGTTTGTTTGTTTGTGTTGTTGTTGAATCTGTTCCTTAGGTTCTCTTAAATTCAGTGGTTTATGTATAATATTAACAATAATAATACTGAAATAGTGTTGAGTATTTGATAGGATTATACATATTAAACTCAGTGGCCTGGTATACAGTAAGTACTGAAGACATATTACCATCATGCTAATAAATGAGAAACCTGAGATTCACTGAGTTTAGGTGAATTATCAGGGGATGCAAGATTTAACTATGGAAGGACAAAGACTAGATCCTGGGTCTTAAGTTTCTTAAGTCACTGAAAAAATCTACTATCTGTCCATTGTTCCAAGATTCCAGCTGTAATACTTAGGGGAAATTCCACATTGATAAAATTGAATTTAAATCTCATCTTTCCATCTAAATCTTACCAAAGTCTCAAATATTTATACAAATGTTGTGTGCATTTTATAATCTTGCGGTGACCTGACAATTACCAACCTCTTCATTTAAACTCTGGATCTATGTCCATCATCAACACAAAGATATTGATCTAGCAATTAACATCCTCTCTCCTGTTTTCATTTTTATTATTTTACAGGAATGTTTGAAGCATTCCTATGAGCATACAAACATTCTGAGACATATTCTAGCCTTTTTAAAAGATTATATATGTCTGTGTCTCTCTCCACCATTACTCCTTTTCTCTGTAGCCCTTTATAACAAAATTTCTCTTAATTTGTGTAAACACACCAACTCTGATAATTTTACCTCCTATTTTGTCTTAGACCCACTTCAATCAGGCATGTGCCTCCAATTCTGTTAATATTTTCTGTTGTCAACAATGGCTTTCATTTTATCAAATTGAAAGAACAATTTCCAGTCCTCACTGTATTCAGCCATGCAGCATTCAACATTGATCATTTCCTTTTTATTAGTATTTGTTTTACTTAATGTAGAGTACACAATATTAGTTTTCTCCTATATCATTATATGTTTCTCCTACCTAATTATATGTTATTTTCATTTATTTTGCTGGATTATTTTCTCCCTCCTAATTAGTAAATGATAGAATTTTTGAGGACTAAGTCTTAAGAAGTCTTCTTCATAAAAACTCCTGGCTGTGCAATGTAACCCAGATTTATGGCTTTAAATATTACCAATATTTTTTGAGTTTTATTGAGAGTCTCCACTACAGAAGACAATAATAAAACAATGCTTAAGGGAAAAGAAAATAATTCATATAAATGATTGCAAGAGAATCCTTGTCACAAACTTATGCTCTGTCAGTCAACTGCATATTAAGCATCTTCATTTTGATATTAATAAGCAAATCCAACCCATATATTCCCTAGTATTTTCTAATTCAATAATTAGCATCACTTACTCAGACCTCAAAATGCCATAAAAGGTTATCCTTAAATTGTCTCTTTCTCTCACATTCCAACTGTATCCAAGAAGCTCTTGTCAGCTGTACTTGGAATCTATATCCTTAATATAGTCACATCTCTACAATTTTATGCTATCACATTTGTCCAAGCTAATATCACTTTCCACAATAGTCTAAGCAATTTATTTTATTTTTCTTACTTAAAACAAGTTAACTTTAAACAAGATCACATTACTTCTTGCTTAAAAACTTCTCATGGATTCCCATCACCCTGAGAAAAATAAATAAGATCCTACATAATCTGCTCCCTGGTCATCAGCCTAAACTTATTTTATTTTGGCTTGTTCTTTTTGCTCCATTGACACTGGACTTTTGTTTTCTCAAAATACTGTATGCATTCCTATCTCAGGGTATTGCCCTTTGCTATTCCACCAACTGGAAATTCATATCCTAGAGATCCTTGTCAAGGATCTTGTTCTTCATGTCATTCAGATCGTTGTTAATTTTCAATGTCTCAGAAATGTCTTCCTTAACTACCTTTTCTGGAATTAGTGCCATCTACTATTCTTAAATTTTTTACTCTGCTTTACTCTGCTTTTTTGGTGTTCATAGTACTTAAGACTTTCTGATCTAATACATTATATGAAGTAAGTTATTTTCTTTATCTTTCCTTCATATGCAAATTAATATTCTTGCCCTATTCACTGCTATGTTAATACTCGGACAGCACAGAATAGCTTTTGGGGAAAATGTTTATTAAATAAATAAAAACTTCCTTTTCCTGACAGAAACAGATCACAGAAATCCTGGGGAGAATTCTGATCACATTGTAATCAGTATTAAATACAACATTGACACATCAGTTTTTTTAAAACTTCAAATTTAGGAAGAGCAAAGCTTTAATTCTTGTAAGAAAATCTGATACTGGCTACACAAAAATGCACCCATATTTTTATTGTCTATTATGAAATAGAGCATCTTTGATTTTACAAGGTTGATTTGACAGTACAGTGAGACAGACAGTTGTTTGTTACAAATAATTAGATTTGCTTTGTGAACAAAAGTGAACCTGAAAGAGCCAATAATTTAAGATGGATTTTTAAGTGGCTCTGGAACCTAAATTTCAAACGAGCCAAGTCACCATTTGCTAACTAAAGGTCATACATGGACTCTGAGTCTCTTGAAAGTCCGTACTTCTGTTCAACTTTGGGACTTTCAGAGCTCACCTGAACTAGCCAATTAGGGCTCAGTTGTATCAACCAATAAGGACTCAGTCACACTGGCCAATCAGAACTAAGCAAGTTTGAATAGTTTTTCACTTGTGTAAACAAATCTGATCGCCAATCTGAGAGATAACTTTTGATGTAAAACTCAAATGCTCCCTTTGTTTTCTCAAATATTGTTCATAATACACCAAAAGCTATGTCTCCCTGGTTTCCAACCTGACCACAGGAGTAGTGTCTTTTCTCCAAATTCCCTTTCATAGGACCTTTGTTCAAAGATGTATTTGAGCATTAATCGCCTCAGTTTAGAATGACTACATTGCTCATTTACACTGATAAAAGAATTTTGTAAGAAACTATATGCTTTGTATGACATAAATCCTTTGCCCTAAATATCCTACCGCTTTTAATTTTCTTTGTACATATTTATGCAAACTGCATATTTTTGTAACATAAAATCCTGTGTTAATTTGACGTGTTCTTTTTGATTCATCATAGTTATTTTCCTTTTTAATGTTTTATGTACTTATAAGACACAAGATGCCAAGGTATGAAATCCCTCTAAGCTTTTTTCTACAGAACCTGTTTTGTATGCTACTGGTGCCAAAACATGCTGTTTAAAATGATAGTTGAATTATTGGAATCAGAAAAAATGAACTCATTTTTAAGACCTCTCAGAAGAAAAGTAGGTCACCATGTTTTATTTCATATATATATATTAGTTCTGATCCACTGAAGTAGTGAAAAATGAGGGTTCTTGTAGATATGTGATAATCCACATCCTCAAAATTCACTTTTGCCACTTAAAATAAGCGACTAACACAAAATGAAGTTATGCTTAGGGTTGTTCAAGTAGAATTATATGGTCGTATAAATTAACGTATTTCTTAGAAGCCTAAAAACTATTTTACAAGTTCTAGTTCCACATTTCCAAGTCCTTGCTAAAATATATTCTCGGATAGTTTACTGTACCTTCAAAGCTCAATATGCTTAAATTAGGCTCATCTTGAATCCCCATGGCAAGACTCTCCATCTTTTCTACTTTTGGGGATGATTATATTTCTCTAGTCAATCAAGTGCAAAATTATGAATACTTTTCAAACTCTCTCTTCATCTTAATAGCTAATATTTTGCCAAACTATGTAAAACATTTGAAATTGTATTTATTAGCTTTGTTTTCTATTCTCATGGTGACTTTTCCAATCCGAGTCCTTATTTCCTTATTTCTACACTAATGCAAAGCCTCTAATTGTTTCCTTGCCTCTAGCTTTCCTCCAATCCTCCCTGCACATTACTAAAAAATTAATATTCCTAAAGGATAGGTTTTTTATTCTCTAATTCCTCAATTAGAAAGATATAATGAATAAATGAATAAAATTCAGGCTCTTTAGTCTAACATTAAACTGTGTTCATATTTTTAACTTGTTTTCTTCCGAGTTTTATTTGCCACCAACTGCTCTTAAGAAACAAGGATACCCAGCTCAGTATACTCTTACAAGTATCAAATGCCTGTGTCAAAACCACCTATATTTAGTAGAATTTTTTCAGTGATTATTACAACTACAAATTAACCCTCCACAAATTATCCACAATTAGCTATCAAAGTCCCTTTTTGTACATTTGGAAATTGTTAGGGGAGGCAAAATAATATATCAGTGATATGAAGATTTGCTTTTGAATATTTTGAGGAGATTCAGTGTTTGAACGAAGAATGGCTTTCACTTAAATTAAACACATTGTGGATTTGTCAAAATTATTAGATAATAATTATTAGATAATAATATCTATTATTAATTACATTAATAATATCTATTATCTAATTATGTGGTAATATTGTCATTCATTATGAAATATTTCCTGAATTCTGCCAATATTAAAATGTAGAAGAGAAGCTACAGTGTTAAATTAGAATCATTAATAGACAAAGAAAATTAAAGTAAGTTTTTAAAACTTGTCTCATACCACATCTCAATCATATGTGTACCTGGTAAATTCCTATTTCTAACCATCATGTTTGTGTGCATGTAGTTTGGGGAAAATATAGCACAGTAAAATCTGTCACATACATATAAACTAGGACTATTACATTTTTAGATTTAAATTTATCAATTGCTTTTATTGCCAGCAATATATAGTTTTTCAAATAAAATATTACATGAGTCATTTTTAATATCATTTTTAAATGAATTTTAGAATAAAGTTGAAAATGCTTCAAATATGTATTTATAACACAGGAAAATTATTTGTGTTTATCTAAGCCACATTATTAGATTTAAATGTGATTTTTATGGATATGGTTCAGAAAATAAAAGCAAAGTATTTTATTAAAAATATTATATGATATACATATCATCTGGATATTACTCTAAGTCTGGGATTTTCACAACAAGCCAATTTTCTTAAAATAGAAATACAGATAAAGTCGCTTAGTGATTTTTTAGTGGCATGAAGACAATTTCATATATTTTGATAGATGATGATTCTTTAACCTCATGAATACTATAATAAAAGATTAGATTATCTTCTCTTAACATACACAAGAATATCTTTTAGGTGATAGCAGCATGCGTTTCCTTCAAAAGTGTGGAAAATTGCCAGCTCTTTGAGAAACAGAACATTTTAGTTTCGTAAGAACAAGGAATGTATGTTCTATGGCCGCTTTGGTAAACAAGTCCCAAACACAATGCATAATGTCTGGTAAATATTAAACATTCATAGAAATATTAAATGGTTGACTACAAAAATATCCAAATGACACTCAAAGAAATGGTAATGTATGTAAATGAATAGAATAAATAATTGCCTTAGGTAGGCTTGTTTTAAATGTTCAGAACACCAATGATAAACTCCTTTCATATGCTTTTACATTCTAAGTCCATTATCTTAACCTGTCTAATGTTATTACAACTCTCCTTTCTAATTACATTATTCATTTCATCACCTTTACTATGACCCTCTGAATCTCTTTCCCCTACCATATCCTATGGTACTCACTATTACCTTTTACTTGATATTTTTCTATTTTGTTTTTGTTTTTGTTTTTTTTTCTCTTGCTTCAAGGCATATGGCAAAACTACAGTTGTCTTTGGGTGGATCCATATGAATGGGTTCTAACTCTTTTCCTCTTGGACAGAAACTTTTGATATTTGAGATGGAGGCTGCTCTGTTAGCTTGGGTCCCTACATAAGTTTCTGTGCTGATTGGAGATGACAAATAATGTTAGAAAAATAAATAAATACTCATTGTTTTAAGCCACCATGAATTCAAGGCTGTCCTTTATTGCAGCATAAGCCAACTAATTCAGTCGTGTACTTCCGTAAACAAATAATTGGTTATAACATTCTGGAAAGTAATTAGAATCCAATTTTCTTTCATTCCTTTATTCACAAATCTATTTTATCAGTTAATATTGATTAAGTACATATTATGTTCCAGGTGTCATTCATGGCACCATACAATGGGGGTGGGAATTATTGACTTTTTATTTCATCCTTCAAACTCCAATCTATATGACAGGTTGTCAACATTTTATATATTCAACAAAAATGTTTTAGGTCGGGCATGGTGGCTCATGGCTCTATTTCGAGCACTTTGAGAGGCCGAGGTGCGTGAATCACTTGAGCTCAGAAGTTCTAGAACAGCTTGGGCAACATGATAAAACCCCATCTCTACCAAAAATATAAAAAATTAGCCAGGCATGGTGATGTGCGCCTATAATCCCAGCTACTTGGGAGGCCGAGGTGGGAGGATCACCTGAGCCTGGGAGGCAGAGGTTGCAGTGAGCTCATATAATATCACTATACTTTCACCTGGGTGACAGAGTGAGACCCCGTCTCAAAAAAAAATGTTTTGCATGAATGGAAAGGAAATGCAGTAATGGATGCTGGGTGGAACAGACATTAATGAAAAAGACCATAGAAATAAAAATAAAATTATAACTACTCTTTGATAGTTATTGTGAGGATGATTATTTTAGCAAGCACTTTTTTTCAGCATCTTTGGAGTATAAAGATATTCTTTACCTTAACTATCCTAACAACTCCACTAAGCAATAATTATAATTTAAATTATTCACAGTTATAAAATTATTCACAATTATGTAATAATTGTGAAAACAATAATTTAAAAGTTAAAATGAAAAGATATGTTACTTGTGAAATATTATAGTTCTAGTATACAGACCTATTGTTTCTATACTTGTGCTATTTCCATTTTGCTAAGATACCATTCCATTTAAAAAATGATAATGATAAGAGTTAGGATGATATAACTGCAATGCATATCTCAAAATATTTATAGTCATTTCTAAAGAAGACTTTTTAACATATACTAGAACATCACCATTACCATTAATAGGTAGTGTAAACTTTTTTCTCAATTACAAAAAAGACTTTAGATAACTTCTGACTACCCATTCATGTTTCAATGGACTTCATATTAAAATGGTATTTTAAGAAACCCACATGTAGGAAAAGCATAACATTCTACCATAAATATAGATACACTCTGCATTATATAACAATATTCATTGTTAGAATAATGGAACTACAGTATAAATGCAAATTACAGGAGATAACAAAAAGATACTACTTTGAATGGGGGAAAAAAACAACATGAATGATGGAAAGGGCAGCCTTGTCACAAATCTATGACCTGTCTGTCAGCGAGATATTCAACCAAATAGAATTCAAGGAAACCTCGAAATCAAGGTTCTCAACTCAGATGTGTTTTCACAAAGACATTGTAGTGCACAGGACAACTGAACTAGGAACAGAAGGCCCCTCAGATTTCACTATGATCCCTCAGATGCTGATTCCAAGTTTACTGGAACAGCAAAGTTTGTTCAACTTAGTGTTTGCTACCAATCTGGTTCCAGCTCTACAGAGAAATTTAAAGACCTGTACAGAAAAAAAGGAAATAAAAACAAGGATTCTCAGGTTTGCCATCTGCAGAAGGGTCATAATTAGGAGAGGGCAGATAGATTAACAGTTGAGAGGAGAGTGGAAATGAAACGACAAATATAATCAACAAAATGGAGAGCAGACAGTTCTAGTTTTCAGGATGCATAGATAAGAATATCTGAAAACTGGTCCTCAAGAAAAACAATAAGAACACTAGCAAAAATTGTGAAAATCAAATTTTAAAGAAATTTGGCAATTAACAAATAGGATGCAACAGTATGAGGAGCATTTAGTCAAGAACAACACTTGGATATTAGTATGAACATCACAATTTACAGAATTTTAATTTACCATATTCGTATTCCTTTCTGCACAGCTTTGCAGTAGCACTGGAAACCAACAACCTTGAAATCACAGTAACTGTAAAAATTATCAGTGTAACAATTCCTAGAGAAAACAGAAATGGATTTGATTTAGAGTTTCTCAAAAATTCCACCTTCAGAAAATTGTTACGACTTGACTTGTCTTGTTAACTGGAAAGGACTTTTTTTTTTTTTTTTTAATTTAACCTGACTCAGAGATCACTCTGTGAATAATCTTTTTCTGAGGAAGCTTCCAAAACATTCAGCAGCAATTGTTTAAATTGCAGATGCCTGAGAAAGTGATAATGTTGGGGCAAAGAAGAAGATCAAAAACCAAAAAGGAAAACCTGGGAAATGGGTAGCCTGTAAAGTGCTTTCAAGAGCTTTGACATATTCCTGGGAATCTGGAAAAGCATGCATATTGCAAAATGGTGTGCATGCCCAAAAAAGATGTAGAAACTTCTTATATTTCACCTGTAGCTGACACTGAGGTTCTGTACAAACAGAAAGTGTGAAGGTTTAGAGAATATTTTAAACTACTTGCCATAACATTGAAAGTGTGTGCCGACACATATACTGAACCCCTTGACCAAGATGGGGAGACCTATTGGTGCCGGACATTTAAGGAAATCTCTGCCTAAAAATCAGCTGGAAAGAGACATCAGTAGTAATGTATGACACGCAATAGAGATATTATGAGGTTATTCAGGAAGGTTGCTACAAAAGCACACAGCCACCACAACCAACACTTGGGATCGAGAGAGCTGATGACTATAGTTGTAATTTTTTGTTATTTAAAACGTCCAGTACTCAACAAAAAATTATGAGAAATGTAATGAAACACAAAAATAAAATATTTCCAGTATGAAGTGGGGGGAAGCAATTAATAGAAAATATCCCTAGGAAGCCCAGTCAATAGATTTACTAGAAAACAAACAAACAAGCTTTAAATCAGCTACTATAGGCTGGGCATGGTGGATCACACTTGTAATCCCAGCACTTTGGGAGGCCGAGGTAGGAGGATCACTTGAGCCCAGGAGTTTGAGAAAAGCCTGGGTAATATAGTGAGACTCCTCTGTCTATATTAGTCTGTTCTGATGCTGCTATAAAAAATACCTGAGACTGGGTAATTTATAAAGGAAAGATGTTTAATTGATTCACAGTTCCACATGCCTGGGGAGGCCTCAGGAACCTTAAAATCATGGTGGAAGGTACCTCTTCACAGGGTGGCGGGAGAGAAAATGATTGCCAACAGAGGAAATACCAGATGCTTAAAAAACCATCAAATCTCATGAGACTTACTCATTATCACGAGAACAGCATGGGGAAATGGCCCCCAGGATCTAATTACTTGTGGTGGTGTATGCTTGTAGTCCCAGCTACTGGAGGGACTGAAGCAGGAGGATCACTTGAGCCAAGGAGATTGAGGCTGCAGTGAGCCATGGTCATGTCACTGCATGCCAGCATGGGTGACAGAGCAAGACCCTATCTCTAAATAAATAAAGTCAACTGTTATAAATTTATTCAAGGTACTATATAAAACCATATCTAAAAACACTGATAGCAGGATAAAAATATCTTTTCAAACAGAGAATATAAATAAAAAGATCAAAATTATTTTTAAAAGATATCTATGTCTGGAGTTGAAAATACAATCACTGAAAGGAAAACCACTGCATTATGGGGCTTAGAGACATATTTAAGCTGCAAGAAGGATCAGTAAACTTGAGAATAGGTCAATTTAAACAATCCAGTATAAATTATAGACAGAAAAATAGTAAAGAAAAATGAATAAAACCCTGAAATATGTGGAACATCATTAGATCATCAGTGTGCCAACTTTTAGATAAATTCCAGGAGGTGAGGAAAGAAAGTAAGTTTCAGAAGGAATATATGAAGAAAAATGACTGAAAACGTTCAAAGTTTAATTAAAACCTTAATCCACACATTTAGAAAATTCAGTAAACTCCAAATTGGAAGAATTTAGAGATGCACAGTAGAAACATCATAATCGAATGGTCAAAAGACAAAGAGAAAACTTTGAAAGCAGCAAGACACAGGCATCTTACCATTGAGAAGGGATCTTCAGCAAAATCAATGGCTGACTTCTCAGAAATTATGAAAGCGAGAGGACTGTGCTTTCTTGATATGTTCAAAGTGCTGAAATAAAAAGACTTTTGGCCAGGCAGGTGGTGGCTCATGCCTGTAATCTCAGCACTTTTGGAGGCTGAGGCGGGCAGATTACCTGAGGTCAGGAGTTCGAGACCAGCCTGACCAACATGGAGAAACCCTCTCTCTACTAAGAATACAAAATTAGCCGGGCATGGTGGTGCATACCTGTAATTGCAGCTACTCAGGAGGCTGAGGCAAGAGAATCGCTTGAACCTGGGAACCTGGGAGGCGGAGGTTGTGGTGAGCCGAGATGCACCGTTGCACTCCAGCCTGGGTAACAAGAGCAAAACTCTGTCTCAGAAAAAAGAAAAAAAAAAAAAAGACTTTGAACAAATAGTCTTATATACAGCTGAACTATCCTTCTCTCCAAAAAGGATTTAGGACACTTCCACGTAAACAAGACAAAAAATCCTTTGCTAGTAGATACGCTGTAAAAGAAATTCTATAATGAGTCCTTCAGGCTAAAACTGAAGGACATTAAACATTAATTCAAATCCACAGAAAGAATTGGCACTGGTAAAAATACACCGGATTGATATAAGAAACATACAAAATGTACATTTTAAAATATATCTTTTTTCTTATTTTACATAATTTAAAAAATAACTTCAAAAAGAAACAATGATAAAACTACATTGATGGGTCATAATGAATAAAGATGTAATTTACACCACAATAACAGCATAAAGGAAGAGGAAATAATGGAGCTATGCAGGATAAATTTGCCATATACTATTGAATTTAGGTTGACAGTAATTCAAATTTAATTATGATAAGATGTTAAGTATAATCCCAGGTTAACCACTAAGAAAATAGCAAAATAAAAAATATATAGGAACACAAATGATGAAAGAATTCAAATGGTGTAACAGAAAATATCTATTTAACATAAAATAAGGCAGTAAAAAGGGAATAGAGGAATAAGAAAGCAGACCTAAAAATTGTAAAAGAATAGATGAAAATCAAACTTTATCAGTGAATATTAAATGTGTATATTGCTCTTTCTACTAATAAATTCCATCTTAAAGGCTATGTTGTCTGATTTTATTGTGCCACTACAGCTCTTTTTTTGGTTACTATTTGCATGGTATATTATTTTTATCCTTTTACTTTGAATCTATTTGTGTTTTGAATCTAAAGTGTGCTTTTTTAAAACAGCATATATTTGGGTTATGTTCATTTATCCATTCTGCTAATTTTTGTTTTTTCATCTTAATGTTTAATTTGATTACATTTAACAATAGCATTGTATAAAATTGGCAGTCCAAGCAGTAGTAAAGAATACAAACAGTAGTAGAAAATGTGATTACCAAATAGAGACATCATAGCATTGAGCCATGTCTGCAAAGAAGGAAAAATCCCAATCTTTGAATTTGGGTTTGGCATGAAGTAATTTCACGGGGTCCCTGTATGGATCACTCAAGGTGACATTAAGTTATGACTGAGAAGCAGTGAGAGTGTTGCCTCTACATCTATTTCCATGTCTAGCAAGCAAACATTCCAAACTTATGTGTATATCTAAGTTTGATGTTTGCTTTAGTTTATATTGTGCTTCTATAACAGAATATGTGATACTTAGCAATTCACAAAGAACAGAAATTTATTTCTCATGGTTTTAGAGTCTAGGAAGATCAAAGCATCAGTAAGTTTTTAATCTTGCAAGAATCCAGTCTCTTTTTCCAAGATGGTGTCTTGAATGCTATGTCCTTTGGAAGAGAGGAACAATGTACCCTTATATAGTGGAAGGCGGAAGGGCAAAAAGGGAGCCAAATTGTCTTCATAAAAGCTTTTTATAATGGCATTAATCTACTCATGAGAGCAGAGTCCTCATGGCCTATATGCTTCCCAAAAGACCCTATCCCAACACTGTGACATTGGTGATTAGTTTCAACGTGAAGTTTGGAGGGAAAAGCAAATCACAGCAGTATTCAGTACATATCTTTCCTCAGTGAGAAGCCTAGCTCTTGGCATTTATCTAAGGGTAAACACGAGGTTGTAGATCATGCTGTTGGTCTCAGGTATTTCTGTCAGTGGAAGGAAATCCATGGGAAATGATGAAATAGGATAACTTTATGCTCCAGGGAAGGCTTTATTAATGGAACTAAATGTATTGGGTCTGATGTCAAGGGTTGTATATTTTCCCAGAGAGCACAAGCCAGTGAGAAGGTAAATGAAAGCATGCTAATCACACAGAAAAAAAAAAATCCAGCGAAGCACATAAGGTGCTTCTCAGAATTCAATTAGCATGAATATGCTGTTTCTACTTTAAATTAACAGCATCCGTGCAGGAGACAGAATATGGTTTTAGAGAGCTAAGGCAAATTGCTAGGGGGAATCCATCTGAGGATGATGTGCTAAGATCTTTAATAGTGAGTGAAAGTTTTTGATATATTTGCTTGAATCAGCTGCATAGGACTGTTTGGCAATTCCTGTTCATATATGGAACAGGAATGAAAGAAGATTTTAACCACCTTGAATCAAATCCTGCTTGTTGGGTCAGAATGTCATGTCTAAACATATTACCCAGAATGAGCCAGAATACATTTATTTTCCCTCTGATCACTAAGCTTTCCTGGGACACAAGGAGATTACCAACAATCTGCAAAATTGCTCCAGGAGGGTCCTGGTTGCTACCGAGGATCTATGTCAATATCTAAAACTTGCAAAGGAAACGCATAGAGGATGCACATAACTGCACAAGGCCCAGTGATGATGGGCATAAAAGGCCATCATAGAGGTGAATGGATTTCCAAATTTGTGTCTCTCCAAACATGATCAATATGAGTAATACATATTGCCTTTCTACCTACTTTGTTTCTTCCCCCCGAAAAAAGTGATTTAATCTAGAGACGTGGGGCAACATTAATTCCCTGGTTTCTGAACATCACCAAGAGCAGGAGGTTGGTCATGAGACATACCAACATTTTAAGTGTGCAAAGTTGACAAGTCTGGCTACTTAGCCCTAAAGATGTCATTGTTGTAGAAGCTTGTGCAATTCTTCTTGAGCAAACATCTTAACACTCAACTGTTCTCATTGAAAATACCAACAGAGTCTACCAAAGGGTTCTTATCAAATGAGAGGTCAGTCACATTAGTCTGAGGAAAAAGAGCCCCCAGAGAGATTTTATTGTTTCTTGGATTATTTCCAGAGCTTCTTGCTGCAGGAGTCCTATTCAGCCTGTCTGGTGGTTGGTGAAGATACTGTAGCAAAACTACTAGGTGAAGAATGTCTGACTATTTATCTAAATATATTACAGTATTTTGAGAGAAAAACAGAAAAACCACATTAATATGTTTTTTCTATACATACACATTTATGATCATGGTTAATTTATAATTTAGGCACAATAACAGTAACAATAGACTAGAACAATTATATCAATGTATTGTAATAAAATTTCTGTGAATGTGGTCTCCCTCTTTCTCTCAAAACACTTTAATATTTTCTGACTGTTGTTAACTATGGTTAACTGAAACTGCCGAAAGCAAAACCACTGATGGGGGGACTACAGTACTTATACATGAAAATATCTTATGTGTTTACTAGAAATTAAACATGGTGACTAATTAATATAGGAAAATTATACTGTTTATATTATTTTATAAGAGTTATAAGACATAGCTCTAGCACTCACAGCAGGACTCTGGGCTTTAAATTGCTCACATTTGCAGAGTTGTTCAAAGAACCATTTGACTCCTAAGAACTGAAGTCTCAAAATCATTTCATTTGAAAAATTATTCACATGGTGTTATGGTTAATATTAGGTGTTAACTTGGTTGGATTGAACGGCGCTTAGATAGCCGGTAAAGTATTGTTTCTGGGTATGTCTGTGAGGCTGTTGCCAGAGGAGACTGACATTTGAGTCAGTGGACTGGGTGAGGAAGACCCACCCTCAATGTGGGTGGGCACCATCCAACCGACTGCCAGCTGGCTAGAACAAGGCAGGTGGAAGAAGGTGAGATAAATTGGCTTGCTGAGTTTTCTGGCTTTCACCTTTCTCCCGTGTTGGATGCTTCCCTTTGCTTCTTATGCCCTTGGACATCAGACTCCAGGTTCTTTGGCCTTTAGATTCTTGAACTTTTACCAGTGAGTGGTTTGCCAGAGGCTCTCTGGCCTTCAGCCACAGACTGCAGGCCGTACTGTTGCTTCCCTGCTTTTGAGGTTTTTGGACTGCGACTGAACCACTACTGAGTTCTTTCTTCCTCAGCTTGCAGATGGCCTGTCATGGGGCTTTGCCTTGTAATCCTGTGAGCCAATTCTCCCTAATAAACTCCCTTTAATATATACATATATCCTATTAGTTCTGTCCCTGTAGAGAACCCTGACTAATACAGAAGGCATTGAAGTAAACTTTGCCAGAGTTGACGCCTTTACTTTGAAGTGACAGAAGTCTATATACTGACCACCAAACTTTTGCATATATACAGTTGTTATAGCCTTAAAGATGAATATACATCCTATTTATTTGTATGTTAATGGTAATTTTCTCTCAGTAAGAGTTCACCAGCTGCCAGAGCTCATCAACCATTAATCACTTTTTTTTTTATATTTTTAAGTTATTTAAAGCTTGACTATAAGTAGAATATGAAGAGGAAGGTGGAGAGTAGCAGAATGTATCAGAAGTGGTCAAAGTTCAAGGCTGGGTCACAATAGTGGTTAAGTAGGACCAGGGTCTAATTAGAATAGGGAAAGGACAAATGTCAGGACTGAAGACCAGTTTTCTTTTCTTTTCTTTTTTTTTTTTTGGTCTTTCTTTTTTTTATTATTATACTTTAAGTTCTAGAGTATATGTGCACAGTGTGTACAATCATTACATATATAACATGTGACATGTTGCTGTGCTGCACCCATTAACTCATCATTTACATTCAGTATTTCTCTTAATTCTATTCCTCCCCACTCCCCTGACCCCACGACAGGCCCTGGTGTGTGATGTTCCCCTTCCTGTGTCCAAGTGTTCTCATTTTTCAAGTTCCACCTATGAGTGAGAACATGCGGTGCTTGATTTTTCGTCCTTGCGATAGTTTGCTGAGAATGGTTTCCAATTTCATTTATGTCCCTACAAAGGATATGAACTCATCCTTTTAAATGGCTGCATAGTAGTCCATGGTGTATATGTGCCACATTTTCTTAATCCAGTCTATCACTGATGGACATTTGGGTTGCTTCCAAGTCTTTGCTATTGTGAATAGTGCCGCAATAAACATACCTATGCATATGTCTTTATAGTAGCGTGATTTATAATCCTTTGGGTATATACCCAGTAATGGGACGGCTGGGTGAAATGGTATTTCTAGTTGTAGATCTTTGAGGAATTGCCACACTGTCTTCCACAGTGGTTGAACTAGTTCCACTAGCACCAACAGTGTAAAACTGTTCCTATTTCTCCACATCCTCTCCAGCACCTATTGTTTCCTGACTTTTTAATGATCTCAATTTTAACTGGTATGAGATGGTATCTCATTGTGGTTTTGACTTGCATTTCTCTGATGACCTGTGAGAATGAGCATTTTTTCATGTGTCTGTTGGCTGCATAAATGTCTTCTCTTCAGAAGTGTCTGTTCATTCCTTCGCCCACTTTTTGATGGGGTTGTTTGATTTTTTTCTTGTAAATTTGCTTAAGTTCTTTGTAGATTCTGGATATTAGCCCTTTGTCAGATGGGTAGATTTCAAAAATTTTCTCCCATTCTGTAGGCTACCTTTTCACTCTGATGGTAGTTTCTTTGGCTGTGCAGAAGCTCTTTAGTTTAATTAGATCCCATTTGTCTATATTGGCTTTTGCTGCCATTGCTTTTGATGTTTTAGTCATGAAGTCCTTGTCCATGCCTATGTCCTGAATGGTATTGCCTAGGTTTTCTTCTAGGTTTTTTATGGTTTTAGGTCTAACATTTAAGTCTTTAATCCATCTTGAATTAATTTTGTATAAGGTATAAGGAAGGGATGCAGTTTCAGCTTCCTACATATAGCTAGCCAGTTTTTCCAGCATCATTTATTAAATAGGGAATCCTTTCCCCATTTCTTGTTTTTGACAGATTTGTCAAAGATCAGACGGTTGTAGATGTGTGGTGTTATTTCTGAGACCCCTATTCTGTTCCATTGGTTTATATCTCTGTTTTAGTACCAGTACCATGCTGTTTTGGAGAAGACCAATTTTCCAGCCAATGTTACCTGTCTGTAGCCTCACTGGAATACTAATTTGATTATATATATTTGCCTCACTCCCAGTGCAATGGAAAGGTCCCATTTCATATAGATAATCATATGAGAAGAAGCTATTTTTCTCTCCAGCAAAAAGTATACTTGAAGTGTTCTTGAAATATACATCTACCAAAAGTTTTAGTTGGGAATGAAAGCTTCAATTAAACAATACCTTCTATATTATTAAGGCAACAAACTACAATTTTAAGAATAAGCATCAATTTAAAGGCCAAAAATGGTAAGCCCCATATTTTTAAATGTATCACTCTTCTTATACCTGAGGAGAGACATTTAAACCTCCTCAAATTGACTTTCCCCCACCAAGGACAATATAAGTTACTAAAACTTATGCTTTTGTAGAAAATAAATTCGTTTCTGAATTCTTAGCTCTTTTATTGGATATAATTTTAAAGTCACTATAGCTTTATTTTTTAGATAAGGGTTTTCATTATTTTTTGTTGAATAAAACCTGGCAAATACTCTTCAAATAACCTATAGAAAAATGTAACTCCACTATTTTTAGTTATGTATGGTATCATTAGTTTATTTCTCTTTCTTTCTTCCCCAAAAGCAAAATTTCCCACATATTTGTAAATATCATGAGATTAAAGTACATTAACTCAATAAATATGCATATTTGTTTCCTAGATCCTCTTGGTAAATGAGGTATAAATGCCAAAACTTGGGGAAAAAATGACTTCTGTTGAGCTCCTACCTGGAAAAGTGAACCAAGCAATAATAGACAATGCATACTATGTGGACAATTATCAAAGTATATTTATAGATTAATCAGTAAAAATTTATCTACTGTTTATAACTTTCCAACGTTTAAAACCTTTACTCATAAGATAGAGCCCTTATATTTATGGATTAAGAGTAAATGAGCTTGCTTATTTATTGAAATTGGACATTATTTTAAATCTGCTGATTCTATTCCTTGAGTAAAACAAAGTTTAAAATTCTACATATTACAGGTGACTTCATATGGCAGTATTCTCAAGTTTCTTCTCTTTTCCATGCAAGCCACACTAAGCTACATGTCACTCTGCACTGGAATTTTGCACTTTTGTATCTGTGCTCTGTCAGTTTGAAATACCTGTACTCAGCATATCCTTCTAGACAGGGAATATTTCTATGAATTCTTCTAGAGTCCCAGATTTTTCACTTCTGATATGCAATATTTCTTGATAATAGATTCAGAGATTATCTTTCATTTTATCTCATGGATATAGCCTTAATTGTGTCTCCCTATGAATCTGCTAGGATCTTTTACTTATAACATTTCAACCACCTAAGACAAGAAAAAAAAAAAAGAAAACAGAAAACAAGAAATTAAAAAATACATAGCTATTGTGGTGACTCACTCCAGTAATTCCAGCACTTTGAGAGGTTGAGTGGAAGGACTGCTTGAAGCCAAGAGATAGAGGCCAGCTTAGGCAACATAGTGAGATCTTGTCTCTACAGAAAAATAAAAAATAAAATACAAAAAAGCCAGACGTGGTGGCATGTGCCTGTAGTTTTAGCTACTCTGGCGGCTAAGGCAAGAGAATCATTTGGGCCTAGGAAGTTGCGGTGAGCTATGGCATGCCACTGCACTTCAACCTGAGCAATAGCACAGTACTCTGTCTCTAAATAATAATAATAAATTAAAAAAATATATATAGTTCTTGAGGCAAAGAATTGGAGGTCCAATTACTACCTACATTGATTAGTAATGTCTGAATTTCACGAATCTTTTTAGTGTATAGTTATTTCCCATGCAACACAATGTATATAATATAAATTCATTTTAATCGATAAACTTACTTTTTTAATCTCTTTATTCAATGTTTTAGTTAAAGTTCCTGGAGTCAATATAAAAATGCTAGAGGCTGAAATATTTTCTCAAAACTGTCATCAGTAGAAATATTTGTTATTACACTAGAATTCTCTCTGAAAAACACAGATAATAAAAAAAGTTCAATGTTTATGTACCAAAAGTATATTTTTTATTACAAATAATGTTTTTGGCATATTTCAATATTTTACTGACTTAAGAGAAAGTGAATGAAATTAAAATCAGCTTTCAAACATTGAACTAGAATGTCTCTACTATAGTTTTCAAAAATAATACCTGATTATCTTATGCTAAAAATGTTATGTGCCTAAATCAAGAAGTTTAGCAAATATTTTAGATCCTTCTGCTGAATTTTACCAGAAATTTTCATGCAGCTATCTGATATTCTGAGTATTGAAACAATGCCATTCTCAAATATGCCATTTTGTGACTGGTAATTGCCTCCTCCTGTTTGTTTATTCTCTCCTGTCTTTGTAAGATTAAGCTTGATTTTCTTTGGGAGACATTAGCTCAAAACAATGTATATAACAGTCATTTATGATTTTGAGGCAGAGATTCTAGAAAATTCTTAGGTCAAATAAGTAAATTAAAGGTGGTAACACCTCCACATGCAGCAGAAAATACAAATTATTTCTAGAAACAAAGCATAAGTAGTTTCATCAGTTTGAATTTAATTAAGTATCAGCTAAACACAAAACAAAACAAGCAACAAAAACCAATACGAACAAAATACAAACACAAAAAGGGCAAGATTCAACAGAAAAAGATTAAAATTGTCCCTTCAGAAACATCAAGTATTAGAATTACAAATAGAATGTAAATTGCCACATATGGATTATCTGGATAAATAAAATGGCATTAAAAGTTGACCAAAGAACAAGATGTTATTAAGCATGACCAGGCAGATTTTTAGAATTTTTTAGAAATAAAAAACACTAACAATATTATTGAAAACTTATGGCAAAATGGGCACAACCGAAGAGAAAGTTTATAAACTTGAAAATAGATTGGAATATATTAAGTGTAATGCAACATGGAAAGATAGGAAGATAGAAAATATGAACAAACAAAAAAGACCTACAGTTAAATGCCAGAAGATAAAGAAAAAAGAATACTTTTGTTAGTAAAAAATCTTATAATTAGCCCAAATGTTTTTCAAATATAAAGGACTGGCCTAAGACTCTGACCTGGGGAAACCTACAGTCAAAGGAATCTGAGTGGAGCTCCCTTGCCTTATGTCAGAAAAAAGAAATAAGTCTGTTTTGCAAAGTGCCTGCATTTCCAAAATTTGGAGAAAGATGATGGGCTAGTTATTCATAGCTGAGATGTGAATCCACAGAAGGAGGCTGAACTGGGTTCTTTATAGAAAGGTATTACAAGAATACTTGACTGGATGGGCAAGGTAACCCCCCATGAGACAGATGAGTCATTGGAAACCAAGGGGCAAAAAAGAAGTTATAAATAAAAGGCTGAGAATTTATCACCATGTGAAGTGAACTTATAGTGATAAAATTTCAACGGAGTAAGACAGTTTCTAAGGAACCCCAAGAGAGAACGAGTCAAAGATCATATATAATTACAGCATCCAAAAAGATACTAACAAGAAATTAAGGTCAAAAATGTCCTGGCTTTCTTTTTACTGCCTCTCTCTGTTAGAGCTCAAACCCCCAAGGGACCTCGAACAGCCATAGTAAGTGGAGGAAAATGTGAACCATCTTCACCTTTCCCACTGCAGGTTTTTCAGATTTAAGGTAAACCTGAATTGGGAAAGTGTGTCAGTTATAAAACATCCTGGAGTTATGTGATCATTATATTGGACTAGACTTGTAAATAATTAAGAACAATATGAATAATTTTTTGACAAGGGACAAGGGCTGATAGCAATTAAAGAAAAAGAATCAATTGCTTTATTCCTATGCCCTAGCTAGTTAATCTAGTTTAATAAACTGGTTATAGTGCACATCACCCACATCACGTTGGACTCCTGTAGGTAGCTGGCAGGACCACACATAGAGTGTCAAGGGCAAAGAAGGACAAAGTGTGCAACCTAAACATTTAGCCAAACTTGTATTTATCTTATTGAAAATTAGTAGCCAGCTCAATCGCTTATTTAGTGTATGACTACAATATTATTGCCTTAATTCACACATTCTGACTAAACACAGAGAATTATGGGAATTTTTTAGCCAATCATTTCCAACTATTTGCTCCAAACTTTATGCCAACCAAATAAAAATAGCTATTATTTAACATGAATAATACCAGTTGTTTCTCAAAATCACTTTCTGTAATTTAAAAAGTATATCAACAATTTAGAATTTAAATTAGTATTTAAAGAAAGATTTTGATTGCTTTTTGTTCTAGTTATTGAACTGGTACTTGGATGGTAGAAAAATTAGAAAGCACAGAAGAGCAAATAGTTGTAATGTCGTAGTGGCTGTAATTTTACCAATCAGAAATAAGCAATGTTAAAAGTCGTGAAATAAATTTTCCTCAAGCTTGGAATGCATTTTTTGTATAATGGTGTGATACTATTTATCTTTTTTATCTTTATATATTAACATGTTCTCATTACTATACTACTAATATTTCAGCATGATTTTATACTAGTGTTATAGCTTTCTGTTATATTGGTATGCTACAATTATTTAACCAAATCATTTTTGGCCATTTAGGTTTTTTTACTTGTTCACATATATAAATTCAAATATGATGAAAGACTTCACTATACACCTCTGAAAATCCTGTTTAATAATTAAAATTATTATAGCTCAGAAAAGGCTAGTACTCAGGCTTTAAGATTTGTAAGTAACGTCTGAAGGTTGTTGTTCTTTCCAAATCTCTAAATCGACTTGTACTACACAGCTATCACAATGATATGCAGGTCAAAACTACTGCACTGAATATTTGAGAATATGGAAGGCTTTCTGAAATAAATTAATTTACATTTTTAAGACTCCTAGCCAGTAACCACAGTTCTTAACTATGTTTAGTTCTGCTTTGCTGTTACACAAGACAATACAATGGGAAGCAACAGATTTTAAAAGCTGAATTATAAGCAAAAAAAACCCTGAAATATTTTATATGCCAATTTTCTTCATTTTACATGACATAAGAAATAGTTCTTTGTAATATCCTTTAAAATTGTTACTTTTAATAGTCGTTAATCAGTTTTTTCAAGAAAGATTTTTTTCCTTCATTTAAAAATTATTTAAATGCAATTTTCTTTGGAAGAAATAATTTTATAAGATCCTGTTCCACATATCTACCCTTAGCTATTTTCTTCTTCACTCAAATTTAATTCCAGCAACTCATAAAAGTGCCAGTGTAACTGCTTTCCATTGATTTAGGATCCTGAAATAGAACTTTCAGTCTACCTCTTTTACCAACTGAAACTTATATGAAACCATTCATATTTTGTCTTTCTCATATTCTATTCTAACACAATACTATATCAATATCCCTAAAAATACTTTTATCACTTGGCCATTAGCAAATATTAACAAAGCAATTATTGTGGGATTAGTGCCATGAGTAAAATTAGTTCTTTTTACTTCATCCTCATGCAAGCATTACAGCAGACAATATTTTGGTGCAGTAGTTCTCAAAGTTAGCATGCATAAGGATAAACTTGTTGAAACCCAGATTGTGAGCCCCAGTTCCATAGTTTCAGCTTCAATTAATCTGGATGCAACTTGAGAATATGCATTTATAAAAATTTCCGAGTTGATGCAAATGCAACTTTTCTCATGACTATGCTTTCTAGTTCTCAGGTAAATGAACTAAGGTGTTATTTTATATAGGCTTTAAAGAGAAACCAATAATGATACCATCTATAAAGTCCTTTGCAATTGTAGGTAAACTTCAAGCTCAATTATTCGTTTATATTTAGTGAATACCTATCATTTAAGCAAAGAGAAAAAATGTGTAATTCTCAATAGAGAAAACTCTTTACCATTCAGTATTTAACTTTTCAAATTTGACTAATTTGGAAATTAAGGGCTTAATAAAAAATTATCTTATTGTATTGTAAAGAACGGGTCCTGCTAATATTTTTTAATATAGGTTGTGTTAATATTTAGCCAACATAAACTTTTAAGTCATTTAAAATACCAGATTCTGGCTATACAACTTATTAGTTGCTTGATGAACAAGTCATTTCAACTTTCAGAGCCTCATATTTCTTACATATAATAGGAACAATAATATAATAGTAGGAATGACATATTGCAATGATTTACATCACATAATGTTATATATATTATAAACTATAATTGAAATATAATATATAATAACATAATAATGCATATTATTTAATATAATATATGTAATAGAAAGAATGCCTACTCAAAGGGTTATCCTAAGGGAAAATATATTTACATATATAAAACTCTGAAAATAGTGTCTTTACATTGTAAGGTGGGTAGAGAGAATGATCTTAACAGAGGAAAGAGTTATAAGGATGAAAACAAGCCACAATTTTTATTCAAGAATATACTTTATGACTTTATTATATAAAGTTCAAAACCAGGTAAATCAAATATATGATGTTAAAATGTATATTGTGGTAAATTTTGAGGTGGAGTAGGTAGTGCTTTAGAGTAGCATGGAATGTTATTATTCTGTTTCCCAACCTGGCTAGAAGTTACAATTCTTTTCATATTTTTACAATAATTCATCACACTAAATAGTTACAATTGGTGCACTTTTCTGTATGAAGATATTTAATTTAATTTTTATTTTATTGTACTTTAAGTTCTGGGTATATGTGCAGAACGTGCAGGTTTGTTACATAGATATACACGTGCCATGATGGTTTGCTGGACCCATCAACCTGTTATCTACATTAGGTATTTCTCCTAATGCTATCCCTCCCCTAGGCCCCTACCCCGCAACAGGCCCTGGTGTGTGATATTCCCCTCCCTGTGTCCATGTTTTCTCATTGTTCAACTCCCGCTTATGAGTGAGAACATGCAGTGTTTGATTTTCTGTTCCTGTGTCAGTCTGCTGAGAATGATGGTTTCCAGCTTCATCCATGTCCCTGCAAAGGACATGAACTCATCCTTTTTTATGGCTGCATAGTATTCCATGGTATACATATGTGCCATATTTTCTTTATCTATCTATCATTGATGGACATTTAGATTGGTTCCAAGTCTTTTCTATTGTGAATAGTGCTGCAATAAAGATACGTGTGCATGTGTCTTTATAGCAGAATGATTTATAATCCTTTGGGTATATACCCAGTAATGGGATTGTTGAGTCAAATGGTATTTCTAGTTCAAGATCTTGAGGAGTCGCCACACTGTCTTCCATAATGGTTGAACTAATTTACCCTCCCACCAACATGTAAAAGTATTCCATTTCTCCACATCAAACATATTTGTTAATTTTATAAATCTTCCACATTGTAAATTAATTTTAGACTTCAAGTACAAATGGGTCTACTGACATCTCCACATCTTTGCTCCAAACACAAGTATTCAAAAAGTGTTTTTGTTATACTGTCCTTTTTGTTCCATCAATCAACACAACAAATCTGGTCTGTCTTGTATTTGCTCTCTCTGTTGGTGACACCATTATCAACCAGTTGTCCCTATCTAAAAACTTAGGTATCCTCTATTCAATTGTCTTTCTCATCCCCATATTTAATTAGGCACCAAGTTCTCTTGATACTTAACGATCTCTCAGATCATTCTATAGTTTGTTTTCTCTCCTGGTGTCCAAACTATATCATTTTGTTTTCTGCCTCCCATTAGCAGACAAAATTCAGCAACAATACACTACCTAAATTTCCACTCATGTGCCTTTACATATGTTATTTCTCTTTCTAGATGCCTTTCCCTCTTTTATCTACCTGATGGATTTTATTTATCTTTCAATTCTAATTCAAACATCATTTCCTCTACATTCTACTTACAAAGAAAATTAATAAGATTTTTTTCTGTTATCTTTGGGGCTTCCATATACTTTTCAAAAATGCAGCAATGGAGGATAATTGCATTTTCAGTTCCTCCATGATCCGCTTTTCCTTGGCATCTATGTTCTCTTACCATAGATATATTGAAAATTTGTAAGTTATAATGCATTTTCTTCACTATTACCACCTTCAAAAAGCATATCCTTGTAGGCTAAAACTGGATTCAACATACTACTTTCCTTTCCTTTATTAATGGTTTAGGGGTTAAAGGCAGCATCACAATCTGTATGCAATTCATAAATACATGTATGTGTTAATATATTTTTCCTTTTATATTCTGTTTGTTGATATCTAGTTGAACACCATGTTTGATTATAAGCTATAACTGACATTTTATACAAAAGAATTCCAGATATATTATTGAGCAGTCTCTCTGAATTCAGACATAAGTATGCTATTTCTTTTCTGTGAGTACCATTATTTCTTATAATGAATGAAAAATTCTGGGATACATTTTCTTTCTTGTAATATGAGGTCCAGTGTATCATTTGATCAGAAAAATAAGTCAAAACGTCAGTAAACCTCTACAAATATCTGGTAGCTCGAATTTAATTGTTAAAATGTGCTGGCCAGGTGCGATGGCTTACACCTGTAATCCCAGCACTTTGGGAGGCCTAGACAGGCGGATCACGAGGTCAGGAGATCCAGACCATCCTGGCTAACACAGTGAAACCCTGTCTCTACTAAAAATACAAAAAATTAGCTGGGCGTGGTGGCGGGCGCCTGTAATCCCATTACTCGGGAGGCTGAGGCAGGAGAATGGCTTGAACCCGGGAGGCAGAGCTTGCAGTGAGCCGAGATTGTGCCAGTGAACTCCAGCCTGGGCCACAGACCAAGACTCCGTTTCAAAAAAAAAGAAAAAAAAAAAAAAGAGTGCTGCAAATCTTGTACATTTTCTCCTTCCTATTAAAATAATATCTTGCATTTGTGTGTTGGAATTTTAAGTGGTCAAATATTTCCACCTATATTGTGATTTTTCCCTCCTCTAAAATATAATCACATTAAAAACTCTTGCCAAAGGTGAACATAAACTGTTAGATAAGTTTTTATTAAATTTAACGACGAGTTCACTCTTTCTTGGAAACCTCTTAAAATTTACTGTATTTCCTGGGGACGTATTATTGCTTCTGAAAATGTGAGTGTCATAACAGAGGAGGAGGGAGTTATATCATGTCAACAGAACTCTCCATACTTCAATTTTCTGCCTCATCCATTTTCACTGATTGAATTAAGGAAAACACATTTACTAGTGATTGCCAAATTTGGGGTTAGTTTTGACATGCCCCTTGAATCTGGTTTGTTTTCCAGTAGGAGCAAACTTTTGAAAAAACAGTCCTCCATTGAATGCATAGCTAGGTTTAGGAATCTTATTTTGTATTAAAATTGATTATCTCTGACCTTAAATTTTCTCTAGTAACATCAAGCTAACCTCTGTTTCTCTTAACTCCATTAACAAAACATTTGAAGTTCTGTGGTTTCCCACTTGCTTGCTCTTTCCTTTATAATTTATTTTAGTGGATCAGCTAAAGACATCATTTTGACATTATACAATTATTTTTACAATTTTTTTCACCAATTCTTTCACTGTTAATAAACTTTTTTTTTTTTTTTTCATTTGATTTTCTCTTTTTTCCCCATGGCTTCTGGGATATCAGTGGTTCAAATAGAAACGTTCTTTTTTTAATCCATAACTGCAACATAGTCACCTTTATATCTTATCATCCTTCAAGACTATTTCATTTTTCTTTTATACCCACCTCCAGTAATCTTGGTAAGGCTCAAGGAAGAGCTTGTCATTTGGCATGAACTAGCTTAATGCAATTAGGGCTAGTTTTTCTAGAACCTTCTCTACCGGTCACTGTTCGAAAAAATTTTTTAAAAAACTTGCTAGAGAAGAGAGATTAATCTTGTCAGTGCATTAATTATCTAATGCTTCTTAACAATGTTACCATACTTTGAGTGCTTAAAATGAGCTATACGTGTTATCTTGAGTTTCTGTGAGATGGGGTTTCAACTCAGGCTTACCTTGCTTCTTTGCTTCAGGATCTCACAAAACTGCAGTTAAGGTGTGCCACGGCTTCAGCCTGTCCCTCCATTCGGGGTCTCTGACTTCCCACAGGGGGGAACCCCACCCCCGATATCTAAGGTGGGTTATTTTCTATTTCCCAGGTGTCTCGGCTGGTTTGAGAAATAAAAGGAAAGAGCACAAGAGAGAGAAATTTAAAGCTGGGTGTCCGGGGGAGACATCACATGTCAGCAGGATCCGTGATGTTCCCGAGCCGTAAAACCAGCAAGTTTTATTAGCGATTTTCAAAAGGGGAGGGAGTGCACGAATAGGGTGTGGGTCACAGAGATCACATACTTCACAAGGTAATGAAATATCACAAAGTAAGTGCAGGCAGGGCGAGATCACAGATGAGGCGAAATTAAAATTGTCGTTGATAACATCTTATCAGGAAACAGGGTTTGAGAGCAGACAACCTGTCTGACCAAAATTTATTAGGTGGGAATTTTCCTGTCCTAATAAGCCTGGGAGCGCTACAGGAGACCAGGGCTTGTTTCATCCCTTAGGCTTCGATCATAAAAGAGGGCATGCCTTAAAGGGGCCTTCTATAAGCATACCTTCGGGGAGCATTCTCTTTCTCAGGGATGTTCCTTGCTGAGAAAAAGAATTCAATGATATTTCTCCTATTTGCTTTTGAAAGAGGAGAAATATAGCTCTGTTCCATCCGGCTCACCAGCGCCAGTTCAAAGTTACCTCTCTTGTTTCCTGAATATCGCTGTTATCCTGTTCTTTCTTAAAGATGCCCAGATTTCATATTGTTCAAACACACATGATCTACAAACAATTTGTGCAGTTGACACAATCACAAGGTTCTGAAGCGACATTCGTTCTCCTCAGTTTACGAAGAAGATGACAGGATTAAGAGATTAAAGTAAAGACAGGCATAGGAAATCACAAGGATATTCATTAGGGAAGTGATAAGTGTCCATGAAATCTTCACAATTTATGCTCAGAGATTACAATAAAGACAGGCATAAGAAATTATAAAAGTATTAATTTGGGGAACTAACAAATGTCCATGAAATCTTCACAATTTATGTTCTTCTGCCATGGCTTCAGGTGGTCCCTCTGTTCAGGGTCCCTGACTTCCACAACAAAGGTGTCAGCCAAAGCTGGATTCTTACCTGAGGCTTGGCTTTAGAAAACAGCTGCTGCCTGCTGAGAAAAGATTATCTCTTTCTTCCGGGATGTTGATCAGAGGCTGTCCTCAGTTCCTTGCCATCTGAATCTCTCCACATAGATGCTGACAATAGCCAGTTTGCTTCTTCAAATCTAATGAGGAAGAAAGAGTCCCCAAGCAAGATGGTTTACAATTTGATGTACTGTAATCAGGTATAAATCACTACTGTACCCCCTCACCTTTGCCATATCCTATATATTAGAGGCAATTCATGGGTCCTATCAACACCCAAGAAGAGGGATCTCGCAAATATATGAACACCAGAAGGTAGAGATTATAGAGAGGTTACTTTGAGATTATCTACCACAATGGATATTAGATTCTGGATCTTAGAGAGTTTTGTCTTGCTTTGTTTTGTTTTTTGTTGTTTATATTATTTTTGCTCCTTGAATGTGTTCATATGTCTGGTGGGAAGAATAATGACTAACAGAAGTAGTCCTGGAATTCAGGAGCAATACCTGGCTACATGGATAGGGGCTTACTCGTTTTCCATCAGGAGAATTCAGAACATAAGAGGTTTGATAAGCTCGAAGGGACACCACTAATTTGGTGCTTCATGGCTTAAAGAGTGAGAGAAAGTGAAACAATTCCTGATATTTATATACAAGGAAACAAAACATTAGCTGAGGAGTAGTTGTGGAGCTTGCTAGGGATTTGGGAAGACAGTGCTAAATCTCAATACATCCAGAAGGAGGCAGAATATTTATTTATGCCCATAGCTTAAGAAAAACACAGGTGCCTTTAGGAGATCCTCCAGCACAGGATGTGTGTAAAAGTGAATGCCGAAAACATATTTATTCCACAAAGATGCTCTCAGCTACAGAGTTCACCTGTTGAATTAGATGAAAAGCAAAGATATTTTCATTCTACTCCAAAGCACTGCTGGTACTGTAGCCAGCGTCATCAGCATGGACACAGAGTAGGTAATGACATCAGCAGTTGGAGAAGCAAAGAAATGGTCTGGACAAGTCATGCAGGGTCATTTTTCTATGAACCAGCCATCACCCATTTAAAAGTGTCTTTATTACTGCCATTGCAAGAATCCATCTAGGGGCTGAGAGTCAGGCAGGAGGAATCATGAAAAGAGAGAACTCTTTGAATAATGAAGGTAAGAGTATAAGTTAATGATAATGATTACAACTGAAGAGTTGCCAAATACAATTCTAATAAGCATATTAGTTTAAAATCACTGTACTGGTGATATTAGTATATAATGATATTAAATTGTATTTAATTTCCCCCCCTACTTATCAGAAATGAATCCTAGAGCCTTTTAAGGAATGATATATGGATTTTTTAAAAAATAAAGCAATCTTCATAGTGACTAATATTTGAGTAATGCTTTTTGATCAATTCTTATACAAATCTATGACTTTCGAAATGGATCAGAGCAAGCTTTCTTGGTCATTCATCAGTCTTCTCCATTTTCAATGCAATAAATGTAGAAATCTCTTTGGTAACCCGTTTCACCAAAAGTCGGTGCTTATGGATGAGGCATATTCATTTGGCTCTTCACTCTGTATATTTATGGCTGCTGACATGTCACTAAATATACTGTGATAGCTTTTCTTTACTCCAGAGTACATAGTGATTAATTAGCTATTATAAATGTCCTTACAATATTCAGCCTTATTTCATATTTCTATAATCATGCTGCAAATCTCATGAATAGCAATGAAGTTGATTCCTCTAAATAGGAAGCTTTCATCTGCAGTAACAACAAAATTTTAGATAGGTGAAGACATTTTACTCCTACCCTGCTTAATAATATTAACACCAACGCAGACAGTCGCTCAAAGAAAAAAAAAAAATCCCGTATTTGTTGATTGAATTGCATTCTTTCTAATACTTCTTTTAAACAAGTGAATACATTTCTGCAATTTACAGAGTGTTCTTTCATACCCTAACACCTGTCAAAGGCATCTTTATTAATAATTTATTTTTAATTGACAAATAATTATGTTTATTTCTGGGGTACAATGTGATATTTTCATCTATGTATACAATATAGAAATATTTATTCAAGCTAATAAACATATTTGTCACCTCACCAATGTATCATTTTTTTGTGGTGAAGACATTAAAAGTATATTTTCTTAGCAATTTTGAAATATAGAATACGTTTTTACTAAGTGGTCACCGTGAACTGCAACACATCACTAAAACTTACCCTTCAGTCTAGTTGAAATTTTGTACTCTTCAATCAAAATTTCTTTCTACCTTTTTCACATCCCCTGTCCCGACTGTGACCCCAGACTCTGGTAACTACTTTTCTACTCTCTGTTTTCATGAGATCTACTTTTCTAGAGTCCACATGTAAGTGTGATCATACAGTATTTGTCTTTCTGTGAGTGGCTTATTTCACTTATCATAATGTTCTTCAGATCCATGTTGTCATGAATGACAGAATTTTCTTATTTTTTAATGTTGTATAGTATGCCATTGTGTATACATACCACATATTCTTGATCTAGTTATTTGTTCATGGGTATTTAGGTTGCTTCCAGATTTTGGTTATTGCAAATAATGCCGAGATAAACATGGGAGTACAGATGTTTATTCTACACAGACCATGTTCAATTTTTTTTGATATATACTCAGAGGGGGTTGATGAAACATATGACAATTCTATTTTTAGTTTTTTTGAAGAACCTCCATACTATTTTAAAATGCCTCTGCCAATTTACAGTTCCATGAACAGTTAATAAGGTTTCTCTTTACTCTGAGTTCTTGCCAACTTGTTATCATTCATCTTTTCGATAATAGCTATTCTAACAGATGTGAGATGTTTCTCATTGTGGTTTAGATTTGCATTTCTCTGATTACTAGAAATGTCAAAAGTATTTTTAATGCCCTTCAAGACACTCAAGAATCCAGCACAGCCATTTCCTCTGAGTTGTCTATAGTTGTTCTGGTGATTTATCTGCTTTTCCTGTGTTTTCATTTTTTTTTTCCTCAATGTATTGTCTTTTTTATGTCTTTGGTTAGAAGAGAATCAACAAGTAAGCCACACTGTTACTAGGCAGATTAGCTTTCTGCTCATTCTATCTTTTCCGCCTTTGCAGACACTGAAATATTCACACTTCCAGCTCTTTCCACATGTTACCACTTAGTTTCAAGTTCACTGCTATGTTATGTGCCTATAGCTGCTTCAGAGAAATGAGTCCCAGGCTCGGGAGTACAGATTTTGCTGATTTTTTTCTCAACTTTTTCTCCTCACTTCTTTTTTACTTTTACTTTTCAACATTTTTTTTTCAATATCCCAATTTAAGTATTCTTTATTTTTATTTCTGTTATTGATCTTCATTTTCCCTTTCTCTCACAGATGGTAGTATTGCACCTAAGTCTTTCCAACAAACAACAGTACAGCTTCTTCCACTATTTTATGTTAGGACAATTTAGGTCTAGGAAAAGTTATTTAATTTATAATGTGTCTAGAAAAGTTATTTAATTTATAATGTGTCTTAACTAGCAGGACCAGGTGCAAATCATAAATTTTGCAATCCTCAGTTTCATTCAATTTCAATTTGTCAGTTCTACTTCCTTCTTCATTATACTTCACAGCACTCCTGTGAGAAAGCTGAATTACAAGCAATAAGAGGACCATTTTCCAGACAGAGGAGTTGAAGCGAAGTAGTTAATTGACCTGTGAGTGGAGAAATCACAGAGAACATAATATTCAATCAAGCAAGCCACATCATCATAGCAGGCCAGAATGAGTCTTGATTAATGAGAAAAATATAATAAATTTTATGGCAATAGCTTCATTAATTCATAAAAAGCAAAGATTTCTGAAATGTTTAAAAATATAAAATATTGAAAAGAAATTATGTTCAATTATTTATAGTTTACAGTTATTTAAACTGTAACATAGTTTTGTCAATACGAGTTATGTCAGGCCTACTTTAAGTGTTTGGGATATAAATATACAAATATTCAAGTTGCTGCTAAGCGTAAGACATTAAGCAACTTAATAGTACCAAACACATATTAACACAATTTTAAGTTAATGCAGTTTAAATAAGTGCATACATCACTGAATATATCATTTTAATTATACATGTACATGCCATTTGAATACAATGAAACAGATTAATGTTGGCCTCTTTTTGTATGTATTATAGAATTACAGTATTTTACAGGGGTTCTGAGAAACAAAGGCCATATAGCAAAGCAAGGTGCTTTCAAAGGTACATATATTGTGTCCCTTTTCTATAAAACAAATCACTCATAGGGCTCCTTTCCATTCTCACTGCCCTAAATAATTCACTTACTAGAATTAATTTGTGTCAACTAAAAATAATTAATTATATAAAGTAATTCTTGTACCTCCCTGTGCTTGCTCCTCTCATGCTCCACACAGGTCCCAGATTATGGCCCTAAAGTTTGTGATTAATATAGTTTCTCACGTATAAAACCATTTAATGACTTGTCACATGCAGAATGAAATGAAACTCCTAAGCAGAATATAAAAGCCCCATCACAATCTGTTCTCACATTGCTCCTTCCTCAACTCCCGTTAAAATACAATATACTTTAACAAAACAAGACAAACACCTTCAAATTTTATAGTCTGGTGCATTTATTTAGCTTCATGCATATAATAAGTAGTAGGAACAATGGAAATTTCCGTTCCTTAGCAAAGTCTGAATGCATTTTTAAAACAGTGATATCAACTTAAAAAAGTATTTCCCCCAGTTCCTTCAAAATTGTACCAATCCTTTCAAATTCAGTTCACAATACAACTAAAAAATTTTTTTGATGACTACCCTAAGTGCCTAAAATTACAACCATTTCTTCATGTTTAAGATAAATCTTTGTCAGTCACACATAGAAATACCTATGACCTGCTTTAGTAATTCTTTATGTATTTTATAATACAGTTGAACATAATTGTCCATCTCTTACATTCACTTCTCCAAAGTCTATTTATTTTATTTTATACCAGAAACAGTCTACTTATACTGGATGAAAGTCTAAGTAATTGTTATGGTCACTGATCTCATAACCATCAAATTCATTTCTACTTTGAGGAATAGTTCAAGTTGACTTATTCAGAATGCTGCTTTTAAGTAATTAAGAACTAAAGAAGTTGAGAATTTGATGCGTGTTCCAGTGTAATCCAAGGACTACAATAGAAACAACTCTGAGTACTTTTTAAAAATCAGAAACCTAATTCAGGAAATTGGTCTCAGAGGATGAGGGGCTTCTAATGTAAAAGAACTGTACACTGAAAACTACAAAGTAACACTAAAAGACATTAAATCTGATGTAAATAATTGGAGAAATATACCATGTTGATGATCAGAAGAATTAAAATATCAGTCCTTCCAAAATTGATCTATCACTTTGGTAAAATCGCAGTCAAAATCCAAGCAGGCTTTTCTTTAGAAATAAGCAAACTGATTCTAATAACCATAAATAAATTGGAAAATCCTTAAAGGACCAAAGCAAATATGAAAAATAAGAGAGAAATAAGAGTGCCAATACTTTTTTATTTTAATTTTACATTTTAATAGAGGGTGTTTTGGCATGATCATAGTGAAATGAATCAAAGAACAACCAAATATAATAAATAGGCACAGATTTGACAGACATTTATCCAGATGGAAAGTAAGCATATGAACATATGTTCAACACAATTAGTCATGACAGAAAATGTATGTTTCCGGAGAAAACTATAGTACACCTATTTTAGATACTAGCCTTGTTCATTGTTTTTAAGTTTCTATTATTTGCCTACAATTCAGATTGAATCCTGAATTCTTCCAGGGCTAAAAGTCTCCTAACAAGTGTTTCCAAATTTTCCTCTCATTTTTTTTTTTTTTTGGACATGGGCTCACTGAAAATAAATGCCAAATTCCTGAGGCCCTACAATGTGAAGCTAGTCAACTTGGCTTTGAAGAAAAATCACTGCTACGGCTTATGTTTGGAAAAACTTTACACACACACTACAATCTAGGAAAATCTGTTAGATGGCCATGGATGTTTTCAGCTGACTGCCCTGCAGACTCTAGAAGGACTAGCTTGTCGATGGCTCCATAAATTGACCTTTGTTCTTCCTCTGTTTTCATAGAAATGCCTATTATTAAATCTGTGTGCCCACATAATATTTAGAAGCCTAGCTTTTACGGCCTCTCTGCAACATCATCTCCTGAAACAAGACCTACTTTTTAAATTGAATTGGCCTATGCCCAGAAGTGAGAAACTGATTTAATGAGGTCCTTTACTATTTAGTTATTAGATTAACTCAGTTTTTACTTTTCCACAACTACCACCTTAGCCTCTAGGATGTGAAAACTTCTAGGGAAGTGTTAGGGCTCAGAGACCGATGTCCCAACATATGGCACTTTACCTGCTGATGTGAAGAAGGAGTCTCAAATTCTCCCTGACCTTCCCCCATCCTCTCAATCCTATGTCTCTTACAAAACACAGGATGAAGTTGTTCTCTGACTTTCCCTTATCTGCCTAAAGAAGAAAACAAATACCTCTGGCCCTTTCTCTGAGTTTTCATTAACTGAACTCATATTGCAGAAAGAAAAACTGAAGCCAGTCAACAAACCTGGACAGATTTGTCACAAACCATTGTCTGCTCTGCGGGCCCAACAGACTTTGTCCTAGCCCATTGTGTGATCTTCAAGCCCATTAAATTCCCCTAAAAATTATTTATGTTGCCCCCAAAATTATCCACACTTCCCCATCTCCCATTCTTCTGAAAAGAAGGGCATATAAACATCTGTATCCCTTTGAGTGGTGGAGTAATCAACTGTGATTTTCCCCAGCATGCATATTAACAAATTTGTATGCCTTTTTTTTCCAATTTATCTGCCTCTGTCAGTTGATTTTCAGTGAAATTTCAGAGGCCTGTGAGGAATTTTCCCTTCACTCTTGTATAACATAAAGGTCTATTTTGGCACCATTAGCAAGTCAGAGCAATGAGCAGACCAAGGGGAGAATGGAACAGACATTCAAAGAAACAAATGGATTACATCCATTCTTTAACACAAAAAATAATATGTAGACTTTCTTTTACTGAATTTCTGTCAGTGTGTAGAGTTAAAGAGTTGTTAGTTTCCTAACAAATCATTTTTGTTTTAAGCACTGGGGATGTAATCTTTTGTCTTTAACATGGAAAGATGTGCTACAAGTTATCAAGCTTGCTTTAGTGAAGGCCATAATATTGATTGAATAAACATATGATAATTATTTCCCTTATATTGAAAAAAATCCTACATTCTTTTTTTTCTTCTTGCTTCTCATTTCTTTTTCAACAACCTGTATAAACTGTCCATTTCTTAGTAGCAGTGTTTAATGAATATTTCTTCCAGAAGCTGATGGAACTTAGACAAAAAATTATCTCTGACTCAAACAGAAAATAAAGTTTATTTCTTCCATGCAATAGTCTGCCTTCACAAAATTCGATTTTATCGAATGGTGCTAGACTTCATACACACAATACATGAAATACAATTTCAAGCTTACTAAGTCAAACTGAAGGTTTAATATTCATCTAAAGAAAGAAAAATATGTTAAGCATCAGTATATACTACCTTTAAATATGTTTCTGATCTTTTAAAAACATTTATATAACATGTGTTCATAGTCCTGAAATTAGATTCTTTTGCAAGAGTTTGTCTTGATCTTTTGTCATAAATGAAACTTATGTAAACATGCTTTTTATAATGCTGGTGTGAAAAACAATTTTGCTCTCTTCAGAAAGATTGCTTGTTTGTGTGATCATGTATGAGGTGAATGAAAGAAGGAGAAAGGAGCCAGGTCAGTCAGTTTTTCTGTACGTATTATAATTTTCACAATGTTTTTTAAGTTATAAAATACATTTACCTTAATGCAAGACCATAGAATATTTCAGACATGTTTTCTACAATTGGATATTTTATATTCAACAAAAGAAAAATGCAAACATTTCTGGTATGAACACAATCTTAAGGTCCTAATTATTGTTAGACTAAATAAATTCAAGCTGTAAGCCATAGAATATGACTGTCAATCTGAGTCTTATAAAAAGCATAAAACTTGATATTTATACTTCAGAGAAAATATAGTGAAAATGAGTAAATTTCAGATCACATAATAAATTTTAATTACTGGAATTTTCATGTATGGGAACACTAAGGGATAAGATAAATCTCTCTGAAATTATAAAAGTTGTATTGATAGCTATTTGTGAAGTACCTGCATTTGACTTTAACCATCTACTTTCCAAATTATTTTATGACTGTTATTAATATTACTCTTACTATCCATATAAACATGCAAAACAATCAAGATCTATTGTATTGATCTGTGGTTTTCATAAAGGATAATCATTCTTATTCAAATTTGTGAGTACTCAATGGATTAAAATATATTTGCTAGATCTCATGAATATTTTGCTAGACTTATCTCAAAGACATTAGAGATAGCGTCCTATGGAGCTTTTAAATTAAATATCAATTGTTTTATAAATTATTGATTATGGACTAGATGGGGTTTATCACCATGAATTCAGTTTCATTGATAGATTGACTGGAATAATTTTCTTTAATACCCAGAGACCTGGACATAAAAAATGGAAAGACAAACATGATAAGTTGATGGTTGTGTTTTTCTCAGCAGGTGTGATAAAGGACAAGGAGATACTATATGTTGGGGACATTCATACCACCAGAATTAAATTTATGTTATTTGGATTTAAGTCTACTCAGGGAATAAATTAAATACAAGAAGGTTTGTTACATTGGGAGAAAATCAAGGGATCAACTAAGTGGTCATTTATGGATGGTCAAATAATAATTGCAATTGGAGTTTGTTAATAAAGCAGTGTAGACACAGTTTAGAAATGAAGCAACTGCTGGTGATATTATGTAGAGAATAATATGGCCGTGTATTTAAGTAGCTGAAATAAAGTACAACTGATATGTTTTGGATTAAGGAGGTAAGAAAATAAAATTTACTATGCTGCAGAAGTCTCTGTAAGGACATGCAAATCAATAGGGACAGTGTTAGATGTTATGACTTGAGATAAAGAAGATAATTATTCCACAAATCGAAATCTTCCACATATATGAAACATTTTTTTCAAGCAAAACAATCAAAATGCATCACCAAATTTCATATACCATGAATGAGAAAGGAGGTTTTGCAAGAATATGACATATAGATGTCTTGAAGACACCTCTGGAAATCTAGATGAATGTACTCTCTACTCCCCAGCCTTTGTAAGAAACGAGAGATTTATCCTTGAGAAGACTGAGGTAGAAGTGAGAGCCCGATGAAGAAAAGGAAGATTTGGAGTGATTAAGGTACACCAATTATGGTTTCCTCTTAAACAAAAGGTTCATAAAGTATAAAAATGTAGAGTTAAACTAAAGGAGTAGTAACTATGATGAAAAAAGAACAAAATAGGAAAAATTCAAGATGAGAGTATGGCAGGGAGTATATAGACTGATAGTAATGTTTACGTTTTCTGAAGTAATGAAAACATTGGCTTTGAGCTGGCTTCTACTAGCCTAGAGGTAAAGGGAATTTTCTTCCCTCCCACTTCTGAAGTTTTGATTATTTTAGCCTATAAAACAAATGGGAAATGAACAAATTAGTAGTTTTTTGTTTTGCTTTTGTTTTGTTTTGCTTTGTTTTTTTAAAAAAACAGGGTCTCACTATGTTGCCGAAGCTGGTCTGGAACTCTTTGGCTCAAGTGATCCTTTTGCATAGGTCTCCCAAAATGCTGGGATTACAGGTGTTAGCTACCATGTCAGCACTATCCAAATTCATCAACGTGCACATAGACTTGGGAGTTCCACAAATTTGAGACTCATAAAAGGGCCAAATGATTGACATTTCTATACCAAACAGAAAGGAAAAAAGGCTTTGGACTTGAAAACAACTGAAGAGAGTGGTGGAAGAAAAGCTGTGGTAAGCAAAATCTGTCTGGTTAAACGATAAAATCTGTTAAGTAGCAGCTCTCAGAAAGAATTGGTGGTAATCCATGGTAAACATTTTGGAGTCAGATTTTTAAAGTGTCAGATTTGTAGTATCTTTTTACTGTGAGTTAATCTTTCTGAGATCCGAGTGAGTCAGATAAGTGGGGCTGGGGCTCAGCAAAAGCATTTGCATTGCTGTTTAATTCACTTATGAAGATTCCATCTACAGATGTAAATCACCACCACAACGAAAAGCATTTTAGAACTCTTCTTGTGTATGTAGGACCTCTGAAGAGCCATCTTGAAATATGCCAAAGAAGTATATTTTGGGTGGCATATTTTGATTTTCTTCACCGTAATTCCAAAGAGTCATATTCTGTAAGGCAAATCTACCTATGCCCTTATTTACAAGTATTTTAAAGCCTTCTACAGGCCTCAGGATCACATCTAAACTCTTTCCTCTCTTTAGTCTGACCTAAAATGATATTCTTTGAATACTTCTTCAATATTCAGTATGACAACACACTGCATACTCCAGTCGTATCAAAACTATTGCTTCTGTTGTGTTTTTCATGGAATGTGTGTCCTTTTCATCTTCTTGAACAACTTTCACCCAAGCTATAAGTCTTAGCTATTGTTTCTTCTGTGAAGGTCATTCAGGATTGTCTCACTTAGAGATATAATTCTGCATGAATCTCTTATGTCTGTTCATGTCTATAAATTAATAATTATCTGTTCAGATTCACTTAAGTTCCAGATAGATAGCAATTCAATTTCTGGATATATTTAGGGGTAATATGTATAAAGATCTTTCCCTTTCTCTCTCTGTCAAGTTTTGCTTAAAATCTAGGGTACTAAAGATAATGCTTCTCTCCAGAAAGAGGACAGGCACATTTTCCAGAAGCCCTTTTATAAGGTTTAGGGTTTCCTAAACTCAGTGATCCTTGGCTTTGACACAAACCCAGGGTGCACCCAAGTCTGTCAGTGCCTTCCCTGAATGGAACTTGGTGGCTAAGAGAAACGACGCAAGCAAAAAACTGATACTCCCGGCTGTGCCTTAAGTAAAAGTCATAAACTATCTAAATCCGTATCTAGGCACTTTGTGCCTTACAAGTCAAAGCTATGGAAATGTGACAAGATTTTACATAGGTATGACTCCAAATTTTTATGAAAAATAGAATTAAAAATAGAATAAAAATAAAAATATGTTTCTTTTCTCAACATTAGTTCCATCACGTTCAAAACACTTTTATATGTAATTATATCAGCCATTTAGTCCATCCCTAAAGAACTGAGGGTTCTGGGAATTTAATCATGTCAATGCAGTCTTTTTACATTAACTGAAGACAAATGAATGTCCTTTAAATTTTATTTAAAATTAGAAAACAAAATGAATTCAGAAAGAGTCAAATCAGGAATGTAAAGTGAATGCCTAATTATTTTCCATCAAAATTCTGCAAAATTGCGTTTGTTTGATGAGAGGAATGAGAAGAAGGCTGGTCATGCTTAAGACTCTGGTGAATCTTTTCCAGGCAGTTTTCTGCCAAAACTTTGGCTAACTTTCTCAAATTATTCTCATAATAAACAGGTGTTCTATTATTTAGCCTTGAAGAAAGACAAGTAAAATGCCTTGAGCACCCACCAAAACACCACCAAAATTAGAAAACAAAATGAATTCAGAAAGAGTCAAATCAGGAATGTAAAGTGAATGCCTAATTATTTTCCATCAAAATTCTGCAAAATTGCGTTTGTTTGATGAGAGGAATGAGAAGAAGGCTGGTCATGCTTAAGACTCTGGTGAATCTTTTCCAGGCAGTTTTCTGCCAAAACTTTGGCTAACTTTCTCAAATTATTCTCATAATAAACAGGTGTTCTATTATTTAGCCTTGAAGAAAGACAAGTAAAATGCCTTGAGCACCCACCAAAACTGTTGCCATGACCATTTACTTTGGACTGGTCTACTTTTGCTTTGACCGGACCATCTCCACTTCTAGGTAGCCATTGCTGACAATGATTGGGCTTTATCTTCATGATCACACTGTTAAAGGTGGTATATCTCCTGTTACAGTTATTCCAAGAAATGCTTCAGGGTGTTGATCACACTTTTAAAATTTTCATTGAAACCTCTGCTTTTGTCTATAGCTCATCTGGGCATAATGGTTTTGGCATCTATTGAGTAAAAGCTTTGTTCAACTTAAAATTTCCAGTCAGCCCTGTGTAAGCTGAACCAATTGAAATATCTATGATGTTGGCTATTGTTTCTGCTGTTAATCATTAGTCCTCTTCAACTAGGGCACAAACAAGTGTTTTGCTTTGTTTTGTTTTGTTTCTTTGCAAATTGATGTAGATTGTCTACTGCTTCAGGTTTCATCTTGAACATCATCTCATTTCTTCTTAAAAGAAGTTGTCTATTTGTAAACTGTTGATTTCCTTGGAGCATGGTCTGCATCAATTTTTCATGGAGCTGCAATGATATTACCATTCTTCCCCTTAACATCACCATAAATTTAATGTTTATGGCTTTAATTTTAGTAATTTCATTTCTCTCATAGGGGATCTTTTCAAACTAGTGTCTTCTTCTTCTTAGTGCTTCAAACTAGATCCTATTCAGAATGTAATAACAAATTTATTTTGATGCACAAAATAACATGCAGAATTTTTTCACATACACACATTTTTATTGAACTTTTTGAATAACCCTCTCTCTCTCTTCCTCTCCCTCTCTCAATCGCTCAATGTATATTTATAGATAGACAAATACATATATATTCAAATGTTAGATAAATACATATTTAGAAAGAGCGACAGAGTGAGACACAAAGACAGAGAGATAACCAGAGATAGAGAAAACTGGAGAACCCTAACTAAAAGTCTGTATTAGTCCATTCTTGCATTGCTACAAAGAAATACCTGAGACTGGATAATTTATAAGGAAAACAGGTTTAATTGGCTGATGGTTCTGCAGCCTGAACAAGAAGCATAGCAGCTTCTGCCTCTAGGGAGATCTCAGGAAGCTTACAATCATGGTGGAAGGTGAAAGAGAAACAGGCATGTCTTGCATGGCCGGAGCAAGAGGAAGAGAGGGGAGAAGTGCTACACACTTTTAAACAACCAACTCTTGTGAGAATTCACTATATAGTACCAGGGAGGGATGGTGCTAAACCATTTATGACAACTCTGTCCCTATGATCCAACCACCTCCCTCCAAAACTGGGGATTACATTTCAGCCTGAGATTTGAGTGGAGACACAGATCCCAACCATATCAAGATCCAAAAATTACTTTGGACAAAATGACAATTGGATCAAAACCAAGTACTTTTAGAATGAGATTCAAGGCCACATTGGTCCAACTCCAAACTTGTGATATCATCTCCTCTGCCTCTTGATAAGATACTGAAGGTGTTGCTCAATGCCCCAAACTCTAAAACATCAGTAAGAAATGGAATGTTAAGATAAGCATAATAATGTTTCAAATTTATTTATTTCAAGTGAGCAATGTTTATACTAATAAAAGTAATAATGTTGATTAAGAATTTCTGAATTAGCTAATAAAAGCAGGCTGTATTATTCACTTCCTTATTCGTAAATTTGTGGCTATCACTCAAGGCCTTCAGAGGCATAAAACTTTATGAATCAATATCAGAGTTTAAGATAAATAGGCATCAATAGCCACCTCACAAAAATATCAACAACCCCTAAGGTATCAGTGTTTTTTTGAGATTTTTACAGAAAGATAGTGTAGAAATAGAATGAATTCTATCATCAGTTATGTGTAGTCCACTAACACGTTAAAATGCTATTTTTGTAGAAATAGGTAAGATTGCACTTTTTCCCCAACATCTACAAAAAAATTGAAGCAAAGAATAGAGAATAATGCTATTTTCACAGTTTACATCATTCTAGTTTCATATTTCTGTGCTCACAGATGGTTGCTTTATATATCTGGATGTGGAATTAAGTAAGAATGAATTCCAAGGTAACAGAAGGGGTTGTCATTAACATTTCAAACAGTTGTCAAGTTGCCTAAAGGTATTTTAGTGCTTTTCCTAATATTTTCACCATCAGATTTGCCCTCAAGTTTTTATCACTAGTATTGAAAATAAACGAATTTCAAAGGTGATAACTAAAACACTCAGCCTTAGTTTTTTATTATTTATTTATTTTCTTTCTTTTTTTTAATTTTATTTTAAGTTTTGGGGTACATGTGGAGAATGTGCAGTTTTGTTACATAGGTATACACGTGCCATGGTGGTTTGCTGTACCCACCAACCCGTCACCTGCATTAGGTATTTCTCCTAATGCTATCCCATCCCTAGACCCCCACCGCCCAACAGGCCCCGGTGTCTGGTATCCCCCTCCCTGTGTCCATGTGTTCTCATTGTTCACCTCACACTTATGATGAGAACATGCGGTGTTTGGTGTGTTAGTTTGCTGAGAATGACGGTTTCCAGCTTCATCCATGTCCCTGTAAAGATGGTTGATTTGATTTGAAAGATTCACTGAATGTTTTTGGAGAAGAGAGCTTAGGGAACTAAGTTTCTAGAGTGGCATGTAAGAAAAAGTTTTAAAATTATAATATATTATCTATGTAAAAGTGGTCATATTTTATCACTGTTTATGATCTGTAATTAAACATGGTACTTTGAAAGAATTGGTCATGGTGATCTCTAAGACATTTTGCTCTAGATAACAATACTTTCAACTATTTGCTCAGTTTCTCAGTAAATGAATATTTGCAAAAGTAAATGTGTGTATGTTTAAATGTCTTGCCTTGTATACTGCATAAATGAAAGAGAAGCAAATATGTAATAATCTGTCTCTAACTTCTGCTAAAAAAATACTTTTTGGGAACGTATAAGGAGGAATTATGGGTGCCCAATTAACAAGTATCAGTTTTACTCACATCTCCAAAATGTTTTTCTGAGTGATAAGTCTAAGTACTCATGGAAATATACAAGAATGGTTTTCTCTATCTAACTTAAATGGTCAACCCAGAGGTGACTTCCAGCTTTTAGTATATGAAAAAGATGATATATAATTATTGGCTATGAAAAAAGGATGAAATTATTTTGTATGACTCACTAAAGCAAATCATTAGAAACTTTTAGATTTCAAAAATGTAAATGACTGTGTGATATTAATATATTTGCAGTTCTTGCATATTTTGAAGAAAATATAAACATGACCTACAAGGTCCTAGAATATATCTAGATGTACATGGGTTGACATCTGCCCAGTTTAAGTCTCAGATTTGTTGATAGAAAGGTGAATAAAAATTGTATATATATACATATTGTGTGTGTATATATGTGTGTGTATATATATACACACACACACATATATATACATGCATAACATTAATGTATTTAGTGTCCAAATTAACAATATACTGTATTTTGGGATATACATTTACTAAATTTTTCACTATCACCTGTTGATTGTATGGCATATTAAGGGAAGCAAAGACCAATACTATAACTCTGGACTTCTAAGAATAAATACATTTATTTATTCATTAAAGAAATAATTACCTAGCAATTGTAGGAAAAGTGCTAGAATGAATATTTAGAAATAATAAAAATCAGTTAGATACTCAAATTGATCTCATAAGTGAGAAAGGAGATATAATTAGTAATAATTATTATAACAATAACATATATTTGTATAATCTGTGACCAAAAATGAAATACTGAAAGTTAGGTAGTGTTTGAGAAATATAATTAAAATAAAATACTCTCCTAACTCAGAAATCTCTCCAGAAAGGAACAGGAAAATGAAAACAAATTTGTTATTGAGTGAGATTTAAATCAGCCTGTGATGCACAAGACAAGAAATACACTAAAAGTTTGTAAGAGGAAAAAAAATTCTCATTCTTTTATATGGCCAAGCAAATACCACCCACTCACACATACGTTCTCAAGTTATACAATAACCTACTCTCAATTAGGAGGACCTGACAGCACCATTTCTCACAAATAGTTCATTCGAAATTCACTTGGTATTTGGAGTGACCATCTGTGTCAGTTAATTGAGTTCTCCAAAGGAGAATAAACTTCTCATATATTTATGACAGGAGGTAATTTTACAGTTCGGTGCCAGCTCTCATCTTCTACCCCGAGATAAAATGAGGCCCCTACCCTCCCAGAAAAACTAGGAGATAAGAGCCCTATCTTGATGATTATACTTTAAAGAGATTAGGTCCTTGAGGCAGACATTCCTGGGTCTTAAAGCTAGAAAAAGTCTTATTTAGCGTTTGAAAAGATTTACATACATTTCAAAGAAATCGAGAAAACACTGAAATTACAAGTTTTCTAAAGTAAATACACCAAGAAAAGGAGGTAGTCTCTTCCCTTATTTTCAATAAAGAAAATTATGTTTCTTATTTGTAATTTGTGTTTGACCTTATGGTAGTTATAATTATCATCATCTTATAGATAAGAACTCATTTTAAAAGTCAATATAATATAGCCAAAGAGATACCATTAGCAACTAAAAGAGCTAATTGTCTGTATTAATTAGAATTCTTTTATATGGAAGTAACAGAATTTTATGTTAACTAAAGGGGAAAAAGGTAATTTCAATGTGGGAATACAGAGTTTATCAAAAAATACTGAATATTTTTTCCTTTCCCAAAGAAAAAAGCTTTGAACAGGGTTAAGTCCTTCACTTTATCTTCTGAGTTCCCTTTTCTCTTTTCATTTGTTAATTCTTTATTCTTGCTAATGAAATCTTCCTTTTATTCTAAGCCATATGATGGAAAATGCATCTGACTCCTCAATTTACCTGCTAATAGCCGAGTCTTCAGTAGAGGGACTCATCTCTATGTTGTACTCATTTCAATTGACAGTCCTTAAATAAAGGAGTATTATGAGCACCTTTGGTCATAGGCAGCAGTGGATACTGTTCTGGACGTCTCAAACCTCCCTTCAGTGTTTAGGATAGTTTAGTCTAGGTGCTGAGAACCCTGCAGGCTCACAGCACTGTGTGGGAACTGCCAAAGAGAGCTGCCTCACCCAAATCATGTCCTATTCTGGAGATCGCTTGAATTTAATGACTGATAAAGGTGGAGGTATGAGGGCCTGAGCCCCTCATTACATATCCTGACAATTTCTAACTCCGTACTCAGATCTTCAAAGCTCTTTGTAGCTGTGTGTGTGAGCTGAGTCCTTCATGTGATAGCATCTTCTTTCTCTTCCCAAACCTGTTTCCTTCCCTTCTCTGCAGGTATTGAGCACCAAAGCTCTACCTAATAAAATTGGCACACAATTTTCCTTCTAAGAATCTACTTTCTAGGGAATACAACCTGCAACATCTGCAAATCTTCAGACCAATGAACTGTTTACAAGATAGTGAGTTCATATATTACAAACATATCTATTACAGTTGTAGCTATGTGGATAGTAGAAGATTTGCAAAGCAAGTAATGGTTCCAGAAGTGGGTTAGGGGTGAAGAAAACCCAGTCATTATTGACCAGATATTCAAATTCTAACTATACAATTGCCTTTCTGTTGCAACCCTCTATAAAAAATACAAAGAAATAATTTTTCATGAAAAATATAAATAAATTATACTGGAGCCTCAAAACTAGGAAGGAAGGAATTTAGAGGAGGGTGTACATTAATTTAATAAATAAATAAATGTATTCAAAAATAAAAAAATGTATTCAACCGTCCAATGCTTATAAAGAGATTAATAATATAGTCAACAATTGAAGATTAAAGAATGAGTCAGATACTTATAGAGGTATTGAAATGAGAATGTGTGTAAAGGTGCAAAGATAGAAAGAGAAGGGTATTCAGACCAACAATAACAAAGAGACAGATAGCCAAAAGGAAGTGAAGTATTTTGTTTTGCATTATTAGAAGTTCATGTGAAACACTGAATGTTTAATGATTACGTAGGTTGTAGCCAGGTTGGGGTGACTTAAAGCCGGATTATAGTAAGTAAGTGTACTTTATTGAGTAGAGAGTTAACAGTTTACAAACCAAAGAGTAACATAATTAGAACCATGTTCCTAGATGATTGCATAAGTTGGCATTATGTCAGATATCCAAGATGATGGCAGTTAGGCATCAATTTCACATTTTACAAATACACACAGATATATGTGTGTGTGTGTGTATGTTTATGTATATGTTTGTATGTATACACATGTATACATATATATACACACACACATAAATAAAACATATGCAAATATGTGTGTATGTGTATATATGTATAGGAGAGTATATTTAGATCCAGAGAGTTACATCATTTAGGAAGTAAAAGTACATCACATATAATTCATTGTATATGTACAGTTATGTATATAATTATTAATATATGTTATATTTTTTAAGTTTCTTTAACTTTTTATTCTGAGAAAATTATTGATTCATTTGCTGTTGTAAGAAGCAATATATAGAGAACCCATATACATTTCACAGTTTTCTTGAATGCCAACATCTTACATTAACATCTTGCATAATTAATGCACAGTATCATAACCAGGAATTTGACACTGATACAATAAAATGACCTTAGTCTTATTGCACCAATTTGACATGTACTTGTGTATGTGTGTGAGAGAGTGTGTATTTGGTTCTATGTAATTTTATTACATGTGTACATTCATGTTACTGTAGCCACAGTCAAGACAGAGAATTGTTCCATTACAAGAATCTTTTTTGGGCCTGTTTGATAACCATAGCCACCTCCATTTCACTACTTCCAATGCCTGAAACCACTAATCCATTGTTCATCTCCACAGCTTTGTTATTTCAGAGAATGTTATATAAAAGGAGTCATTCAATGTGCAAATTTTTAGGATTGCCTGTTTTTCACTCATTATGATGTCTTTAACATAAATCGGAGTTATTTCATGTATTTATGAGTCGTTGCATGTTTTTTTTTTGTTTTTTGTTTTTTGTTTTTTTTGGAAAGACAGAGTTTTGCTCTTGTTGCCCAGGCTGGAGTGTAATGGCACAATCTCAGCTCACCACAACCTCTGCCTTCCGGGTTCAAGCGGTTCTCCTGCCTCAGCCTCCCGAGTAGCTGGGATTGCAGGCATGTGCCACCATGCCTGGCTAATTTTCTATTTTTAGTAGAGATGGGATTTCTCCATGTTGTTCAGGCTGGTCTCGAACTCCTGACTTCAGGTGATCCACCCACCTCAGCTTCCCAAAGTGCTGAGATTACAGGTGTGAGCCACTGAGCCCGGCTGATTGTTGCTTTTCATTGATGAATAGTATTCCATGGTTTGGATGTATCCTGATTTGTTTAACCATTCAATCTGTATATCGGTCCTTTTACCAAAACTTCACTGCCTGGATTACTGTAAGTAGACAATAAACCTTACAGTTCAGTAGCTTGATTCTTCCCACTATATTCTTTTTCAAAACTGTTTCAGCTATTGTAGGTCTTGCGCTTTTTCATATAAATTTTAAAATAATCTTGTACTTTTTAACACAAAACCTTGCTAAGGTGGTGCTGAGGACATTATGATAACTGCAGGAGGTAGAAAAATGTCTAAGCAGTTAGGGACAGGTCCCTGGTGAAACCCCACCTTCAGGTCAAAGATAGCTTAAAGCCTAAAGGCTAAGCTACAAGTCAAATCGACAGTCTGGATTGAGAAACTGTATTCCTGTTTGATGTGCTTTCCTTTGATTGATCCCCACTCTTCACCTATTTTACATACACCTACCCTTCCCTAATAGTTTTTACACTGCCCAACTTTGGTGTCTTTATTTTAACCTTTTTTGCATACTCACAAACCAATCAGCATGCATTCCCCTATTCTGTGCCTATAAAAAGCCCCAAACTCAACCACACCGGGTGATGACCTGACCTTCCCATCCCTCTCAGCTGTTTTGTCACTCAATAAAATGCTCCACCCTCACCACTCTTCAAATGACAACATTACCTCATTCTTCTTGGACGCCAGACAAGGGCTCAGGACCCACCAAATGTGGGTACACACAAAGGCTATAACATGGCCCTCTGCCCTTGCCAGTGGAAAGCAGCTGACCCACATGATGAAAGCAATGTCAGGGCCCAGCCAGTCCTGGAGCCGTGGGTCACAGCAGGGCAAGAGGCTGACTGGGCTGCTAAAATGATGCTGTCTGTCGGACTGCAGAAGGCAGAACTAAAAAAGCACTGCAACACACACCCTGGGACTTCAGGGATGCAGATACCCCTGCCTGGGTGCCGCTGTGTTTCCCTCAGGGTGATATGCCTGGTCTGGTTAATGGCCTCACACAGAGCTTGCTCCTGTGTCAACATTCAGATCAGCTGGCCTGACGCTGCCCTTACTCACTCACATGCTTCCTCCCACTAGGGGCTGGGCACACAGGACTGGCAGTCACAGGAGTCAAAGGTCAGAACACAAGCCAGACACGGGCCAGGCTAGCAGGGTGAGTAGATGGGGTGCCTCCCTGCTACAAGTCCAGCAAAGGTGCAGAGAAATATTCTACATCAATTTTATGTATATATCACTTAAAAGAGAACTGACATCTTTAATATATTGATCCTTCTAAACAATGAACACAGTATTTCTGCCATTTACTTAGGTCTTCTCTGATTTATTTCATCATCATTTGTAATTTTCAGGACACAGATTGTATATATGATTTGTTATATTCATAAATAAATTTTTTTAGAGCAATTGGAAATGGTACTGTGTTTTAAATGTTAATTTCCACACTTTTTTGTTAGTATATAGAAATATGATTTTTTTATGTTTATATTGCATTCTCAAATCTTGCTGAATTCATTTATTTTTAAAATAGATAAAAGGATCTTCATTAAAATAAATGACATTGGAAACAAACAAAAGGAAGCAAAAGTCAGAGGAATTACAACCATGATTAAAAAACAAATGATATAGATTATGTGTTAAGCACAATAGATAAACATTATCAAATAGTAAAACAACATTTTGTATTTGTGTTATAGGGTCACACCATTATTAATAAAATACATTTGGCAAGATTATACTGAAGGATAAATATTATAGATTCAGTTTCAGTCTAGTTATTGGTCTCTCTATTTTATTAATTTTTTTCCAAAAAAACAAATTACTGAATACATTGATCTTTTGAATGTTTTTTTTTTTTTTGTCTCCGTCTCCTTCAGTTCAGCTGTAATTTTGATTTTGGTTATTTCTTCTTTCTAGTAGCTTTGGGATTGTTTTGTCTTGGTTCTCTAGTTCTTTTAGTTACAATATTAGGTTGTTAAACTGAGATCTTTCTAACTTTTCGATATGGGCATTTAGTGCTAGGAATTTCCCTCTTAACACTGTCTTAGCTGTTTCCCAGAGATTCTGGTATGTTTTATCTTGTTTCTTATTAGTTTCAAGGAATTTCTTGACTTTTGCCTTAATTTCATTGTTCACTCAACTGTCATTCAGGAGCAGATTAATCCATTTCCATGTAATTATATAGTTTTTAGCAAATTTCTTAGTCTTGATTTCTAATTTTATTGTGCTGTGGTCTGACATACTGATTGTTATGATTTCAGTTATTTTGCATTTGCTGAGGAGTGTGTCATGTCCAGTTATGTGATTGATTTTAGAATATGTGCCATATGGCAAGGAGAAGAATGTATATTTTGTTGTTTTGGGGTGAAAAGTTCTGTAGATGTCTATCATGTCTATTTGATTCACTGCTAAGATCAGGTCCTGAATATATTTGTTAGTTTTCTGCCTTGATGATCTATCTAATACGGTTAATGGACTGTTAAAGTCTCTCACTATTATTATGTGGGAGTCTAAGTTTCCTTGAATGTCTCCAATAAATTGCTTTATAAATCTGGGTGCTTATATGTTGGTTGTATACATATTTAGGATAGTTAGGTCTTCATGTTTCATTGAACCCTTTACTATTCTGTAATGTGCTTCCTTTTTTGTTTGTTTGTTGTTTTAAAGTCTGTTTTGTCTGAAATTAGGATTGCAACCCTAGCTTTTTTTCTGTGTTCAAATTGCTGGGTAGAATTTTTCTCCATCCTTTTATTTTGAGCCTATGAGTGTCCTTGAATATAAGATGGGTCTCTTGAAGACACCATAACAATTTGTCTGGCTTCTTTATCCAGCTTGCCACTCTGTGCTTTTTAACTAGGGGCATTTAGCCCATTTACATTAAAGATTACTATTGATATGTGTGGAATCAATCCTGTCATTATGATGTTAACTAGTTGTTATGCAAACTTGTTTGTGTGGTTGCTGTATAGTGTCACTGGCCTGTGTACTTATGTGTGTTTTGTAGTGGTTGGTGACAGTATTTTCCATATTTAGTGCTTCCATTAGAAGCTCTAGTAAGGCAGGTCTGGTGGTGATGAATTCCTTCAGAATTTGCTTGTCTGACAAGGATCTTACTCGTCCTTCACTTATGAAGTTTAGTTTCACTGGATATGAAATTTGGGGTTGAAATTTCTTTTCTTTAGTAATGTTGCATATGGCCCTTAGTGTCTTCTGGCTTATTGGGTTTCTGTTGAGTTGTTGCTTGTTAGTCTGATGGGGTTTCCCTTTGTAGGTGACCTGACCTTTCTCGCCAGCTGCCTTTACCATTTTTTCTTTCATTTTAACTGTGGATAATCCGATGATTATGTATCTTGGGATGACGTTCTTGTGTAGTATCTTACTGGGATTCTCTGCATTTCCTGAATTTGAATGTTGGCTTCTCTAGCTATTTTGGGGAATTTCTCATGGATGATATCCTGAAATATGTTTTCCAAGTTGCTTACACTCTCCTCATCTCTTTCAGGGACACCATGAGTCATAGATTTGCTTTCTTTACATAATCCCATATTTCTCAGAGGTTTAGTTTATTCATTTTAACACTTTTTTCCTCTTTTCTTGTCTGATGGTCTTATTTAAGAAAGCAAGTCTTCAAGTTCTGTAATTCTTTCCTCTGCTTGATCTATCTGCTATTAATACATGTGATTGCATTATTAAATTCTTGTAGTGTGTTTTTCAGCTCTATTAAGTCAGGTACATTATTTTCTATACTGGCTATTTGGTCTGTCAGCTCTTGTATTATTTTATTGTGATTCTTAGTTTCCCTGGATTGGGTATCAATGTACTTTTACATCTCAAAGATTTTTGTCCCTATTTCATATTTTAAATTGTATTTCCATCATTTCAACCATCTCAGCTTGGTTCATAACCTTTGTTGAAGAGGTGGTGTGGTCATTTGGTGCAAAGAAGGTTCTCTGGCTTTTTGAGTTTCAGAGTTCTTTGCTGATTCTTTCTCATATTTGTGGGTTGATGTTTCTTCAGTCTTTAAAGTGACTGACCTTTGAATTTTTTTTTTCTTTATTCTATTTGATGACCATGAGGGTTTGATCATGGTATAAGGTGGGTTCAGCTGATTAGATTAATTTCTGGAAGGCTTTAGTAGGGCCAACACTCAGCTCCCACCCCCTGGACTGTGTGTTCAAACTCCAGGGGACTAGTATTAGGCCCCAGCTTTTTTCTCTGGCTGCTTGAGGTTAGGAGCCCACTGTACTGGGAGGGCCAAAGTGCCACCAAACCACTGGCTACCACATTCTGATTGGTGGTGTCACCCAAAGCATTTCATAGTGTGGTGGCAGCAGGATCCTTCCTCATTCACAGGTGCCTGTAGCAGTGTCAGTGGCCATGCAGTGGGGTGCATGTTAGCATGTTAACCCAGGTGCAGCAGGGTGTTAGCAGGTACCAGAGTGCCTACCTCCATGAGGGCATTTTCTACAGTGGTGGAGGCAGCATGGCTTAGCAGGGCAGAGGTCACCAGCTGGCAACAGTGCATGCAGTCACACTGGTTGTGGTGTTAGTACAGGGGTAGGACAGTGGGAGGTACACTTCTGTGTGTTTTCTCTTTTTGCCACAGGTAGGGGTGGTCGCTCAGGAAAGGGGCGGGTTGGCTGCTCTTAGTTCCCAGTTTCACTCCTGAAGCAGTGTTGGCACAAGGGTGAGGTACTCTTGGGTGCAGGGCTGACTGGCTCTGTGTCCACCAAGGTTCTGACTGTAATAGTGGTCTGGTTGGAGGAGAACGGAGGAGTGCATTCCCATCACAGTAGTGGCGAGTCAGGGTGCACACACACATGTGCACTGGCAGGACAAGGAAGGCAAACCTCACCTGTGCATTCACGCACCAGTAAAGCAATGTGGAGCTTTACCATGGGCCCAGGGAAAGCTTCACTGTGGGGAGGGAGTGGGCAGGCTGGTGCATGGCAGTGGGAGCTACCCTGCTGGAGATTTCTGCCAGTCAAGCACAGTCTGCCAGCACAGAAGCTGTCATGCAGGCCTCCAGGGCATCCGAGGCCACCCTGTAAGAAGGCATGGCTGGGCTGGGGTCCTGAGAGGGGCCAGTAGACCAAGGGGTGCTCTGGATGGCTCAAACTGCCCTGCTGAGTTCAGGTCCCACAATTCCCCTAAGGTTAAAATCTCTTATGGGAGCAAGTGAACCCTATGGGCTAGGGTGTCCCTGGCCATGTCCCACTACAGGTGTTCTCACAGCAGACCTTTTGGGCTGCACATCAGCTGCCTTCTGTCCCTACCATTTCTCTAAGCAACTCTCCTTGCCAATTCGAGTGCCCATAGTCAAGGTGTATCCTTCTGCCAGGATTCCAGAGACCTGTGTTGAGAGCAGGTTATTGCTTGTCATTGCAACTCACCTGTTCCCATAGAGTCACTGGGGGCCAGGAACAAATCCTGTTTCAAGATAACCCCATGTAGTGTTCCTGAATTCTCCCCCCATCAGTCTAGCTTCTATGTCTTCCCTCCATCCACTCTCAATGCCTTTTCTCTGAAGGTCTGTTCAGAGTGTGCTAGTCAGCTCTGCCTCTTGGTGGCAACTGTTCCACCTGACTGCATCTAGTAAGCCATCTTCCCCCATCACTAGGGAGTCTTCATTAAAGAGGTAATGTGGAATTAAGCTAAAACATAATAAATATACTAAGAAAAACTAATAATAAAAGATAAATAACACTGGAAATTAGGAAATGGATTAAAATGAATAACACTAAATATGTATCAAAGCTTATAAGATATAGATAAACCTAATTTCATAGTGAAGTTTATAGCATTGAAGGAATATATTAGAAAAGAATGCTGAAAATCATTGTTATAAATGTGCATCTCAATACATTAGTAAACAACTGACAAATTATAAGTAAAAAAAGAAGAAATACTATAAAAAAAGAATAAATTAATAAAATTTAAATCAATTGTCTAATAGAGAAGATGATATTAGCTACAATTGTGTCTTTAAAAATTAAAACGAAACTCTGTTAACACTAGTCAACAGTCAAAAGAAAGAACAAATTGCCCATATAATTAATGAAAAGGGAATATCACTTTAGATTCCAGAGTAATTAAAGTCATACTAAAAAGGTATTTTTAACTAGCTTGATGCCAATTAATTTTAAAATTTGTAAAAACAAATTTCCAAACTGACTTAAGAATAATTTTAAATCTGATGGGTCACATATGTCATAAATAAAATAAAATCTGTAGAAAAATAACTTATGTTAACTCATTATGGGACTCACCAGTCACCAGGATTTCACTAGTTACTTATTCAAAAGAGTATAGATAATAGAAAATGAAAGAACACTTCCGAGTTAAGTTATTATGGCACAAATTCACCTCAAATGTTGAAAATGGCAATCAGAAAACAATATAGCAAAATCTATGAGGATCATTTATCTCCTAAGGATAAATGTAGAGAATCCTAAATCTAATAATAGCAAACTGAATCTAGCAATATATCAAATGCATACTTCATTTTGATCAACTTGCGGTTTATCTAGAAATGCTAGGTTAGCGTAATATTTAATATATAGTAACAATACACAATAATAACAGAATAAGAGAGAAAACTCATGGTTAACTCATGATTATTTCTGGTTACTTCAGAAGAATTATTTGATAAACATTCAAATCCCATTTATGATTTTAAAACTTTAATCTGACTAGGAATCTAATGAAAAATCTTTAGTTTCTTATTTAAAAATCTACTAATATCTTATGACAAATATCATATTATTTCTGTGTCTGTATGACAGCTATCTCTTGAGGTCATGAAAGAGATTAGGATATTCCACTATCCCAAGGTCTATAAAATGCTTTGCTAGAATACTAATAAATCTAATGAAGGATGTTCTAAAACCTCTGAACAGATACTTGTTATATTATTGGGAGAAATTAAAGGAAACTTGAATCAATGTAGAAATGCATCATTTTCTTGATTAGAAGGCAGTATTGTAAAGCTGTAACTTCTCTCTGAATAGATGGGTAGATTCAGTATGAACCCAGAAAGTTATTATTCTTGGTAATATTATTTTTCATAGAAATTCTCAAAATAATTGTAAAATTTATACACAAAAGTAAATGGCTAAAAAAGGTCAAGACAGGTATTATAAGGAATATAGTTGGAAGGAGTCAAATACAGTTACAAAACTACAGCAATTAAGACAGTGTTATAATCATAAAGGATGGACAGAAAGACCAACGTAACAAAATGAGTTCTGAAATAAACACACAAATATATAGTAAACTAATTTGTGAAAAGCTCATCCTGTAGAACAAAGCACTAAAGGAAAATTGTCTTCTTAATGACTAGTTTGGATTTCATTGGATATCAATATGTATAAAAGTTAAGCTTGAATATCACCTAACTCATACTTAAAACGTCAATTTCAGATGATGCTTCAAATATGACAAGTACAACAATTAAGTTCATAGAATGAATATCTTAAATAACTTGAGGTGGGGAAAGGTCTTTTAAACATGACTTTAAATTTATTATCCATAAAATGAAGGACAGAAAAATTGGACTACATTAAATTATTAAAATGTCCAACAGTATATTAAAATGTGCTCAATATTACTAGTCATCAGAAAAATTTAAATCAAAGTCACAAAGATGTATTATCCTGCACCTGTTAAGACGGCTATTATCAAAAAGAAGAAGAAAAAAAAAACATGCTGGCAAAGATGCAGAGAAAAAAGAACTCTTATACACTGTTGGTGGGAATGCAAATTTGTATAGCCATTATGGAAAACAGTGGAGTTTTCCAAAAATAGAGCTACTGTATGATCCAACAATCCCTCTGCTGGTTATATCCCCTCCTCCAAAAAAATTGGCACTTCGTAGAGGTATCTACACGCCTATGTTTGTTGCAACATTATTCATAATAGCCAAGATATGGAAATAATCTAAGTGTTCATCAGTGATGACTGAATAAAGAATTTGGGATATATATGTACAATGGAATATTATTCAGCTTTAAAAAGGGAAATTCTGGACCAGGGGCAATGGCTCACACTTGTAATGCCAGCACTTTGGGAGGCCGAGGCAGGCAGATCACGAGGTCAGGAGATGGAGACCATCCTGGTTAACACGGTGAAACCCCGTCTCTACTAAAAATACAAAAGAATAGCCGGGTGCGGTGGTGGGCGCCTGTAGTCCCAGTTACTTCCAAGGCTGAGGCAGGAGAATGGCGTGAACTTGGGAGGGGGAGCTTGCAGTGAGCCAAGATAGGGCCACTGCAGTCCAGCCGGGGCAACAGAGCGAGACTCTGTCTCAAAAAAAAAAAAAAAAAAAAAGGAAATTCTGTCATTTGACACAATGTGGATTGAACAAGAAGACATTATGTTAAATGAAATAAGTTAGCGACAGTAAGAAAAATGCTGTGTGCTCTCTATTACATGTGGAATCCAAATTTTAAAAACATGGTTTTATAGAAACAGAAAATAGAACAGAGAGGAAGACTACTGAGAGACGTGGGCCGAAAGGTACAAAGTTGCAATTATGTAGAATGAAGAAATCCAGAGAGCTAAACTACAGCATGAGGGCTGTAGTTAATAATATTGCAATGTACACTGGAAATTATCTAAGACAGTAGATTTTAGGTAGCTCTCTCTACACACACACACAAATGTAACCACGTGAGATAACGAATATGTTAAATTGCTTACCTGCAATAACCATTTATATCACATATATGTATATATACATATTATGCATATATATTTATGTACATGTCTATACATATTATGTATATTTGCATATATAATGCTGTACACCTGGAATTTACACAATTAAAAACAGGAAAAAGTATAGACTCATGTTAATTAAAAAACACCCTTATAAGACAAGCCACAGAGTGGAAGTCTTTTTCAATACACATGGTCAACAAAAATTTCACCAAAACAAATGTGCAGAAGACTTGAGAAAGCAAAAAGTATATACAAATGGTTAATTTCATTAATGACCATAAACACGTAAATTAAATTCCAATGAGATACCACTACATACCCAGTAGAATGACAAAAACTTGTACAGTAGTAAAATTGCAAGTATTGTAGAGTCTATGAAAAAGCTGAGTTTTTCACATACTGCTACAATGATCATAATTCATTACACTTCTTTGGAAAACTTGTTGGAATATATATATATAATTTTTTGTATACATATGCTGTTACCCTGCAATTCTCTCCTTGAAGTATGCCTTACAGAAATTGTGATATATGTTCAAGAAGTCAGAACAGTTATTACCTTTTATGGGAGGAGATAAAAGGATGATTCTGGTGTAAAGTTAACACTCTTTGTTGGGTGATAGTTGTTTACTTGGTACACTTCTAATTTATACATACTTTAAAATAGGTTATCAAGAAAATGAAATAAAATAGAAGACATTAAGTAAATTCAATATGTGGGGTTTTGTTCATAATTTAGACAAATTTGCTATTAATCATTTGTTAGAAGATTGGGGTAGTATGAAAGTAACAATAAGTCTTAAAATTTAGTACAATAAATTGTAAGCAAAATAAGTGAACAGAAACAACTAATTGTTGGAACATTATTAACTGAAATTTATCCCCACTAACAAGTTTTCTATGCAGAATACATCAAAAACTTCACACTAGAGCATTTTTATTTTGTTATTCCTGTGGCTGTATCTCATACTTAATTATATGACTGTTTTCTGTACATGCTTCTATACTTATATAGAGATAGAGAATATGTCAGCCTAACAGATGTACCGAAGAAGTCTGATATGCCAGTGAGCATTCTCGTCATCTTCAGTTGAGACAATGCTATAGCTGTGCTACAGAAAGGGGAAAAAACTATCCTGTGTTGTGCAGGCTTAAAGCAATATATTCAAATATAGTTAGCACCGGCTACCTCTACTATCTGGTATGTATTCTGCTAAATCCCAGAGGAAAGACATTCACAACTCATGTTAGGCATTTTATCTTTTTATATCAGCTCCAAACACAGAACACATGAAAGTGTGTTGCGGTATTTACCAAACTTGAGTTGAAAAAGCTATCAAACCAGCTTGCCTTTGAGGTTTCTACTTTACAAATAATCCTAACATGAATGGCCAATGTATACCTTCCCTCTGTGTCTCACCAATTTAGCCGGGGAACAATAGATCATCAATGTGAAGAATCATAAATGAAAAATTCACATTCTTGTTTTGAGCCAATAGACATAGAAAGTTGCAATTACTTGAAGCTGAAAAATGGGAAGTTTCAGCATATGGGGAAGATATTTCTGACCCCTGAGAGAGATTAAACAACAAATGAAGTTGTTGAAGAGCAAGAGGGAGAAAACCAGCAGAACTGGTCTTTGACCCTAGAAGGGAGATTTCTGTTACTGTATTAAAGAAGTACATTATACAAACAGATTGTAAATTGTAGAATTCACTGCATGAAGATGAATTTACCAACTAGTCACTCGGTTTTTTCAATGATTTGTGAGTCTGAGAGTAAGACGGAGGGACCAATACCACAGCACACAGAATTTTTGATTGCTTATCCTGCACCTATCACTATCAAATGTATCTCAGAATATAAGCTAAAACTGGAAGTTTGCAGGAAAAAATATTAAGTGATGGATAATATTCACATCAGGGTGGGAAGTGAGTCATGCAATGGAAAAGACTGTTTTCTGAACACTAATGTAATAGGAAAGCTTGGTGTATGAATTTCACCTAAAACCATGGAAGAAAATTTTAAGACTTAAGTCTTAATGTAAACTGAAGGCTGATGGCTTATGAGCTCTGTAAATTACAGACTAAACTACTTTTTAAAAATCAAAGCCATATTTTTGCGGGAATTGGGATCAAAATGAGAATTCAAGGACACCTTCATAAAAAGTATACTTTTTTTCTATCTGCCCTCTGAGAAGGCTGCATTATTATCTAGTGGCATCTGGTTGACCGTATCAGTTGACTATGTTTTAATGGACATCTAATACATATAATATCTTCTTAAAAGTAGAGAAAGATAAAATAGTAACAAGAGTTTAAAGCATTAAATAATTTGTAAGTTTAAATCCTAATGTTTTCATGAAAAATCTGATTTATCTTTTCTAAAGGTTTAAAGTATCAGATGTTCATACAGAAAGATACAAGAAAATTTAATTCTACCTCCTCATTAAACAGATTTAAAAAAAAACTTTAGCGAGGAGTTACTTGTACAGACTTACATGAGGAATAAAAGTAGGATGAGATCACAGGTTTTTGGAGCCTCACACTCATGTTCAGCCTCCAACTACAATATTTGGTAGTCAGATGAAAAGAGAGGAGATGCATGAAGTTAAAGAAATTTTATTTAATCCTCAGCTGAAATCAAAAGTTCTAGTTCTTAACATTCACTGCTTCTGTTTTCTACATGTTGGATAAAAATTCATAATTGGTTTTATTTTGCTATTTCAAGAACAAGATGACATGTTTGGCTAACATGGAAATATTTGAATGTCTTGTGTAAGAATAACTGAATATCTGGCTGGGTGTGATGGCTCACGCCTGTAATCCCAACATTTTGGGAGGCCAAGGTGGGCAGATCACTTGAGGCTAGCAGTTCGAGACCAGCCTGGGCAACATGGAGAAACCCCATCTCTACTAAAAAATGAAAAAATTAGCCGGGTGTGGTGACGCTCACCTGTAATCCCAGCTACTTGGGAGGCTGAGGCATGACAATCACTTGAGCCTGGGAGGCAGAGGTTGCAGTGAGTCGAGATTGTGACACTGCACTCCAGCCTGGGCAGCAGGACGAGACTCTGTCTCAAAAAAACAAACAAAAAAAAAAAATTTTTTTAAAACCTGAATATAGTATATAAGATATTTGTATTTCTTTCACTTCTGAAGTAGAATGTTTCACTTGATAGTATTTCATTTCTAGAAAATACAGTTTAATTTGAATTCATATATTTATAGCTTTTGTACAACATCCAAATACACTTTAAGAAAATTCCCAAAGCTCGTGAATTGATGCACTATGCCCTTTTAATATGTTCACCGTTGCAAGTTTGCACTTATTATTTAGCTTATAAAAGTGAATGAATCATAGAATAAAGACACAAAGCATCGCACTATTGAGACTTTGGGAAACCTAAATGCTTCTCAAGCAGGAGGTAGTGAACTAAATTTAACAAGAAGTAGCCACTGCTAGAATTCCATTTTTATTTTAAAAATGACTTCTTTGGCTTTAGGGAGAACAAAGTATATTAGAAAGCAGTATCATAAGAACGACAAGATCAATTTTAGAGATGGCAAGAATAGAATGAATTCCAGAACCTACATTACTTTCAACAAATATTTACTCCGCACCTTCAATGTAGCAGCCACTAAATAAGTTTTTGAGGATATAACAGTGAACAAAACAGGGAAACTTCTGTTTTTAAAATGATTATGTTATAGAGGTGAAAGAGAGACAATAATAAACAAAAATTAACAAAATATATAGTTCCCAGAGCATATTAAATATAATAAGCTCTTTCTTTATAAACAGGATGCATAATATTTAATCAGATAACAGTTGAGGATGCAGCATTGTAATATAAGGGAAGCTTGAGCCTAGATATCTTGCAGTCCTGATGATTCAAGTGTTCCAAAGGTGTTTATTATCTTTCAGATACAACAGGGTCCTGGATGCAGTATTGTACTACTGGGTGGTAGTTGTCCACTCCAGTTTAACAACTGATTGGAGGATTTTGATGTTGTTTCCCTACAATTTATTATAAAAAAGAAACAGTTTTTATAATGGAAGAACGAAATGTGATACTATGAATATTTCATACCAAGACAGTCAGCATAAGCCAGGACTCTGTAGGCATGTACAATCACTCTACTTCCGTATTAAGATTGGCTGGTACATGAGGAACTACTGAGGAGATTTCAGAAATTTTTGAATCTCTTGATGAGGGGTGTCCATTTTGGAAACCTTATCTTGGGAAATTAGGCCAGAGGATATTTAGGAATATGGGAACCATAGGTTTCTTTTGTTTTCAAATACATAAATGCAGTTTATTTATGCACAAAAATATTAAACAGCAGTTAAAAGTATTGACGGAATTTAATATGTTGATATCAATAGAGTTTCAGGAAATACTGTTGCATGAAAAAAGCAAGTTAAAGAGTGATGCATAAAGTAGGATATATTTTGTATATAAAAAACATCAAATAATACTGTATATATGGGAATTTGTATATATGTATGTAAAGGTATATCATAGGTCTGCAATTTCTTGAGAAAAGGTTGCCTACCATTTATCTAATGGATCTAGTCATCCTATCCCCTCCTTTATGAACAGAGACCAGACATAATTCGGTTGTCAAATTCTAGTCACTCTTTTTGAATTTATATTATTACAATGTATTATAAAGTTATTAAACACAGTAAAAAATGGTGGGAAAAATAAAAAAGGAGTGAAAGGGATAGAGAGTTGTATGGTCCAATTTTAAATACAAATTACAATTACAAAAAGGGGCATAAGAAAACTTTTGAAGGCAATGAATATGTTTGTTATCTCAGTTGTGGTAATACTATCAGAGGTGTATGAATATGTCTAAACTGATCAAAGTATATGTATTAATAATATACAGCTATGTGTGTATACATTATACCTCAAGAAAAGCTGAATTAGGTAAATAAATTTGAGAGGGAAGAAATGGGAGGAAATATTCCCATCTTCCTTCTCTTGCCATCTAGTCTTTCTTTAGCTTTCCCTATTGGCATTAACTCACAGGCAGTAAGGTGGTCAATTAGCAGTGTGATTTGCAGAATTCTGAGCCAGCGTCACAGAATATAGATCTGGTTTAGAGCTGAGAGACAAGAACTTAACAACTGGCAAGTAGAGTCAATGAATTTGCTCATGAGCAGAATAGGCAGGAAAAACAAAGTACAGGATGACTCTAAGATATTGGACTTGAGCAGCTGGCAGATGATGTTCTCATTAAATGACAGGAAAACAGCGGGAGGAGCATATTTGTAGGAGAAGAACATTATTTAGCTTTTGACAGACTAAGCGAAAGGTCTCTAATTGGTTTCAATAAGGATTAGAATTCTTGGGATTCTCCTGTTTCTATTTTAAATAACTCAGTAAATGAAAGAGAAAAAAATACATAAAATTTAACTGCAAAATTTTACTTTTATTTGTCTGTAAACACCTAAAGACAGCACAAGTTTTCTAAATCTTATAGAGAAGTATTTCATGTTTTATGACAGATTTTTTTTTTCAGAACAACATTTGATGTGATGAGTTTACAATGATTCGGGTTTAAATATCCTTTCTGGCATAAGAAGACTCATTTTTAAAAAGTTAAAACTTTTATTTAATGTAAATAATAACCTAATTAATGTTCAGATTAATATATTGTCATATTATCTTAAAAATCACACTGTACTGACTGATGTCTGTAAGTTATTAATTTGCAGAAGAAGTTTTAATTTTAGAAAATGCTGCCTATTTATACTTTGGTTGATGAGCCTTTAAGCATTAATATTTTGTTTTAAAATTTCACGGAAAATATCTGTTTTCATACTTTATCCTAATAAAATTAAGTTTCTATAAATTTGAAATATAGTGAGATATTCTGTCACAAATTAAATGGAGAATTTCTCAGGTAATTAAAAGATAATGCAGAAATATTTGAGGGCAGGAGATATAGAAATAAAAAGAATGGTTTCTATAGACATTTTAATCATGAGTTTTCGGAAAAGAGTCAAGGATTTGAGGCAAGAATAGAGTTTTAGCAAACAGTATTGGTTGTCTCTCCAACAATCATCATATATCTTCTTTTCTGAAAGAGATCCAATTTTGTTTTCTCGTAAGATTCAAAGTTGTTTTTCCCATAACCCTAGCTCCAAGGGTAAATCCTGTTTCCCTTTGCATTGATGGATGTAGCAATGATATATTGATAGTCAGTGAGAAGTATGGGAGGTTACTGAGAAACTTTCTAGAAATTATCTTGCTCCCAAGAAAGAGATCTTTGTACATCTGGATACTATTTCATCTGAGATTTATACCTTTAACCACGGTAGCCAACTTTCAAATACGAGGAGAGATGCAGGCTGGCAAATTGAAGATGACTGATGGGAAAAATGAAAACCTACGTTCATAATGAAATTGCTGTCAGCCAAAACGGAAAATGACAATATATCTTTCTTCTTATTAATTACTGTAATATGCTTCTTTGACCAATTTGAGTTAAAGTCTTCTTGTGGGTGAAATTTTCCTAACTTGAGTGATCATGTGTCTGATTTACCTGGGACAGTCTACTTTACATGTTGTTAGATATCACTTGCAGTCATGGCTCTTGTTTACCATGAAATGTGTCCAAGTTTGTAAGAAAAATTATATGGTCACTCTCAACCAAATTTATGCAAAAATGATTTAGGCAAAAACAATTTACTTCTTAAATAGTTTACAATGAATTAATTGGAACTAATCCCAAAAGTAAAGTGTAGTAGCTTTTTTACATGTCGGTATCCACCTGAATTGTATAGTAAGTCGTTTGTTGGTTTAGTTTTTGTAATATTAAAAAATGGTACAAATTTTATGCAAGTTTTATTTGATGAATAATAAAAGGCTTCTAGGGTGTTTTAAGCCTGCTTTCTGTTCTCTCTTTTCTTTCTGTATTGTTCTTGGAGTCAATACCGTAAGATATATTTTTAAAATAAAGACCATGATTTGTGTATCTTATTGACAACAACTTTTTCAGAACTATAAAAACGATTATTTTCTTTTCATGCAAACTATGTGAATGTGAGGAACCATCACAAATTTACTTGAGGAGTTTGCCGTGGACCCTTTGAGGTGCAGGCAAGAAAATAATTTGTGTTTAACAACCCAGAAGCCTAATGCCTAAAGCTGGTTGAAGCTGCCTGCAAGCCATTGAGGAAAGTGAGAAAGTCTGTATTGAAAATGAATTGCACTTTTCCTCACAACAGGGGAAGGGTGCGGTTGTAGGTTATTCCTACTAACCATGAGTCAATACAGTCCACTAGAAGCCTGTCAGATCCCAAGGGCTGAAGCGGAAACTGAAAAGCAACCTGCAATATGACCCTTTGAAAAGAACTGCAGTATGAGATACCTATGAAGGGAGAAGAGTCTCTGAGGATCAAATGAATGTGTCTCAGGAGCAGATGATCAGCAATTTTGTGTCATCTGTAACCACAGGGAGCCAATGTAAGATCATTACTATCTGAAGCAGGTAAAAGCTCCTTACCACTCACTCCTCCACCGAGAGGCCAGAAATTCAGCTAATATGTGAGGAATGTGGAACTAGGAAATGATGAGGAGGCCAACCTCTTCCCCACTCCTCTCCTGAGAAAACTTGTGTGTGCGTATAAATCCTGAATCAGGAGAAAAGAAAGTCTTTTAATTGGCTCAGATGTTTTAGTTTTGATATTTCACTGGCTGGTGCTTTTTCACTAAAAAAAAAACAAAAAATGAGAATTATCTTCTTAGTAAAATAAAAATGTATTGAACAATTTTTGTTAAACACTTACATACATTTTCTTATATTCTAATTTAATTTTTGCACTAACCCAGTAGGTTGATTCTGTTATTACCTTTGTCTTATAGATACAAAGCCTGAGCTTTTTGCAGCATTCTGTATGAGCAGTAGATTCAGAAACCTTAATATTTATTTATCGTGCTTCATGGTATTAATCTACACTTTTTTGGATTCATATTTAGAGTCATTTAATTTATCAGAAAGACAAAAATGACAAATTAAACATTAATATAATGAATAAGCCTATTTATTAAGCTAACAACATCCTACAATAAGTTATGTTTTATCTTGCAAAAACATTCTTTGTTTCACAAAAATGTGTATCATATTTAGTTCTCCTAAATATATATATATATATGTATATATATTTTTAAATACCAAACAGTACTGGACTCGAGTGTCTGCATTAAAGTCAAAGATAAACAAATGTATTCTGTGTTTCTGCATGTTTCCCAAGTGTGTAAAATAAAAATATTTGATTTATGAAAAAACATAAAAGTGTGTATATTAATACTCTGAGCATACAGGTAATATAAACTATTGAAACTCAACCACATCATTTTGATGCAGTGATTCTTATTAAACAATCATGTTGGTAGAACAGAATCTTAACCTGGAAGCAAGTTTAGAATGTATCTTGGCCAATCTTTCATCCATTATATGAATCCATTATCCAAAAAGATTGACAGAAAATGAAACAATAAAAGCATGAATTACATTTTGGTTGATATTTGTAAATGTTGTAAAAATTTTTCATATAGTATATCTGATGAAATTTTAAGTATATAGTAGAATATTTCTGATGCCATTTTAAGCCCATCCATTTTTACTTAACCGTGTAATTGGAGCCACCAATTATATTATTCATTCAATAAATAATTATTGACATAATCTGCTGGGCTGCATGTTTGATGAAGGGGTTACAGTGGAGACCCAAACCAGAAATAATCCATGCTCAAATGGAGCTTACAAGATAGAGGTGAGGCAGAAAATTAAATATGACAGCAAAAATGAACATGAAGTATCACAGCATAAAACTGAAAGTACTGTGAAGTGTATGATGCTATGAGAGCATATATGGTAACCTCCTTAAAAAGTGAAATCTTGGAAGTTTGAAAAGAAACATTACATCTTTGACATATTTTCTTCAAATAGTCTGTATCTTTACATGGTACTAAAATAAGTCACTGCAGTCTGAATGAAGGAGATTAGGAACTGTATGAATGTGCATGTGTGTGAGTGTGTGTGTCTTTGAATGTGCAAGTGTATTTATGAGTATTATTTTGTCCACCAAGAAACCTTACTCTTCAGTCTTCGTTGTCGATTCACAGTAGAGAATACGTTGGGGTAAATTAGGTAGAACTTATCAATGAATAACTTTCATAGGATATTGAGAAACAAGAATTCATAGAAACTATAAAAGTGACTCTATGGTACATACTGTACTTGTAACTGATTCTTGGTTTGGATGTTGTTGCCAGATTTTATTTTCTCTTTATTTTGTGGATGTTAGTTTTCTTTCTTCTTTCTCTGGCAGAACTCCAAGGTTAAAAAAAATGTGTACTGTTTTTATTTTGAACAGCAAGAATGTTTGGAAATAACTGAGCAGCAGGAAGATAAAACAATTGAAGAGGAAGAGGGTACATATTGCAGCAAGGTAAATAACTAAAGATGGCCAAATGAATTATGGCACCCCGACAATTGAAAAAAATAACTATTTACATGTAGTCATGATCAATAAAATATCTTTAGGAATTATTTAATTTTGTTGTATATTAATCTACACATAAGGGACCAATGGAACATAAATTTGTCCATGAATACTTCAAGCAAAATTGAGAAAGAAGCACCTATTACCCTAACACGTATGGGAAAGTATTGTTTTTAAAGAAATCTTGAAACATTCAAGACAAATCCATACTTAATTATTGTATACATGCATGAAAATGAATTCACTTTGATTTAAGTTCAAAAGGATGCTAAGGGTTGATCATTATCAGATAAATGTGATTAATGAAGGAAAAAACTGGACCAACTAAGCATAAATAAATTAACATGGCAGAATTTTGGATTTGGGCAAAGCTCTATAGATCGCCTAGTCCATCTCCTTTATTTCATGGATTGGAAAACTGACCCCAGAGATTTTAGACGGTGCAGATGTCATGAAATTAGATAAAAAACAAGATAGGAGATGAAACCAAGTTTTCCCAGGGCTGTGTTAGTTCTAAAATACTAAACAAATGAATTTGATTAATTTAAAGGTACTAAGCTATTCAAAGTTATAAACAGATGAAGCAAAACAAAAAGTACAAAACTGCACATTCCCTATTTGCCACTTCTACTGTTAAAATGGTTACCAAAAATTTTAATATTTATAATGAAAACCAATAGGTATAGGTTACATGAGATCAAATAAAGCCAGAAATTGCCAGGATGTAGTCTTACTATAAATAACTCGATTTCAATATTCTTGCAATATATCTATTTTTACATGTTGAAAAATAACTAAGGAAAATTATAGAATATTTAATTAGCAAACATCTGCCCTAATTATTTAGGTAGTATACTATATGGATTTTATGATCATGATATTTTTATTACCACCACAATTTCACTCACTATTACCTCAATTATCTTTCCTGTTTTTCCATGGATGTGCTCAGTTACAGGATATGTTACTAGCAAAAAGTATTGCATTATGTGGACATGGTTGATGTGGACCTAAATTATATGAATTTTTTAAGTAAAGTAAATAGTTTTGTCTAACTATCCTTAAGAAATAAACACATCTCCTTCCAAAATTCTACAATACTGATGGAAGGAATTAGTGACAACTAGGCCATTGCTTTCTCTATATGTGTTTCTTATTGATCATGGAAAAAAATTGTGATCTCCATATTACTAATGTAGATTTCTCCTATAAGGGGGCAGCTTTACACTAAATGTAGTCTCATTTTTTTTTTTCTCTCCCTTCCCTCTGCACATTTACAATGATTCCTGACATACACTACAGTCAGATATAGCATACTGAAAAATGAAATAAGTGATTAATCATGGAAGCTCACATCTGTAATCCCAGTACTTTGGGAGGTCCAGATGGGAGGATCACTTGAGGCCAGGAATTGGTGACCAGACTTGGTTATATAATAGGACTCCATCTCTACAAAAAAAAAAAAAAAAAAAAAAAAAAAAAAAAAAATTTAAAAAACAGTCAGGGATGCTGGCACGTGTTTGTCCTAGATATTCCAAGCCGAAATGAGAGGATCACTTGAGCCTAAGAGTTTGAAGTTGCAGTGAGCTATGATCACGCCATTTTGCCCTTCAGCCTGGGCAAGATAGCAAGGTCTTGTCTTTAAAAAAAAAAAATGAAATAAGCAAGCTTTAACTGCTTGTATCAGTCAGGGTGAACCGGAAAAGCAGAAACAATAGCACACACACACAATAGTCTTGTTTCCTATAACAACATTTTATTCAACAATAAACCACATGTATGGTAGTAGTCCCTAAGATTATAACGGAGCTGAAAACATTCCTATCTAGTGATGTCATAGCCATCATAAAATTGTAGTGCAACACATTATCCAAATTTTTGTGGTGATTTTGGTGTAAAGAAACCTACTACATTGTCAGTCATATAAAAGCATAGCAATGCAATTATGTAAACTGCAATGCAACTATGTAAAATTGCATTTTTTAGGTAAAAAATAATTTTTATGTAAAAAATAATTATGTCAAAGCAATGCAATTATGTAAAATACTTGAGAATCACTATGTACTGATTTATGTTTAGTATACTAAGCCTTTATTGTTATTTTACAGTGTACTCCTTCGTCTTATCAATGATAAAAGCTAACTGTAAAACATCCTCAGGCAGTTCCTTCAGGAGATATTCCAGAAGAAGTTGTTATCGTAGGAGAAGACAGCTTCATGTGTATTACTGCCCCTGAGGATCTTCAAGTAAGACAATACGTGAAGATGGAAGACAATCACATGGATGATCTTGACCCTGAATAAGCCTAGGCTAATGTGTGTGTTTGCGCTTTAGTTTTTAACAAAAGAATTTATAACGTTAAAAATTCCATTTTTAAACTACAAGAAAGGTTACAGAATAAATAAATGAAGAAAGAAAATAAATTTGTATGGAGGTACAGTATATGCTTTAAGCTGTATTACACAAGAGTCAGAAAGTTTTTAAAACCTTTATAAAGTAAAAAAGCTACAGTAAGCTAAAATTAAATTATTATTTGACAAAGAAAATGTTAAAAATAATCTTGTGTGGACCATGTGTACAGCATTTAATAAGTGTACAGTAATATACAGTAATGTAGTGTCCTAGTCCTCCACATTCACTCACTACTCACTCAGTGACTCACCCAGAGCAACTTCCAGTGCTCCATTCATGGAAAGCGCCCTATACATGTGCACCATGTTTTATCTTTCCTATCATATTTTTACAGTACATTTTCTAAGTTTAGAAATGTTTACATAGGCAAATTAGGAAGAATATTTAAAATATCCCAGTAGCAAATGCTCCCAATAGCAAGAATAATTTTCCTTTTTTGAGGAGAAAATTTTTAGAAAAATTGCCATATCACATCATTATTTAACAACAAAAAAGAAAAAGCATTATTTGCGACCTATATTATTTTCATAGCACTTTCTCCATAAAGTGGAGAAAGTGATGGCACAGGACAATGATACCACGAAAGTGACCGAAAATCATTAGATTATAAAGATTCCCTCTCAAAGCTAAACTCGTTGATCTAGTCATAGTTAACACAAATATCCTTCCACAAGAGGGAATTAAGATAGTTCTATAAATTTGTGGCTAAATAGTTCAAAAACCACTAATATGCCAGTTGAGTTGTACTTTCAGAGAAGCACGTCTAGAATGAAATTATTTTAGCAAGTAAAAATCTAATCAACTGAAATGTACCCTGTGTGGAGAACTAAATGTTAGCAGAAAGGGCATGGTTAGTGAGCATATTAACAATATTTTCTTGCATGAAATTAGGGGAAAAATTTTTAGATGCTGTGATTTTTTTTTTCTCAACTCAGCTGTAAAATCTTGTATTGATTTTTAAGGAAAACATTCTTACATTTTCCAATTTCTTATGTCACGAGAAAATAAATTATACCCTTAGCATTGAACTTAGCATATAGAGAGCATTCAATTAATTTTGATGAGTGATTGTTTTATTAATAGATGAGTAAAAAGGAGAACATGAAACCTGCTTTTGTAGCCTCTAATATATTAATATATTTTTATTTGAAAACTTTGAAAATGAAATAAAAGCCTCTGGTAATTTTATTTTTATTTTTAATTTTTTTTCACATTAGAATTTACAAAGAAGATTGACTATTAATTAGATTGAACTATAAGAAATCATTAATTTTGATATATGTGACCTAAAACTATGTCAGTAATAAACAATCCAGCCTTTAATTCAGGTAATCTTTGGAACAAACTTCCTGGATAGTACTGACTCCACTTGATAGACAATGAAAATGATGCTGAGTAGATGATTTGCCTAAGCTTACAAAGAGAGCTGGCAACAGTACTGAAAGTAAATTTTTAAAATTATGTTCAATGTAACAGACATTGAAAGCTTAATGTGGCCCAGGCACTCTTCCAGCTAGTGAGTATATATGAATAGATAAATTCAGCTCTCTGGCATGAAGAGTTCTTTTAATCCCTCACCCCAATACACCTCTGAAGAAAAATTATTCAAAATTTATTTTGATTTGTATCTAAGGATTTTCCTATGGAGATTTATTCCTACCCTTGTCAAACTCCAGTGCCTACATTTCAATTTGTGAAAGTGTGTACTTCATGTTTGAATGTAAGATTTATGGTAAAGTATTCCTTATTAACTTTTTATCACTGATCTACTGCATGGAGAAGTGTCAACCAAACACTGGTGAGGAAGGTAGAAATTGAATTTGAAAAATCAGTATTTCAACATTATAAAGGTGTCTTTGGTTGTAAGGTAAGAGTATATGCTGAATATCCTCTGTTTGTAGTCCTCTAAATCAACTCTCTACTCCCCCCCTCCCAGCTCTGTGTCTCAGAAAGCTGACCTCCACGAACTTTTGGCCAGTAGAATTTGGCCTGTAGGAGGCTTTAGTGAAGTATTGAGAAAGAGAGACAAGAGGGGGCTTGCTATTTATTTCCTCAGAAACTTTGCCCAAAAGCCAGTAACCATTTGGTAATGATTATCTTACCTGTATCAAACATTACAGCTCTTTTTAAAAGGCCCCATGATTTCAGAACCTCTGAGGTTCTCTGAGGTAACACGTACCTTCAGGACAAGGATGGTAATAGCTTTACCCTGTTACCAAACCTGGGTGCATCAACAAAGCCTGTTGGTTTTCTTGACCCTGTTCGTATCTCATTACTTAAACTTTTCTTTAATTATACTTTGACTATAATATTTGTTTTTTGCCAGAATCTTATTGCAGAAGAACAATTTTTATACAACACTCAGTGCCCATATTGACACAATATATGGAGCTAACTCATCAAAATCAAAAGAAGCTGAAATACATAACCAAAATGCCTATTTTCTAATATACAGAGAAAAATACTTTTCTTGTCAGAAAAATGGTTATACTTGGTAATTAGACTTTGTTAACATCCAACTTGAAACTAGTACTTATTATCAAATTATTTAGCACATTATTTTATTTTCAATTACTTAAAAGTCAAAGTTTTGTTAACATATTCATCTGTTAATGATTACCAGTGTGATTCTCAAGAGAAGGTGTTCAATACTCTCTCTGAATTAAAAAAAAAAAAAAAAAAAAAAAAAAAAAAGTAAGGCAGAGGCAAATGAAAGAAAGAAGTAACTAAAACGTTTTAATAAATATTCTTAATAAGTTAAGGGAGACATAGTGGCTTTCATTTCTTTGAGAATATAGCATTTATAGTCTTAATTATTAAGCGAACATTTTATGTAAATTATTCTGTTCATAGTTAACTTCCTTCACCATAGAAGAAAAATGATTTATGAATAGTTTCGAATAAAATTGAATGACCTATATCATGGTCTTAGCCTCATAAAGAAATGTTAAGTTCTTTACAAAGAGAGATATAGTTATTTTATAAATGTGAAGTAGAAATTCTTGTACATAATCTTGCTGTGCAATCACCTAAACCCTGAGAGGATGAACAATCACTTCATGTAAAAGAGCAGAGCAAAGCAGAAAAGGGCTATACAATTGTCAGTTAACTTTTAGAACTAAAATGATAAAGAAAAAGACTGTATGATTAACAAGTATCATTAAGGTGACATTTTTATGATGCTGATGAATCTCCAGACATCAATTAAATTGGTCTTCATGCTTGAAGTTATTGAAATAAGGACTAAAGTGTAGAGTCAAAGACACACAATGGTTTTTGATATTTCCTATATCCCTGATTAAGGAGATGAAACTTAAAAGCTACGTATAAAAATGGTGACTATAGGAAAATATGAAGAAGACTGTGTGATTACTTTATTCAAGAGACATCTATTATGCACTCCCAGGCACTACACAAGTGCTTGTGAGATAAAGATTAATGCTATTGTCTCTTATGTGGAGGAAACAAATGTGTAAAGAAAAATTATAATTCAAAATGATAAATTCTATCATAAGAAAATGACTCAAAGCTATTATATTAGAGAAGTTGACATTACTGCTGGGACAAAAAACTTAAGGAGAAGTTTCTAAACAGTAATAGAAGAGTGTGAAACTTTGAAGAAATGAAATAGGAGAAGATGACATTCAGCTTGATGGATGTGATCAACAAAAAATAAAAAGGGAGAGGTAGATTGGGGCCATATTGTAAAACGTTTGAAGTCTATTGAATATAAGTTTTTGGTTTTTTTAAGGAAAATTTCTTCTTCTATAGGTCATAGATATGAGAAATTATAAGCAAGTCGATGGTATAAACAGTGTTCAAAGGTGGACTTAATGAAATTCTACTCAGAGATTGTTGTATTACATATAATTTGCATCAAATCCAAAGTGTGAATTGTAAGTGCTTAGAGATATTAAACAGTTTCATCATAACTTAATGCTCACATCCCAAATATTGCCTGTTTTCTTTCCACCTCCTTAAAAAGATTTTTTAATGAAATTAAACTATATTTCTCCATTAAAAATGAACAAATCCTAGTATTTTTCTTTTGGTTTTCCATTTTATATTTCGTATATATTTCCCCTTTGTCTTCCCCCATAAACATATTTTCTCCTTCTAATCCTCCATGTTTTTTTAATAAATCCTAGAGGGCCAAATTAATTTTTTATTTGGTGCTATAAATGAATGAATGATTTGCAAAAGTTAATTAGTTAAGCATAGGAGGAAGTTCACTAAGAGCTACTAGTAATCCTATTTTTATGCATTGATTTGCTGTTAGACAATCTAAATGCTATGAGAAAAAAATCAAACCTGTTGTTAACAGATTTTGCTTTGTATTTTTCTATATAGTCAAAAAAATAAGGTGAAAAATGATGTGTATAAGTATTAGCTGTGAAAATAATAATATTTTTTACTGGAATTTAGTTATCAGCATGGATATATTTTTAAATCACTTGTTTGATTGCATGTGCTTTAGTTAATCTGGCTATACTATTTTAAATACTCAATTTCCTTGACAATTAAATTTGGTATCAGTGTTGGGATTGTCTAGAATATAATAGAAATAAGACCACAAGTCGTGTGCTTAAGAGAAAATAGTTACTTTCTCCCTGTTGTGTAAACTAGTGAGAGCTCTCATTAAAGTTCCCTACATTTTCTTATGAGTGTGTTTGAAATGAAATAAATGTTCTCCATCATTCTTCATTCCAACATAATCAAAAGCTTATTTTTTAAAAATTATAACTGTAACTGGAAGTGCACCCAATTAAATATCAGATGAACTATAATTTTTAAATACTTCCCATTTTTACATATTTAAGTACCGATGTATGTTTTCTTACTCCTGACCTCACTGAAGCTCATTTATACCCTGTTATTGTGGTAGTATTAAAGTATTGGCAAATAACTAAAGAGATAAGTATATTTTATCATGAATATTACTTATGCTATTTTATGCAACAACTTTAAGCCAAAGAAAAAGTAGCAAGGCTATTTTAACAATATTAAGTGTCCCACTACATGAACACAAGATGCTTTTCCAATAATTTGTGCCTCCTTTCATTTTTTAGGCCCTTGAACACTATTCGTAGAAATATAAAGTGGTGCAGATGCTATGGAAAACAGATTGGAGATGCCTCAAAAATTTAAAACTAGAATGACCATATTATCCAGCAATCCCCAAACTTCATACATATCCAAAAGAATTGGTATCAGGATCTTGAAAAACTACTGCACTCCCATGTGCATTGCAGTATTATTCACAACAGCCAAAGTATGGGCACAATCCAAACATTTATTGACAGAGAAATAAAGAAAATGTGTTATGTACATACAATGAAATATAATTCAGTCTTAAAAAGGGAGAAATTCCTATCACTTGTGACAGTGTGGATGAACTTGGAGGCCATCCGTATTGTCAAGTGAAATAAGCCAACCCCACCAAGACAAATACTGCGTAATTCCACTTATATAAGGTATCTAAAATAGTGAAACTCAGAAAAGTAAAGAATGCAGTATTGGTTGCTAGAAGCTGGGAAGTGGGGAAATGGAGTTATTGTTCAATGGGTGTAAAGTTTCTGTTATGCTGGATGAGTAAGTTTTAGAGATCTACTATACAACTTAGTGTCTGTAGCTAGCAATTCGGTATTATGCACTTCAATATGAGAAGACATGTGATGTAAAGTATCCTTACCACAAAAAAAAAAAAAATAAATAAAACAAACAAAAGTGCCACAGTAAAACTTTGGGAGGTGATATCTATTACCTTGATTGTGTTGATGACATCGCAGATGTTTGCATATGCCTAACTTTAATAAAATTACATACAATAAATGTATATACACATATATATGTGTACCTGATATATATACAACAAATATAAAGTATAAATATATTATAAATATAAATAAAAATATTACATACAATAACTATATATACACATATATGTGTATATGAGATATATATATATGTCAGTCAAACCATATATATAGCAGTCAAACCATAATAAAGCTGGTTTTAAAAGTAGTTAGGCATTAATATTTGTAATTCAATTTCTGAGGTTTCTATTAATGTTTTCTCTATTAATTTTCAGAAGGGTTGAAAACAATAACACTCTCCTCCAACATTCTTCAATTGGTGTACCACCTTTACTGTCAGCAACTTACATACAAATGAAAACAAACACTTTAAAAATGGGTAATGACCATTTTAATAATATAAAGTAACACTAACTTCATGTTTATGGTAATGAAACGTTTCTCCCTCACAAGGTCCAATAAAACAGTTGTAATTTTGTTTAATGTGTTATAAATATATGATCTATTAGAATTTCATAATGTCTAAATATTTGTAGGGAGGGAACAATCAAGGTACTTTTGGTAGTCAAAGTCTTTTAAAACAAATATTTGTCTATAGTAAATACAATTTTCATGCTGCATTACATTGCTATTACCAGTCTCCCCTTAACCTGTGGGCATGCCCTGCTTTGTAGGAAACATCATCTTCCTCATCCTGCTTACTTCATCTTTGACTTTATTGGCAATGCTATTTATGGTAGATATGCCTTGGTTTCTTTTTCATGTAATTAATTTTTTTATAATTTGACATTTTATTTTAGATTCAAGGGCTACATGTGCAGGGTTCTTACATGGGCATATTGCGTGATGGTGATGGTTATAGATCCCATTAACCAGGGTAGTAAGTATAGTACCCAATAGGTAGTTTTTCAACCCACACCCCCTCTCTCCCCACTCAAGTTTTCTCAGTGTTTTTGGTTCCCATTTTGTATTCACGTGTACGCAATGTTTAGTTCTCATTTGTAAGTGAGAAAATGTGGTATTTGGCTTTCTGTTCTTGCATTCATTCACTTAAGATAATGGCCTCCAGCTGCATCCATGTTGATTTCTTAAATGTCTTTATTATTTTAAATTAATGTTTAAAAATATTTTCACATCATAGAAAATTAGCTTCTTTAAGCTTTACTTAAACCGTAATGAAGTAATATCACATCATTTAATGTAGATAAATATTCTTTAACTTCATTTAAATTTCCTCTCATCTATGGAGCCATCATTTTCAAGTAAGGATGCAACGTTCCTCAACCCCAAGGTACTGTTTTGTCAAATAAGACATTAAATGTAATGTATTAATAGTTTAATTTTTGTTTTCTCCACATGCCATTTTAGATAATTAAGCAATGTAAAAGTGACTTATTTTTTAATTTCACAAAATACTTTTGTTGCAGTTGCTAATATCAGCTCACCAAAAACTGAGCAAAATTGACCAAATAATTTACAATAGTTTGCATATTTATGTAGTATTCAGAATTTCTGTTTTTTAATTTTTTTACAATATTAAGTGTCTAATATTGTTAGACACCATACTAATGCCATATGGTGACATGACATTCCACTTCTAGTCATTACTCAGCAACTTAAAATTCCTCTCCTACCGTTAGTCTACCTACTGTTTCTTTTTTTCTTTTTTTGAGAGGGAGTCTCACTCTTTTCACCCAGGCTGCTGAAGTGCAGTGGCGTAATATCAGCTCACTGGACCCTCCGCCTCCCGGGTTCAAGCGATTTTCCTGCCTCAGCCTCCTGAGTAGTTGGGATTACAGGCGTGTGCCATCACGCCTGGCTATTTTTTGTATTTTTAATAGAGAAGGGGTTTCACCATGTTAGTCAGTCTTGTCTCGAACTCCTGACCTCTTGATCCACCTGCCTTGGCCTCTCAAAGTGCTGGGGTTACAGGCGTGAATCACTGTGCCCGGCCTGAAAGTTTTCTTTAAAGGATCACAATTAATTGAATCAATAAATGTACCAGCCTTTCCACAGGCTTCATCTTCCTTAACATCCTCCTGGAATTTTCTTTTGAATAGCTTCTCTTCTAAAAAATATTTTATCTGGAACATCACCCTTTTCTTTTTTTCTTTCTTAATGTTTCTTCTAAAGTCTTTGCTGACTCTGGTTCACGCCCCCACCACCACCACCTTTTAAATATCAAATGTTTAAGAGCCTTGTCCTTGGCCTTTTTTTTTTTTCTTTCATCATGAATTTACTGCTTATTTTTTAAAAATTGTTATTTTATTGGAGGACTCTAGAATATGCCAATTATTTTTTTGTAAACTTAAGGCTGACTTCTACTTTCCCCAGTCAACACTTAATGTTTTCTCTATTCATCTATTCTATTTGTTTTTGTGTTTTCACTGATATTTTGTGTATGCAGGTCTATCTAGAATGTATTCTTTTAAGATCGCTATATTTATTCATAATAGGCTTATCTATGTACATCCCCAAAAAATAGTTTGACATAGAGTGGATGCTTAAAAATGCCTTTCCTAACATCACTTCAGAAAATTGTGTTTCCTAAACTTACCTACTTGTCCTAACCTTACTTTAATAACATTCTAAGTGGCAAAAGTAGACAAGCTACATCTAAAAAATACATGATACTAAATTTGTCATCTGCTTTTCAAATGGAAGGCCTTTTTGTCAGCTGGATATAAAAAAAATAGCCTGATTGATTGAAACTTTAAAACAAAGAGGACTGCTGATAAAGAAAACATATAGCATATATTTTATTTTCTAGCATGTTATGCACGCATATAAAAATGTACTTACCACATTTTTGTATAAGTGACAGGCTCATTCAGACTTTGTTACATGTTTTATTTTGTAATGATTTCAATAGTTACATAAGTAAAGAAAATATTTTATGCTACTTATGCAGTTCGAATAATTAAAATAACTTTTATAATAAAGGCTATGATAAATTCTTTAAAAGTGTTTTTTTTTTAAATATACCCCACATTTTTCAAATGCATTTATATGATTAAATCCTGTTGTTACTGGTTATTTGATTTATAACTGATATGGTGTTTTGCTGAAGAATATTGAACATGTTGCATTACATAAAAATCACAATCCAATGTGTATTCAACAAAACAGAAATTTCACATCTATGACATACAAATTTAAGAAATGTATTATATGTAATGTACTTACAACAATATAAATAAAATTCTTACAAAGCCAATGATATAATTTAGGTAAAAAATTCTTTTAAAATATGGCTTTGTTTCATGCATATATTGTCTAATATTTTGAAATATTTTAACTTCAAGAAAGCATGAGAATTATCTTTATGCCTTTATTATCAATATAATTTTTGTCAGTTTCTACCTCTATCATTGTCCTTCTTTATCCAGGTAGCGTTCACTCTTACACCCTACATCCTGGTACAATAAATAGTTTCCTTAAGGCATATTAGAAACATGTGATAATAAACCTTAAGTGGGGCAACCTCATTCCTTAGGAATCTATATTTAAGGTAGATCTGTAATGAGACCAGGAAATCAGGTCATTTGTAAATGAAGAATAATGAAATGAGAAATCTGCCTCAATGCACATTAGCTAACGTCATATTATTTTTATGAAGCAAAAATGTTGAATATTTAATATATAGTAGATTAAAGATGTCAATGAGCTCCCCCAAAAATTCTCCCCACTTTCTACCCCAACTCGGGTGCCAATCTCCAATAAATTCCTAGGCACAGTCCACAGGGTCAAACAAAAGCAAATTCTGACAACTCATTCATACAGCAGTGTTCCAGGACTGAAATAATCCAGGTAATGTAGGACAAAGAGAATAAATTTAAAAAAGTGAACACTAATGATTATATAATTAATTCCTTCAATTAAAAACAAATACACAGCAAGAACATTTAATAACATGAATACTAGATAAAATTAGTTTACAATCCAATTAAATCTCAACAAGATTTGCTGAGGCTATAATTGTGTATATTAAATTATTTTTGAAACTGTTATGCAAATAATACTTAGACCTGAATACAATATGCTAATTCGGTGCTGTATCTGCATGACACATTTATAAGACACCAATAAAACTGAACTGAACTTTTCTAAGGTAATTTTTAAGTGGGAATGCCACCCATTATAAAAATACATTTAGAAGTTTAACTATTCGATTTTCTTGTGTACAAATAAGAGCTTCTTAAGCACAGAAGCGTTCATAAGTATAACCCCTTTCTCCACATGTCAAATTCTATTCAAGTAATCCAATAATGTAAAATAGAGGTACTATGTCCATTCTGACAATTTCACTACCATTCTATATGGAATAGAATTTATAGTTATTTATTACTGTAAAACCAACACACACACACACACACACACACACACACACACACACACACACACACAAACCCCAGTCAGAGATACATTAGTATGATTTAATATTAGAATTTTCTAATGACTTTCACATTTTATAGTCTTTTATTAACAAATCTCTAAAGAGAATCACTAGATCTTTAGCCAGTGTATATGGTCCAAAGAAGAGAATTACAATAGATGAGTAATTTCATTTCCTTTTTTTTTTTTTTTTTTTTAGATTCAGGTTTTATCCTTGGTTCCGTATCCTCTGTCATAACACAGATGCTCACTTATTATTCTGTGAGGAAGATTTATGTCATTAACCTTTAGTCTTAAACATCTGTGGCAGTTCTCATCAAAGAAGACCTGCTAATATGATTGTGTTCTGGCTTATTGTTTCTAGAATGCCATTTTAGCCTGGGGGTGAATAGGGGAGGTACAAAAGTAAGCACCAAGCTGCATGTCACAATTAATGCTTCAAAATCTTCAACATTCTTACAGATGGAGCTTCACTTTTATCTTTTAAAATGTTAATAAATTTCATTGTGTATATTTAATGTATACAGCACATGATGTTACAAGATACATATAGATGGTACAAGATACATATAGATATGTAGGGTAAACTCACTTAAACATCCACTGTACAACATAAAGACTATAGTTGCTCACAATGTGCTGTTTTGGGCACCTTTTCTTTGGTTCTTTAAGTAAAGCAAATTGAGAAACTCTCGATTCACCCAGACCTTTGTATTGTTTACCATTTAAGTAGTTGGCACTTTGGAATCTTCATCTGAAGCTTCACAGTCAATGATTCAAGGCTCAAAAACTTAATTTTCAAAGAACTGATTTACAATCTAATCATTTTGCTTCTAGGCACATTAGAGTGTGCCTAGGAATTATTTTCTATTTTTAAGAAACTACAGAAATAGGTCTGGTTTAAAGTGATTCAACCATTTGATAACACATGTAGGGTCAGTATACCTGGCAATGGCCAAAATATTTTAGCACCAAATTTAAAACAATATTAAGTTTTAAAAAATTATTATTGATGGTGTTTTCTTTTTCGGTTGGTTGTTTATAGAGATGGTGTATCGCTATGTTGCCCAGGCTGATTTTAAACTCTTGGGCTTATGCTATCATCCCAACTTAGCCTCCCAAAGTGCTGGGATTACAGGCATGAGCCACCATGCCTAGCTTCTTTTGTTTTGCAAACATTAATCTCCAGACCAGCATTACAAAACAACAACAACAACAAAAAAAGCTTAAATAGAGCTGAAGCAAAATATTATCCTTCTGCATCTGAGACCTGCATAAGGAATAAAAAGAATCAAAAGAGTTATATATAAGGCCATTTAATAGTTGTGTATACATTTTCATTTCTCTAATATATATTTGACTGCTCAAAAATAATAACAATGTGTTGTGTTTGTAACATTTGTACAATTTGGAACAACAATGTTACAAATTGCAGGAGAGAAGTAAATAAATCATACTATTGCAAGTATTTTCTGTGGTCCATGAAATGGTATATTTGAAGATAGATCAGAATAAATTAAATATGCGTAGTGTATTCTCTACAACAGTTATTTAAAAATAACAAAAACACATATGGCTAAAAATCGAAGAAGTGATAAAATGAAATACGCCTGCGCACACACAAGAACACACATGTATACATGTGCTTGCATATATATTATATATACATGTGTAGATATATATTTGTATATATATTATATATAAGCAATTCATGTAACATATAAATTAAAGTATACTTTCAACTATATATATTCAACTACATATTTGAATGTACATTTATATTAATAAATATAAATTTAAATACATATTAAGAATAAATATATATACAGTTGTCCCTCTGTAGTTCTGTATCCATTGGTTTTGAATCTATGGATACAGTGAAACATGAAACAAGAATACTTAGATATAAAAAAATGGATGGCTGCATCTGTACTGAAAAGATAAAGATCTTTTGTGGTCACTACTTTCTAAACATAATAGTGTAAGAACTATTTACATTGTATTAGGTACTATAGGTAATCAGGAGATGATTTAAAGTAGTATATGGGAAGATGTGTGGAGATTACACGCAGATACTACCCCATTTCATATAAGAGAGTTGAATATCTGTGAATTTGGGTACTCACGGGGGTTCCTGGAAGCAATCCCTCATGACACCAGATGACCATTATATGCATTCAAATTTACTGAAAATGAGTAAGAAAAAAATTAAAAGGCATTTTAAGGGTGTTTTTAAAAAAGAAAATTGGAAAATGTAATTATCTACTGATAGGTTGAATGACAAGGGTGGGATGATCTATACCCTGCAAACACAAAGCAAAGCTGGTGACTCTATTTTAGTATCAGATACATTTTATTGACTTGTGACAAACTGTATCACCATTGAGATAAGGATGAACATTTTATCATGATAAAATTGTTGATGGATTAATCAAGAACATGTAACATTTCACAATGCAACTAATAGCAGGTTCTCAAAATACACAAAAAATGAAAAAAAAATTAAGAAATGGGTAAATTTGCAATTGCATTTGGAAATGTTAGTATCATTATTTCAAAAGTTGATCAGAAAAAGTAGTTCAAACTCCCCTAAGAATATAGAAATTTTGTCTATTTATAATAAGCACATAGAAATTGTACATATTAATGGGGCACAGTGTGATGCTTCAATGCATGTATGTATTTGTCATAATCAAATAATGGCAATTACTATAACCATCACTTTTTTTTATGCTTTAAGTTTTGGGATACATGTGCAGAAGGTGCAGGTTTGTTACATAGGTATACATATGTCATGATGGTTTGCTACACCCATTAACCCATCATCTACATTAGGTATTTCTCCTAATGCTATCCCTCCCCCAGCTCCCAACCCCCGACAGGCCCCGGTGTGTGATGTGCCCCTCTCACTGTCCATGTGTTCTCATTGTTCAGCTCCCACTTATGAGTGAGAACATGAGGTGTTTGGTTTTCTGTTTCTGTGTTAGTTGGCTGAGAATTGTGGTGTCCAGCTTCATCCATGCCCCTGCAAAGGACATGAACTCATCCTTTTTATGGCTGCATAGTATTCCATGGTGTATATGTGCCACATTTTCTTTATCCAGCCTATCACTGATGGGCATTTGGGTTGGTTAGTGCCTCAGTAAACATACATGTGCATATGTCTTTATAGTAGAATAATTTATAATCCTTTGGGTATATACCCAATAATGGGATTGCTGGGTCAAATGGTATTTCTGGTTCTAGATCCTTGAGGAATCGCCACACTGTCTTCCACAATGGTTGAACTAATTTACACTCCCACAAACAGTGTAAAAGCATTCCTATTTCTCCGCATCCCCATCACTTTTAACATTTATCGTTTCTTTGTGGTAATGATATTCAAAATATTTTCTTCCAGCTATATTGAGATATAAATTACATTGGTTTCAGCTATATTCATCGTAGCATGAGATATGAACACCTGAACTTATTCTTATTCATCGTAGCATGAGATATGAACACCTGAACTTATTCTTCCTGTTTAACTGTAACTTTGTACTAGTTGGTCAATCTCTTGTGGTTCCTGAACCACCAACATTATTGCCCTATTTTTGCCTATTTTACATATATAAAGTATTATTCCCAACTGTACAATATATGTTCAATATACTGTACAATATATGTTCTTCTCATGTACAAATATTATACTCCCCAATGTATCACTCCAAGATTTGAGACAAAGCCCATATATTTTAAATGTTCAAACAACACATATGTTTTGGAAACATAATCATATTAAATTGGAAATTGATAACAATGAGATATACACAAAATCTGCAAATAATTAAGAATTATACAACACAATAAAAATTTGTTCATATTTCAAGGACAATATCACAATGTAATAAAAATATTTTGAACTGAATTATTACAAAGGCATGGTATCTCAAAATTTCTTGTTGGAGGGCAATTTATAGTTTTAATACCTACATTAGAAAAGAATAAAATGATATATTCTATCATCTATGTGTTAAAGTGAGAGGTTAGTTGAAAATAACCAATTAAAGCAATGAAATTTTAAAGAAGAAAGTAATAAAAATGAGAGTCTGACAAAACAAATACATTTTAAATGAACATATCAAGTTGCTTACTTGGAAAAATTAACTGAAAAACTGCTACACAAGCTAAAACAGAGAAACCGCAGATGACAGCGATTTAAATACTGAAAGGAAAACATCACTAAAGATGTCAAAAATATTAATACGATAATTTTAAAACTTACAGAGAAGTCTTTGCAAATATTTCACTTGAAAATATCAATGCAACTGACATGTGATTTGGAATGCAAACTGTCGAAACTGAAGAGAGAAGATATTAACATCTGAACATCCCCATCTCTGTGGAAGTATTTGAATCCGTAACCAAAATCTTTTCCACAAAGAACACTTTCAGATAATACGAGAGAGCAATTCCCAACTAATTTTATAAGAATAAGAGAACCCTGAAGATGCATAATATTTTTCCTAGCAAAAAAACATCTAGAATAAAATGTTTTTATTAAAGATTATCCTAGCTTATAAAGATTATCCTAGCTTATTCATACTAAACCAACAGTAGAAAAGCTAATAAAATGCACTGCTGCAGAACATTTCAGACATAGAAGTTAGAGCTTCTTTAGTTTATCAAAAATAGTATATGGTAACAATAAAAATTATAAGAAAGTCATGTATATATTAATGTCTTTACTATATATAAATGTAAAAATTATTGGCAAATATTATCAAATCAATTCCATTAGTAGAAGGATATGTCATGACCATGTGAGATTAACTCCAGGAAGGCCAGTTTGGTTTAACATTTAAAATCAATTTAATGTGACATATTAAGAGAATAAAGAAAACATCAAAAGGTGATGATCAAAACAAAAGTAGTATGCTTAAATTCAACTTCCATTCATGATAAATATGATCAACAAATTCAGAAAAGAATGGACCAACGTCATCCAATAAATATAATCTAAGAACAATCTATACACTATTACATTTAATGTGGAAAGATTAAAGGATTTTCCCCTAGTCTTCTCTTTTCATTTATATTCTGTTATTGTACTGGAACCTACAGAAATACCAAAAAGGTAAGTAAAATAAAGGTTAAAAATAAATAAAATTTCTAATATTCACAGAGAATATAAATGTTTACTTAGAAAACCTATAAAACAGCAGCAACAACAAAAACCTACTACAATCAATTAGAAAATTTAAACTAAGGGGATAATGTCATATTTCTATATACCAGTAATGAGGAACTTGAAAGTAATATTTATCAAATACAATTTGCAATAGTGTCAAAAATCACAAAATACTTTGATAAATTTAATAATAGGCTATAATATTGCTACATTAAAATCTATAAAAATATTGCTGAAACTAAAGGAGGTGTAAATAAATGGAAAGATGTATAATGTGCCTTCCTCAGAAGACTTACTGTTAAGAAATCATTTCTTTTTGAAATGATTTATAGATTTAATGTAATTTCAATCAGATTCCCAGCAGGATTATGGCAGAAGTTGTCAAGCTAATTGTAAATTGATCAACACTACATGACAGTGTAATAAACCTTGAAGGGCCCTTCGTAGTATTAAAGAATCATAACAATGTTGGAAGACTTGCAGAACCAGATTTCAGAAGCCATTAGGCTATAATATTCAAGATTTGGTTGAAATGTCTTAAGAATAGACAAATAGAGCAATGTAATTGCTCTTTTTATAGCATTTTTTTTATTTTTGTTGAAACCTCATAATTGTACACATTTATGGGGTACATGTGATATTTTAATACATGCATACAATGTGTACTTATCAAGTCAGGGTAATTAGGATATCTATAAACCCAAACATACACCATTTATTCATGTTGGGAGCATTCCAATTCTTCTCTTCTAGCTATTTTGAAATATACAATAAAATCTTGTTAACTATAGTCACCCCACCTGCGCTATTGGACACTAGAAATTATTCCTTCTTTCTAACTATATTCTTGTACCCACTGGCCAAACTGTCTTTACACTAAAACCCACCCATATTTCTCAACCTCTGTTAGCCATCATTTTACTCTCTTCCTCCATGAGGCCAACATTTTAGCTTCCATATATGAATGAGAACATGCCAGTTATATGTGAAGCATAATTATAAGAATAGCTGTTTACTCTCATGATATACGATACAGGAAAGTAAACATGTAGAATAAAATTGTAAACCTAAGTACCATAAAGAATAAATTGGCAAAATAAACTATAATCTGTTCATTACATAAGAATTGTATACAGACATTTAACAAGATGATACTGAACTATTGTATGATGAGAAATAGATAAAATTATCTGAGGCACATTGTTGGGTAAGCAAAAACCTATTCATAAAAAATAATCTGTAATACCTGAATAATATTCCTGTATACAGTGTGTGGGCATGCCACTGTTTATAAACTCATAGTGCTTAAAAGGATGTGTATCAAAGTGTTAAAAGCGAGATATTTAACTTTGAGGGGTGAGATTTCTGAGGAAGTTTTGTATCTCTTTACACTTTCAGTTTTGCTTGAATATTGTAAATGTGGATTAATTTTTCATCAGAAAAAACTAAGAAGGCATTAATCTGTGTAAATGACAGATGGTTTAAACATATTTATTATTTTAAATGAAGTAATTTTTAATTGATATAAGTAAAATAGATTGTTACAATTCAGTCAGAAGCTATTTGAAACATTCCTGACTGCATGAAAATGGTTGTGTGTGTGTGCGCGTGTGTGTTTGTTTTCCTTTTGATGGTGTTTTATTTTTGTAGGGGGGGGTTGTGCTAGAACATATTTGAAAAATATAGAACTAGGTCAAATTGCATCTGAGCTAGCTGGACTCAGCAAGACCAGAGTTTACTTGCAAAGCAGATGAAAGGAACACCAACTAAAAGTAAAATTTATCACATAAGTTATTAAAAAGCTACGTATGTTAGAAAGCAGAGGAAAACATTCCACCCACTACACCCCTCAAAAATAAGCAATGCTATGAGGACTATGCTTTGGAGAAGAATTTACTGAAAATGTTTGTATTTCACTTTATGTTATTTATAAAATTCCTAGTAGTTTGTTTCTTTATATCCACAGTTTTTCATTGATGAATCATAACATACTTAAGCCAACTAACATTAAAGCTAAATTCTGATTACAAACTCATTTCTGTACAGAATGTCCAGTCTCCAGTTCCTGTAAAACCTAAAACTCATTACTATACATGATTTACATAGATTTTAGTGGACATGAATACAATGCAATTAGAACAAATGTATTTTAGCATAACTGTGGACTAGTATAATGTAATAAGCCAATATTTTTATTTAGAGGAAGAACATGTGAATATTCACTCATCTTTGTCAATTCTATAGTTTCCTTTTAAATTTAATTTTATATTCATAATTGACACATAATAATTATACATATTTATAGGATACAATGGGATTTTTCAATGCATGTATACATAGTACAATGATCAAATGGGGATACATACTATATCCATCACTTTAAATATTCAGTCACGTGCAGTGGCTCATGCCTGTAATCCTAGCACTTTGGGAGGCCAAGTGGGGGGTGGATCTCCTGAGGTCAGGAGTTTTAGACCAGCCTGGCCAACGTGGTGAAACCCTGTCACTACTAAAAATGCAAAAATCAGCCAGGCTTGGTGGTGCCTGCCTGTAATCTCAGCTACTAGGGTGGCTGAAGCCAGAGAATTGCTTGAACCTGGGAGGCAGAGGTTACACTGAGCCAGGATCCTGCCACTGCATTCTAGCCTGGGCAACACAGTGAGACTCTGTCTCAAAATAAATGAATAAATAAATAATAAATATAAACATTTATCATTTCTTTTGGCAACAACATTTAAAATCCCTTCTAGTGATTCTAACATACATAATTGTATTACTATTTTCATACTGCTGGTAAAGATATACCTGAGACTGGGCAGTTTACAAAAGAAAGAGGTTTAATTTGACTTACGGTTCCACATGACTGGGGAGGCCTCACAATTATGGTGGAAGGCAAGGAGGAGCAAGTCACAACTTACGTGGATGGCAGCACTCAAAAGAAGCTTGTGTAGAGCAATTCCCATTTTTAAAATCATCAGATCTCGTGAGACCCATTCACTATTATGAGAACAGCACAGGAAAGATCCCTCATAATCCAATTATCTCCCATGGATCCCTTTCATGATACATGGGAATTATAGAAGCTACAAGATGAGATTTGGGTGGGGACACAGAGCCAAACCATATCAACAATATACTGCAGTTAGCTACAGTCATTCTACTACAAAAGAATATCAGAATGCGTTCTTCCTGTCTAATTATAACTTTGTACCCATTGACCAATCTTTCCTGGTTCCCCATCCCATTCTCAGGATCTGATAACCACTATTCTACTCTCTACCTTTATGAAACTAACTTCTTTAGATTCCACATATGTATTATTCAGGGTTCTCTAGAGGAACAGAACTAATATGATATATGTATATATGAAAGGGAGTTTGTATTAGTCTGTCCTCACACTGCTAGTAAAGACATGCCCAAGACTGGGTAATTTATAAAGGAAAGAGGTTTAATTGAGTCACAGTTTCACTTGGCTAAAGAGGCCTCACAATTATGGCTGAAGGTGAATGAAGAGCAAAGTCACATCTTACACGGCAGCAGCCAAGAGCATTTGTGCAGGGGATCTCCCACTTATAAAACCATCAGCTCTCATGAGACTTATTCACTACCAAGAGAACAGTATGGGAGAAACGGCCCCCATGATTCAATTATCTCCACCTGTCCCAACCCTTGACGCTTGAGGATTATTACAATTCAAGGTGAGATTTGGGTGGGGATACAGCCAAACTATATCAGAGTTCGTTGGGGAAAATTGACTCACATGATCAAAAGGTGAAATCCCACCACAGGGCGTCTGCAAGTTGAGGAGTAAGGAAGCCGATAGTGGATCAGTCCACGTCCCAAAATCTCAAAAGTTGGGGAGCTAATAGTGCAGTCTTCAGTCTGTGGCTGAAGGTCCAAGATCCCCTGGCAAACCACTGGTGTAGGTCCAAGAGTCCAAAAGCTGAAAAACTTGGAGTCTGATGTTTGAGGGCAGGAAGCATCCAGAGTGGGAGAAAGATGAAGACCAGAAGACTCAGCAAGTCAGCTTCTTCCACCTTCTCCTGCCTGCTTTTTCTAGCAGTGCTGGCAGCCCACTGAATGGTGCCCACCCATATTGTGGATGAGTCTTCCTGAGGGTAGGTCTTTCTATCCTAGTCCACTGACTCAAATGTTACCATCTTCTGGCAACAGCCAGAAACACCCAGATACACCCAGAAACAATACTCTGCATCCTTCAATCCAATCGAGTTGACATTTAATACTAACCATCACAACATATGAGTAAGATTATGCAGCATTTGTCTCTCTGTGCTTGCCTTATTTCGCTTAACACAATAGCAAGACTACAAATTGCAAAAGTAATCCTCAGCAAAAAGAAGAAAGCTGAAGGTATCACAATACCTGATTTCAAAATACACTACAAAGATATGGTAACCAAAGCAACAAGGTACTAACATAAAATTATACACATAAACAAATGGAACAGAATAAAGAACACAAAAATAAATCCACATATTTGCAGCCAACTGATTTTCAACAAACGTGCCCAAAATACACTATGGGGAAAGTGCATCCCTTCAAAGTTTTGTTGGCTAAACTGGATATTCACACGTGGAAGAATTAAACTAGACTCCTTTCTCCCACCATATAAAAAATAAACTGCACATTGATTAAAGACTTACATGTAAGACCAGAAACTATAAAACTACTAGAAGAAAACACAGGAGAGACATACTTCATGAAATTATACTGGGCAAGAAGTTTTTGAATAAGACCTCAAAAAGGACAGGCAACAAATCCAAAAAAACAGACAAATGGAATTACACCAAACTATAAAACTACTGTACAGTAAAGGAAACATTCAATAAATGAAGAGATGACCATTAGAATGGGAGAGAATATTTGCAATCTATGCATATGATGAGAGATTAATATTCATAATATGTAAAGAACTCAAACAACTCAACAGCAAAATGAAATCCAATTTTAAAATGGGCAAAATACTTAAACTGCTCTCAAAAAAAAAAAGACATACACATATCCAAGAAATACATGAAAAAATGTTCAACATCACTAATCGTTAGATAAATGCAAATCAAACTCACAATGAGTATCTTTTCACTTTAGTTAGAATGGCTATTATAAGAAAAAAAAATGCTGGCAAAGATGCAGAGAAAAGAAATCTCTTATAAACTGTTTATAAGTATGCAAATTAGAATAGCCATTATAGAAAACATTATGGTGGTTCCTCAAAAAATTAAAAATCAAACTTCCATATGATCCAGGAATCCCATTGCTGGGTACCCAAAGGAAATAAAATCGGTATGTCGTAGGTGTCAAACTGCACACCCATGTTTACTGCAGTGCTATTGATAAGAGTCAAGATATGGAATCAACCTAAATGTCCATTTTGAATAAAGAAAATGTGGTATATATACACAATGGAATACTATTCAGCCATTAAACAAAATGAGATCTTGTCATATGCAGCAACACTAAGCTGGAGGATATTATAAGTGAAATTCTATAATGTTTCTTACAAAGGAAAAAAAAAAGTAGCAAACATTCTTTGGTAAAAATCTGAAGAAAGGTGCTTTTACTAATGATAGACCAAAAGTAATCTAATGACAAATCTATAACCTGGGGCTTTATTTAAAATATTGTGAAGAGACATTTTAGAATGCTAATAGCTAGGAATAGTAAAGAGATGTCATCAAAAGGTGATTCTGATTTCTGTTTTTTATTTGAAACAGAAATCCAGTTAATATATTGTAAAAAGGTCAATAATAAAACATTCTTGTTGAAAAATAAACATTTCATGCTATGAATAAGTAAAAAATAGTCATTTTTATCTCTACCCAAACCCAACTAGTCATTTTTTTTTTGTTTTCTGAGAAGTGGACTTTGAGGAAATAGAAGAAAAGTTTCATAGCCAGCATGTGTTTATAAATAAGCAATCTATATACTGTAAACTCTGAGTAGCTATACAAAATAAGGAAATATCTAAATAACTCAGAAAAACAACTTAATATCATTTTTAAAATTTCAGTCCAAAACCACATTCTTCTCTATACTGTATATCCAGTTTGCCCACAAAAATGAAAATAATTTCTTAATGTCCTTCTTTTATGCACAGATAACACAGCTAAAATTGTCATATGTAATACTTTATATGAAGTTTTCTGGCTAAGCCACAAAATAGATGAAAATTTTCAAATATCATTTTATATATAAAAAGATCTTTATATTCTTACATTTCTTTACAGAGACAAATGATAACTGACATTACCATGCTGCTGGGAAAATCTAAAGCCATAATGGGTAAGAAATCCTGTTTGAATTAAAGATGATAGGTTTCAAAATTTTTATTAAGCTCATATTTCATCTATATTCAGGAAACAAGATTAATGTCAGATTACAGCTCCTGAATGAAGCTATCCTAATTAAGTACAAAAATAATATTAAAATGGATAATAAATAACACTTACCCTGGCCTTTCCTAATCTATGTTGCCCAAAGTATCTGTTTCATGCATGTATTTCTACTTTAATTCACCCAAATAAAAGTTGTATCAATAAATATGAATTGAAAGGCAGATTATACTTTTTTTGTTTAACACTGAATTACAATTGTGCAACCAATAGCAGTTGTGAAGAAAAGAACAAAATGTATGCAACGAAAAGTGGAAGATGCAATGAAATCTTATTTTTCAATATAAGAACGAATGGTAATCCTGATCACCAAACACCAGAAAAGAGCGAGCTATTATCTCTTATTCTTATTGTATCCTTTATTTTTGTTATTTCTAAATCTCAGGTTATTATCAGCATCATTGTATTTCTTTTTTCTTCAAGGGATATGTGTTTTGCTCTCTATAAAATATACATTGTAATTGAAAAAATACTGCAAAACATTTTCTCACATTCTAATCAATAAATTTACTTCAGCACCTTTTTACATGTGTTGAAAAGCCACTGATCTAACATTATGGCTTATGTAACCACTGTCTTTGATTCTCCTTCAACCTTCTTTGTTCACTTAGAGGATAATGCTGTTATTTTTCCTGGGTGGCAAAGACACTCCGGATTTGGGGGTCTTTCCTCATGAGAGTGCTGTGCAATGTTTAAAATGTTCATTGCTGCTTGCTTCTTTAACAGCACTATTTCTTGAAACCATATCACTTGATTTTACTAAACAAAATTACATAGATTCTTGAATTTAATATATATGTAGTTGAAAGTTTTTGATGATATTCTAAAATATTCTCCCAATCAGACATACTGCATTCTGCTCACTGTGCCAACTAGGTATTCATATATTTAGGCCAGGTATGAAAGTATAATTGATGAGTTTTACTTTTTAAAATTATACATACATGCATTCTTATTTGCATGTGTATTTGAAAAAAATATATCTTTTGCTATATATATTTCTCTTTATATATATATAGAAAGTAACTATATGTCTCTGTCTACATATAGTTACTTTCTATATATATGTAACTATATAAATACATAAATATATAAAGATATATTTACTGTATACACATGTATACAGAGAAAGTAGTCAATTCCCATACTTTTATGTTGCTTTGGCATTCATTTTTAAAAACAGGTTAAATTTTCTCATATCAAAAGCAGGACAGAGCCACCCTTGATATTTTTCAATTCCAGTTCTCCACCTCCCCATAGTTTCTCCATGTGCTTAACCCAGATATATGACTCGCACCACCTGCTTATGGCCCAGCTGGATACTAACTACTTGACTTGTCCCACTGGCCCCCACAGCTGGTTTGGACTGCACAGATATGATACAGTGACTATGTCTCAGTCACAGTTTGACTCTTACCTCCGGGGATCTGGTGTCTACTTGTCCTAACCCACTAATTAGAATTTCCTGTGTAAAACTTGCTTGGATAATGCCCTAGACCCTAATAATGTCTTTGGTCCATAGGTTCACAACTGATTAAGTATGCATATCCTAAATGGCTCCTCCTTTTCCATTGGTACTGAAAGGTACCAATGGCAAAGTGTGCTGCTCTCTTCTATGTAGGGACCTGTACGTAATAAACTGCCTCTCTAATTTCATGTTTTTGCTGAGTTGCTTTTTCTGTGTCTGGCCTGATGCAGACACCTGAACCTAGCTTCTTTTCCTGTCAGCGGTCTACCCTAGAGTGTGGCTATCTTGGTAGCAATACTGGACATAGGGCAAACAAGGGCATCTGCAAGTATAAAAACGAGTTCTGTGAGAGAACTACCTGGTGACAAGCTGGACACTTAGGCATTAGGCTGTCAGACAGGATAGAGACAGCACATCATAAACTACTATGACCAAATCCCTGGAGCCCTATAAGGTCAGGACTAAAGTTTATACAGAGTTTATAGCTACTCTCCTGAGAAAGACAACAAAACAAAATTAAAGTACTATATATATACACACACACCCATATGTGTGTGTGTGTATATATATATGGCATTTTATGATATATATATGAAACGGTACTCATGGTATTAGCACTCCATGGTAATCTGGACAAAACTAAGATAACTAAGATTCATAGATGAGAAACCAGGAATATTTATACAGAGTTTTTCAAATTGCAAGAAAAAAATTCATTTAGGTATTATACATTATTTATGAAATACAGAGAAGCCTATCACTCTTTTTTGTATCTCATATATACATATATATACACATATATGGCTATATACACATATATGGCTATATACACATATATACATATACATATATACACATATACACATGTGTGTATACATATATATACACATATACACACACGTGTATATATACACGTGTGTGTGTGTGTATATATATATATACATATTTTTTGAGATGAATTCTTGCTCTGTCACCCAGGCTGGAGTGCAATGTTGTGATCTCGACTCACTCCAACCTCAGCCTCCCGGGTTCAAGCGATTCTCTTCCCTCCTCCTCCTCCCTAGTAGCTAGGATTACAGGCACCTGCCACCACGCCTGGCTAATTTTTGTATTTTTGGTAGAGATGGGGTTTCACCATGTTAGCCGGGCTGGTCTCAAACTCAGATGATCTGTCCTCTTCAGGATCCCAAAGTACTGAGATTACAGGTGTGTGCCAACATGCCCGGCCTCATATATTTATTGAGTTATCTTGTCACTGTGTTCTCATTACAAGAGGTCCAGCCACACGGCTTATCTCCAAAAATTTCCTATTCATTTCTCATTCTTGTTCCCATTTTTCCTTTTACATGAAGTATATAATACCAGTTGTATCATCTGATACTAGTTGTATCACCTGAAATTCTTCTCACTGTGAAGATTTCACTTTCCACTGTTTTTCAGAGCCACCTGTTAATGGCGCAGCCATCCAGTTCTGTGAAAGACGGTGTATGGTGAAGATCCATCCTTAAACAAAGGCTATTTGTTTTTGTACCATTAACTGGTCAGAGGCCATAGATCCCTTTGACAAAGAAGTAACAAACCAAACTTCTGAAATTAACTTGGGCCTTTTGGACTAGTTTTAGCATGCTATTTATGTGTAATTTTTATACTATAATAAAATTCCATTATGCACATCCCATTTTATCATCTAGTGAGTTACACAAACCCAATTCATAATGGGCATTTTAGGTTGCATAATTACTTGGTGCCCCATTGTCAGTCATTCAGATTTACTAGGGCCCAGGAGCAAGCCAGGAGATGTTTTTTTTTTCCTACGATGTAGTAGTAGGCAACAAATGGATTGGCCTTGCTCTGAAATCAAAAGCTCTATATAGCATTTCTCTACTGAGGTTACCATAGGTAGAAAATTTCTGTCTGCCCCAGACGTTTGACTGCCTGTGTCTGATAGAAAGATAGTTCCAATTGATTGTGCAGCATGTACCACAGAGCTGAGTCTCTTTTAAAATGAGCAGCCTTACAAGTTACCAAGTAAATCACTGAAGCCGCTTTCCCTAATAGATTATTTGTAACCAGCAATATCTAAAGAGGTCAAGCAAGGTATCTCTCACTTCAGAAGACATATCGCAACATGTCTCAGATCTTAAGGATTTAACTGATGCTTTTGGCTACCAAACATCCATGAGGTGTTTCTCCCACCCTCTCACACATGTCTTAATAAGGCATAGAGGATATGTGAAACTTCCTCCTTTTCGGGTTCAGTTAGCATGATGTAATGCATCAGATCAGTCCTGTGCAGTACGTGAAGCCAGTCAAGTTCTCTGGACTCTATTGTGACAGATACACAAAGAATGATATAGTCTAGTCTGAGAATAAGTTTATCCTGTGGTCACATCAAGGGTCAACGAACTCCTAAAATTCTTTTCCGATTTCATTTGCTGATTGAAGATAGAAATACAAAATGACTTTTTAGGTCAAAAGCTTTATACCAGGGCTAGATATTATGCCTATTATTCTATTAAATATATATACCTGGAATCACAGCTGCATTTAATGTGTGGAATTGCTTTTGGTTTATATAATAGAAACATATTTGAAGTGTGTAAGAGCTCCAATGGTTTCCATTTGCCCTTCTTATCATAAATTACCTTCTATGGATGAGGCTAATATCTAGAGATTGTGCTTGTGATAATAATAAATATGTCAATACACTTTATATTTTGATGCTGTTCAAAGAACCAAAACCATAGCTATAATCTCCCTGGATCAATATGAGTTCAATTATAGCCAAGGCTCTACTCATACCTGAACTTCTTTAAACTTCTTTTTGAAGTTAGACAACAACAGTGAATTAATTCCCCAAGGATTACCTTTAGTTCAGAGCCCAAATCAAAAAACTCACAGCATTTCTGAGAATTTATATTTTCTAAGGGCACATTCATGCTAACAAGTGGCTACTAATACTATTGAGGATGAATTGCAGAACGATTCACTGGTGTACACTTGGTGATCCATAGCAGTGTTCTGTTTCAAAGGGATAGTCTTGGTTTAAACACTATGAATCTCCACTACAGTGTGCTACCTTTAAGCAAGTTTTCTTTTTTCCATAAGAAGTAGAATTTTGCTACCTATAAGTATCAAATAAACACACCTTAACAGGCTGTCCCCCTAGTTCATTTTTAAGGGTTCTGCAATCAAATAAACCACAGATTATTGCATGTCAAAACTCTGATTACAGTTTTATGGTAACTGTTCTCACCGTGTCTCTGAATATAAATTGTGTCTACCTGGCTTCTACTGTTCCATGATCCTTCTATTCTCACTAAAATAAGGAAACACAATTCCACCGCAGCATACTCATCATTATTGTTACCCTAGGCGGGACATTTACTTTAGAATTTTTCAAGGCTAATTACATGCTAACCAATTAATATCTTAAGGAATGACAGCTTTACATATCTTAATAGGAATGAAGACTTTGAGTCAAAAAACCTGTCCTTTCAGTAGTGAGCTACCAATCAATTAATTAGAATTATCACTTGCCGTTCATTTCTTGGTTAAGAAAAATTTATGGCATTACGAAACAATCAATGTGCTCAGTCCAATCAACAATGACACGTTGTATGTCTGTGAGTAGGAAGGAGTTTGGAATAGGTGTTACCATTTACCTGAGAATGCAGACTGACAAGGGAATCTTGCTCCTATTTTCCAAGGCTCTGAGATTGGTACTTAAAGTTATATGCATTATTGGCATTGACCAAGTAAGTCCTGAAATAATCATACTATACGTAAATTAGCAACATTGAAAATGTCACATGATCTGTTTTTAATTAGGCAGTACTTCTTTTTGGACAAATTTAGGGAATAAAGTTTTCTACTTGTGAATGATGATTAATCTCCTGAATGATATATATTTTGATGAAAGTTTTTCTTAAAAGTATTACATGTTTCCTTGTGTCCTTACATTGTCTATTGAGCATAATCGAAATGTTTCTTCATGGTTCAGAGTGATAATAAATACAGGATAGAATGACTACTGAAATCCATAGCAGTGGTTCTCAAGTGTGAGCCTCAGACCAGCAGCATCAGCAACTGGGAAATAGTTGAAATGCTACATCTTGGGTCCCACTCTTGACTGAATCACCAGAAAGCTCCAGGTGATTCTGATGCACACTACGGTAAAAGAATGTTGATCTGTAGGACTGTTTCTGCCTCTGCTTCAGCAAATGCATTAAGTTCAGAAACACTTAGATTTAAAAGTGAGTCTTGCCCATTTTTAATATTTTTGATCTTGGGAAAGTTATCTAAACTACCCAATGTCCAAATTCTTCTGAAATAAACTCAACTCTAAAGAATTCTGGGGATTACATGAGTAATTCAATATAGGTCTTAGCATGGGGCTTTACACATAGCAGCAATTTAATGAATGACTGGGATTTTTTTTTTTTAAAGTTACAGCATATGGCTGTGTTTCATAGTTATGTTCCCTGATATCTGTTCTATGCATATTTGCCCTCACTATTTTGATATGCATGCCAATTTACACACAATTATCTCATTAATGTCCTGAAGTTGCCACATTATGGGTTATGATATATATTTCCTATAAATGAAGGCCTACATCGAAATTTTTTTAGTACTTTAAGACTTTGAGTTAACTTCTAGATGACTAAGGAAGCCAGAAATCTTCACAATGAACCTATTTTATAAAAATATTGATTTTTTATAGAATATTCAACTTTAGATAGAATATTCAGTTGTATAATTCTCTCTGGTCTACGTTGGGCATATTGGAAAAAATAACATGAGTTTGATTTTTAAGTATCTGAATGTAAAGAAGAAGCAAATTCAAACTAAATCATATTGCAGAATTATATTTGTCCTTTTAATATGTTTTTGTATTTTCAAAATACTGAGAAACTTACAAGGTTAAGTAAAGAAAAATAGTTTTGTAATGGCCAACAGTTTTAATTAGCTTTCCCTGAGGCATGCAGAGTTAGAAAAATAACTTAGCAAGCAAGTATAAACCTGATTCTTTTTCAGTGGGTGGAAATAGAAGGTTGTATTAGGTCTCAATGGTAAGGAGAAATTGAACTCCTTTTAAATAAAAAAATGAGATAGTATTATTGATTCAATTACTTTTTATCATTTGATGAAGCAAAGAAAGGCTTCCAATCAGCAATTCTAAATTTTTAAATATATATAGACTTTTTATCAACTGCTCAATAATATAGAACACAACAAGTTTGTAACTGTTCATAATTTCATAGTTTGGGATTAAAATCAATCTTTCTTATCTTATATAAATTTAAAGACAGCTTATTAAATGTGTAGGATTTCCAAAGATGTTTTTTAACAATGCTTTGTATTAGACCAGATACTTATAAACAAAATAAGAAAAGTATACATGGCCTTACAAATTAATCTCATACATTTCATTTCAACTTACATTGAAATGTTAACTTGAAAGGTTTACCTGGAAGTCAAGTATGTGATGCCATGTTTGCTATTTTATTTATTTTCTGGTCAACATTGCTCTTATCTTTTGTTTTGAAAAAGGATTCAGACAAGGATCTGTGGAGAAGTGAAAATAATGAATGTGGAAATGTTGCCATTCCCACCCTTGGCTCCTTGAAAATGGCAAGACTTGATTGCTCTGCCACAGAAAATGCCACAAACCAAATTTAAAATTCTTCAACTTTCTAATCTGCTTAATAGATTAAATTACTCTTTTACCTGAGGCAAGTCACTCTTTTTTGCATTCCAATCTCTTAACTCTGGGAATCTTATCCCTATAAATTATTCTATCCTTATTACAGAATCAATTTTTCTTCTCCAGTATATTTCATATCAAAGAAACACCCATATTTAAGTAGCCCTTTCTTGGTCTACAGTCTTATTTATTTTCCTTATAGCCATGCTCCTTTAAAAGTGATTTGGTTCATACTGTTAACTTTCCTTAACTTCCCTTTCATTTCTCTACCATGGCAATCCACTGCATTTAACAAACATCTACTGAAATTTCTTATCTTACAGTCAACATAGACTACATTATGCTGCTGTAACGAATAATCCCAAATACTCAGTAGTTTAAAATAAAAATAGTTTAATGATCAGAGAAAGCTGGTAGGGACCCACCCAATTCTAATCACACACTTCCAAAATGATAAGAGAAGAGAACAGACCATAGATAATATCCTTTTGGTTTTTAAGTGTTTCAATGTTAGAGTAAGAGTAAGATTTCTATTTACTTTTACTGGAAAAAGCAAGTGATTATTCATAAGGAAATACTAGAGGGGAGTGATAGATTTTTTAAATGAAACTTTAAATAAAAAGTAGCAAAAGTACATAGTACTTAGTTATACAAAAGGCTCTGAGAGGTTAAGTATATGACTCTCATATTTTCTCAGTCTAAACAGGGGACTTAAGGAAGCTTGAGGCAGTTGTTCTTTAGCAATTGTTCTTTCAAAGTAGAAAGACAAAATAGCAACAGGATTCCATAGGAAATTTGTCCTGTTTAATGCTATGAACCCCTATGACATATTAGGAGATGCACAAAGTGATAGGGATTTATGTAACAGCAGAAAGAATGATGGCTTGAACTTAAAGGGGAACAAGTAGCACAAAATGAAAAAAGATTATTGAACCCCAGAAATTCTATTGTCTGACAAATCTATTCAGCTATAAACATCTGCTTCCTTTAATGAAAACAAAAGAAAAAAAGAAGACTCAGAAGATGGATCCAAAAACCATAGAAAATTATGCTCATGCCTTAAAACCTAACAGGGTTTTTACTACTGGATTTTCAAATTTCTTAAGACTAGTTACTCATTTTTTTCCCTTTTATTTTCTCCCTTTTTACACCAAAAATGTCTATCGCTGTTTTCCTATACCTGTTTTGCCATTTTATTTTGGGGACAGATAAACTATTTCATTAATTTCACAGGTCATTGGATAAATTATGGTCAAAATTGATTAGACTCAGAGTCTCACTCATACCTGATTGACAGGATTTAGATGATGAAATTTAGGGTTTTTATTTTCTTTGAAATGGGCTCTCACTCTTGACCAGGTTGGAGTGCAGTAGTGTACTCACAGCTCACTGCAGCCTCAACCTCTCTGGGTTCAGGTGATCCTCCCACCTCAGCCTCCTAGTAACCTCAGCCTCCCAGTAACTGGGACCACAGGCATGTGCCAACACACCTCACACCCAGGTAGGTTTTTTTTCTTTTTTTGTCTGTTTTTTTGTAAAGGCAGAGTTCTGCCACGTTGCCCAGGCTTCTCTCAAACCCCTGAACTCAAGCTATCCACCCAATTCGGCCTACCAAACTGCTGGGATTATAGGCACTAACCATTACACCTCATGGTAGTTCTATTTGTAATGTTTTGAGGGACCTCTGTACTATCTTCCATAGTGACATTCCCACCTACAGGGTACAAGTTTTCCCTTTCTTCCTTCCACACCTTTGGCAAAACTTGTTAACTTCTTGTCTTTTTGATAAGAACCATCCTACCAGGTGTAAGTTACTATTTCATTGTGGTTGTGGTTTGTATTTCCTTAATGATTAGTGACGTGTAAGATATCTTTTAATAGAATCATATTAAAAAGTACTCTCTTCACATACAGGGCACTGGTTACAATTAGGGTCATAGATAAGCTATCATTAATTCCCCAACACTTGGCCTCATCTGCTTCTAATTTATTTTCTGTCTACTTCAAAGAAAGTATTGCTACAGTATCTGAGCTTTCCATTTTCAATTAACGAATCATTTCATATTTTTTGCTTCCCTAGAGAGGAATATGGATAAGAGAAATATTAAAAATGACAGCAAGAGGCAGAATAATATTTCTGAGTTGACCATAAATTTATCAGCCTATAAATTAATGATTACTTATTACAAAAACAACTTTTTATCTCTGCTATATACTGGACTTCTATCTTTATAATTTACTTAGAGACCTATGAAGTTCATTTGTAACAATGTATTTTCATAAATATGAAACTCTGTGACATTACTTCACCCAGAGAAATAAAGGTGCAGGATTATAGACTGTGATTTAATCCTCTTACTGCACACTCTCCAATGTGACTTTTTTAGAGGTATTTTCTTTTTATTATGACAGAGAATTGAAAGACAAAAGGCCAGTGGCAATCCATCACTAGTGTGAGGAAAGTCCAGTAATAAGAAAACTGTAATAAAATAGGTGTAAGAAAACCTGAGAGCCTGGCTATATAGTAATATAGATAAAATAAATGGGCTTGGGAAAGATAAGATTTATCTACTTTAGTAAGCAAGAAATAGACACAATTGACAAACCAAGATAAAAGTGTACATGGACAATTAACCTCAAGTTTAACTAACAAATATAGAATTGGGAAAGTTTACACAAATGAATAGAAATTACAAAGTTTGCCTTCTTTCCATGTCAAGAGGCAAATCAAATTTGATCTAGAATGCTTTTCCTAAGGATATGTATTTTCAAATTCAATGTAACAACTGAACAGCAAACATGCAGATATAATCAATCAACAGTTTATAATTTGTTACAACATATTTATCTTTTTGCCAAATAATCATTTTAGGTACTTTTGCTATATATTTGGAAGATACTTTCCTTTACATTTTTTTAAAACAATAACTTTTGAAATGCACGTAGTTTACAAATAATATTTTTTCCAGATTTGGTCAAACTTGCAATTTGATATACAGTAAATAAATTTCCCAGTTTAAGAGACTGCTTTTAAAATGACTGCAAAATGCCATTATATTTAAAGGAAAATCACAATGTTCCTTTTGTTGATCTCATATAAAACTTTTTTCCTGGTATAAAAAATATTTCATTGTTGATAACATTTCCTTCCTTTCCAGATTGAAAGAGTAAAAATTGGCATAAAAAGGTAAAATAGAAACTGTATCTTCTCCTCATGACTAGTATATTTCAATGTTAATAAGATAAATAATGACCTGTAATCAAAGTTGTGGTGTTCTAAGTTTTGCAAATAATCCAAATGTGTTTTGGACAGTCTAGTGTTCTCCACACAGTAGACCGGACAACAAGAAATTGGTAAATCTGTCTGCCAACAGACTAAAACCATGTTGGCTCTATATTAAAGCTCAGGAAATGGTCATGGAAGGGTATTACTATTCTATGGGAAATTTTAATATTCTATATTTAAGGGTACACATAATTTTGATCAAGGGAGTAGGCTTGTATAAAATAACTATTTTACTATTAAATATATAATCTAATAGATATGACATCACTAATCTTCGAATATTTAAAAATATTAATTTTGATATACCAAGGCATTATTTTTCAAGAATTCTTATTATCATTATCACTATTATTATTCCAAGATTTGAAATCAAATGAGCAACCATTAACATAAGCCCACCTCCACTTATTGTTATTCTAAGCTCTCTGGTTCTCACACACTTGCCAAGCCAATCCACCTTGTCTTAATGCTCACCTGTTCATAACATTCTGACATGGTGTGTATATTTGAAAAGGCTTCTCCATATATTCCATTAAGTCAGGTTCATAACCTCCCTCAAAAATTTGCTAAACAACCTTACCTTTTTCTATGACCTTGATTTCTGCAACTCACTCTAACTATTCTGTTTTATATCAGTATATTTTAATTCATATTTATAGTTGATACCACTTGATACTTTACTTTGGAAACTTTCCCCATGGGAATCCACTACTGTCTTTCCTTGTTTATAGCCTATTTTCTGCTAACAAAAACTCAGAATAATAGCAACTATATTTTACTAATTAAGATGACCTGTTTCCAAGTCTTCCACCTTTTGTATTGTCAGATGGATGCTTTCCAAAGATAACTGTAACTAGACATTTCAATATGTCACACTATCTTCCAAAGCCCTAGGTTACACTTTAGCAATTTTATTCAGTCTATTAAATAATAGTCTACTTAGCTAGATTACACGGTCAGAAGGTATGTTAAACTATCCATATCTTGGCAGAGTCACAGCTCTGCCCATTGTATTACATTTAGAAATGGAGGTAAAACTCTCCCCAAACGCTGAAAAAAAAGTATACATATTAAGTTTTTGCATTAGTGCTACTCTAAATAGTGTTGTATTATTCTTTCGGAGAAATTTGGGTTTCTAGTTTAAATCATGACTTAAATTTAAATTTACTGATAACTACACTAGAATTGTTTCCATCCCAATGCATGTGCAGTAGGAAAAAATATACAGCATTTTGAAAAGAATTCCAGCAGCAAAAGCTCGATTTACATGTTTTCCATACTACTTCCAATTTGCATATTGGACACAATTTGTATTTTTAAATGGAATCATGTGATCTAATTTTTAAATTATGAAATGTGATTATTTTTTACCCATCTATTTTAATCTTAGTATTTGGTCATAATATTTTAGTACTTCAGTAGCTAAGATTTTCTGTTCCCAAGTCTTTCAAGGTGAAATTTTAATATGGTCTAAAACAATATTAACATTTAATAATTTATAATGCAGAAAAAATCATTATGTGAAAATGTTCCCAGATGTTTCAAAAATTAAAATTTTAATATTATTAAAAATCTGCTTACTTTGGCTGGGCACAGTGGCTCACGCCTGTAATCCCAGCACTTTGGGAGGACGAGGTGGGTGGATCACAAGGTTGGGAGTTCAAAACCAGTCTGGCCAACATAATGAAACCCCATCTCTACTAAAGATATAAAAAATTAGCTGGGCGTGGTAGTGGGCGCCTGTAATCCCAGCTACACGGGAGGCTGAGGCAAAAGAGTTACTTGAACCTAAGAGGCAAAGGTTGCAGTGAGCCGAGATCGTGCCATTGCACTCCAACCAGGGCAATAGGGCAAGAGTCTGTCAAAAACAACAACAAAAAAAATCTGCTTATATTGTATTTCTTAGTATGGTTTCTAAACTTCAGCCAGGCAACCTACTTCTCAGAACTTTCACATGTTTTTGAAAACATGTTGACACATTGTTTTGTAACTGTTGCTTTCATTTAATATATGGGAAAGATACTTTCATATCCAAATGTCATGCAAAAGGAAAATACAGCAATTCAACTGACTTTCAGAAAATGTAGAAATTTAACCAATTCAGCATTTGCAGGGTATTTCCACTGTAGATTGGGAAATTGAAGTAAACACAATAAAACATTCTGAGAAACATACAATTGCAGATTGAATTTTTAAAAAATGAGTACTAACTGACAACACTAACGACACATAATAATTTATATTCTCCATTTTATCTTTCAACAAAATTGAGCAAAGAATTATTGGAAGAAAGAATTGGTTTTATCACAGTTGTACATACTCAATCATTAAGAATTTATCTGTCACACACCTTTGAGGTTCTCATGGGATTAAAGTAACCAACTCCAGAAACCAGACTGTCTAAAGGTGAATCCATGAAATATAATCAACAATGTTGGACTTGTAATATTAGACAGTGAAGTTATGCAATATGGGAGGAACAAAACAAATATTTCACAAAAGATTTTGAAAATCAATATTGTTACAGAATTATATTAAAAAAATAAACTTTTTGGACCATTGATAATATAATGGAAAATTTACACCGTTGAAGTTAGTGCAGGTACATTGTTTTTGTTCATTGTCACATTCACATGTACCTGTAGCAGATTAAATGGCAGGATCACATAATCAGGTATAAAAGAAAGAAAAAGCTGTAAACTCTGAAGTCAGATAGGACTGACTTCAAATCTCAACTCCATTACATAAATTTGTAACTTTGGCAAATAAATTTTACCTTTATTAGTGTCAATTTGCTCTTAATAGAATAAGTTATAATGAGCATCTTATAACGCATGTGAATATGAAAAGTAATGCTCTGTGTATGGAGCCTATTATATGTGTCCCATACTCGGGCATTAGTAAATACTGTTCCTTTCTTTCTTTAACAATTACTTTCCTGGATTCCATCATTCCATCTCACCTCTAGGAATATTTTCTTATCTTTTCCTTTTTTTCTTTCTTTCTTCTTTTTTTTTTTTTTTTTTTTAATCATGACCCTTTCACATCAAGTAGTTGGTCAGCAGTCCACCTTAAGTTTCTCTTTCTCTTGGTCCCTCACTTGAGCTCTTGCCTTTGTGAGAGGAAGTAGTGGGAGCAGTTTGGGGCACAAATAAGGTATCTGGATTTAAATCCTGGCTGCATAATTTTTGGCAAATAATTAAAGCCTGTGAACCAGAGTTTTATCACCTACTTCCCACATTAGTTAATGTGTGGAATAAATGAGATAATTATGTATAAACTATATGTAAAATGCTAATAATATTACATTACACTGGATAAGTGTGCCATAAAGTAGTATTAACTATTTTTAATAAATGTTGTGGTTTTATGTGCATAACACTTGAGTTCCTAATGTGTGTTTTAAGATAAACATACATTTATAAAGTTGAGTGTTAAAACTAAATTTCAGCATCAAGACCTCCATACCTCCCTTTATTTCTGCATAGCTTTATTTATTATCCCCTCTCCTTTATGTTTAATACTTTCCTCACTACTGGGTCCTTCCTTTACTTTATAAATATGCACAAATGTTTGGCATTACAAAATAAATAAATAACAATAAGAACAAAAATTGCTCAAATTAAATGTCCCCCTTGGTCTCATCTAATGGAGCTGAGAGGAGTTGAGAGGATAGACTGCAAAGGCAGCTCAGGTTCCAATCCTGGCTCCACCTCTTACAGGCTGTGTAAGCTTAAACAATTTGGCTACTGTTTCTGCAAATCATTTTCATCATCTGTAAAATTTTGATGATTCAATTAAGGGAGGAGACAACCCCTCATATTGTTTTATGCCCAATTTCTGCCTCCAAAGAAAGAAGAAGTAAAAACTAAAAGGCAGAAATGAAATCCACAAGCAAACAGCCCGATGCCACACCCTGGGCCTGGGAGTTAAAGATTGACCCCTGGCCTAATCGTTTATTTGCGTAAGAAAAGCGCTTAGGAAGTGAAGATCCCTGTCCTGTTCTATTCTGTTCTAATTACCGGTGCATGCAGCCCCCAGTCACATACTCACTCACTACTTGCTCAATTGATCATGACGCTCTCACGTGGACTCCCTTAGAGTTGTGAGCCCTTAAAAGGGACAGGAATTGCTCACTCAGGGAGCTCGGTTGTTGGAGACGTGAGTCTTGTCATAGCTCCTGGCCAAAGAAAGCCCTTCCTTCTTTAACTCGGTGTCTGAGGGGTTTTGTCTGCAGCTTGTCTGTTGCATTTCTCCGTTCCCTGACCAGGAAGCGAGGTGATTAACAGACAGTCAAGGGAGCCCCTCAGGTGGCTTAGACTTGCCCTGTGGAGCATCCCTGTGGGGGACTCCAGTCAGCTTGAGCAACATGGATCCTGAGAGTGCTCCCAGGTAGGCAATTGTCCCAGTGGAATGCCTCACCAGAGCAGTGCATGGCAGGCCCCCATGGAGGATCAACACGGTGGCTGAACACTGGGAAGGAACTGGCACTTGGAGTCTGGACATCTGAAACTTGGTAAGACTGGTCTTTGGAACTTGCCTACTCAATTTGAGTGGAAGTATGGCCTGATCACCCATGGTGTGCCTGTACTGGCACTTTGGTTTTTTGTTTTTGACTTGACTTGGATTGCTTGATACTGTTGGAACCGAACTGTCGATTCCCTCCTGGGCAGGGGTCACCGCGAAGGATCACCGACACGAGATTCACAGCAGAGAGTTATTTATTACTAGCACGCTAGGGTCCCAAGCTCTAAGTTGGCCCTGGGACCCCGACTGCTTGTTACAGGTTGTTTATATAGGCAAACACAAGTTCAAACACAGCTTATGGCGCGAAATTCAAACAAAGCTTAAGGCGCAAAATGATTGGGTCTAGCTATGGCCTGAGCAAGGTGTCTTATGCTAATTGGTTAGAGCAGGACCTTATGAGGTTTTTTTCCTGGAGTTGTTGATTCCGGGAACTTCGAGGCAGGGTGGGACCCCTGGAATTGGCAGGGTGGGACCCCATGAGGTTGTTTCCCGGAATTGGCAGGGTGGGACCCTATCAGGGTGGGTCCTTTTCGAGGCAGGGTGGGACCCTATCCAGAGCCACCTGGTGTTAATTTTTTTTTTTCTATATGAGGCCTAGTTTCTAAGTTTTATGAGGCCTAGTTTCAATACTTTGATTTTGGTTTTGACCTGGCTTAGATTTCTTGATACTCTGATTTTGGTTTTGATTCTGGTTTGGTGTAAACTGTAAAAGTGTGTGTGTGCCCTTTTCACCCATTCTTTATGTGGTGTGCATGTGGTGTGAGTGTGGTGTTTTGTCTCGAGGAAGCATGGGTCAGGCACAAAGTAAGCCCACCCCAATAGGAACTATGTTGAAAAATTTCAAGAAAGGATTTAAGGGAGATTACAGTGTTACTATGACACCAGGAAAACTTAGAACTTGGTGTGAAATAGACTGACCAGCATTAGATATGGGTTGGCCATCAGGAAGAAGCCTGGACAGGTCCCTTATTTCAAAGGTATGGCACAAGGTAACCTGTAAGCCAAGGCACCCAGACCAGTTCCCGTACATAGACACTGGGTTACAGCTGGTTTTATACCCCCACCATCCCCACAGTGGTTGAGAGAACAGCAGCATAAGTGGCTGGCAGAGGCAAGGAAAGACCAGCAGGGAGACAGAGAGGAAAGAGACAGAGAGGAAAAGAGGCAAAGAGAGAGAGGAAGAGACAGAGAGAGAGACAGAAAGAGAAAGAAAGAAAGAGAGAAAGAGAGGAAGAGAGGAAGAGAGGAAGAGAGGAAGAGAGGAAGAGAGGAAGAGAGGAAGAAAGGAAGAAAGGAAGAAGAAAGAAAGAAAGAAAGAAAGAAAGAAAGAAAGAAAGAAAGAAAGAAAGAAAGAAAGAGAAAGAAAGAAAAGAGAAGAGAAGAGAGAAAGGAGGGAGGGAGGGAAGGAGGGAGAGAAGGAAGGAAGGAAACAAACAAACAAACAGTTAAAAAAAAAGTGTACCCTATTGCTTTAAAAGTCAGAGTAATTTAAAACACGTAATTGATAATTGAAGGTGTTCTCTGTAACCCTATAATACTCCAATGCTACTTTGTTGTCAGTGTAACCAAGAGTGTATCCTGAAGCACTGAGGCCACCGATAACCCATAGCCTTCCTATCAAAAATCCTTAACCCAGTAACCCACGGATGGTCCAGATGCATTCAATCTGTAGTGGCAACTGCTTAGCTAAAAGAAGAAAGTAAAAAAAAAAATAATTTTTAGAGGAAACCTCAGTGTGAGCACACCCCACCAGTTCAGAAGTATCTTAAGAAAAAAAAAAAAAGGATGATTTAACATTAACCACTGAAAATTCCCTTAACCCAGAAGTTTTCCTAACAGGGCATCTAAATCTTAATTACCATACAAAGATTCAACCAGACCTAGGAGGAACTCCCTTCAGGACAGGACTACTGATGTTTCCTCCCAAGTAATTGAAGGAAAAAATAAGCCATCTATACCAATTCTAAGTTAATTTGGACAAAACAAAGTCTTATTAATAAAAAGTATAATTAAAATCCCAAACTTGCAAGGTTTTCAACAAAAGTAAAGTTTGCTAAAAGTTAACAGTGTAACATGTATTATAGTAACTTCCAATTGTGGCCTTAGACAATCTAGTCCACAGACATAAAGGAAGTTCGCTTTGGAAGAGAATGGTTGTTATCTCAGAGAAAAAAGGGGAAAAAAGGTGGAGGGGCAGCATTTATGTAAAAAGAGTGTTGTATGGTAAATTCTTGTCCTGAAATAAATTAACTGGTTGTTTAAAGAAAGAAATGTTTGTAATAAGTCAGAAAGTTGAGGCATGTCAAAGAATTGTCTGTGAAAGTCGTGAAAGAGAAAAATGTTATAAAAAAAGGAATTTATGCAAGAAATTTTGTATTATTTGAAAGTAACTAGACATCCTGAATGTAAAACTATTGAAAAAAACAGTTTATGTGCAAGGTGTATAAGGAAAGTAAAACATACCTTTGGTAAAATGATTATAAGGAGGCATAAAATGTAAATTTTTACTTACATTAAAAGGTTAAAAAAATTAACTGTTTTGAAGGTTTAAGCAAGTTTTAAAACATTAATTGTAAACGAAATTCTGTGTGTAAACATATTAGCTAAAGTTAAAGGGGTATCATCCAGTTTTTCTGTGAACTGGACATTAACGTAAAAAAACAACAGGTTTTTCTTAAAGCACTAACCTGCTCTTTAACAAAGATTATAAAAGGTTAAAAAGAGTCTATAAAATTCTTAACTTATGGTCCGATGTTAAAAATTCAATAAATATGTATACAAAGTTTTATTACAACTAGGTTTAACATAAATGACACACTAATATAAAGGTAAAATTTAGCTTATCTGGTATAAAAATCATATGGGAAGCATTGTCAAATATAAAATGGTGGTTGGCTTCTTTGGTCTAAAAACTAATAAAAATAGGTGCTAAAGGGAATTTCTCAGTAGAAAGGCACCAAGGACTATAAAGTCCACGCTGATGTCCCCACATTTAAAGTAAAAGGTCAATTTCTTAGAAATTATATACTTGATTTATCTTCCACCAACTTTCCTTTCCCTCAAAACTAAAATTATTTTAGCACATGTACCACCCCTAGAATTTCTGGTAAACCAGCATCAGCCTGAAGATCACATTCTCATCAAAGGATGAAAATAAAGGAAACTCTATCCAGCCTAGGAAGGACCCTACCTTGTGCTGCTAACCACCAAGACTGCTGTTCATACAGTGAAAAAAGGATGAACTCATCACAACTGAGTCAAGAAAGAGACACCCCCTTCCAGAGCCATGGGCCATAGTCCCAGGGGAAAATCCTACCAAACTAAAGCTAAGAAAAATTTAACTCTTTCATATATTCTATTACTCTTTCTTCTTTCCTTGCTCTATTGCTGACCAACTAGCTATTAACATAACCAAGTCAATTTTGCCTCAAACTATTGCATTTTATGTTTGCCTTGTTATACCCTGTGGGGACTTGCCAAATCAAAGACAGCTCTCTACCTCAGAAAAGTACCTCTGTCCCTCCTGACTCTCCTCAGACTGGGCATTAGTAAATTAGGACCATTTAATCCGGGGAAATTTTGATAAAGACTCCTATGTCAACCAGGAGTCTTGCTCCCCAATGTAGAGCTTTTATGCCATAGTTTGTCCAACATTCTGTGGACCACTAAAGAGCAAGGATGGACTGCCCCAACCTGTTTTTGTAATTTCCTAAAATCATACATTCATTTTACTAGAGGATCATAGAAGTTAAGTACTTAAAACAAAGTTTGGCAATTAAGACAGGATACCAAGATGCAAATGCCTGGTTGGAATAGTTCAAATATTCCATCCACATGTTAAACAAAAGCAATTGTTATGTTTGTGCACATGCCAGAGGCCCAGATTGACCCCTTTCCACTAAGGTGGTCCTCCAGTAGACCACATGTGGGCTGCATGGTAGCTATTTTCCAGGATTCTGCAACCTGGAGTAGTAAGCAGTGCCAAGCGCTCTCTGCTATATCCCAAAGTCCGGCAACCTGCGGGTCTGCCCCCGAGGGCTATCCACCCTCCATCTCCCAATGCTAAGTTCACTTCATGTCTCTTATGAAAGGGAGGAAACTTAGCATTCCTTGGAGACCTGAAAGGATGCAGTAAGCTTAAGAATTTTCAAGAGCTTATCAATCAGTCAGTCCTTGTTCATCCCTGAGCAGATGTGTGGTGGTATTGTAGTAGACCTTTACTGGGCACTCTGCCAAATAACTGGAGTGGCACTTGTACTTTAGTCCAATTGTCTATCCCTTTCAACCTAGCATTTCATCAACCAGAAGGAGAAAAAATAAGACATCGTAAAGTTAGAGAAGTCCCTTATGCGTTTCTCAACTCTCACATCTATTTAGAAGCAATTGGAGTCCCATGGGGAATACCAGATCAATTTAAAGCTTGAAATCAAATAGCTGCAGTATTTGAGTCAATATTTTGGTGTATGACACTTAATAAAAATGTAAATTGGATAAACTACATCTATTACAACCAACAGCAACAAGCTTTTCATAAGTTAAAAGAAAAACTCATGTTGGCCCCAACCCTGGGGCACCTGACCTGACAAAATCCTTTACACTCTAAGTGTCAGAAAAAGAAAACATGGTATTTGGAGTTTTAACCCAGACCATGGGGCCCTGGCCAAGGCCAGTGGCCTATCTCTCAAAACAACTAGACCAAAGGTTTTGAGTTTCCAAAGGCTGGCCCCCTTGTCTAAGGGCCCTGGCAGCAATGGTCCTGTTAGCCCAAGAAGCAGATAAACTAACCCTTGGGCAAAATCTGAATATAAAGGCCCCCCATGCTGTGATAACTTTGATGAATACTAAAGGAAATCATTGGCTAACAAATGCTAGATTAACTAAGTACCAAGACTTGTTATATGAAAATCCCCACATAATCATTGAAGTTTGCAACACCCTAAACTCTGCCACCTTGCTCCCAGTATCAGAGAGTCCAGCTGAACATCACTGTGTAGAGGTATTGGTTTCAGTTTATTCTAGTGGGCCCAACCTCTGAGACCATATTTGAACATCAGTAGACTCTGAGCTGTATGTGGGTGGGAGCAACTTTGCCAATCCCTGCAAAGTGGCTCTGAAGAAGGTGACAAGCCCTGCTCCAGTCACCCCCGGAAGCTGACTGGTCCACACATGGCTGAAGTCATGAAAAAACTCATCACAGGACTCATTTTCCTTAAAATTTGGATTTGTACAGTAAGGGCTTCAACTAACCTTCCTCAGACTGAGGACTATTCCTAGTGTATACATCAAGTCACCGAGGTAGGACAAAAAGTTGATGCAGTCCTATTATTTTATGGTTATTAGAAGTGTACTGGGACTCTAAAAAGAACTTGTTTGTATAATGCTATTATATACAAGGTATGTAGCCCAGGAAATGACCAACCTGATATGTGTTATGACCCATCTGAGCCTCCCACGACCATAGTTTTTAAAATAAGATTAAGGACTGAGAATTGGTGGGGGCTCATAAAAGATATGAGTAAACTATCAGTGAAAACAAAAGAAAAAGGGGTGCCCAAACAAGTCAGCTTCAAATTTGATGCCTGTGCTGTCATTAATAGCAATAAGTTAGGAATAGGATGTGGTTCTCTTAATTAGGAAAAAGTCTATATGGCAAAAAAAAAAAAAAAGTACATTTGCTATAAATTAGGACTGCGTGGAAATGAATGTGGATATTGGTCTTGTGTCACTTAGACTACCTGGAAAAAAAATGAAAAGGATCCTGTTCACCTTCAGAAAGGGAAAAGTGGCCAGGCGCGGTGGCTCAAGCCTGTAATCCCAGCACTTTGGGAGGCCGAGGTGGGCGGATCACGAGGTCAGGAGATCGAGACCATCCTGGCTAACACGGTGAAACCCCGTCTCTACTAAAAATACAAAAAACTAGCCGGGCGCGGTGGCAGGCGCCTGTAGTCCCAGCTACTTGGGAGGCTGAGGCAGGAGAATGGCGTAAACCCGGGAGGCGGAGCTTGCAGTGAGCTGAGATCCGGCCACTGCACTCCAGCCTGGGTGACAGAGCAAGACTCCGTCTCAAAAAAAAAAAAAAAAAAAAAAAAAAAGAAAGGGAAAAGTGACCCTTCCTGTACCAGTGGTCAGTGTAACCCCTTAGAAATAGTAACAACCAACCCCCTTGATCTTCGCTGGGAAAAAGGGGAGCGTGTAACCCTAGGAATTGACGGGGCTGGACTGGATCCTTGAGTAAATATCGTGGTTTGAGGAGAAGTTTATAAACGCTCTCCTGAGCCAGTATTTCAAATCTTCTATGATGAACTGAATGTGCCAGTACCAGAAATTCCAGGAAAAACAAGAAGTTTGCTTTTGCAATTAGCTGAGCATGTAGCCTAGTCTCTCAATGTCACTTCATGCTATGTATGTGGAGGAACTGTAATGGGAGATCAATGGCCACGGGAAGCCCGAGAATTAGTACCTACAGACCCAGTTCCTGATGAATTCCTGGCTCAAAAGAATCACCCTGATCACTTCTAGGTCCTAAAAGCTTCAATCATTAGACAATACTGTATAGCAAGAGTGGGGAAGGACTTCACCCTTCCTGTGGGAAGACTCAGTTGCCTTGAACAAAAACTGTATAATAGTACTACAAAAATAGCCACCTAGTGGAGTTCAAATCAGACTAAGAAAAATCCATTTAGTAAATTCCCGAAGTTGCAAACTGTGTGGACCCACCCGGAGTCCCAACAGGACTGGACAGCCCCCACTGAATTATACTGATACGTGGGCATAGAACTTATGCCAAATTACCTGACCAGTGGACAGGTAGTTGTGTTATTGGCACTATTAAACCATCTTTCTTCCTACTGCCCATAAATACAGGCGAACTCCTGGACTTCCCTGTCTATGCTTCCCACAAAAAGAGAAGCATAGCTATAGGAAATTGGAAAGATCATGAATGGCCCCCTGAGAGAATCATACAATATTGTGGGCCTGCTACTTGGGCATAAGACGGCTCGTAGGGATACCCAACCCCCATTTACATGATCAACTGAATCATACAGTTACAAGCTGTCTTAGAAATAATCACGAATAAAAACGGCAGAGCCTTGACTACTCTGGCCCAGCAAGAAACTCAGATGAGAAATGCTATCTATCAAAATAGATTGGCTCTCAACTACTTGCTAGCAGTTAAAGGAGGGTTCTGTGGGAAATGTAACCATACTAATTGTTGTCTACACAAAGATGATCAAGGGCATAGTTGAAAACATAGTTAGAGATATGACAAAACTGGCACAAGGTTCCAGTGCTAGGAGGATTTAAAACTCTTATAATAGGAGTTATAATAGTAATAGGAAACTGCTTACTGCTCCCTTGTTTGCTACCTGTACTTCTTCAAATGATAAGAAGCTTAATCGCTACCTTAGTTCACCAAAATGCTTCAGCACAAGTGTGCTGAATCATTATTCAATATGAATCATTATTGATTCTGTCTTGCAAGAAGACATGGGTAGCAAGAATGAAAGTGAAAACTCCCACTACTCAGTGAGATTCTCAAAGTGGGGGAATAAGGGAGGAAATCATCCCTCATATTGTCTTATGCCCAATTTCTGCCTCCAAAGAAAGAAGTAAAAACTAAAAGGCAGAAATGAAATGCACAAGCGGACAGCCTGGCACCACACCCTGGGACTGGCAGTTAAAGATCCACCCCTGACCTAACTGGTTATTTGCATAAGAAAAGACTGTGAAGATCCCTGTCCTGTTCTGTTCCCTTCTAATTACCAGTATGCAACCCCCAGTAACATACACCCTGCTTGCTCAATTGATCATGACCCTCTCACGCAGACCCCCTTAGAGTCGTGAGCCTTAAACATGACCCTCTCACGCAGACCCCCTTAGAGTCGTGAGCCTTTAAAAGGGATAGGAATTGCTCACCTGGGGAGCTCGGCTGTTGGAGATGTGAGTCTTGCCAAAGCTCCTGGCCGAATAAAGCCCTTCCTTCTTTAACTCAGTGTCTGAGGGGTTTTGTCTGCAGCTTGTCCTGCTGCACAATCAGATTAAAATTTTAGAGTCCATAATACAATGTCTAGCACAAGCCAAGGACTGAATAAATATGGGTTAATTTTGTTGTCAATGATCTAAAGTAGCTCTGTGATAGTTATTTTAGATAACAACTTTTCTGGATTAAAGGATACCTGGATAGCTGGTAAAGCATTATTTCTAGGTACATCTGTGAGAGTGTTTCTGGAAGGGGTGTGTGTGTGTATGTGTGAGTGTGAATTGATTTATCCATACCTTTCTATAGCCTATTAGTTTTGTCTCTCTGGAAAGCTAAGGCACATTCCACCAAGGCATAGGCCCAGAAACAAGCAACAGCTTCATTTCCTCTACATTCTCTTGGTTAAAGCTGCCACAAAGCCCTCTCAGATTCAAGAAAGAGGGGAAATAAACACTATATCTTAATGGGAGGAACGTCTATGTTTATACTATGGAAGGAACATAGAATCCCATCAATGTTATGTTTAAATGTATTTATATTATTCATATAGTTATTTTTCTTTGTTTTTATTTTGGAAATATATATAAATATAAATACATATATCATTATATACTATGTACCTATTATATATATTGATCTAGATATATATAGTGTATATACAGAGAGAGATATATATGGAATTTTATTTTTAAGCAAAGATTTTCAGATTTTATACATGTATAAAATATGCTCCAAGTTAATAATCTACCTTTTATTACAGAAATATGAGAAATTTATTTTTCCATATATATATCCATATATGTATAGATATAAAATCTGAAAATCTTTGCTTGAAAATAACAAAATTCCAACCCTAACAAGCTAAACTAAAGGTGGAATATGTTAAGACCGTTAACTAAGAAATACACAGTGGAGTCTGACTCCAGGCATTGCTGCATCTAAAGGTCTCCAACTATAAAGCACTGACCTCTCCTTTTCTCTCTTCATCTCAGCTCTGGTTTTCTCTGAATTGGTTCCATTCTTGTAATCTCAAAAATGAAGTATAATTTCCCTCAGGCACCCATATGAATCCTGGGGAAACAAACAAACAAACGAAAAACAAAACTGCTATAGCTTGAATTTTGTACTATCTCTGGAGAATGGAACCAATTGACTGAAAATAAAATAAAATAAAATAAATTAAAATTTGAAATGAATGAAGTTTACTCAGCAAAAAAGAGGGCAGGTCGAAAGTAAGAAATATTCTCTACAATATGATAAAGGGGAAAAATAAACATACAATAGATTCTTAACCTTTCCGAAAACAAGTGAGTAGCTATTCTAGCTGAGGTATTGGGAATGAAGGAAAAGAAGAACCTTCTAATTTATTATTACATATTTCTATTTTTAAAATTTTTTTACAGTATATGGGTACTAATATATTACTGTTATAATACATATATGAATACAAGAACTATAGGGTAGATGCAGTCTGAAAAAAAATATTGAATTTTCCTAGACAGGAAAGATATATCCTTCTTTCATTCCTTTTCTTAAAACATTTACTTTGGAAAACCTGTAATTGTAAATGCTTTCTCTGTCCCTTTAAGATGTATGTAAATATATTTAAAAGCTAAGTAGGTCTCCTGCCAGCTTTACAATCCAGGAATCTTTTTGTCAAGGACCTGGGAACCAGCTCTTTGAAATGCAATCATCAAGTAAGACAATGCCTCCATCTTCAAGTATCCCTGGGAGGGTAAGAATTTACCTTGAGCTGGTGCCTTGCTCCAAGCTGGCAATCTATCTTCCATTACAGAAATATCAGAAATGTATTTTTCCTTTAGATAAAGGCAATTAGCAAACATAGGTGGCTATCCCAACTACCAGGTGAATTTAGGATGAGCTATGTTTAACAAATTTTGCTATCAATTTATCTTACTTGTGGACGAGTTATCATTTGAGAACACATATGATGAGCAGGTGATTTTTTTGACTATATGAATGAATGAGATGTCTTTATATTTTTGCAAATTATTTAGCATATTGCCTGTGTTGTACATCACAGGCTGATTTTAATATCTATCCAATTAATTAAAACACAAACTTCTCTTTTATTTGTGGAGTGATTTTCTGTGTTAGCAAAATATTTTGTTTTTAATTATATTTCCCCAACAGAACATTATTAAGAAAGTAAGCTAAAAAGAGTACGAGAGATATTACAATGCAAAACAGCACTGTCCAGTAGACTCATAATGCTAGTCTCACTTATAATTTTAAATTTTCTAGTAACCACAGTAAAAAGTAAAAGAAAAATATTTTGAAATTTGGTCTGTATTTTACACTTAAAGTACATTTCAAATCAAATGTTTCTTTGAAAATAGTTGATCTGTATTTGGATTTTTTTAACATGTATAATTGGAAAAGTAGACACATATAATCAAGTTGTTCCAAACATACTTAAAAATTATTCAGTAACTCAATGATTAGTTAACAAAATTAAATTTTAAAAAGTAGCACTTCATTTACAGTAGCACATGCTCAATATATATTTGTGGCTGGCTAGTGACTATCATATTGGACACGATAGATTCAAAATGTCAACACATGGTATTAGCAAAAGGAGACAGCATAAACATCAGAGTCCATGACATCGGCAATCAATAGTACAAGACTATAGACAAGCATGATCAGCAGTTCTAGAGCTGTCATTAGTTATTAATCTAATAACTGACCAGTTTTGAATTATGAATGAAAAAAGAAAGAACCCAAAGTGCTGCAGAGGAGGAACATGGAAATGCTGTGTAGAAGACCTTAAATGAGATTTTGGAGCACGTATAAGGTGTGAAAGGACACAAAGATAGATGTGTACCCGCCCCCCACCCGCTACACCCTTGTTCTGCTCTCTAATCTTTGCACATACCAGAGATTTCGTAAGTTCTGTGAGTACCTGGTTTTCTGCACGTACCAGAGATTTTGTTTTGCACATACCAGAGATTTAGTAAGTTCTGAGGCAAGGTCACAAGATGTGTTTAAGTAAGATAAACTCTTGCTGCCATAAACCTGCTCTCCCGCCTCAAAGTTTGAACCAAAATATCAGAAATGGCAGGAACCAATCATAGTTAGCCAAATCGCCTTGTTCAAACACTAGCCAATCATATATCTGATTTGTATAATAACTCTATGCCCACTTTTCTTAGACTATATAACATTGTTCGGAGCTGAGTGGGGGAGCTCTCCTGCCCGTCTCGTTTCACGAGCGAGGGAGAGTTCCAGGTTCGAACCTGTAATAAAGATCCTTGCTGCTTAGCTTTGACTCTGGACTCTGGTGGTCTTCTTCGGGGAATAAACGGTCTGGGCATAACAGGTGCCCTCTTGGGATTCGTATCACTAATTTGGGGAAAATTAGTAGGGTCTCTGAGGAGAATTCTGAAGGTGCTTTAGAACCAGAGCTTCTATAAAGTGTTCTTTTTCTGTCTCTTTGTATTCAAAGCAGTGCAGCGTAATGACACTAATGTTAAAGAAACATTTCTTTGAGAGAGACCTAGTAGAAACTGTGGGGGCGTCTAAACCAAGAAAATAATATATGCACATACATCTGATCTTTCAAATAAATGTTAACATTAATAGTCTTGTGACGAGCTTACCATTTGCTTTTCTGAAAACAATTATTACCTGGAATATGTAAAACTTAAAAAAAAAGTACTGCAATAAAGAGCTTGGAAAAATGATGTAGTTTAAAATGTACAGCAGTTTATAAATATAACGCTGTCTGAGGTATAATGGATGCAAAGCATAAACTACTAAGAAATAACTTCACAGTGCCTATATTCCGATTATATGAATTTGGGGAAATTGGCCTACCTTAAGCTCAAAAGATTATGCTCAAAAGAGTTATCTACAGTTTTCTATTCATGGAAGAGAGACACTTACCTCATGTGTCTCATCAATGTTCAACTTATACTGATTTAAACTTGATAAAATAAAAACTTCAGCTGAATTAAATTTAAGGGAGTTTAACTGGGCAATGGAACCATTGGCGAATTGGGCAGGCCCCAGAATCACAGCAGATTCACAGAGACTCCAGTGCAGCCACGTGGTGGAGGAAGATTTATAGACAAAACAAGTGAAATGACATACAGAAATTGAAAGTGAGGTACAGAATGGCTGTATTGGTTACAGCTCGGCATTTGCCTTATTGGAATGCAGTTTGAACCATCAGCAGTGTATGAATGGTTGAAGTATGGCCACTGGGATTGGCCAAGGCGTATTTATTGTTACTGGTGCATACTCCTATATTAGGTTTTCAGTCTTATCTACCTTTTAAGCTAGGTTGCAGTTCCTCCACAGCGACACAAAGATAGAAGTATGGAGTCCTTCTTAGGCCATATTTAGTTTGCTTTAACAAACTAAAGCATCAGTCAAGATAATTTCTTAGGCTTTGTGACCTCAGTTGATCTTCAAGACAACACATATAGAACAGAAGTATTCTGAGGTATATATGTCAAACAGGATAATATTCAGGATATTGTGGTAGCAAGCAACCTGCTTACATCCACGGAGCACAGAATATTTCTCTAGCTGCAGCCCCACTTTTGCTTTCAGCATCTGAGTCTCTGCCAGAGGGCCCTCTCTTGACCAGAAACTACTCTGCTCCCACATGCCAGATTGTAAATGCCTGGGAAATCGGTGCCCTGGGAATAGACCTGAACCTCACACCTCATGCAAAATAACTCTGAGTCATATATTCTATAACGACTCACTGATTTCCAAAGAGGAGTTAAGTTCCAGGTACCAACAGTAGAAATGTGCTTGGTAATATGTCTTTTGTTGCCTTCCTTCTTCCCTCTCGTCGTCCCAATCCTCTACCAGTGTTCATCAATAAACAACTTGCTTCCGGAATGTTTTCTCGCAGTCTGTTTCAGGAGGAACACAAACTAAGGCAGAGACACATTCAAAGATCTGAAAAGCTAAAGATTACATTTCTCTGGTCAATAAACCTTTATCAAATCCTAAAATAATAAGGATCTGTGACAAAAAAAAAACTAGACACTTGATTAGTTAAGCAAAATGTTGGATTTTGTTTAATATCAGGTTAAAGTTATTGTTCCTGTGTTAAATAATTGTTAATTCAAAATAAAGGCCTTTAAAAACTTTCTATATGAATTTATTAGGCGATAACTGATATTCATATGCATAATACAAATGATATTTGGATATTTTAAATAATCAGAAGTATATATGTGTTCCACATAATTATAGTGGGAAATATTTCTTAACTCAATAAATCAAATTTATTTCTTTTGCTTAGACTTAGAATACAAACTATTATGACCAGCACGAGGTCTAAAGGGAGAAAATAAAAAGGTATTAAACTTTATATATTATTATTTATTTTCCTTTTCTCAAAAAATATGTAAAAACACTATACAACAGTGTTTTTTCTTGATATATGGTATATCACAGTTTAAAATAAAAACAAGCTAATGTTTTTGGGATATTTATATTATAATGAATGCAAAAGGTAACTGCTAAGAAAATAATTGTGCATATAATATTTCACAAGAAGTGTTAGAAGGTATAAGAATTCATTGGAGGTTTGTAAGCAGGAATGGTAAATCTATGCTTAGTTTCCAATTTAAAAAGACCCACACCATGAGTCACAGAGATCATGAAATTTTAGAACACTAAACACAAAGTAAAGAACGTAATAGTCTTTAGAGAGAAAAATTATTTGAATTTCTGCAGTCAAAAATCAGGAGCATTGGAAATTATAATCAAAATATCTAGAAAAAAGTGATTTAAAATTTGAGATACCAATAATTGAATGTGATGTATATTAAACTAAACTACAAATAAAACATTTGCATAGATATTTTGATTAATTTCTTAAGAAAGCAATATTGTCTATTCACTTATTCTCGAATATCTCTGGAAGATTTGTTCCATCCAAATGAAAGAAGGAGATAGGAGATCTAGGAAACAAGGGCTGTAACTCCAGCAAAAGAAGAAAATTCTATATATACATATATACAAAGAGAAAGAGAGAGAGAGAGAGACATAATTCTGTAGGTGATGATAAATTGGTAAGCATGTATGATAAATAGAAGACGAAGATTTTTGGATTAAAGCCTTCAATTTAGAGTACAACTACTTAGACAGCTCTCAGACTGTACCAGAGTACTGACCCAGGATTTCCAGGATTCCTTTTTTGTTTGTTTGTTTGTTTGATGGAGTTTATCTCTTGTTTCCCAGGCTGGAGTGCAATGGCATGATCTTGTCTCACTGCAACCTCTGTCTCCTGCTTCAAGCGATTCTCCTGCCTCAGCCTCCTGAGTAGCTAAGATTATAGGCATGCACTACCACACTCGGCTAATTTTGTGTTTTTAGTAGAGACAGAGTTTCACCGTGTTAGTCAGGCTGGTCTCAAACTTCTGACCTCGACCTCCCAAAGTGCTGGGATTATAGGCATGAGCAACTGCGCCTGGTCTTTCCAGGATTCTTAATGAATAACTTCATGAAATTGGATTCAAGTAGCATTAATTACATAGACTAAAATAAATGATAATGTAATACTAATTGTGCTATTAATATTTAGCATAATGTGTATTTTTCTAAATGTATACTTTTCTAAATATTTTAAGTGAATGTTATATACAAATGCCAAAAGTTGACATAACAATTATTTAACCCATCAAAATAAACTGGTTTGAGGTGTGTATACACACACACACACACACACACACATATATATGTGATTATGTGGGTGTGTAATGATTTTCTCAAATTCAAACATATATATCCACATGTATCTGTATATATATGTACAAATATGTGTTCCTGTTTGTATTAATATACACACATCATCTATACATGCTTCATCTAAACACAGAAACACACAAATTGTACATACTTGTCCCAACACCCATCAGTGGAGAGACATATAAGAACAGATTCTTCATGAACTTATGCAAAAACTTACTTTATTGTATAAAGTGAAAATAATTTAAAGCATTTGTTACAGAATTTTAAGGGGTCAGTGAGAATAATTTACCATGTAAAGGATATTTCATTGCACTTTGAATAAGCATAATCTATTAAATTCCGATTTAAAATAAGTCAAGAAGACTCAACAAAGACTTAGCATGTGTACAAAATGGAATAGTTTAAAATGCAACACAGTATTGCAAAAATAACCTATCAGGCACTGTGCTTTATCACCTTGATGATGGTATCATTTGTACACCAAACCTCAGTAATGCTCAACTTACCCATGAAACAAACCTGCAGATGTACCCGTTGAACCTAAAATAAAAGTCAAAAAAAGAAAAAACAAAAAATAAAAAATACAATATAAACATTAATAAAAGAGAAAATTCCAAAACAAAAAATATTCCAAAAGAAATAAGCACAATTAGTATTACATTATCATTTCATTTAATCTTATGTAATAACTTACGCCTAGCGTTCCATTATTGGAACATTAAGCATGTGAGAGTTATTTATATCCTGCTGCTCAAGGTCATCGTCAAGGTCTGATTGCAAAAATTCAGAAAATTGCAACTTCAAGCATACATGGGTTAGTGCTACTTGAAATCGAAATTCATGAAGTTATTCATCAAGAATCTTGGAAATCCTGTGTCAGTACTCTGGTACAGGCTGAGAGTTATCTAAGTAGTGGTGCTCTAAACTCCAAGGGTTTGACCCAAAAAACTATTTCTTGAACTATCAATAGTTAAAAATATGTGGTGCAGTACCTCTGAGAGTATTCCTTTTGTAGTAGATGTAATTTTTAGCTGACAGCTTATAGCAGAGCTTTCAGGCTAATATAAGAAAAAAATCAGAAATCAACCGCTAATGATGTTTTAATAATTCTGATTAATTCACTACATTAATCAGCAATATCAAATGAATAAATGTAAAAAGACATTTCAGGATATGTTTTATGAGGATTTGATCAATATTTATCACGAGTGCAAGAACAAACTAAGAGAGCAAGATAATATTTAATTGTAGTTTTGATTTGCATTTTCCTGATGATTAGAGATGTTGCTCTTTTGTGTGTATATATATATATGTTGGCCATTTGTATGTTTTCCTTAGAGAAATTTCTATTCATATATTTTGCCATTTTGAGACAGAATATTTTTTCAGATGACATTTTTTGAGTTACTTCTATATTCTGTTTTTTAAAACCTTGTCAGATGCATAGTTTGCAAATGCATTCTCCTGTTCTGTGGGCTTGTCTCTTCACATTATTGATTTTTCCCTTTGTTGTGCAGAAACTTTTTGGTTTGATACAATCCCACTTGTCTATTTTTGCTTTTGTTGCCTGTGCTTTTAAGGTCTTAATCAAGAAATCTTTGACCAGTTCAATTTCATGAAGTGTTTCCCATATTTCTCAAAAAATTAAAAATAAAACTACCATATGACACAGCAATCCTATTACTGTGTAAATTCTCAAAGAAATAATATCACTATGTTAAACAGCTATCTGTGCACCCATGTTTATTGCAGCAGTATCCAAAAGAGCCAAGGTATATAATCAACCTGAAAGCTCATCCAGTAATGAATGTGTAAAGAAAATGTTACACACACACACACCCCCTGAGAGAGAGAGGAATGTTATTCAACCATAGAACACAGTGAAATTCTGTCATTTGCAGCAACATAGATGAACCTGGAGGACATTATGTTAAGAAAATAAGTCAGGTTCAAGAAGACAAATAAGGCATCATCTCACTCTTATGTGAAATTTTTAAAAAGTTGATGTCATAGAAGTAGAGCATAGATTAGTGGTTGCCAGAGGCTGGAGAGGAGAGGCAGGAAGATGCTCTGGGAGACCTTGGTCAATGAGTACGAACTTAACAATTACACAAAAAGAATAAGTTTTGATGTTCTATTACCACTGTGGGTTGACTACAGCAAATAACAAAGTATTGTATGTTTCAAGATAGCTAGAAGAGAGAATTTGGATGTGGTCACCACAAAGAAATGATAAATGTTTAAAGTGACCAGTATGGTAGTTACCCTCATTTGATAATTATACTATATATACATGCATTAAAACATCACATTGCACCCTAAAAATATATACAATTATTATGTGTCAATTATAAATACAATTTTTAAAAGAGAGCAGTGGCATTGATACCTCTTGTGAAATGTTCAATCCTTCCTGTAACAAATTTATACTAATAATATTTTACTTGTATTAACTAACCTAGAGAAAGCTGAGATTCGTTTTTGCTTTTACAACTGTTCCCATCGAGCTTTAATTATTTCTTGAGCTTAGGTATAAATATAAAACATACCAAAGAAATTTAACTGGTCTGGTGCAGTGACTCATGCCTGTAATCCCAGCACTTTGGGAGACAAAGTGGGTGGATCATGAGGTCAAGAGATCGAGACCATCCTGGCCAACATGGTGAAACCCCATATCTACTAAAAATACAAAAAATTAGCTGGGCGTGGTGGCCTGTGCTTGTAGTTCCAGCTACATGGAAAGCTGAGACAAAGGATCACTTGAACTCTGGAGGCAGAGGTTGCAGTGAGCCAAGATAGTGCCACTGCACTCCAGCCTGGCAACAGAGCAAGGCTCCATTAAAAAAAAGGGGAAAGTACATGTTTTCAGTTTAAGATTTAGTAAAATTTAAACACTTAATTTATGTTTATGATTTGTTTGATTTTTAATATAAAAAGTAAGAGAATAAAAAAAGGTCAAACAAAAATAATACAGACACTTTTGGGGAAGTTTAATTATGAATGAATATAGACAAATAATATGAAGCTGGGGGGATGTACTGTTAAAATCTATTTTTCCTTTGTCTTCAATTAAATTAAACTCATGTTACAGCATGAGTTTGTTAAGAAAAGTACTGCACAGTGTATTATTTGTCTGGAGCTGCTGCCCATAGCAGTAAGAACAAAATAAGGTGATAAAGGGGAAAAGGGAACATTGGGAGGGGCAAAAATTTAAGTATGTGGAGGAGAATATTTCAGTGTACAAGGTGGGTTGGCCTCCACCGTGAGAATAATTCATGTTCATTAGAGGAGAAAAGAAAAAATTTATGAGGCCAAGTCATACAGAGTTTGTGTCAGAAAAACATTAAGTTCTCTTTGGACGATGTTAATTTCTCAGCAAATCATAAAATGTGATCATTTGAGGGAGTTGAGGAGAATGAAAGAGATATTGGAGAAGGACGTTGGAGAAAGGCAAAAGGGTGAAATAATTTCTCAGACAATAGGAGACGTTTTAATTAAATTGACTGTAGGAATACAAGTGGATTTCTTGAGGTCTGAGAGCTGAAGGCCTACTTAATATCTGTGGTCATAAATTTAGAGTAAGACAGTTTTGATTCAGGACACAAGGTTCAGAAAAAGAGCATAAGTGAATTCAAAGAGAATTGAGTATTTTCCAGGTAAATGTGATAGACTGAGAGAAAGAGAAAGGTAAGTCAGTAGAAGGTATGTTTAAGGAAATGAAGTGAGTGACACAGATGGGTCAGATAACTATTTAGAAGGCAGAGTAAGCAGTATATTAGAATAAGTAAGAGGAAAATATAAGAAGTAGTAATCAGATTATGGTTTCATATTTATTTCCATTTTCTGCTTCAGAGAGTTTCCAAGTCATCTTTGTATCCTCTTCATAGAGAAAGTAGATAAATCTTTACTTAAAAGTACTTAATCCAGTTTTTAAGGCTAAATGTACAATATTTAAATAAAAAAGTTGGTGTAATCAAGAACTTGAAAACAAATGACATATTCACTGAAGAAAGGTTGAGGAGAAGAAAGAGAAGGAGTGACAAAGACAGAGAGAAAGAGCAGAAATAAATAATGGCAATACAAAGCTGAATTTGGTGAATAATAAAATAGAAATTACTAAACCAAATTCAATTGAGAATATTATAAAAACAAATGATTAATAAAGGATCAAATTGATTAATTATAATGAGTTTCAATAGTATTAATAAATCAAAAACTACATTTACTGTAAGTAATTTATCACACATATGCTATCCTAACAGATGCTAAGTGGTAATTTTATAAACTTGACCTCTTTAGAGATTTAAAAAATATTAACCCAGTAACAGTTATACTAGTAATAATAGGTATAAAAAAATGAGAGGGAATGCTGGTTACAATTATAAGTTTAGATCTAGATCTAGATCAATCTAATCATGCATATAATCTAGGAACACCCTAAACAGAAATCAGATTACAGTATATGGCATGTGGCATTATAACACTGAAAATTGTCACCATCAGATAACTGGTTGTTTATATGATGCTTCTGAGGCCAAAATAGGTTACAGGATGATTGTTTTTCAAAATGTGGTCACCACTCAGTCACTATTCAGTGTTCATCATCATATTGAAGTAAGAGACTGGCAGGATTTGTTCTCTAGTTAGAACTCTGCTGACCAAAATGGAAGCTAATCCAGACAGGATAAAGTGAAGAAACTGGCAGGAACCAGCAAATGGCAGAGAAAACAATCTGTAGCTGCTGTCATTGCTCATTAGCATATGACACTCCCACCAGTGCCATGACAGTTTACAAATGCCATCACAATGACTTGGATGTTACTACACCCTTCCTGAAAATGTCTAAATGACCTGCCCCTCAATTTGCCTTGACCTACCCCCTTAATTCACATATAATTGAAAATAATAAAAACCTAAAAGACAAACTAGGCAATACCATTCTGGACATAGGAATGGGCAAAGATTTTTGGTAAAGATAAAAGCAATCACAACAAAAGCAAAACTTGATGAATGGGTTCTAATTAAAAAACTTCTGCATAGCCAAAAAAAAAAAAAAAAGAAAAAACATGGTAAATAGACAATATTCAGAATAAGAGAAAACTTTTGCAAATTATGGATGTGACAAAGGTCAAATATTCAGCATCTATAAGGAAATAAAGCAAATTTACAAGAAAAAAGCAAACAACCCCATTAAAAATCGGGAAAAGGTCATGAATATACACTTCTAAGGAAGACATGCAGGCAGCCCACAAACATATGAAGAAAATCTCAATCTGATCATTAGAGAAACTGCAAATCAAAACTACAATGAGATACAATCTCACTCCAGTCAGAATGGCTATTATTAAAAAGTAAAAAAATGACAGATGCTGCAAAGAAATAGGAAGACTTATACACTGTTGATGGGAGTGTAAATTAGTGTAACCATTTTAACCATTGTGGAAAGCAGTGTGGCAATTCCTCAAAGACTTAAAAACAGAAATAACATTCAACCCACCAATCCAATTACTGTATATGTATATATATGTATATGTATATGTATACTGTATATGTGTATATATATATATAAATATCCAAAGGAATATAAATCATTCTATCATAAAGATACATGCACATGTATGTTCCTTGTAGCACTACTCACACGAGCAAAGAAATAGAATCAGTCTAACTGCCCATCAATTGTAGACTGAGTAAAGAAAATGTGGTGCATACTCACCTAGGAATATGATGCAGCCATAAAAAAGAACAAGATCATGTCCTTTTGCAGGAACATGGATGGAACTGAAGGCCATTACCCTTAGCAAATGTACACAGGAAGAGAAAAACGAATACTGCATGTTATCACTTATAACTGGGAGCTAAATGATGACAACACATGAAAACTTAGAGGGGAATAACACACTGGGGCCTATCGGAGGTTGGAGGGTGGGAGGAAGAGGATCAGGAAAAATAACTAATGGGTACTAGGCTTAATACCTTAGTTATGAAATAATCTGCAAAATAAACCCCTGTGACACTGGTTTACCTGTGTAACAAACATGCATATGTACCCCGAAGTTAAAATAGAAGTTAAAAATGAAAAAATAAAGTGGGTTTATGTGAGCATTAATATAGTTGCCAAGAGCCCACACATTGCTGACTCTGGGCACACTGCCTATGAGTTAGTCCTTCTCTGCAAGGAGAAATACCACTCAATAAAAGATTGCTGTGTAACTCCACTGGCTTGCCCTTGAATTCTTTCCCATGAGAAGCCAAGAGCCCTTCTTGTAAGCCCAAGAATTGGGGTTTACATTTTCTGTATTATCTGGCAACCAATGAATAAATGAAGAAGGCAACTTAGAGGCACTGACCTACACAGCAGTGAGACAGCAGAGATAGCAGTGATCAGAAGTAAGACAGTGAGAGGGTGGTGATCAGCAGAGAGGCCGGAAGATGTGCCCAGTAAAAATCCTGATGGATGTGGGGACAATGAAAAGCATCCCAGAGGGTGCTTTTTTAGGCTACTGGAGCAAATTCAAATTCAGCTTAAAGAAAAATAAACTCATTTTCTCTTGGAACATTGCTTACATTTATTACACATTAGGAAACCAAGAGATTTGGACTAAACGTGCTGCTATACATTATGATGCTATTTTAAGGTAGAACTTATTCTGTAGAAAGGAAGGAAAATGAGAGAAAGTCCCTATGTACAAGATTTTATGATCCTTTATTGGTTCATGTTACTTTCAGGTACCAGGAAGCCACACCTAAGAGATCAGTTCCTAGCTGCTCCCTCTAGAAGGCCTACACCTTCCCCAGTCTCCTCAGTCCCACAGATCTGAAAATGGTCCTGCCAGTGTCTAATGCAGCATTTCACCCCAATGTCATCAGGCATCCCCTCTGTTATACAACTAGCCGCAGCCTATACCTTCACTGACCAAGAAAGTAAGTCCAGCCAGTACCACCAGGATTGTGGCCCCATATCAGCCCCTAAAGTCAAACCTGTGTCTATTGCAGGAGATTAGCCAATGGAAATGGGGGAACACTTAGAGTACCTGTGCCATTTTCTAGGCCTGATTTGCTTTATAAAAGGAAAAATTGAGCCAGCTTTCAGAGGAGCCAGAAAAGTCTATAGAGGAGTTTTTGTTAAATTGACAATGTTCTTGATTTAACTTGTCATGACTTACAATTATTCTGCTTGCTGTGCTGTGGAAAAAAAGCAGAAGAGAAAGTGTGTGGTTAAGCCAGTCAATTATGCCAAGGTTACAAAAATAACACAGGGAAAAGACAAAAATCCCTCTCTGTTTCAGGGTCATTTGGTTGAGGAACTTAGGAAATACGCTAATGCAGACACAGACACCCCAGGAGAGTATATATTCTGTTGCTCAATCTTCCCCCGACATCAAGAAGAAGCTATGAAAAGCAGCCATGGAACCTCAAACCCCTATAAGGCAATTCTTAAACGTGGCCTTTAAAGTTTGCAACAATAGAAACAGGGCAAAGAGGTTTAAAAAAAAGGCTCAAAAGTGCAAATGTTAACAATTATTTTAAGCCCCCTGCCACCTCAGAGTTACCCATCCCAAGAAAGTGTCATGAAATCAACATCTGGGTTGCCCAGAGAAGAGCCTCTGACTTGCTCAACCCTGGCCAAAACCAGTCAGCTTACTGTAAGCAAGAGGGCAAATGGGCAGTGAGAACTTCCTAACTATCCCCAGTGAGAGGGGAAAAAAGCTGTCAATATTAGAGCTAACCTTCCTTCTTCCTCTAGCCCCGATGAGTTATCTTGCTTAAGTAAGTTTACTGAGGATCTCAAGCCCTTGACCTATCAGACAGTTTCCCTCAGTGGCTGGCAGGCAGCTGCCTGAACATTTTTCTTTGTTGTCTCCACTGCTAGGTGAGCTTTCTGGCAGCTCTGTGACTCTGAGTTCTTCTCTTCAACAACACCATTCACCCCTCCCTTCCTTATTTGATGCTGTGGAGCCCACTCTCCTGCCTCTCCCTGTCTTCCATACCTCTTGGGACAAACAAAATTTGGCCAGGTAGAGAGGTCCCAATTTTGTAAATAACTTGAATCCAGTGTCTTGTATAAGTCACTTTGTGTGTTGTCTGTTGTGTCTAGCATGCTATCAAATTGGCTTATAAATAAAAGAGTTCTCATAAATTAAACAAATAACACTAATCTAAACTTGTTAGTTTTAAAAGGTTGTGTTTTTATCATTTTAACTTTAATATTTTCACCTAGGAAATGACTGGTGCTTATAGGTTTTAGAATGGCTAAAGTGGCTTTAAAATGAGAGCTTTTTATAGTAAATAATCTTAAAATTGTGGTATGGGTTCTCATCTATAGAATGCCAATGTCTGGTGGGCAGTTAAGATTTTCTTAATCCTACTTTTGTATAAAATGTGCCAAAGAAGATGCATTCTTTATTGGGAAATAAGTGTTTTTGTCTAACTTGGAAGTTATTAAAAGAGAGGTTCAAATATAAATATTTAGTGAGTAGAAAAGAGATGTGAAGAAAGTTGTAGACAGAAGTTTTTTTTTTTTTTGCAAAAAAATGATATAAAGAAAGAGTAATTTTGCATGAAAAAGGGTTTTGTATCCTAAATTCTTGTCCTAGAATAAAATAACTGCTTTTTCTTAAAGATATAACAGAAGGCAGAGAGTCCAAGCATTGTATAGAAGGTTTGTATACATTCTGAAGTAAATTTGTGAAAGCGAATTTATGAAAGAAGTTTTGTGTATGATTAAGCTTGCTATGATTGAAAGAAAATTGTTCCTGGTGGACTTTCTAGAAAATGGTTTACATATTAGAACTGGGTTTTCTTAAGTTATTAATTTGGTAAATTATAGGAAAATTTGCTTTTAATGCTGTAATCAGTTACTTTTAAAACTTCTTGGATGTATGTCTCAGAATTCAACTGTTGTTGTGTCTTGCTGCTTTCAGTTCTTTTTGTCTTTAAGAAGGTCTGGAATGATGGCTCTCTCCTTTGGCTTTTTCATCAGCTCCTGTGAATTTTTCTCCTCAGATGCTGAGGGTTATGGCATGATTCTAAAATATTTTGTCTTAGAGCTCTATAGGAGCAGCACTTTTGCCCAGCGTAGATGGTTTCCAGGCTGTTGGTTTTTATTAATGTGTAACCTTATTTTTATTTTCTAGTTTTTGACTTTTACAGTGTTCAAAAGATTTTAAGGGCTAATGAATGCCTTTCCAATTCCATTTCCATCTGGCCCAGAGTGCTTAATTGGCCATAAGTCTTTTTTACTCTAAGTCCCTTGGCCAAAGGAAATCCCCCCCCCCAAAAAAATTTAAAAACTAACTTAGGTCATGACAGGAAACAGGGGCTCAGACACACTTCACTATGCTCCCCTTTGAAATTTAGGCCAAGTTCAAAATGCTCTTTCAAAAATTACAGAAACAAAGTATTGGCCTTTCCCACAAATGGAAAAATAGCTCCCCTGTTCAATTAAAATATTTACTATTACTTAAACTTAAGAAAAAAATAAAAGATCTCTGTAGGATCAATTACCACCAAAATAAAAGGATCCTTATTAGATATTGTTAAGTATTTCCACTGCTGTTAAACTTCAGGAAATCATTAGTCCAGTTCCATTCATGTCACTACAAATGGCAGGATTTCATTCTTTTTTAGGCTGAAGAGTCTTTCATTGTGTATAGATAGTACATTTTCCTTATCCCTTTATCTATTGTTGGGCAGTTGAATTGATTCTATATCTTGGTTATGATAAATAATGCTGCCATAAACATAGGGTGCAGATATCTCTTTGATATACTGATTCCCTTTTCTTTGGTTAAAGGCACAGTAGTGAGATTGCTAGTTCATATGGTTGTTGTGTTTGCAGTTTGAGAAGCCTCCATACTGTCCTCCATAGTGGCTGTACTGGTTTACATACTAACAATGCATACAGCCGATTTTTTCTTTACATTCTTGTCATCATTTGTTACTTTTGTCTTTTTGATAACAACCATAATAACTGAGGTAAGATGACATCTTAAAATTCAAATGAAACCATGGAAAAACTAAAGGAGCTAACAGAAACCTGAGCAAAACTAACAAAGCAGGAAGCATCATAGTACTAGACTTCAAAATATACTACAAACCTATAGTAAGCAAAACAGCACGGTGCTGACATAAACATATACATATAGATCAATAGAATATAATAGAGAACCCAGAAATTAATTCACATATTTGCAGCCAGGGGATTTTTGACTGAAGTGCAAAGAACACCCATTGGAGAAATTTTTCAGTACTTTTCAATAGTGTTCAGAAAACTGGATATCCAAATACAGAAGAATGAAATTAGACCCTCCTACTCTCACCACACACAATAATCACCTCAAAATGAGTTACAGACCTAAATGTCAGATCGGAAACTATAGAAGAAAACAGGAAAAATTCTTCAGGACATTGGCCTGGGAAAAGATAATATGAATAAGACCTCGAAAGCACAGGCATGAAAGCAAAAATAGACAAATGGGATTACGTCAAACTAAAGAGCTTCTGTGCAGCAAAGAAACAAACCAATAAACTGAAGAAACAACCTACCAAATGGGAAGAAACATTTGCAAACTATTCATCCATCAGGGGATGAATATATAGAATATTAAAGGAACTCAAACATCTCAACAGTGAAAATACAAACAGTGCTATTTTTGAATGAGCAAACTAAGCAGACATTTCTGAAAAAAATCCTTCATATCACTAATCATCAGGTAAATGCAAATGAAGGCAACAAGGATATATCATCTCAAGATACATTTTTACCAGAAGGGATAAATGAACTTCATTGTAAGTTAGTCTGTGAAATCTATATTTCACTTAGCAGTCTTGGTAAAAAATCAAAATAAAATAAGTGCATTTTTATTTATTAAATTGGCAAAGATTCTTGGAAACAAGTATATTTAAATTTAGAACATACAAAAATAAGAATTTTCAAACCCTCTTAATAGGAAGTTACACCAGTACATTTTTAAGAACAGTCTTATAATATGACTTTTTTTCCTACAGCTTTTTTTTACTAATCCTAAGTAAATAATAAAAGACGTAAGCCATTGAACTACTTACAAACATCTTAAATGCAGTTTTATAGGAGTGATGTCAACTCCCAGAATAAAAAGCCAACATTAAGGAAATGGTCAAGTAAATAATATTATATATAAAAAGTCAGGTTTTAGTGTATTATTTTTAACTGTGTGCTTTATATGTGTAATTCGGTTTACAGGTATATGTGGTTTAATCCATTAACAAGACTGAGATATAAAACTGCCCATTTGTTTTTTCCCTATCAATCAAACAATATTTTCTTCTCAAACAATAAAAATGCCAATTCTGATTTCTCAAACTTTGCACACATACAGCACATATTTCTCCTTTTTTTTTTTTTGCTAACACAAGTTAGAAGCCTGCATTCACTTGATTTTCCTGAGTGCCATCAGATTTTTCTTTGGCTGCCTAATAGCTCACATAGAATAGCAAAAATGTCAGCAATGGATTATAAATTTCCTGGGCTCCAGGCATAGATGGTCACAAACATGTAAATGCCATGTTGATATAATCGGTAATTGTCTTACTAATGCTTTTAGAGAAACAAGTGCAATCATGCTGACAGCCTGTAGTGCTGATGGAGAATTATAGAATCAATCTTCTTGTCTGAAAGACCACTGTTCTGAGTTCCTTTGCACACTCCAGGAACTTACACTCTCAGCAGGAATGCCATTATCTGTCTGGAAATGTTTCAGTTTTTATAATTCTATTTTTGGTACATTCATTCAAGGCTGAGTGAAAGCTTTGCTCTTTTTCTCTTTGCTTTTGAAAGACGAATCTCTCTCTCACCTCCACCAGAGATGACATTTCTTTCTAAAAGGCAGCTCCAGATGACACAATATAGCCATTTTGAAGCAAAGCTCAGCTCATTGGTCTAGCTTTCTATCATTGAGTATTTATGCCCCAGACAAGTAAAACCTACTGGAGATTGTGGATTGCCAGTAGTTTTGAGCCTGTGTTCCCTCAGTCTGACACCTGAATTGCCTGAGTTTTCCCGCTCCTCAATCTAATGCTAATCTTACATATTTTAGTGGCCTTTTACTGAAACACTAACACAGCACAGGGCTCAGCAAAACTCAAGATGAATGGAAACGTAGATTCTAACTAAATTTACTAAAAGCAAATACCGTAATAACAATGGACAATTGGGATAAAATTTTATATTTAGTTGAATTCTTAATCTTTAAGTACCAATTCTAACATGAAAATAAGAAAATGTAACAATTCAAGCAAAGGAGAAGTACAGTAATTTGGGGGAAATAAAACTATTTAAAATTTTTAACTTGACACATATTTATAACTTTAACACATATTTATATCTGCAAATTATTTTATATCCTGTTTTTCAACTTGTGAATGTTTTGCCTTATGGAAGTCACAATTTTCCTCAATTTATTTCTCTTTAAAATTAGTGGAAAAAAAATATATATATATATACACACACACACATATTCTGCCTCAAAAATGTTATGCACAAACAAATGAACCTTCCTGGCATGTTATATGCACACAACAAAAAGACAGAAGTACTGAGCTATTGTGCACAATGCTGTCATTATTAAAAGTATTGTACAAAATCATGTTGCTATTTTACCTGTTATTTTAAACAGTTATTAATTATAATTTAAACTTCTGATGACTCAAGATCAACATTGTGAGCACTACATTTCTATATTGTAAAATGTTGATGTTCTCAATAATCCTTTGATGGCTACTTGCCTTTATGCTTAGTTTTGCTTTTCAAAGTTTTCCTCCACTGTCCTTCCTATTCCACTCACGGCTAACACATTTACTGCTGTCGTACTGCTTCCTATGGCATTTCTTCTCCTCTTTCTGTTATATTGTGTTTCTGGGGAAAAAATTTGTACTTACAGCTGTGAAAATAATGTACAGAGAAAAGAAAGTGTTTTCAAGTGACTACACTAAGCCCTCTACTTTTAAGCACATATATTTAGTATACATAGCTTCTATGTCATCTGTTTTGGGGTCTCAAGACCATTTTTTGCCCTTGCATGTCCTACTCATTTTATGGATAACTAACATTTTTCTTTGTTTTGAGACAGGATGTCACTCTCTTGCCCAAGTTGAAGTGCATTGGCACAATTAGGAATGGCTCACTGAAGTCTACTTCTCCCTTGGTTCACATGATCCTCCCACCTTAGCTTCCCAAGTACCTGGGACTACTGGTGCACATCCTGTGTCCAGCTAATTTTTATTTTATTTTGTTAATTAATTAAATTAGAGACAGAGTCTTGCTCTGTTCCGCAGGCTGGAGTGCAGTGGCAAGATCCTGACTCACTGCAACCTCCACCTCCCAGATTTAAATGATTTCCCTGCCTCAGCCTCCCTAGTAGCTGGGATTACAGGCATGTGCCACCACCCCTGGCTAATTTTTCTATTTTTGTCGAGACGGGGTTTCACCACATTGACCAGGCTGGTTTTGAACTCCTGGGCTCAAGCAATCAGAGCTTCTCAACCACAAAATTGCTGTGATTACAGGCATGAACCACTGCACCCAGCCTGGATAGTTAATGTTAACATTACAGTTATTACACTATTAAACTTGAGATAAATATTGCAACTGATCAGATGAAAAGAAAAAGTAACAGAATATTGAAGGGTCATATATTTATGGCTATAGCTACCTTTAAAGAGTATTTAAAAAAACAAGCACTGAAGCAAAAGCTTTATTTTTGTTTCTGAGATTTACTCAATTATTTAAAACAGTGGTCCCCAATGTTTTTGACATTAGGGGCTGGTTTCATAGAAGACAATTTTTCCAAGGTACATGGGTAGGAGGTGTGGGGGCAAAATGGTTTCTGGATGAAACTGCTCCACCTCAGAAAAGGCATTAGAGTTTCATAAGGAGCGCACAGCCTATATCTCTTGCATGAGAAGTTCACCATAGTGTCCATACTCCTGTGAGAATCTAATGCCACTGTTGACCTCATAGGTAGTGGAGCTTAGGTGGTAATGCTCCCTTGCCAGCTCAGCTCCTGCTGTACAGTTGGGTTCTTAACAGGCCATGGATGGCTACTGGTCTTCCACCTGGGATTGGTGACCCCTGATTTAAAACCTGACAAAATATATTATTATACATGACAAAATATACTATTATCTGGAATTTTACAAGTCCTCTAGTTTTACTTCTTCAGTTTAAGAAGAGTGGACCATTTTAATTATAAATCCTTATTCAAATTAGCTACACAATAGAGCCAAAACTCTTGATTTCACAGGTTATTTTAAGCTAAAATAATGACCTAAAGTACTTTATGTTTCCATATTTTATATTTTATTTACCCCATTTATCTAGACTATATTTCACGATCTAAATCTCAGTTCTGTTGAAATATTTGTTTTGAGATAATTGTAGATTCACATGCTGTTGTAAGAAATAATACAATAACGACAGAGAGATCCTGTATACCTTTCACTCGATTTCCTCCAATGGTAACATATTGGGAATAGGCCCCCAAATCTGGCCACAAACTGGCCCTGAAACTGGTCTCTGCTCACTGCAAGCTCCACCTCGTGGATTCATGCCATTCTCCTGCCTCAGCCTCCCGAGTAGCTGGGACTACAGGTGTCTGCCACCACACCCCGCTAATTTTTTGTATTTTTAGTAGAGATGGGGTTTCACCAGGATGTTCTCGATCTTCTGACCTGGTGATCTGCCCGTCTTGGCCTCCCAAAGTGCTGGGATTAGACTGGGATGTTCTTACTCAAGCTTGTTTAACTCCTGCTCAATTCTTACAATTTAAAATTTGGTGGGCAGATGAAGCTTCCATTCAGGCTGCTCACAATGCCCAAGCCCAACCTCAGGTTAATATAACTGCAGACTAACTTTTGGGGATTGGTGGGTAGGCTGGTTTGGATGCACAAGTGGTCATGCAGGATGATGCCATAGAACAGCTTAGAGGAGTGTGCATTAGATCTTGGAAAAAATCACTTTGGGATGAGAGCAATACCCTTCCTTTAGTGCTGTAAAACAGGGACTGAAAGAATCATATGTAGATTTTATGGTTCGCATACAGGAGTCTCTTAAAAAGGTGATTGCAGATTCAGCTGCTCAGGATATAGTGTTGTGATTATTAGCTTTCAACAATGCAAATCCTGATTGTCAGGCTGCTCTGCAACATATTAGAGGGAAAGCACATTTAGTTGATTATATCAAGGCCTGTGACAGTATCAGAGATAACCTGCATAAGGCCACTCTGCTAGCCCAGGCAATGGCAGAATGGTGAGTGGATAAAGGAAATACTCCATTTCCTGGAACTTGTTTTAAATGTGGGAAGCATGGTCATACTAAAAAAGAATTTAGAAAAAATCAGCAAGTCAGACCACCAGATAGGGGAAAAAAGAAAACTGCTGAGTCTGAAATATGTCCAACATGCAAAAAAGGAAAACACTGGGCTAATCAGTGTCACTCTAAGTTTGATAAAAATGGGAACCCAATTTTAGGAAACACGATGAGGGGTCCATCCTGGACTCCATTCCAAACTGGGAAATTTCTGACTCAGGACATTCCCTCACCCCTGTACAATGTCTGTACCCCACCACAGCCAGTAGTGTCACAGAACATTTATGCTGCACAAAAACTGTGATCCTTCTGCCTGGGGAAACTCCGCAAAAAGTTCCAACAGGGGTCTGCAGACCCTTGCCAGTGGGGATGATAGGATTACTTCTAGGAAGGTCTAGTTTAAATTTAAAAGGAGTACAAATACATATAGGAGTCATTGATTCAGATTACAATGGGGAAATTCAAATTGTTATATCTACTTCTGTTCCTTGGAAAGCAGAGTCAGGAGAGCATATAGGACAGCTCCTGGTTGTGCCATACGTGGAAATGGGGAAAAGTGAAATTAAAATGAACAGGAGGATTTGGAAGCACAAATAAACAAGGCAAAGAAGCTTATTGGGTGAATCAAATTACTGATAAATGCCCTACCTGTGAAATAACTATTCAGGGAAAGAAATTTAAAGGTTTGGTAGATACAGAGTGGACATTTCAATCATTTCTCTACAGCACTGATCATCTGCATGGCAAATTCAACCTTCTCAATTTAACATAGTTGGAGTTAATAAAGCCCCTGAAGTATATCAAAGTAGTTATATTTTGCATTGTGAAGGGCCCGATGGACAACCTGGGACTATTCAACCAATTATAACTTCTGTATCTATAAATTTATGGGAGAGAGATTTATTAGAACAATGGGTAATACAAGATCTAATTCCAGAGCAATTATACAATCCTCAAAGTCAACATATGATGCATAAAATGTGGTTTGTCCCTGGTATAAGACTGGGAAAATATTTGCAAGGTTTGAAGGAACCACTTCAAGCAGAAAAGCAAAGTTCCTGCCAAGGCTTAGGATATCATTTTTGATGGCAGCCATTTTTAAGCCTCCAGAACCTATACCTTTAAAATGATTAACAGATAAGCCAATTTGAATAGAACAATGGCCACTAAGTAAAAAAAAAAAAAAAAAAAAAAAAACTGGAGGCTTTACAGGAATTAGTTAATACACAACTAGAAAATGGACACATAGCTCCAACATCTTCTCCTTGGAATTCTCCAGTTTTGGTAATTAAGAAAAAATCAGGTAAATGGAGAATGTTAACTGATTTAAGAGACATTAATTCAGTTATACAACCTATGGGAGCATTACAGCCAGGATTGTCTTCTTCTGCTATAATTCCAAAAAGTTGGCCTTTAATAGTCAGATTTAAAAGACTGTTTCTTTACTATCCCCTTAGCTGAGCAACACTGTGAACAATTTGCATTTACAATTCCTGCAGTAAACAACCTGCAGCCTGCTAAGCATTTTCACTAGAAAGTGTTGCCACAAGACATGTTAAACAGTCCAACAATTTGCCAGACTTATGTAGGGCAAGCAATTGAAACTACTGGTAAAAAAAATTTCAGTGTTACGTTATTCATTATATGGAGGATATACTTTGTGTTGCCCCCACTCAATAAATATTACCACAATGTTATGATCACCTGAAAAACTTGATTTCTCACAATGGTTGAATTATAACTCCTGACAAAATTCAGACTATTACTCCTTACTCTTACTTGAGGACCTTAGTAAATGACACTACCATTGTGTCACAGAAAGTAACCATACATAGGGATAAATTGAAAACATTAAATCACTTTCAAAAATTACTAGGGGTCATTAATTGGATATGACTTGCTCTAGGCATTCCTACCTATACCATGAGTAATTTATTGTCTATCCTTAGAGGAGATCCTAGTCTCACTAGTCCTTGGCAATTAACAAAGGAGGATGAGGCAAAGTTACAGCTAATCAAAAAGCAAGTCCATAAAGCTCTAATAAATAGAATAGATCCAGTTCAGAGAAGACTCTAGATTTGCAAATTTTTCCAACTCAGCATTCACCTACTGGTGTTATTGTCCAAGAGCAGGACTTAGTAGAATAGCTTTTTCTTCGAGATACTAATTCACGGATTCTAACTGCTTATTTGGATCAAGTTGCTAATGCGATAGAAAATGGGAGAACTCAGATCGTTAAATTACATGGATATGATCCTGGAAAAATTATTGTCCCTCTCGCGAAGGCACAGATACAGCAAGTTTTTATAAATAGTCTTACCTGGCAAACTCATTTAGCTGACTTTGTGGGTATTCTTGATAACTATTTTCCTAAAACAAAACTGTCTCAATTTTTGAAATTAACTAATTGGATTCTCCCTAAAATAACTAAATTTAAACCAATTGAAGGTGCTGAGAATGTTTTTACAGATGAGTCTAGTAATGGTACAGCTTCTTATTCTGGCTGGAAAAGTAAAGTTTTCCAGACGCCCTATATTTTAGCTCAAAAGTGGAGCTATAATTGAGGTATTAACTGCTTTTGATATGCTTCTTAATGCGATTTCTGATACTTCATACGTGGTTCATTCCACACAATTAATTGAAAATGCTCAGTTACAATTTCATACAGATGGACAACTCATGACTTTATTTACCCAATTGCAAACAGCAGTTAGGAATAGAATGCACCCTTTTTACATCACTCACATTCGGGCTCATAGACCTCTTCCAGGACCTTTAACTGAAGGGAATCAAATGGCTGATCACCTCATTGCTAATGCAATACCTAATGCTAGACACTTTCACAATTTAACTCATGTTAATTCTTCTGGTCTCAAACACAGACACAGCATTACCTGGAAAGAAGCTAAAGCTATTATCCAGTGATGCCCAACTAGCCAAATGGTACATTCCTCATCTTTTACAGGAGAAGTTAATCCTCAAGGATTGGAACTTAATTCCCTTTGGCAAATGGATGTCACACATGTTCCCTCACATGGGAGACTAGCTTATGTACATGTATGTGTGGACACCTTTTCTCACTTTGTCTGGGCTATATGCCAATCAGGAGAGTCTTCTGCCTGTGTTAAATGTCACTTTTTGCAGTGTTTTGTGGTGATGGGAGTTCTAGCTTCTATTAAAACAGATAATGCCCCAGGCTGTACTAGCCAAGCTCTAGCTACATTTTTCTCTATATGGAATATTAAACACATTACTGGTATCCCATATAATTCTCAAGGACAAGCCATAGTGGAAAGAATGAATCTCTCCCTGAAATAGCAGTTGCAAAAGCAGAGAGGGGAAAACAGGGACTACAGGACACCCCATATGCAATTGAATCTAGCATTATCAACTTTAAATTTTTTGAGCCTGTCTAAAGGCCAGATGTTAGCAGCAGCTGAACAGCAGCTACAGAAACCAGCTGCAAAGAGAGAAGCAGAAAAACTGGTTTGGTGGAGAGATCCAACAATAAAAAGTTGGGAAATAGGTAAAATATTAACTTGCAGTAGAGGTTACACTTGTGTTTCTCCAGGACTGAATCAACAGCCGATTTGGATACCGTCGACACCTGAAACCTTATCATGAGGCAGATGCCAAAGAAGAGAGTCCAGGAGGATCCCAAGGACCCCACAGTTGCAGCCATGTCAAGACTGATGCTGAGGAGGACCCCAACTGTCACGAGGAACACCCATCTCACACAGCCACCTACCTGGGGACAGATCAAGAAGCTGTCACAGATGGCAGAAGAAAATCTGAGGAAAGCAGGACAACCAGTGACAATGAGTAATTTAATGGTAGCTATGATAGCAGTGATGACCTTTGCTGTCAGTATTCTTTCAACAAGGGCTGACACAGAGAACAGTTATATTTATTGGGCATATTTATCAGTCTTGGCTGACAATAATGCCTGGGTGTAATCACTCTATGGCACAGTTACACATGTTTTCTGGCCTCAGTATTTACCATAATAAATCTGCTCCTATAATTGAGGCATACCACCCTCAAAAATCTATTTGTAAACAGAATTGGACCTAGCCAGAAATAATGAAGGTACTTGTTTGGGAAGATTGCATTGCAGAACAGGCAGAGGTGCTGCGCAATGATTCCTATGGAATCATTATTGATGGGTCCCCTAAGGGGATGTTTAGCTTGAATTGCATCTCTCAGTCTGTGTGCCACAGTCACACTACGTTCAGCTGGTCTGAACAAAACAGTCAGATATTTTGAGGAAATGGCAAGAAGTACAGCAAGAGTTCCTATTATCTGGAAACATGGCAGTATAGTGGCACCTCAACCTCAAATGATATGGTCTGTTGTAGGAGCTAAACATAAGGATTTCTGGAAACTATTAATGACTCTTAATAAGACCAAATTTGCGAACAAATATTTAAAGCATGCCAGGAATACCTGACCTTAATGCCAGGAACTGAAGTGCTTGAAGGAGCTGCAGACAGATTAGCAACTAGTAGTAACCCATTAGAATGGATGAAAACACTTGGAAGCTCTATGATTTCAATGATGATTGTGCTTTTGATCTGTGTTGTTTGTCTTTGTATAGTCTGTGGGTGCAGATCCTGACTCTTACGAGAGGTAACTCACCATGACAAAGCTGCCTTTGCTTTTATTGCTTTGCAATACAAAAAAGGGGGACATGTTTGGAATATGCCTCAAATCTGGCCATAAAGTAGTCCCAAAACTGGCCATAAACAAAACCTCTGCAGCACTGGGACATGTTCGTGATGGCCATGATGCTCACGCTGGAAGGTTGTGGGTTTACCGGAATGAAGGCAAGGAACACCTGACCCATCCAGGGCAGAAAACTGCTTAAAGTCATTCTTAAACCACAAACAATAGCATGAGTGATCTTGCTTTAAGGACACGTTCCTGCTGCAGATAACTAGCCAGACCCATCCCTTTATTTCAGCCCGTCACTTTATTTCCCATAAGAAATGCTTTTAGTTAATCTGTAATCTATGGAAACAATATTTATCACTGGCTTGCTGTCAATAAATATGTGGGTAAATCTCTTTTCCAGGCTGTCAGCTCTGAAGACTGTGAGACCCCTGATTTCCCACTCCACACTCTATATTTCTGTGTGTATGTCTTTAATTCCTCTAGCACCACTGGGTTAGGGTCTCCACAACAAGCTGGTCTCAGCAGTAGCACACTGTATATTACTACACTGTCATAACCAGAAAAATGACATTTAAACAAGCAACCTTATTAAGTCTTCCTCAGTTTAGCTGTCACTTCTTTTTGTGTATATATGTCTGTGTATTTCACATCTGTTATCTTAAATATCTCTGTTACTTTACAGGTAAAATATTTAGCAGTACACACACCTCACTTTTCATTTCTAAAGAAAACACTTCTAGGGTGATGATTAAACAGCTGAGATACGTAATATAGGTCTTACTTCTGCAATTAACCTAAAATTATGGTGTTGAGGTGACAAAGGGTTTCTATTCCTGATCTGTCAAGAATTTTTACCCAGGAGTTAGTAGAGCTTCAATTATGTACTTCTAGTCATTCCAACAAATAATTAGGAGAGATATTCTATTATAGAATAATTAGAAATTTTGATAAGGACAGTCTTGTATAATTTTCTATTCCCAATTTTTGAGAGTAATGGCATTTTATTTTGTCAGATTGAGTAAAAAGATAAAGTATACAATTAACTACTTTGCCAATTATAGAGTATTTCCAAGTTTGGCTAGTTCAAATTTAGCAGCTAAAATTGAGATTAAAATGCATGGAAATCCTATTCAAATAGATATAAGACAATCAGTTAAATATATGAGATGTGTTTGCTGAAAATTAATGTAGGAGATATTTTTAAATGGACTGCCTTAATCAATTCATTTTATTAATAGTTTTTAAATCTATGATGTTAATTTTGTGATGTATTATCCTTATGGTGTACTAGGGAATTACATATTTTTATATAAGGAAAGCACCTAGAAGATATACAAAATTTACATTAATTGTTCCATAAAATTGAAAATAAAAGCTCAAAACTATTTTAAAAGACCATAAGCATGATACCAAAATCTAAGAACATTCTGACATCTAATGTCAATGTTATTTATAAACATCTATGCAAAAATTATATATACAATCAACCAACCAATCCAGTACTAAATACAATGCACTACTGTTTATTAATTATGGTGAAAATGAGAAAAGCAGCTTTGGCTATCCAGAAGCTGGCCTGGCACTATAATTTAGGACTTGATGTTGCCAAGAGCTATCTTGGTAATCACAGCTAGGTTTTGTTTCTCTCGTGCTAAACATAAGTAATTTCATAGCACACCAACATCACACAAAGCCACTCTGTGATCATGGTATATCAAGTCAAAAATAATCACTTCCTTACCATTTCTGACACAGAACAACAACAACAAAAAACATAACATGAACATTTTCTCTACCACAGAATGGCTAAATATCCTGCTGTTAATATGGGTTATTGATGCTTTTTACCAATGACAATTTGTCCTTATTTTATTCCTCTCACTAAAGGCATAAAATTTAGGAAATTATCCAATTATAAAATTGTCTCCAGATCCTGAAAGTATCTAATACAAACATCCTGCTTCCTTGAACACTCTGGAAAATCAGGAAAGGCATTCGAATTCTGTAAGTTCTATGAGCTTCTTACTAAGACATCCTGGAGTTTTTCATGGTGTGTGTTTCCATTTGCTGCAAGAATCAATAAACTCAATTTTTTAAATGTAGACGTCTTCACGGTGGCCTTTGGCTCAAAAGTATTGGCAACAGAAAAACAAAGATGGTTTAAGAGCCAAAAGTCAACCAGTGTAATTTAATGTTTAAAGATAATTAAGGAGAAACATTATATGTTAGCAAAGAAATAAAAATAATTTGATAAAATTCAACTACCATTCATGAAATATAAAAAGTCTTAGAAAATTTCATTTAGTCAGTTTTCTCTATTAAACATACTTAATGAAGTAGGAAGGAAAAGCAAATTTCCTAATCTGCTGAAGTTCACATATAAAAAAAAAATAAGCTACAGTGAACGTACATAATGATGAAATGCCAAAAGCTTTCTCTGAGTAAAGGAAGGAATACTGATGAAAACTACTTTTCATACACATTTTATTGATGGTCCTATCCATGTGATAAGCAAAAACCTAAGTGAAAAGATTGGAAGGAAATATTGACAGATGACATAATAGCACAGGTGTTATAGACAAATCAATGGTGTTTTTACACATAAACGAAAATAACTTAGAACTGATATTGAATATATATCACTGTAAATGTTATTAAAATACCCAAACAAGCTAATAAAATATGTAATTTTTTTCTCCTATATTTCTAAATACTGTAAAATATTATTGTAAGACATTAAAGAAGATAAAATAAATTATATACAGTTGACTCTTTAATGACATGGGTTTGACCTGAATTGGTCCACTTATACACAGATAGTTTTTCAAAAAATACATTAGAAAAAGTTTTGGATATTTGCAACGATTTCAAAAAACTCACAAATAAAACATATAGCTTAGAAATATCAAGAGAAATATCAAAAGAATTAAGGAAAAATTATATCATGAATTAAAAAAGTATGCAGATCCTATCCTGTCATGTGCTATCATAAAGTATATGCAAACTGATTATACCAAGTTAAACTTTATCAAAACTTTCCCACACAAACACTTACAGACCATACAGAGCACCATTCACAATAAAAATAAATGTAAACAAATGTAAAGATTCAGTATTAAATCATAACTGCATAAAATCAACTATAGTACAAAGTGTACTACTATAATTTCATAGCTACCACCTTTTGCTATTTACAGTGAGCTTGTGTTGCAAGCATCTGCTTAAAATGCCATATGACAGTAATTATTTTTCTGTGTGCAATTCCTTTCTCTAGTAAATTGCGTAAAGCAGCAAAGAGTGATCTGTTGTGGTTCTTGTATATTTTTTATCGTGTTTAGTGCAATACTGTAAAATATGAATAACACCATGGGACCCATATTGTCATTAGTGATGCATTACTACACTGTGTTCCTGGATTAGATTGGTTTAATGTCTATTCTCCCCAAAATCAGATTGATTTGTAGATTATATATGACAGATATTTTTTTCCCTGAATCTGTCAATCCATTTCAAAGCTTTATATAGAAATGCAAAGGATAAAGAATAGCAAAGACACTACTGAAGAATATGTAGTAAAGAAGAACAAGATGCTAGGAGCTTTATTATAAATTATAGTTATTTAGGCTTTGCTATTGCACCAAAGATAAGCAAACAGATAAATGACAGAATGGAGAGGGTAGAAGCTGACCAATTCACATCTGAATATTTGATTTATTAAGAATTTGGCATTGCAAAGAAGAGGAGAAAAGACTTGTCTTTTCAATACCAATGCTAGGACCAATTGATGCCCACCTAGGAAAATTATATTAACCCCATCCTTCATACCACATACAAAAACAGTTCCAGATCTACTGGTCTAGTTGTGAGAGGAAAAACAGCAAATCTTTTATTAATTAGTGTAGAGAATATCACTAACTTGAGTTCCATAAAGAAATATTAATGAATTGAACTATCAAAATTAATAATTCTTAGAAGAGTTATTTTCATCAAAGAGTAATTAACTTCAATAATTCATTTTATTAATATATCTTTATTCTAACTTTAGAAAACAGTGAAAAGTAAGTGGTCAAGTGGAAGCTTGTAATGCATTAAGCTAGATTAAGAACTGCAATCAATAAAATAAAATAGAAAGCCCAAAAGAAAAATAAACAAAAAATGTGAAGAGGTACTTTACAAAAAAACATATTCATATAGTCAAAAAGACATGCAAAGTTGTTTAATACATTTTAATTTCAGAAAATAAAAAATAAAACTGCAAAAACAATGCCACTACACATTATACAAAACTTTCATCTAGAATTTTAAAATGAAAGAGGCCTAGGGTACCAAGTAGTGATGAAAATGTAAAGCAATTGAAATCCTCATACATTAGAGGCGTTTGGGAATATGAATTGGTATAACTCTACTTTAGGAAACCATTTACCATTCACTCTAAAATTGAATGTATGCATAATCTATGATACAGGAATTCCACCTCTAGCTATATTTCCAAGAGAAATATAGGCACAAGTAACAATGAAATAGTACAAGTGGCTGGACGCGGTGGCTCAAGCCTGTAATCCCAGCACTTTGGGAGACCAAGGAGGGCAGGTCACGAGGTCAGGAGATCAAAACCACCCTGGCTAGCAGGGTGAAACCCCGTCTCTACTCAAAAAAGGTACAAAAAATTAGCCGGGCATGGTAGCGGGCGCCTGTAGTCCCAGCTACTCAGGAGGCTGAGGCAGGAGAATGGCGTGAACCCGGGAGGCAGAGCTTGCAGTGAGCCGAGATTGTGCCACTGCACTCGAACCTGGACGATACAGTGAGACTTTGTCTTACCAAAAAAAAAAAAATTGTACAAGTAAGTTTATTACAGAATTTTTCCATAATCATACCAAACTGACAAAAACTCAAATGCCCATCAAGAGTAGAACGAATAAATAAGTTGCCATATATAAAGACAATGGAAAACTCAACAATGAAAACTGAACCAACTGCAGCTGCATAGGAGAACATGGATGATACTCCCAAATATTATATTAATTGAAAGAATGTAGACACAAAAATAGATATTGTATCTTTCTATTAAAATAAACTTCAATAAAACAGTCATAATTTATTGATAGTTTTATGAGATGAATATAGAGACTACTTGTGTGTCTAAAACCTTTACAGGACCAAGTTGGACTTTGTTAAATAATCTGTTATGATTTAATGCAATTTAAATGCAATTAACAAAGTTGTTATAAAAATAAACTTTTCTCTCAGTATTATCTCATCTAGAGAGAATACAGTGAGAATTATTTCACTTGTTTTAGTGAGTGAAAGTGGAAAGGAATTTCATATATACTAGTCGTGCTTTGCCAAACTTATGTTATTGGAGTTTTTACTGCTGTCAATCTATACGCATTAGTACATCGTCATTGCTATTTGCTTCATTTAATCAAAGGCAGTGATTACAATTTAGTTCCTTCACCTGGTGGGAAATCAATCTAAGCCATGAGTATAGAATTTAACTTGATTTTTTAAAATGCAGAACAATCACATTAATATGTGCAGAGGTGTGACATTTATTTTGCAATCTCCTGGAAAAAGTAGGTCACTTTTCGAATTATCAGTTACAAATATAGTACTCGGAGAAATAAAGCTAAATGTAGACTTGAAATGTTTTTATTTCTTCAAGTTAAAAATTGTATATGCTTTTAAGTCAGAAAGACCAAACTATATTTGTCTTGGCTCATTAAAACTGAAACAGGCCCTTTATAACTTCTTTAGTGCAATAAAATATACATTTGTAAAGATATAATTAGTATTTCACCAAATCAACATGTATTTATGTTAATACCAGCTACTAGCATTAAGTGAAGAGGAAGGCAGTCAATTTCTTCCCTTCAGCATTAATATTCAAAATAGCTTTCAATAGTTAAGAATATCTACTAGTTTATTATTTGCATTCAATTTTGTGTAGTTATATAAAGGCACAACGTGTCAAACATTAGAACAATATAGTTAAACTATAAACACGGTATACTCTAGTATTAAAAAAAAACAATAAGCAATGAAAACACATTTAATATTCCTAAACAGAGAAACTTTAACAACAGTCTTTGCATAATTAAACAGTATATGCAATTGCTAATAATATTAAGGTGAAAAAGAAATATTTTAGGTAAAGACAATATAAAATACAAATAATATTAAACTTAATTCATTATAGGTTCTTCTCCCTCTCACCCTGCCTGTATGAACATTTTGCTTTAAAGGCTTTATTAAACTATTTTGTTTCAGTTGTTTGAGATTGTCCATTCAACATCCATTTCTATCAAATTATCTTTACAAAACCACTTTCCATCACATAAATTACAGCACATTGTTAACTGAGATAAAAAACTTTAAAATGTTTTCTCTTTGAAAAAAAATGACTTTCTTTTTTTTTTTTTTAGACGGAGTCTCACTCTGTGGCCCAGGCTGGAGTGCAGTGCAGTGGCCAGATCTCAGCTCACTGCAAGCTCCGCCTCCCGGGTTCACGCCATTCTCCTGCCTCAGCTTCCTGAGTAGCTGGGACTACAGGCGCCCGCTAGTTTTTTGTATTTTTTAGTAGAGACGGGGTTTCACCGTGTCAGGATGGTCTCGATCTCCTGACCTCGTGGTCCGCCCGTCTCGGCCTCCCAAAGTGCTGGGATCACAGGCTTGAGAAAAAAAATGACTTTCAAGCATATATCTTGGGCATATGCAAATATAGGGTGTTTCCTTATCTCTTGGACAAAAAAGAATGATTAACATATCGTTCATAGTTCTGAAGCTATTTCATGCTGCATTTTGCATGCTGCAAAATAGTTGAGAATATATTTTAGCCATATTATATGAAAATTGTGACCTAGTTGTTCAGTGCTGCAAGATTTATGATTGATGCACCCCCAGGATGAAAAGAGACACATTTTAAATTGTTTATTTTAGATTATTTTTATTTTTATTTTTATTTTTTTCATCTACTTTTGGGCAGTACATTAGTAGGCAGTGTTAGCATGTCATTATCGCATATCAATTTTTGCTTTTTAGAAGAGTTGTTGAAGCTTTTAGTATTAGTTTGCTGCAAAAGTAATAGCCATTGAAAGTAATGGTTTCAATTTGCCATTACTTTCAATGGCAAAAACTTCTATTACTTTTGCACCAACCAATAGAAACGTATTGAAAGACACCCTGAATAAACAAGAGTAAGACAAGGCTGAAAGAGAAGGCATTTTATTCTTTCTCCTTTTTTTTTTTTTTTTTTTTTTTTTTTTTTTTTTTTTTTTTTTTTTTTTTTTTTTTTTTTTTTTTTTTTTTTTTTTGGTAGAGAGAGAGAGGGTCTTCCTCTTTGCCCAGGGCTGGTCTTGAATTCCTGGGCTCAAGTGATCCTCTTGTCTTTGCCTCCCAAATTTCTTTGATTTCAGGTGTGAGTCACATGCCCCACCTATTCTTTCTTCATTGAAATAAAAACTGTCTTTGTATTTGACCAGTATTTTCAAAATGGGCAGAATATATTTTCTCTGAATGAAGAAGAGATGGCATCCTGGCTTTAGAACAACTCCAAATTTCTCTACATTAGAAGAAGACTCAAGCTTCCACTAATTCTCTTTTCATAGGAGTGCACGATATTTAAATTATCAACTTACATAAAGTTGCTATGGATTTTATATGAAGAAAAATTTAGTAAGATGGGGATATGGGGCCTGGCGCGGTGGCTCAAGCCTGTAATCCCAGCACTTTGGGAGGCCGAGACGGGTGGATCACTAGGTCAGGAGATCGAGACCATCCTGCCTGACACGGTGAAACCCCGTCTCTACTAAAAAAAATACAAAAAACTAGCCGGGCAAGGTGGCGGGCGCCTGTAGTCCCAGCTACTCGGGAGGCTGAGGCAGGAGAATGGCGTGAACCTGGGAGGTAGAGCTTGCAGTGAGCTGAGATCCAGCCACTGCACTCCAGCCTGGGCGACAAAGCGAGACTCCGTCTCAAAAACAAACAAACAAACAAACAAACAAAAAAGATGGGGATATGGTTTCTGAGAAAAAATAGAAGTGATGTTTTGGAATGACATTTGGAAAATATCAGGTCTAACTTGTTGATAATTTTAATTACACCTCTCTCCTTTATTCTCTACCTGACTATGTGTGTCTGGCTATGTCTCCATTTAACTCCTGTAATTTCTGCATATTAAAATCTGTCACTATGTAATTTTATATAAAATAATTTATAGGCCGTGCACGGTGGCTCACGCCTGTAATCCCAGCACTTTGGGAGGCCGAGACGGGCGGATCACGAGGTCAGGAGATCGAGACCATCCTGGCTAACACGGTGAAATCCCATCTCTACTAAAAATACAAAAAATTAGCCAGGCGTGGTGGCAGATGCCTGTAGTACCAGCTACTCTGGAGGCTGAGGCAGGAGAATGGCATAAACCCAGGAGGGGCGGGAGCTTGCAGTGAGCCGAGATCGTGCCACTACACTCCAGCCTGGGCAACAAAGTGAGACTCCGTCTCAAAACAAACAAACAAACAAACAAACAAAATTTATAAAGACATTTGTAGAATTTTGAATTGAGGTGTGTACATTAATAAATGTCTTTATTTCTAATTTATGATAGTAAAATGTGTTGTCTCTTTCTGGCACTAAATGTCACTTGATATCAGCATAAGGCCTTCTTGAGTTTATTCCCAGGAGACTTGATACCATGTGTGGTTTCCTTTTCAGATGTGAAGAGCTGGAACTCTGGTTTTTACTTTTCTTTCAATCACACTCCAGTGATCCAATGGCATTTCCTTCTGCAGAGTCACATTTTTTCATCCAGCCTTGTCAAATACTTTTCAGAAGAAATGTTTTGTTCCCTGAGAGTAATTGAAAATTTCAAGGCACATGTTTTCAGATATTGAAGGAGTCATCTCCTGCATCTACAACAGGCAGAAGTTATAATTCATAACATTGGGGTGTTTGAAGGCTGATTTCTTACAGCTGACCTTTTTCAGTTACTTAGTTTTCTTTCAGGCATATCTGAAGTATAATAAACACATTTATTTCAGAGTCTTGGCTTTTATAAAAAGCCTTAAAATAATGCTTGGAAAAATATAACTCAGTATAATAGACTATTTTTATCTCCTGTATTATTCACAGGGGAAATATTCTGTTAAAAATGTATGTAAAAAATCAAGACAATTAATTTTTCTGTTAATAACTATGTTTAGTATCTAAAGCACAAATTTCAGAAATTTCATGAAAAATCAAATGTCTACAAACTTCTATTCAATAAAAATCAAGGTCTTTTAATGTATATTTCTTGCTATAAGTTGGCAAGCTCCCTCACTCATTCAGAAACCTAAATACTTAAACACACGTAGAAGCCCTTTTCTTGTTTGCTCATTTGTAATGTAAATTTTCTTATTTATTTTAAATATCAAATATTTTTATTTTTATATGATACATATCTGGGACATCAAAAAAATACATGAGACAGAGCTTAATTTTGTAAGCCTCTGAAACTGGCCACTCTGCTATATTTTAAAAGCTAATAATATCCTTCTTGTCATCTCAACCACAAATATATATGTATATGTGTTTACACACACACACACACACACACACACACTTACCACATCATCTAGTGGATATTCTGCATTATCATATTCTAATATTTTGGAAACCAATGTGAGCATTTCAATTTTCTGCATGTTCAGGGCTTTTGAACAAAAGCTTTTGATACGCAGGCTAAAGTATGACTAAAGAGTAACCTTAAGTTAGAAAGCTCAGGAGAATGTGTTTATACTGAACAGAACATTTTCTTTCTCTTTCTCCTAAGGGAGAGTAGGAGTAGCTGTACTACTCCCCTACATAACTCAGTATTGAAGCTTCTAGGTTCTGCTACTGTTGTGAAAACCCTTCTCTTGCACATTTAGATGACACGTGCCTTTGTCAATTCACCACATGGAGCAAAATGTTCATGAGTAACAGACACTAATTGCCAAATGTAAATAATTGGTCTGATCTTTGATCTCTCAGCCTTCTATTTCATTACATTATAAAATAAATTATTGGGAAAAGACCCCCAATTCTGCCCATAAACTGGCCCCAAAACTGGCCATAAACAAAATCTCTGCAGCACTGTGACATGCTTGTGGTGGCCTTGACTCCCAAGCTGGATGGTTGTGGGTTTACCAGACTGAGGGCAAGGAACACCTGGTCCACCCAGGGTGGAAAACTGCTTAAGGCATTCTTAAACCACAAACAATAGCGTGAGTGATCTGTGCCTTAAGGACATGCTCCTGCTGCAGGTAACTAGCCAGACCCATCCCTTTATTTCAGCCCATTCCTTTGTTTCCCATAAGGAATATTTTTAGCTAATCTATGATCTATGGAAACAATGCTTATCACTGGCTTGCTGTCAATAAATTTGTGGGTAAATCTCTGTTTGAGGCTCTCAGCTCTGAAGGCTGTGAGACCCCTGATTTCCCATTCCACACTCTATATTTCTGTGTGTGTGTGTCTTTAATTCCTCTAGCGCCGCTGGGTTAGGGTCTCCACAACCGAGCTGGTCTCGGCCAGCAGCGCCCATAAGTGGGGACTCAAACCTGAGTGAAAGGGTTGCTGGAGCAATGGTTGGAGAATGTGGAACTAAACTGGAGGACACCTGAGTACACTTAAGCAATCCCCATGGTGAGTAAGAAGGGGAACGCAGAAGCATCGGGGTAACAATGAGACAAGTGTGGGCTCTGGTTTGTTCCACTTTGGAACCTTTTCATGCTGTTGAGGAGGAGGGAGGAGAGTATAACGAAGTAACAGAGCAGGTTTGCTTGCCAGCTAAAGCTAGAGTGGCAAAGGAGGAAGAGGTTCATCCCTACCCTTCTGCACCCCTTCTTAATTTTGAAGAAAAAGAGTGGTCTGACCCTCTAGATCTTTCTTTTCTGGAGGACACTGGGTGAAAAGCAGTTGCCCCAGTGACTGTTCAAACAGTGCCTCGAGTGACTGCTCTCAGTTCTATTTAGGCAGGACTGAGAGTGGGTAAAGGAAATACTCCATTTCCTGGAGCTTAACTGTGGGAAGCATGGTCATATTAAAAAAGAATGTGGAAAAAATCAGCCAGTCAGACCACCAGATAGGGGAAAAAAGAAAATTGCTGAGCCAGAAATATGTCCAAAATGCAAAAAAAGAAAGCACTGGGCCAATCGGTGTCATTCTAAATTTGATAAAGAAGGGAACCCGATTTTGGTAAACACCATGAGGGGCTCCAAACTGGGGCATTTCTGGCTCAGCCCATTCCCTTGCTCCTGTACAATGTCTGTCCCTCGCCACAGCCTGTAGTGCTGCAGTAGATTTATGCTGCACAAAAGCTGTGAGCCTTCTGCCTGGGGAAACCCCGCAAAAAGTTCCAACAGGGGTCTGTGGACCCTTGCCAGTGGGGATGATAGGATTTCTTCTAGGAAGGTCTAGTTTAAATTTAAAAGGAGTACAAATACATATAGGAGTCACTGATTCAGATTACAATGGGGAAATTCAAATTGTTATATCTACTTCTGTTCCCTGGAAAGCAGAGCCAGGAGAGCATATAGCACAACTCCTGATTATGCCATATGTGGAAATGGGGAAAAGTGAAATTAAACAAACAGGAGGATTTGGAAGCACAAATAAACAAGGCAAAGAAGCTTATTGGGTGAATCAAATTACTGATAAACGCCCTACCTGTGAAATAACTATTCAGGGAAATAAATTTAAAGGTTTGGTAGATCCGGGAGTGGACATTTCAATCATTTCTCTACAGCACTGGTCATCCATATGGCCAATTCAACCTTCTCAATTTAACATAGTTGGGATTGATAAAGCCCCGGAAGTTTATCAAAGTAGTAATATTTTGCATTGTGAAGGGCCCAATGTACAATCTGGGACTATTCCACCAATTATAACTTCTGTACCTATAAATTTATGGGGGAGAGATTTATTACAACAATGGGGAATACAAGTTCTAATTCCAGAGCAATTATACAACCCTCAAAGTCAACATACGATGTGTGAAATGGGGTATGTCCCTGGTATGGGACTAGGAAAAAATTTGCAAGGTTTGAAGGAACCGCTTCAAGCAGAAAGACAAAGTTCCTGCCAAGGTTTGGAATATCATTTTTGGTGGTGGCCCTTGTGAAGCATCCAGAATCTATACCTTTAAAATCGTTAACACACAAGCCAATTTGGATAGAACAATGGCTGTGAAGTAAAGAGAACCTCGAGGCTTTAGAGGAAATAGTTACTGAAGAATTTGAAAGTGGACACATACCTCCAACAATAAATAAATACAGGCATTCAAAACTTCAAATTTGGGGCAAAGGATCTAACTAGATGATTCTCAAAAGATGATATACAAACAAATAACAGGTATATTAAAAAAATTATCAAAGTCACTAATCATCATAAAATATAAATTAAAATCACAACGAACTATCACCACACATCTGTTAAAATGGCTATTATCAGAAAGGCAAAAGCTAAGTGTTGGCAAGAATGTGGAGAAGGGCCTTCCTTCTGGAGGCCTGGCGCGGTGGCTCAGGCCTGTAATCCCAGCACTTTAGGAGGCCGAGATGGGCGGATCACGAGGTCAGGAGATCGAGATCGTCCTGGCTAACAAGGTGAAACCCCATCTCTACTAAAAATTACAAAAAACTAGCCGGGCGAGGTGGCGGACGCCTGTAGTCCCAGCTACTCGGGAGGCTGAGGCAGGAGAATGGCGTGAACCCGGGAGGCAGAGCTTGCAGTGAGCTGAGATCCGGCCACTGAACCCCAGCCTGGATGACAAAGTGAGACTCCGTCTCAAAAAAAAAAAAAAAGATTGTGGAGAAAGGAAACACTTGCACGCTGTTGATAGGAATGTAAATGAGTACAGCCCTTATGGAAAACAATTATAAGGGTTCCTCAAAAAAGTAAAACTTGGACTACAATTTGATCCAGTAATCACACTACTGGGTATACAGGAAATGAAATCAGTATGTCAACGAGATGTCTGCATTCCCATCTTCACTGCAGCATTATTCACAATATCGAAGATATAAAAGCAAACTACTTGTCTATCAACAGATGAATAGATAAAGAAAATGTGGTTTATATACACAATGGGATACTATACAGCCTTTAAAAAGAAGGAATGTTGACATTTGTGACAACATGGGTGAACCTGGAGGGCGTTATAAGATAAATGATCCAGGCACAGAAAGGCAGATACTACATGGCTTCACATATATATGTGGAATCTAAAATGATAAATATGTGAAGCAATGCAAATGTTAGTTTCATTTAGCCATTCCACAATTCACCCATATTTAAAAATAGTATGTTATAAATGATAAATATGAAAAACTTTTCAATTAAAAATGAGTGTGAAAAAATAAAAATTGTAAATTCTAAGAAAGTAACCATATGTAAAATTCAGAATTTTCTATATCTCAGTAAGTCAGTTTTGTAAATTTTGGTTATTCTAACAAATGTATGGTAACATTTTATTGTCACTTTTATATACTTTTTCCTCATGACATATCATGTAGATTATCTTTTCATATGTTTATTTGACATTTTTATACCTTCTTTGGTGAGATGTCTGTAAAGTCTTGTTCCATATTTAAATTGGATCATTTTATCATTGAGTTTTAAGACTTTTTGTAAATATTGAATAGTAGTTGTTTATTAGGTGTCTTTTGAAAACATATTCTACCATTTTATGACTCCTCTCCTTGTTCCCTCGATATTGATTTTTGCAAAGCAGTCTTCCACCTTATCAATTACCAATTTAATGGATTGTGCTTTGGTATTGTATCTAAAATGGCATCACCATACCCACATCATCTAGGTTTTCCCTTCTGTTATCTTCTAAGGAATTTTATGGTTTTGTATTTTACGTATAGTTTATGATTCATTTTGAGTTGGTTTTTAAGAAGGGTTAAAAAAATAAATAAATAAATAACTTTTATTTTAGGTACTGGGGCTACATGTGCAGATTTGTTACATGGGAATATTACGTGATGCTTGGGTTTAAAATATGGATCCCATCACCCAGGTAGTCAACATGTATCCAATAAGTAGGGTTTTTTTTGTTGTTGTTTTTTCTTTTTTTCTTTTTTTTTGAGACAAGAGTCTCGCTCTGTCGCCCAGGCTGGAGTGCAGTGGCGCGATCTCCGCTCACTACAAGCTCCACCTCCCGGGTTCACGCCATTCTCCTGCCTCAGCCTCCGAGTAGCTGGGACTACAGGCGCGCACCACCACGTCCGGCTAATTTTTTGTATTTTTAGTAGAGACGGTGTTTCACCGTGTTAGCCAGGATGGTCTCAATCTCCTGACCTCGTGATCCGCCGGCCTCCGCCTCCCAAAGTGCTGGAATTACAGGTGTGAGCCACCACGCCCAGCATCAATAAGTAGTTTTTAAACTCACCTCCTCCCTCCATCCTCTACAGTAGTCCACAGTGTCTACTGTTCGCATATTTATGTTCACATGTGCTCAATGCTTAGCACCCACTTATCAGTGAGGAAAGGCAGCATTTGCTTTTCTGTTCCTGTGTTAATTTGTTTAGGATTATATAGCCTCCAGTTCCATCCATATTGCTGCAAAGGATATGATTTCATTATTTTTCATGCCATGTAGTATTCCACAGTGTATACATACCACATATTTAAAATTCAATTGGCCATTCATAAGCACCTGGGTTGATTCCGTATTTTTGTTTTAGTGAATAGTGCAGCAATGGACATACAAGCGCATGTGTCTTTTGGGTGGAATTTTTTGTTTGTTTGTTTGTTTGTTTTCAGAATATACCCAGTGATGGGATTACCAGGTCTAATAGTAGCTCTGGTTTAAATTCCTTAAGAAAATTGTAGACTATCCAGACTGCTTTCCACAGTGACTGGACTAATTTACATTCCTACGAACAATGTATAAGTGCTCCTTTTCTCCACAGTCTCACCAACAACATCTGTTGTTGTCGTTGTTTGGAGATGGGGTCTCGCTTTTTTTTTTTTTTTTTTTTTTTTTTGTCCAGGTTGGAATGCAGTGGCATAAATTTGGCTCACTGCAACGAGTGCCTCCTGAATTGAAGCAATTCTCCTGCCTTAGCCTCCCAAGTAGCTGGGATTACAGGCACCCACCGCCATACCTGGTTACTTTTTATATTTTTAGTAAAGTCAGGGTTTCACCATGTTGTATAAGCTAGTCTTGAACTCCTGACCTCAAATGATCCACCCGCTTCAGCCTCCTAAAGTGCTGGGATTACAGGCATGAGCCACCATGCCTGGTCAGTTTTTATAATCGCCATTCTGGCTAATGTGAAATGGTATCCTATTGTGATTTTGATTTGGTTTTCTCTGATTATTAGTGATGCCCAGTATTTTTGAGAACTGCTTGAACTTGAATCTGCCTGTTCATGTCCTTTGCCCATTTTTAAACAAGGTTTATTTATTTATTTGTTTGTTTGTTTGTTTGTTGATTTAAGTTTCTTAGATTCAGGATGTTAGGTCTTTGTGAGATGCATATTTTGTAAATATTTTCTTCCATTCTGCAGGTTATATGTTTGCTTTGTTGTTAATTTCTTTTGTTGTGCAAAACGCTCTGTAGTTTACTTAGATACCACTTGTCTATTTTTAGTTTTGTTGCAATTGCCTTTGGGGACTCAGCCAAAAGGAATGACCAAGTCGCCAAGGGAGAATCCTGGGATGAAGGTCTGGGTCAACATGCACAAATCAATATTTGTGTTTGACCACATGAACAGAATCAAAAGCAAAAACTATATAATCATCTTCATAGACATAGAGAAAGCTTCCAATATGATCAAACATCCCTTCATGCTAAAAACCCTCAACAGGCTAGGCATTGAAGAACCATACCTCAAAATAATAAGAGCCATCTATGACAAACCCATAGCCAACATCATACTGAATGGGCAAAAGCTCAAAACATTATTTTGATAACTGGAACAAGACAAGCTTGCTCATTCTCATCACTCCTACTTAACATAGTACTATAAGTCCTAGTCAGAATAATCAGGCAAGAGACTATGAAGAGTATTGAAAAATCAGGCAAGAAAGTATCACAATTACATATGATGTTCAATGTAGATTTTTTGTAAGTTTTTTAGATCAAATTTATAAAGTTCTCCTTTCTTACTAATTTACACAGAGTTTATATTGTGAATGGGTATTGAGTTGTCATTTGCTTTTTATCTATTAATATGATCATGTGATTTTTTCTTTTCTAATCTTTTGATGTGATTGATTATAATAATTGATTTTCAAATGTTGAACCAGCCTTGCATACATGAGATACTTCTCACTTGATCACGGTATATAATTTTTATATACATTTGTATATTTTATTTGCTAATACTTTGTTGAAGATTTGTTTTATCTGTTCATGAGAGATCCTGGTCTCTAGTTTATGCTTCTTATATTATCTTTATTTTGTTTTGGTGTTAAAATAATGCAGCCCTCATAAAATGAGTTAGAAAATACTACCTCTGTTTGTAGCTTCTGAAAGAGATAGTAGAAATTTGGTATAATTTCTTCATTAAATGTTTGATAGAATTCACCGGTAATCCTAACTGGGCCCAGTTTCTTCTCTTTTGTCAAGTTATTAAATATTGATTCGATTAGTTTAATACATATAGACCTATTCAGATTCTTTATTTCTTCCTGTGAACATTTGGTGGATTGTAGGTTTCAAGGAGTTGGACGATTTTGTCCAGGTTATAACATTTGTGGGAATAAAGTTGTTTATACTATTCCTTCATTATGCTTTTAATGTCCATGGGATCTGTAGAGATTTTCCCTATTTAACTTGTGATACTGGTCATTTTTGTCCTCTCTCTTCTTCCTAGTTTGCTTGGCTACAAGCTTTTCAATTTTGTTGATCTTTTCAAAGAAAGTTTTTGAGGTTTTTTTTAAATTTTTTCTGTTCATTTTCTGTTTTGAATTTTATTGTTTTTTTCTCTATTTCTTTCTTTAATTCTGCTTCCTTTGCATTTGACTTGCTTTTCTCTTTCTAGTTTTCTAAGGTAGAAAGTTAGATTCTTGATTTCAGGTCATTTTTCATTTCTGATATGTGTACTCAATGCTATGCCTCTTCCGCTAAGCCCCGCCACAAATTTAGATAACTTATGTTTTTGTTTTCATTTACTTCAAAATATTTGATAATTTCTCTTGAGATTTCTTCCTTGACCAATGTCTTAATCTCTTCATTTGTTGGAATCTTTCAGCTATCATTTTGTTAGTAATTTAAGTTTTAATTCTATTATATTCTGAGGGCAGACATTGTATAATTTTTAGTCTTTAAATTTGATAAGTTGTATTTTATGGTTCAGAATGTGGTCTATATTGGTGAATGGTCCATGTGACCTTAAAAAGTGCATATTCTGCTGTTGTTGGATAAAATCATCAGACGTTGATTATATCCAGTTGATTTATGGTGTTGAGTTCAGTTATGTTTTTACTAATTTTTGCCTCATGGATCTGTCAATTTCTTAGAGCGGGCTATTAAATTATAAAACTATGGTAGTGGATTCATCTTTTCTTTTTCAAACTTCATCAATTTTTGCATCATATATTGATAATCTGATTTTAGGTGCATATACATGAAGAACTGTTTATCTTCTTGGAAAATTGGCCCTTTTATTGTTATGTAATGTTATTTATCCCTGATAATTTTTTTTCCTTTGAAGTCTGCTCTACCTGAAGGCAGATATTGCTTTTTCCTTTGATTAGTGTTAACCTGGTATACTTTTTCCTCTATTGAATTGGTTTAGTCAACATATAATATGGTCTTGCTTTATGATACATTTTGAAGATGTCTGACTTTCAATTGATTAATCCAGACTATTCAGTTCAAAGCAATTATTTTTTAGCTGGATTGATATCTATCATATTTGTTATTATTTTGTATTTGTTAGACTTATGCTTTTTTTGTTGTTGTTGCTGGAGTTTCTCTCCTGTTGCCTAGGCTTGAGTGCAATGGCGCTATCTCAGCTTACTGCAACCTCTGCCTCCCAGGTTCAAACAATTCTTCTGCCTCAGCCTCCTAAGTAGCTGGGATTACAGGTGCTGGCCACCATGCCCAGCTAATTTTTGTATTTTTGGTAGAGACGGGGTTTTACCATGTTGGCCAGGCTGGTGTCGAACTCCTGACCTCAAGTGATCTCCTCACCTTAGCCTCCTAAAGTGCTGGGATTACAGGCATGAGCCACCATGCCCAGCCTAGTCTTATTCTTTATTTCTATTTTTGTCTTCCACTTTTTCCCCCTTTGTAGTTTAATCAAGTATTTTGTGTGGTTTCATTTTCTGCCCATCCTTAGGATATCAGTTATACGTCTGCTTTTTGTTTGTCTGTTTTTGTGTGTTGTTGTTGAGTCTGCAAAATACATTTACAACGAATCCAAGTTTACTTTCATATAACAATATGTAGCTTTACATGTAATGTGAATACTTTATAAAAACAAAACCATCCTAATTATTCCATCCTGTATCTTTTTTAAGGCTGCATTCATTTCACTTATATATCAGTATACCTATGCATATGTGTGTATGTATATATATAAATAGATATATATACACAATATATATATAATGTCTACACACATACATAATCAAGTGCAGTATTACTGTTATATTTTTAACAAATTTTTATTTGTTCGATCAATTAAGAATAAGGTTAACATTTTTATGTTACTTTTACTGATTCCTTTTTAATAATCTTCTTTTCTTTATGAAATTTAAGTAACTGACCTAAACCATTTTTCTTCTCTCTGAGGAACTTCTTGAAATATTTTATTCAGTGAAAATCTGCTGGCAACAAATTCTCTAAAATTTTGTTTTCCTGAGAAAGTCTTTATTTTTTATTAACTTGTAAGGGAAAATTTTGTAAAGAAGAGAAATTGAGGCTTTTTAAAATTTCAACACTTTAAGTATTTCATTTTACTATCCTCTTGCTTATACAATCTCTAAGGAGAAGTCAAATTTAACTATTATTTTTGGTCCTCTATAGGTAAGATATTGTTTTCCCCGACTTCTTCCAGGTTTTTCTTGTATATTTGATTTTCTGTATTTTGAATATATGCCTAGGTATAGCGCTTTTGCTTTTTGGGTTTGACGTTTATCTTGCTCGATGCTGTCTGAGCTTTCTGGAACTGTGGTTTGTTTTCTAACACAGAACAGGAGGAAATTCTCAGTCCTTATGGATTCAAATAGTCTTCTGTTCCATTCACTCTCTTTTTTTGCTAGTATTCTCATTATGCATATGCTACACCTTTTGTAGTTGTCCACAGTTCTTTGATATTCTATTTTTTTTTCTTTCAAATGTTATCTTTGATTTGTTTGGTTTTAGAGATTTCTATTGGTATATCCGCAAACCCAGAGACTTTTTCCTTAGCCATTTGCAGTTTATTAATCAGCCCTTTGAAAGCATTCTTTATTTCTGTTACTGTTTATTATTATCATCATTATTATTTCTTGCATTTCTTTTTGTTACTTCTCTTGCTGGACTTACTGGTGAAGGGCTTTCTCTACAGTTCAGGAAATATTTTCCTAGCAGGATTTAAGAATTATTACTGACCGATGACTGTTACATCTCTCCATTTCTTTCCTCTTTCCAGTTAGGTTCTTCATACAGTTACTCTAGCCTTGTTGCAAAATTGTCTTTGAGGGTGTGTAGGGGACAGAAAAGTTGCTTTTTTAGTTCCTAAGTTTCTACATGGAGAAACTTCATCAATTCTGATGTAAGTCACAATATTCTGGACTTGAAGCATTATACAATAATTGGATGAGACTTTGGCGGAGTGTTTGAAATGAGTTTGAGTGTATTTTGAGTGCAGTGGATGTGGGAATAATTACAATCAAGATGGTGGGCTGCATTAGATGACATTGCTTTTCCAATTCTTTGTTTTCCCTGAATCTATGACCTTGGTCCTTTGACTTCACAGTACCTCACACTAGAGTAAAGATGGAGTACACTTTCCATCTTTACTATTTATAATTATCAATATTATTACTGACAATAGGCTTGCTATGTGACTTTCTTTAGTCAATGTAATATGAGTAGAAGTGACAGTTTGTAGTATTTTATTTTAGGCTTTAATAGGCATCCTAGTTTTCTTCTTGATCCTCTGGTAATTCTTCCTCTCTATTGTGAGAAAAACTTCATTTTAGATAATGCTTTATTATTCTGGGCACCAGGAGGAAAACACATGATGTAGAGTTGTCCTATTCAGTCCTCAGACTGAATTGCCTTTTTCCCCACTGAGCCACAAATAAAAGAGCAAAAAGTAATGATTGTGGTACACTACTGAGTTTGGTATATAACTCAGTAGTATATATATTGTGGTATATAACTCAGTAGTGTATATATTGTGGTATATAATCTAGTATTGCTATAGGTTTTTAATTAAATACTAGAAATCATATACAAGAAGCTGTAAAAAATCTGGGGGAAGTTACTTTTTTCCAGAGTACCAATCCTCTGATAGTCTATAAAAGTGGGAGGGGAGATCACCTTCATCTAATTAGTAATGAGCTGCGTGGTTATAGTTTTTAGTCCTTATAAGGCTCCATGTGCCTTTGGTTTGCTCTCACTCATCCAGGGGAGCAAACCTAGGGCCAGTAATATATCATAGGGCCCTCTCCAACTTTCTGGGAGTCTAAAGTTTTGTCTCTAAATTAACATAATGTTATACTCAGTAAATTCTGTGGGAACCATTTTAATCAAAGGCAAAGCTGATTACGCAAAGTATTATCTTTTAGTTTTAAAGGTTTTTTATTTGTTTATACTTTTCTCAAAGTTTTTTATGAAAAATTGTACCTTGGGAGTAGCTTCCAAGGTGGCCAAATAGAAACAGTTCTGGTCTACAGCTCCCGGCTAGATCAACGCAGAAGACAGGTGATTTCTGCATTTCCAACTGAGGTATATGGTCCATCTCATTGGGACTGGTTGGACAGTGTGTGCAGCCCACAGAGGGAGAGCCAAAGCAGGTTGGGGCATCGCCTCACCCAGGAAGTGCAGTGGGCCAGAAGATTTCCCCTTCCTAGCCAAGTGTATAAGAGAATGACTGTACCTGGAGGAATATTACACTCCTACCCAAGTATTGCACATTCCCCATGGCCTTCACAACCAACAGGCCAGGAGATGCCCTCCCATGCCTGGCTTAGCGGGTCCCATTCCCACAGAGCCTTGCTTGCTGCTAGCTCAGCAGTCTGAGATCTACCTGGGATGCTGGAACTTGTTGGGGGTAGGGGTCCCCTCCATTACTGAGACTTGAATAGGCAGTTCTATGCTCACAGTGTAAACAAAGCGGCAGGGAAGCTTGAACGGGGCAGAGCCCACTGCAGCTCAGCAATGTCTACTGCCTCTCTACATTCCACCTCTGGGGCAGGGCATATCTGAAGAACAGGCAACAGACAGCTTTTGAAGACTTAAACATCCCAGCCTGACAGCTCAGAAGAGAACAGTTTTTCTCCCAGCATGGCATTTAAGCTCTGATAATGGACAGACTGCCTCCTCAAGTGGGTCCCTGACCCACCTGTAGCCTGACAGGGAAACCACTCCCAGTATGGTCCAATAGGCACCTCATACTGGTGGGTGCCCCTCTGGAATGAAGCTTCCAGAAGAAGGATCAGGCAGTAATATTTGCTCTTCTGCAGCCTCCATTAGTGATACTCAGGCAAACAGGGCCTGGAGTGGACCTCCAGCAAACTCCAACAGAACTGCAGCTGAGGGGCCTGTCTGTTAGAAGGAAAATTAACAAACAGACAGGAATAGCATCAACATCAACATAAAGGACATCCACACCAAAACCCCATCTGTGGGTCACCAACATCAAAGACCAAAAGTAGATAAAACCACAAAAATAGGGAGAAATCAGAACAGAAAGGCTGAAAATTCCAAAAACCGAATGCCTTCTCTCCTCCAAGGGAACACAACTCCTAGCCAGCAAGGGAACAAAACTAGACAGAGAATGACTTTGACAGATGACAGAAGTAGTCTTCAGAAGGTCAGTAATAACAAACTTCTCCAAGCTAAAGGAGCACATTCTAACCCATCACAATGAAGCTAAAACCCTTGAAAAAAAAGTTAAACAAATGGCTAACTTGAATATACAGTGTAGAGAAGAGCTTAAATGACTTGTTGGAGCTGAAAACCACAGTATGAGAACTTTTTGAAGCATGCATAAACTTCAATAGCCAATTCGATCAAGCAGAAGAAAGGATATCAGTGACTGAAGGTGAAATTAATAAAGTGAGAAGACCAGATTAGAGGAAAAAAAGTGAAAACAAATAAACAAAGCCTCCAAGAAATTTGGGACTACATGAAAATACCAAATCTACATTTAATTGGTGTACCCGAAAATGATGGGGAGAATGGAACCAAGTTAGAAAATACTCTTCAGGATATTATCTAGGAGAACTTCCCCAACCTAGAAAGGCAGGCCAACATTCAAATTCAGGGAATACAGAGAACATCACAAAGATATTCCTCAAGAAGAGCAACCCCAAGACACATAATTGTCAGATTCACCAAGGTTGAAATGATGGAAAAAAATGTTAACAGTGGCTAGAGAGAAAGGTTGGGCTACTCATAAAAGGAAGCACATCAGATTAACAGTGGATCTCTCTGCAGAAACCCTACAAGCCAGAAGAGAGTGGTGGCCAATATTCAACATTCTTAAAGAAACGAATTTTCAACCAAGAATCTCATATCCAGCCAAACTAAACTTCTTAAGTGAAGGAGAAATAAAATCCTTTACAGAAAAGCAAATGCTGAGAGAATTTGTCACCACCAGGCCTGCCTTTCAAGAGCTCTTCAAGGAAGTGCTAAACATGGAAAGTAACAACTGGTAACAGTCACTGCAGATACATGCCAAATTGTAAAGTCAATTGATGCTACAAAGAAATTTCATCAATGAATGGGCAAAACAACCAGCTAGCATCATAATGACAGGATCAAATTCACATATAACAATATTAACTTTAAATGTAAATGGGCTAAGTGCCCCTATTAAAAGACACAGACCAGCAAATTGGATAAAGGGTCAAGATCCATTGGTGTGCTGTATTCAGGAGACTGATCTCACTTGCAAAGACACACATAGGCTCAAAATAAAGGGATGGAGGAAGATTTACCAAGCAAATGGAAAGCAAAAAAAGCAGAGGTTGTAAACCTGGTCCCTGATAGAACAGACTTTAAAAAACAAAGATCAAAAGAAACAAAAAACACCATTACATAATGGTAAAGGGGTCAATTCAACAAGAAGAGCTAACTATCCTAAATATATATGTACCCAATACACGAGCACCCAGATTCATAAAGCAAGTTCTTAGAGACATAGAAAGAGACTTAGACTCCCAAGCAATAATAATGGTAGACTTTAACACCCCTCTGTCAATATTAGACAGATCAATTGGACAGAAAATTAACAAGGATATCCATGACTTGAACTCAGCTCTGGATCAAGTGGACCTAATAGACATCTACAGAAATCTCCACTCCAAATCAACAAAGTATATATTCTTCTCAGCACCACATCACACTTATTCTAAAATTGACCACATGATTGGAAGTAAAACACTCCTCAGCAAATGTAAAAGAACAGAAATCACAACAAACTGTCTCTCAGATCACAGTGCCATCAAATTAGAACTCAGGGTTAAGAAAATCACTCAAAACCACACAACTACATGAAAACTGAACAACCTGCTCCTGAATGACTACTGGGTAAATAACGAAATGAAGGCAGAAATAAAGATGTTCTTTGAAACCAATGAGAACAAAAACATAAAGTACCAGAATCTCTGGGACACATTTAAAGCAGTGTGTAGAGGGAAATTTATAGCACTAAATGTTCACAAGAGAAAGTAGGAAACATCTAAAATAGACACCTAACATCACAATTAAAAGAACTAGAGAAGCAAGAGCAAACAAACTCACAAGCTAGGAGAAGACAAGAAATAACTAAGGTCAGAGCAGAACTGTAGAAGATAGAGACACAAAAATCCTTTCAAAAAATCAATGAACCCAGGAGCTAATTTTTTCAAAAGATGAATAAAATAGATAGGTCACTAGCCAGATTAATAAAGAAGTAAAGAGAGAAGAATCAAGTAGATTCAATAAAAAATAATAAAGGGGATATCACTGCTGATCCCAGAGAAATACAAACTACCATCCAAAAATATTATAAACACCTCTGTGCAAATAAACTAGAAAATCTAGAATAAATGGATAAATTCCTAGGCCCATATACCCTCTCAAGACTAAACCAGGAAGAAATTGAATCACTGAATAGACCAATAACATGTTCTGAAATTGAGGGAATAATTAATAGTCTACCTACCAAAAAAAAAGTACAGAACCAGATGGATTCACAGCCAAATTCTACCAGAATTACAAAGAAGAGTTGGTACCATTCCTTCTGAAACTATTCCAATCAATAGAAGGAGACGGAATCCTCCCTAACTCATTTTATGAGGCCAGCATCATCCTGATAGTAAAGCCTGGCAGAGACACAACAAAAAAAGAGAACTTTAGACCAATATCCCTGATGAACACTGATGTGAAAATCCTCAATAAAATACTGGCAAACAGAATCCAGAAGCACATCAAAAAGCTTATCCACCACGATCAAATTGGCTTCATCCCTGGGATGCAAGGCTGATGCAACATATGCAAATCAATAAATGTAATCTATCACATAAACAGAACCAATGACAAAAACCACATGATTATCTCAATAGATGCAGAAAAGACCTTTGACAAAATTCAACAGCCTTTCATGCTAAAAACTCTCAATAAACTATGTATTGATGGAACATATGTCAAAGTAATAAGAGCTATATATGGCAAACCCACAGTCAATATCATACTGAATGGGCAAAAATTGGAAGCATTCTATTTGAAAAGTGGCACAAGACAGGAATATCCTCTCTCACCACTCCTATTCAATATAGTATTGGAAGTTCTGGTCAGGGCAATCAGGCAAAAGAAAGAAATAAAGGGTATTCAATTAGGAAAAGAGGACATCAAATTGTCTCTGTTTGCAGATGACATGATTGTATATTTAGAATACCCCATTTTCTCAGCCCAAAATCTCCTTAAGCTGATAAGAAACTTCAGCAAACTCTCAGGATACAAAATCAATGTGCAAAAATCACAAGCATTCCTATACATCAAGAATAGCCAAACAGAGAGACAAATCATGGGTGGACTCCCATTCACAATTACTACAAAAAGAATAAAATACTTAACAATCCAACTTACAAGGGATGTGAAGGACCTCTTCAAGGAGAACTACAAACCACTGCTCAACAAAATCAAAAAGGACACAAACAAATGGAAGAACATTCCATTCTCATAAATAAAAAGAATCAGTATCGTGAAAATGGCCATATTCCCCAAGGTAATTTATAGATTCAATGCTATCCCCATCAAGCTACCACTGACTTTTTTCAAAGAATTGGAAAAAACTACTTTAATTGGAAAAAACTACTTTAAATTTCATATGGAACCAAAAAAGATCCCCATAGCCAAGACAATCCTAAGGAAAAAGAACAAAGCTGGAGACATCGCACTACCTGACTTCAATATATGCTACAAGGCTACAGTAACCAAAACAGCATGGTAGTGGTACCAAAACAGATATATAGACCAATGGAACAGAACAGAGGCCTCAAAAATAACACCACACATCTACAGCCATCTGATCTTTGATAAACCTGAGAAAAAGAACCAATGGGGGAAAGATTCCCTATTTAATAAATGGTGCTGGGAAAACTGGCTAGCCATATGAAAAAAGCTGAAACTGGATCCATTCCTCACACCTTATACAAAAATTAACTCAAGATGAATTAAAGACTTAAATGTAAGACATAAAACCATAAAAATCCCTTAAAGAAAACCTAGGCAACACTATTCAGGACCTAGGCAAGGGCAAGGACTTAATGACTAAAACATCAAAAGCAATAGCAACAAAAGCTAAAATAGACCAATGGAATCTAATTAAATTAAAGAGCTTCTACACAACAAAATAAACTATCATCAGAGTGAACAGGCAACCTACAGAATGGGAGAAAATTTTGCAGTTTATCTGACAAAGCGTTAATATCCAGAATCTAAAAAGAACTTAAACAAATTTACAAGAAAGAACTAACAACCCCATCAAAAATTGGGCAAAGGATATGAACAGACACTTCTCAAAAGAAGACATTTATGCAGCAAACAGACACATGAAAAAATGCTCATCATCACTGATCAACAGAGGAATGCAAATCAAAACCACAATATGATACCATCTCATGCCAGTTAAAATGGCGATCATTAAAAAGGAAACAACAGATGCTGGAGAGGATGTGGAAAAATAGAAATGCTTTTACACTGTTGGTGGGAGTGTTAACCAGTTCAGCCACTGAGGAAGACAGTGTGGCAATTCCTCAAGGATCCAAAACTAGAAATACCATTTGACCCAGCAATCTCATTACTGGGTATATACTCAAAGGAGTGTAAATCATGCTACTATAAAGACACATGTACACGTATGTTTACTGCGGCACTATTCACAATAGCAAAGACTTGGAACAAAGCCAAATGTCCATCAATAATAGACTGGATAAAGAAAATGTGGCACATATATACCATGGACTACTATGCAGCCATAAAAAAAGGATGAGTTCATGTCCTTTGCAGGGACATAGATGAAATTGGAAACCATCATTCTCAGGAAAATGTCACAAGGAAGGAAAACCAAACACCACATGATTTCACTCATAAGTGGGAGCTGAACAATGGGAACACATGGACACAGGGAGGGGAACATCACACAACTGGGCCTGTTGGGGGGTGGGGGGCTGGGGGAGGGATAGCATTAGGAGAAATACCTAATGTAATTGACGAGTTAATGGGTGCAACAAACCAACAAGATACATTTATACCCGTGTAACAAATCTGCATGTTGTGCACATGTACCCTAGAACTTGAAGTAGAATAAAAAAAGAAAAATTGCACCTTTTACTAGAAACATACAAAGTAATTATTTATTCTCATATCTAATTTAACGGTTTGTGAACATATTGCTTCTATTAAAGTTGGTGCTTTAAGAAATTTGGTTACATCACATTCAAATGTTTAGGAGTATTTATAAAGTTTGTTTACCTTTCTTCAGCTCCTGTTTCCATGAGTTGGCTTGTCACTTTCATATAACCTAAGTATACAATAAAAAGTGAATTTGAGGCCAGGGGCGGGGGCTCACGCCTATTATCCCAGCACTTTGGGAGGCCAAGGCAGGTGGATCACGAGGTTAGGAGTTTGAGACCACCCTGGCCAACATGGTGAAACCCCATCTCTACTTAAAATTCAAAAATTAGCTGGGCGTGGTGTTGGGTGCCTGTAATTCCAGCTACTCAGGAGGCTGAGGCAAGATAATCGTTTGAACCGGGGAGGCAGAGGTTGCAGTGAGGCAAGATTGCACCATTGCACTCCAGCCTGGGCAACAGGACTCTGTCTCAAAAAAAAAAAAGAAGTGAGTTCCAGTCTTACCAGATGGTAAGTGTTCCCACTAATTCTAAAATATATCTGTACTAATGTATCTTTTTAAATCAGAATATACTACCATGCCAAAAAGTGAGTATAATAAAGTTTACATTCAGATTTCCTTTATGACATCAATAGTTTAGGAATGTTTGCAAGTTACTATCTTCATTTCTTAAAGAAAATGAAAATATACAAAGAGATTGTTGTATAGCAGTGGAAATTTTTTGTATTCCTTTTCTCAAATATGTGGCAAGACAAAAGGTACATCATTTAATAATTTAAATTTTTCCTTCAGAACAATATAGATTATTTATCTTATTAAGAATACTGATGGTTATCTTTATTGGTTGTAGTTCTACATGCTATTGCTTAAAAGGCAGGACTTTTGTGTATTGCATTCTTAAGCATTATGTGCATAATAGGATATTACTACACAAATCTCTGTACCAACACTGCAAAGTATTATATTATTACAGTGTTCAATTTACATTTAATTTAATGAGAAACTGTTTTTCCCATTTAACTTCAGTTTCAAATCTAATTTGGTTTTTCTTGAATAGGATATATGCAGAATTTGTTTTTAGTGAAAATGGTAAAATAATTTTATTTTGCTATTCAGCATATTTGATTTCTTTTTTAATTTTTATTCAAAAGACCTAAGAACACATCTTTAAAACCGTAGCTTGACATATCATTTGATATCTAACGTTATGCTTTACTCAAAACCATTATTAAAAAATGTGTTTTGAGGCTAATATATATTTAGCTAAAATTGAAAGTGGAAGTGGAACTCATATGCAATGGCTGAAATGTCAACATTTTTCTCTCTTGGTTACTTCAATTATATGCACAGAGAGGACATCCAATTAATTTTATAGTAATTTTGTTTATTCATACATTTATTAAAACAACTATTGAGCACCATCATGTATAAGGTTAGTTGCAGCTTTGAGAACACTGGATACAAAGAAAATCTGTGTCTTTATGGAGCTTACAATATAGAACTCCTAACTGAACAAAGGTATACAAAATATTTTAATACTTGTTATCCCCTTTGACCAATAATAATCTTATTAATACTCAGTGTACATTTAGATAATTCTGTTTAGCTGATGAAAGCCTAGAGAATTCAGAGAAAGATCTCTGAACTTCCAAAATCAAGCAGCTTAATATAAGTGCATTTTATCCTCCCAACCTATACATAACGTTTTAGCACTCTGCATTCTTCATATTATGGTTCTTCTAACATCTTTCCTTGCTCATCTCTAATCAAAAATATAAGAATGTGATTTTGTTCTCATCAAAGTGTTATTTGTGGGAAATTACATGCATTCAAAAACTGACTCCAAATTTACACAAGATATTAGGACTTTTGACAGTTGTTACGTGTCTGTTCAAAAGTTGTAGTTTGCCAGGAAAGATATCAGTAAGATGTCAGAATAGGAAGGATTGGACTGTTTTCCCTCTCATGGACACACTGATTCAACAAAAATAAAAGCACGAATACATTTCATGAAAAATCCAGAAACTAGTTAGGGTATGAAACAAGTTGTATCAAAGCTGGTAGAAAAATTCACAATACCTCCTTTCCATAATTCGTACCCTTGAAACAGCATCATACCGTCAAGAGAAATCTCATAGATCCTAGCTTCAGTCTGTATTGGAAAAGACTTATATTACACATTCAGTGTTCAAACTTTTCTGGAGTCTTGCCAAAGGACTGGCTTCTGTGTCCCTGATCTTGTAGCACTGATGAGACCCAGCATACCCTACATGTCTGGGGATCACTGAGAATAAAGATGGGAGTTTGAAATAGATGCATGTAGTTGTCATAGCTCCTCCTTTGACTCAACACAGAGATAGAAGAAATAAAACTCAGTTCTCAGTTTCTCTCTAGGGAGGGAATTAGTTGGACCACATATCCAACATTTCAACTATCCTGTCTCTGTCCAAGGGACTGGCTTTTATCTTGCCTGTCTCATATCAATAATGAGAGCCAGTATACTCTAGACTTCCGGTAGTCGCTAGGGACAAATATAGTATTTTAGATTAGCGGGAAAGTTTGAGCGGTTTGGGGAATCTCTCAATGGGCTAATTGATGATGATATTCTGTATGAAGCCAGTTTGTAAAGACAAGGAGAGGTGGCTGTTTGTTTTACATGTGCAGTTACCTACACAAAGAGTGAAGAAAAGTGAAGAAAGAGAGACACATTTCCAAAACAAAGGAATAAAATAAATCTCAAGAAATAGAATCAAATTAAACAGACATATGATTCACCTGACAGTGAATTCAAATTAATTGTCCGTTAAATCTACTTTAGCCTAAACCTATCTCCTTACATATTTAAGTTCAGCTTAAATACTTTTCTGTACATTATCAACTATAACAAGTGGATGTGTAAGCCAGCCATAGCTCACACCTATGCCACTCCCTGAGTTTTGGTCAATCAAATGCTGCCAATTCTTCAAATTATGTTCAAATATGGCAAATGCCAAGCTGTAACCAATCCAGTTGTTGCTGTACCTCACTTGCATTTTCTATATGTCACTTTCCTTTTGCTATCCATAAACCTTCTTCCACCATATGACTATGCTGGAGTCTTTCTGAATCTGCTGTGATTCTGCAAGCAGCCACATTTACAAATGGTTTATTGCTCAATTAAAGTCCTTTAAATTTAATTCAGCTGAAGTTTTTCTTTTAACAGATGGTGTCATAAGTGGGATTCAGGGTAGAGCTTTAACTACCCCCCAGCAGTGCTGAGTAAACAAGCAAGGTACCAGCAATGACACACTTGTGTCCACTGATCTCTAAAGAGCAGCTGGAGATTGTAGGTAAGTTCTCTGTCAGATTTAGGAGATCCATAAATTTGTGTTTTAAACTCTCCAAGTTTCTTTGAGCATATTTCTGAAGCAAACTGGGTTTTGAAGTTGTGACAGAAGTTCGACTGTGTCCAGGATTGAATTTGATCTGGTAATTCACTGGCTTAGATCCAGTTAGAGGCCTTTTACATCTGACTGGGTTAGAAAGAAACTGGCAGTAAGTGGTAATATTGCAGGGGTTGTAAAATGTGGTTATTAAAAATTGACAAGGATCTTTGCATTTACCTCTTTGTTTCATTTTTTTTCTGCATGCTTAGGCAGGAAAAAAAAATCATTGGCTAAGTTAATCAAGGGAACCTGAGAGCAAAGCATTGGCTCTAGATAAAAATTGAATTCTTAATTACTGAAGAACTTATTTCTTTCTGGCTTACACATGCATAAGTGTTAGGCCTGGGAAGCAACAAATGTTACAGAAATGGCAAGACCATACTAAAGATAACTTACAGTGAAACATTCCAAATGAACAACACACTGAAGTTCATTTAAAACAATGAGGGCTCCCAAATTAGTCTCATCTAGAAATGTCTATTGATATGCAGAAGCTACTAAAAAGATTTCCATATTTTCATTTAAAGCACATACACTTTGCTCTGGCCAGAATGGATAATATTATAATTCAGGTTTTTCGTGCAGCTGGTTGGGTGGCAACTTGCAAAATTAAGAGGATTTTGCCTATGGTTCTCTGATTTTCCTTTGTAATGCAGCTTGGTCCCTGGAGCTATGGTGTGGCAAGCAGTGTTGCTCAGGGAAGGGGAACCCAGAAAGCTGGCATGTTAGCAAAAGGGTAAGAATTTCTTACCAGTCAGACTTCTGGCCTCTCTCTCTCTGTGCAAACCAGTTGAATAAGTGGTAAAAATTACTATTTATATTCCCTGTAAAGTTTTGATTAATGGAAAAAAAAAGGGGCTTAAGAGGCTAATCTTGAGCTGTAGCCAATCTTATGGTGTGATTTTTTTTTTTTTTTTTTTGTATGGTTCTATAATAAAGAGGAGTACTTTAGAATAGAACACAAGTTTAGGACCCCATAAGCCCTACTGTTTAAGCTAGCCCAACAGATTGGTCAGTTACAAACTTTGCTGAAGATATGTGAAGAAAAATAAATAAAATAAAAATAAAATAAAATAAACTGTATGAGGTCTTCATCTTGTTTTATGTCCTTGGAAGCCTGACATGTTAAACATATGGCAGTACTTTCATTTGGTCTCCATCATTTTACAGTGGTGGCCCAGGTTCAATCCTGGCTTAGGGAATGAGTACTTTCTGGTTGAGATCTGTGTAACCTTTACCATTTGCGGATTCTCTCCCCCTCCATGAACAACTTCTAGCTTCTCTTCTTAAATCTACCTTTCTCATTTACTTTTAAGATTCTAGATTTTGCCAAAAAACTGCTTATCATCTCTTTGAAAATGCCTTATACACTCATGATTAAGTCATAATCTTAGTTCAGGTTTGTTGGTTTCACTTGTGAGGTTATTTTAGTAAAGTTTAAAAGCCAGAAATATTAGCCACTTGATGTTGCTAAAGTCAGGTAATAACAGATTTAAAAAGGGTATTTTAGAGAGTGCTATGGTTAAAAGTCAGCTGAATTAAAAGCAGATATTCAAGCTCTAATAGCCAGAAACTCCTTGAGAAAAACAGAGGAGGCACCAAAGACCCCATTTTGAGAAAAAAATTCTTGTTTTCCTATTGAAACTTCAGGAATAAGAGGTGGATATATCCATTTCAAAATCTAAAATTAAATATACCTTCAGGGATGGAAAATGGCAGTTATGGGGCAGTACTCAGCTCTTTGCACAGTTAGATCAGAGAAGCATGCTCTTAGTTATCTGGAAAGTATAGCAACATCCTCACCTCCCCCACTAGGAAATAAGACTAACATGGCGGATAGGAGCACAATGGGCTATTGGTTTGGGGTTGCCATGCAATAAAAGGCATGGTAAAATCATTGCACTGTCTTCTCCCATAGCATTCACCTCTTTTTTTGGGGATCTAAGATCTGACATAAAAAGGAACCCTTAGTTTTGGAGATCTGTTATTGCTTTCCAGGTGTGCCTGTTTATTAAGCCCTAGAAACTGCATGTTTTTCTATCCCTCTTTCTCCAAGGACTCCACCCTAAAGTCAGTAATCCAATTAAGAAACTTAAAAACTGGCAAATAAAAAATTCTACAACTACTGGATCTTCTTCTGTCTGTCTATGCAGTTATACATGTGTTGTGTGTGTGATGATTATATAAAAGAGCTCTAATTCATTGTCTTGGGGAAAAATAAACACTTAGAATATTTTGAAAGAAACATGAAAACTATTGCTTTTTAGTTCACATGACTTTAGTAATCTTTAGGAAATAAAAAGTTTTAAAGATTATTGGGAAAAATAAAAACATTTGGTCATAGTTAGGTCAGATATTAGGTTTGCTAAATGCTTTAAGGCCATGTTGGCTTTTGAAAATTTTTCAACTTGACTACTTTACAGATATGTAAGTCCTGAGGATATGTAGATTTACCTGTGCCCCTAGCTATGCTGAAAAGAGACCTTATCTCTCTGTTTCTCTCTGGTACCCTGGGGTTCACACTTAGTACATAATTAAAATGAGTTACCAAAATTAAAAACTGCTAAGAGTTACTATTCTCACTTGTAATTCAGACAATTTAAAAAAAAAACAAAAACAAAAACAAAAAAACAGTTTTACTTCAAAGGTTTGTAAGAAAAGTAAAACGTATTTTTAGTAAAAGATTATAAGAAGGCATGGCCTATGTTTACACCAGTACCTTGCTGTTTTGTTGACTATGGCCTTATAGTATAGTTTGAAGTCTAGTAATGTAATGCTTCAAGATTTGTTCTTTTTGCTTAGTTTTGCTTTGGCTATGCAGGCTCTTTTTTAGTTTCATATACATTTTAGAATTGTTGTTTCTAGTTCTGTAGAAAATGATGGCGGTGTTTTGATGGAAATTGCATTGAATTTGTAGGATGCTTTTGGCAGTATGGTCATTTTCACAATATTGATTCTACCATCCATGAGCATGAGATGTGTTTCCATTTGTTTGTGTCATCTATGTTTTCTTTCGGCAGTGTTTTGTAGTCTTCCTTGTAGAGGTCTTTCACCTTTTTGGTTAGGTATATTCCTAAGGTTTTTGTTATTGTCATTGTTGTTTGCAGCTATTGTAAAAGGGGTGAAGGTTTTTTATTTTATTCTCAGCTTGGTCACTGTGGTGTATAACAAAGCCACTGATTTTTGTACATTTTGTATCCTGAAACTTTTCTGAATTCATTTATTAGTTATAGGAGCTTTTTTGGATGAGTCTTTAGGGTTTTCTACGTATACAATAATATCATCAGCAAACAGCAATCGTTTGACTTCCTTTTTATGGAGATGGATGCCCTTTATTTTTTTCTCTTGTCTGATTGCTCTGGCTAGGACTTCAGCTACTATATTGTGATATATAGAAGTGATGAGAGTGGGCATTCCTATCTTGTTTCAGTTTTCAGAGGGAATGCTTTTAACTTTTCCCTGTTTGGTACTACGTTGGCTGGGGGTTTGTCATAGATGTATTTATTAGATGGAGGTAGGTCCCTTTTGTGCCAATTTTGCTGAGAGTTTTAATCATAAGGGGATGTTGCATTTTGTCAAATGCATTTTCTGTGTCTATTGAGATGATCATGTGATTTTTGTTTTTAATTCTGTTTATGTGGTGTATGACATTTATTAACTTGTGTATGTTAAACCATCCCTGCATCCCTGGCACATAGACAAATGGAAGAGAACAGAAAACCCAGAAATAAACCCAAATACTTATAGCCAAATGATCTTTGACAAAGCAAGTAAAAACATAGAGTGGGGAAAGGACACTGTATTCAACAAATAGTGCTGGGATAATTGGTAAGCCACATGTAGGAGAATGAAACTAGATCTTCATCTCTCACCTTATACAAAAATGAATTCAAGATGGATTAAGGATTTAAATATAAGATTTGACTCTATAAAAATTCTAGAAGATAACATTGAATAAACATTGGCTTCTAGACATTGGCTTAGGCAAAGACTTCATGACCAAGAAATCAAAAACAAATAAAACAAAAAGATAAATAGGTGGGACTTAATTAAACTAATAAGCTTCTGAAAAGTGAAAGGAATGGTTAGCAGAGTAAACAGACAACTGCTAGAGTGGGAGAAAGTCTTCACAATCTATACATTCAACAAAGGACTCATATGCAGAATCTACAAGGACCTCAAACAAATTAGCAAGAAAAAAAATAAACAATCCCATCCAAAAGTGGGCTAAGGACATGAATAGATAATTCTCAAAAGAAGATGTACTGCTGATAAAGACATACTTGAGACTGGGCAATTTACAAAAGATAAAGATTTATTGGGCTTACAGTTCCATATGGCTGAGGAGGCCTCACGATCATGAGAGAAGGTGAAAGGCAAGGAGGAGCAAGTCATAGCTTACATGGATGGCAGCAGGCAAAGGGAGAACTTTTGAAGGGAACTCCCATTTTTAAAACCATTAGATCTTGTGAGACATATTCACTATCATGAGAACAGCACAGGAAAGACCCACCTCCATAATTCAATCACCTCCCACTGGGTTCCTTCCACAACATGTGGGAATTGCGGGAGTTACAATTCAGAATGAGATTTGGGTAGAACACAGCCAAACCATAACATTCTGCCCTTGGCCCCTCCCAAATCTCATGTCCTCACATTTCAAAATCATCATGCCTTCCCAACAGTCCCCCAAAGTCTTAGCTCATTTCAGCAGTAACTCTGAAGTCCACAGTCCAATGTCTTATCAGAGACAAGGCAAGTACTTTCCACCTATGAGCCTGTAAAATCAAAAGCAAGTTAGTTACTTCCTAGATACAATGGGGATACAGGCATTGGGTCAATATAGCCATTCCAAATGGAAGAAATTGGCCAAAACAAAGGGGCTACACAGACCATGCCACTCCAAAATCCAGCAGGTCATTCAAATCTTAAAGCTCCAAAATGATCTCCTTTGAGTCCAAGTCTCACATAGGGGTCAGGTTAATGCAAGTGGTGGGTTCCCATTGTCTTGGGCAGCTCTGCCCCTACAGCTCTGCAGGGTACAGTCCCCCTCCTGGATGCTTTCACAGGCTAGTGTGGAGAGTCTGTGGCTTTTTCAGGCACACAGTGCAAGCTGTAGGTGGACCTACCATTCTGGGGTCTGGAGGATGGTGGACCCCTTCTCACAACTCCATGGGTGGTACTCCAGTAGGGACTCTGTGTGGGAGCTCCAACCCCACATTTCCCTTCTGCATTGCTCTAGCAGAGGTTCTCCATGAAGGCCCCAGCTCTGCAGTAAACTTCTGCCTGGGCATCCAGGCATTTCCATACATCTTCTGAAATCCAGGTGGAGGTTTCCAAACCCCTTTTCTTAACTTCTGTGCACTTGTAATCTCAACACCATGTGGAAGCTGCCAAGGCTTGGGGCTTCCACAATCTGAAGACATGCCCAAGCTGTACGATGGCTCTTTTCAGCCACAGCTGACAGCTGGGGCACAGGGCACCAAGTCCCTAGTCTGCACACAGCGTAGGGTCCCTTGACCTGACCCACGAAAATATGTTTTCTTTCTAGGCCTTCAGGCCTGTGATGGAAAGAACTACCATGAAGATCTCTGACATGCCCTGGAGACATTTTCCACATTGTCTTGAGGATTAACATTTGGCTCTTCATTACTTATGCAAGTTTCTGCAGCCAGCTTGAATTTCCCCTCAGAAAATGGGATTTTCTTTCCTATTGTATTGTCAGGCTGAACACTTTTTAAACTCTTGTGCTCTACTTCTCTTATGAAACTGAATGCCTTTAACAGTACCCAAGTCACCTCTTGAATGCTTTGCTGCTTAGAAATTTCTTCCACCAGTTACCCTAAATTATTTCCCTGAAGTTCAAAGTTACACAAATCTCTAGGGCAGGGTCAAAATGCCACCAGTCTCTTTGCTAAAACATAACAAGAGTCACTTTGTTCCAGTTCCCAACAAGTTCCTCATCTCCATCTGAGACCACCTCAGTCTGGACCTTATTGTTCATATCACTATCCACACTTTTGTCAAAGCCATTCTCTAAGAAGAGAATCAAAGTCAAAGTCTCCAGGAAGTTCCAAATTTTCCCACATTTTCCTGTCTTCTTCTGAGCCCTCCAGACTGTTCCAACCTCTGACTGTTACCTAGTTCCAAAGTCACTTTCACATTTTCAGGTATCTTTTCAGCAACACTTCACTCCCAGTACCGATTTATTATATAAGTCTGTTTTTGCCCTGCTGATAAAGACATACTCAAGACCCCACAATTTCCAAAATAAAAAATTTATCAAATTTATAATTTGATGTCCTAGAGAGGCCTCACAATCATGGTGGAAGGTGAAAGGCAAGGAGGAATAAGTCACATCTTACATGGATAATGGCAGGCAAAGAGAGAGCTTGTGCAGGGAACTCTCAGTTTTTTATATTTTATTATTATTATTTTTTATGAGACAGAGTCTTGCTCTGTCGCCCAGGCTGAAATGCAGTGGTGCCATCTCGGCTCACTGGAAGCTCCGCCTCCCAGGTTCATGCCATTCTCCTGCCTCAGCCTCCCGAGTACCTGGAACTACACGTGCCCGCCACCATGCCAGGCGAGTTTTTTGTGTTTTTATTAGAGACGGGATTTCACCATTATAGCCAGGGGAACACGCAGTTTAAAACCATCAGATTGGCTGGGTGCGGTGTCTCACATCTCTAATCCAAGCACTTTGGGAGGAAGAGGCGGACGGATCACGAGGTCAGGAGATCAAGACCATCCTTGCTAATATGGTGAAACCCCTTCTCTACTAAAAATACAAAAAAAATTAGCCAGGCATGGTGGCGGGCACCTGTAATCTCAGTTATTCATGAGGCTGAGGCAGGAGAATGGTGTGAACCCAGGAGGCAGAACTTGCAGTGAGCCGAGATTGCACCACTGCACTCCAGCCTAGGTGACAGAGCAAGACTCCTTCTCAAAAAATAAAAATAAAAAAAAAATAATAAAAATAAAAATAAAAATAACCTATCAGATCTTGTGAGGCATATTCACTATAATGAAAACAGCACAGGAAACACCCAGTCCCATAATTCAATTACCTCCTAGTGGGTTCCTACCACAACACATGGGAATTGTGGGAGTTACAATTCAAGATGCGATTTCGGTGGGGACATAGCAAAACCATATCAGAAGATATACAAATGACCAAAAAACATGTGAAAGAAATGCTCAACATCACTAATGATGAAAGAAATGAAAATCAAAAGCGTGATGCAATACCACCTTACTCCTGCAAGAATGGCCATAATCAAAAAATAATAGATATTGGCATGTATGCACTGAAAAGGGAACATTTCTACACCGCTAGTGTGAATGTAAGCTAGTACAATCATTATGAAAACCAGGTTGGGTGTGGTGGCTCATGCCCTTAATTCCAGCACTTTGGGAGGCCGAGGCAGGCAGATCAAGAGGTCAGGAGTTCGAGACCAGACTTGCCAACAAGGTGAAAACCCATCTCTACTAAAAAATACAAAAATTACCTGGGCGTGGTGGTGGGCACCTGTAATTTCAGCTACTCAGGAAGCTGAGGCAGGATAATTGTTTTAACCCGGGAGGCAGAGATTGCAGTGAGCTGATATTGCGCTACTGCACTCCAGCCCAGGAAACAGGGCGAGAAATAAAGAAAGAAAGAAAAGAAAGAAAAGAGAGAAAGAAAGATAGAGAGAAAGAGAGAAATAGAGACAGAGAAAGAAAGAACGAACTAAAAGTAGAACAACCAGTTTTAGAAATTCCACTACGGCATATTTACCCAGAGAAAAAGAAGTCATTCTATGAAAAAGATACTTGTACATGCATGTTTATAGCAGCACAGTTTTCATTTGCAAAAATATGGAACCAGCCTACATGTCCATCAATCCACGAGTGGATAAAGAAATTGTGGTGTATATCTAAGACAGAATACTACTCAGCCATAAAAAGGAAATAATTAATAGCATTTGCAGCAACCTGGATGGAACTGGAGACTATTATTTAAGTGAAGTAGCTTAGGGATGGAAATCCAAACATTGTATGCTCTCACTCATAAGTAGGAGCTAAGCTATGAGGATGCAAAGGCAGAAGAATGATACAATTGACCTTGGGGACTGGGGGGGAAAGGTGGAATGCACGTGAGGAATAAAAGACTACAAATTGGCTTCAGTATAGATTGTTTGGGTGAGGAGTGCACCAAAATTTGATAAATCACCACTAGAGAACTTACTCATGTAATCAAATACCACCTGTTCTCCAAAAACCTATGAAAACTAAAAAAAAAAAAAAAAAAAAATTCAAAAGGAAGCCATGGGCATAAAAATTGTTTTTTAAGAATTGTTTTAAACTAGATAAGATAAAGCTAAAAGTTTAAACAAGTTGTGAAATGTTTGTAAAAAATTAATCTTGTAGAAGAAATTCTTTGTGTGAACATAGTATCTAAATTTAAAAGGGTATTTTTCTGTTTTTCCATAAATTGAACGTTGGAAAGAAAGCACAATAAGGTTTTGTTAAAGAACTGATTGGCTCTTTAATAAAATTTGTAAAGGGTATAAAAGGTTTATGAGAATCTCACCTTAGGGTCAAACTGATTAAGAGTGAATCAATTTTTCTATGAGGTTTTATTAAAACTTGCAGTTTACATTAATAGCAGACTAATGCAAGGGTGAAATTTGGCTTTCTCTCTTGAACAAGATTTTCATGTAATATTAAAAGATAATGAAAGATTTTTGTTTGCCTTTTGAATAAAATGCAGGGAAAAATGGGGGAAAGACAAGAGATAAATTGTTTACAAAGCTAAGTCCTTCCTCTATCAACAAATAAAGGTTTTTGCGTTTTTACAATTTTTGAGTTGGCATTTTGGCTAAATGAATGACTTATGCAAATAGAACCTGGAATTCTACTTCATAATATCAAGTGTTATAAAATTTTAACATATTTGATAAACTTCCCAAAATTAAATTTCAGCTTCAAAATTACATTTTCTGATCTTTACCTTTTAGATGCTACAGGGGGCCCAGGAAGCATCCAAAAGAGAGGTAAACAGCATCATCTGACATATGAAGTTACATGGGAAGCATTGTCAAAATAAAAAAGAAATAGGCTGGGCATGGTGGCTCATGCCTGTAATCCCAGCACTTTGGGAGGCCAAGGTGTTAAGATCACGAGGTGAGGAGATCGAGACCATCCTGACTAACACTGTGAAACCCCTTCTCTACGAAAAATACAAAAAAAATATTAGCCGGGCGTGGTGGCAGGCGCCTGTAGTCCCAGCTACTCAGGAGGCTGAGGCAGGAGAATGGCGTGCACATGGGAAGCGGAGCTTGCAGTGAGCCGAGATCGCACCACTGCACTCCAGCATGGGTGACAGAGCAAGACTCTGTCTCAAAAAAAAAAAAAAAAAAAAAAAAAAAGAAAAGAAAAAGAAATTATGTTTAACATTCTTTAGGTTATATTTTAGTGTATGTCATCAATATGTTCCAAAATTGTATGGGATTTCTAAAATTCTAATATGTTGAAGTATATGCTCTCAATCATTATGATGGTTATTAAGTTACTGTAAACCAGAGTAAAAATTAAATTTTCTTGTCAATTGTGTTCTTAACTATGGCTATTTAAAGTCATTTCCACAGTTATAAAGCTAATTCACTTTCTGAAAACTTCACACAGGTGGAAAAATCCTAGAATATGGTTTAATTCAGTAGCTTCATGAAAGTATGGAAATGACCCTGAAAAGCACTCTTGAATACAGGTTTCTGGTAACTCGAGAATCATATTATTAGGGCTAGGTAAGAATTCCTGGAACTTTAATAAAAAAGACTGACTGGGTTATAAAATTGCTAACTCAAGTAGAACAAAAATTAATTGAATACCAAGAAAATACTTTGCCAGATTTCCATGCCAAATCAGCCAATACTGAAATTGTTTAGATATACAATCTGAATGAACTCCACAGCCTAAGTCAAATTACCTATGAAAACTCATCAATTTACAGTGCTATTCCCCTAAATTGGAAAAACAGCTGGTATTCAATAGGGCATAAGTCCAATGTTAAGTGTGGACTCATGGAGAACCAGGACGGCCACCTTGTCCTTCCTGAGTCCTTAAAGCTTTTGTTGAAAGTTCCACATTGCAAAACTCATCTTGGAACCGATAAAATGATGTAAATTAAATATACTGGTGTGGCAACATGTATTGCTAAAATAGTTTATGACCAATGTTCAGTTGTCACTAAACATTGCCAAAATGCGTATTTTGACAAACGACAAACCTGTAATTCTGGGAAAACAATAAAAACTTCAAGTACATTTGTCTACCTAATGGGCCATTTAAATATTTGTAGAGGGATTTCATTCAATTTTCATTTTCACTGCATTATTTTTTCAGTCATATAAAAGCTTTCCCATGCAAGAGGGCTGATGTTATAACACTAAATTATTATGCCACAGTGTATGTTCACCAGGTAAAGAAAACTTTTTATGATTTACTGAGGATAATCAACCCCTTCACAATCTAGAACCCGAAGATTGGATCTTCTAAGAACATCAGAGAAAGAATCTAGAACCTAAAGATTGGATCTTCTGAGAACATCCGAGAAAGATGGACCTTGCTATCCACACTGCAACAAAACTTTGTGATCTTGAACCTTAGGTTCATGATCTCACAAATGAAAAGACTCCCTCCACACTCTTGGAACTGTACACCAACTGAAACCCTTAAGGTAAAGTTAAGCAGGAAAATTTCTCCCCAGAAGAAAATGGCATTCTAGATGTAAACAGCTTTTCTCAAGATCACAGATCAAGACTTCTCTACTATCATAAGACTCTTATCTTTCAGTATTTTTCCCTCATGTATGCCTCTCTGAACAATAGAAATGAAAAAGTGGTCTGTTGTGTGCAATAAAGGGGTATACATTTTTTCATAAAGAATTTTGCAGCCAGCCTTAAACATGGAGAACTTTAAACTTTGATAGATAAAGATGAAAGCCTAATGTAGGTAAGAATATTAATGGTTCATATGTTGCCTCATAATCAGTCAGAAACACAACACTGGTTCACGCCTCTTAACCTACATCATGGATTAAAGAGTACATTGCTAGAAGGCCTTCACTTTTCTAGAAGGCCATCATTTGCTATGTCCTTTTTCCATAGTTCGGAGTAAAAGAAGCAATGATTGGAAATGTATCCCTCATGATAGGCTCTATAGCAGATTTTACTGTAAAAGCTATACTTAAACAACAGACTTTAAATCCTCTTGTAAATATTTTGCTAAATAGTAGAATTGCTCTAGATTACTTACTGGCTAAACAAAAATATCTGTGTAGCTGCTGGCACTTATGTCCTCCAGAGAAAACATCGGATATTATAGAGATACAGTTGTAGGGGATTAACAAAAAGACCACTTCGTTAAGCAAGTCAACTCTTTATCTAGTTTGTTCTTTGATGTATTTATTTGAGATGGTTTGGTTTATGGAGACCTTGGGTAAGTAGCATACTCTAACCTCTTGGTATTATCCTTCTGATAGTCATAATAATAGTCTCCCTGGTGTGCTGATTCTCTCAAAGGTTTTAAATGTTTGAATGCAGATATCTGTAGAATGTTAAACGGTCTTTCTTCAACTGGAATGACAAGAACTGAAAGAAATGTGTGACATGAGGACACTATAACCTATTAATGAGGTGCTGAGACTGGAAACCCAAAATGATGGTAACTGAGAGTGGCGCTAAGGCCCTAAATTTTGGTCATGCTCTCATCTAAGTGAGAACATGACCAAAAAGGGGGAATTTTTAGAACAAAATTATGAGAGGCCATTGTTTGGACTGAGCTCACACACTAAGCTCCAACAGACCAAACCACACTCAAATGAAGTTGCTCATGCTAAATGTGACATAATCAAACTAAGACTTTATGGAAATACATAGATCCTAGAAGAGACTAGGTTTTCTTTTTCTTCTGTAATCAGGACATTTCAGCATAGAGATACCCTCTAGTTAGTCTTTGTTCCCTCCGTGCAAAACCCATTGTTCTACTGTTTCCCAGTGGGTTTCAAGATAAAGCACATTTAAGATTACAGTAATGATATGGATGTTTTATGTTTTGGTAAATCTTTCAAAATTGAGAAAATGGGCAAACGTGGGGAACTGTTAAATCTAGTTTAGCTTAAAGCTGGCTTCTTATGTAATTAAGTTCAGCCTAAAGGTTTTACTGTACATTATAAACTGTAACAAGTAGAGGTGTAAACCAACCCTAGTCCACAACTGTGCGAGTCATTGAGTTTTGGCCAATCAAATGTAGCCAACGCTTCAAAACATGCTCAAATAAGGCAAATGCTGAGCTGAAAAGAATCCAGTTGTTTCTATACCTCACTTGTGTTTCCTGTATGTCACTTTTCTTTTGCTGTCCATAAATCTTCTACCACGTGGCTGTGCTGGAGTCTCTCTGAAATTGCTGTGATTCTGGGGGCTGCCTGATTTGCAAATTGTGCATTGCTCAATTAAACTTATTTAAATTTAATTCAGCTGATTTTTTTTTTTTAACACATCATAAAGATTCTCAATCAGGTGAGGTCAAGAGAACAATATGTTAACAAAGTTAAAATTTCAATATGGAGCTTAAATCTATCAAAAAGTACAAAATGGAAATCTTCTGAAAAATATAATAGCTGGACTAAAAAGATTATACAGGAGTTCAACAGCAGATTAGATCAAACAGAAAATGGATTAGTGGGCTTGAATTCAAATCATTAGAAATTATCCACTTAAAGGAGAAAACAAGAAAAAAATTAAAAAGTGTGAAGAAAACTTAACTTATCAGACACCATGAAGTAGACCAACATATTTACTATGAACATCTGAGAAGGAGGAGATAAAAGGGGGTATTAAGATTATTCAAGAAATAATGTCTGATAACTACCCAACACAGAAAAAAAGTTGGATATCAAAATACAGGGAACTCGATGGATCCCAAATAAGATGAACTCCCTAAAATTTATACTAAGCCATATTTTAATCAAGTTATCAGAAGTCAAAGTAAAAGCCAATTTTGAAAACAGCTGAGAAAAGCAACTTGGCACTTACAAAGCAAAATTCATAATACTATTAGTGGATTTCTCAGCAGAATTTACAGGTCAGAGGGAGTGAGATGAGATATTCAAAGTCCTGAAATTAAAAACAAGCAAGCAAGCAAATAAACACCTAAGAATACTATACCAAAAAAAAAAAAAAAAAAACTCTCCAAAAGTCAAGGAGAGGTACATACTTTTGAAGACAAACAAAAGCTGTGGGAGTTCAATTTGAAATGATGCTAAGTAGCAATACAAAAGCATATAAAATTATAAAATTCACTAGTAAAGAGAAACATATAGATAAGTGCAGTATGTTATAACACATGATGGTAGGGGTTTAAATAACTTTTAATTTTAAAACTATAACTATTTAAAGTACGTAAACAGACACAAAATTTGAAAAGTTCTAAATCGTCACAGAAAACTAATGTTTTATTTAGTCACTTCAAAAGTAATAACATAGTAAAAGTATAGGTTAATGACATGTGATTGGGGTTATTATCAGCTTAAAATAGACTATTAAAAACATTTTAGGCTAACATTATGGTAACTACAAAAAATTCCTAGAGTTTAAAAAAGACAAAGAAAAAAGAATAAAACTTTATGACCATTAAAAATTAAAAAAATCAGGAAAGACGACAGCAAGTGAGAAAGAGAGGACCACAATAACTACAAGACAGAAAATAATTATCAAAATTGCAATAATGAGATTCCACCTATCAACAATTGCTTTAAATTTAAATGAATAAAACTCAGCACTCAAAAGACTTAATGCAGCTCAAAGCGTAGAAAATCAAATCAAACTATAGGCTTTCTAGAAGAGATTCACTTTAGCTTTAAGGACACAGATAGGGAGAAAGTTAAGGAATGGAGTTAGATACTCCATGAAAATAATAACCAAAACAGAGCAGGAAGAGATATACTTTTATTTCTCAAATTAGGAATTAACTCAAAAATTATAACAAAAGACAAAGAAAGTCATTCTTTGATTAAAAATGATGAAAGATACGATGAAAGTTTCAGTTCAACAGGAACATAAAACAATTATAAGCATATATGGACTAAACATCAGAGCACCAAAACATATAAAGCCATCATCTGCAAAACTTGAGGGAGAGTTAGACAGCAATGTAATAATAGTAGGAGACTTCAACATTCCACTTTCATTAATGGATAGAATATTCAGTCATAATATCCATGAGAAAACTGGATTTAAACAATATTATCAACCAAGTGAACTTAAAAAAATTTCTACAAACATTCCATGCAACAACATATTCTTCTGAAGTGCACATAAACCTGTCTTAATTTGTAGGTCATAAAACAAGTCTTAACACATTAAAAAAATTAAAACCAGTCAAAGTATTATTATTGATCACAAGGTGTTAAAACTAGAAATCAATGGCAGAAGCAGAGTGGGAAAATTTACAAATATGTGGAAAACACAAACAACAACCACTATGTCAAAGAAGAAATTCATAAGGTAATTAGAAATTACACTGAGATAAACAAAAATAAAAACACATTACATACTGTACTTAAGATAAAGCAAAGCAGTACTAAGAGACAAGTTTACTACGACAACACCACCATTAAAAAAGAGGAAAGATCACAAGTACATAACTTCATACCTCAAGAAGATAGAAAAGAAGAACAAGATAAGCCCAAAGTTAGCAAAAGGAAGGACATAACAGATTGAGCAGAAATAAATAAAACAGAAAATAGAAAACAAATCTAAAAAAATGGAACTAAGAGTTGACTTTTTGAAAAGATAAAGCCAACAAACTTTTAGCTGAAGTGATGAACAGAGAGAAGACTTCAATAAATAAAATCAGAAATGAAAGAGGAAGTGATACAAGCGTGATGACACAGAAAGGAAACAGATCAAAAGAGATTACTATAATTAATTATGGATAACTTAGAAGATATGGATAAATTCCTAGCATCATAAGACCTACCAAGACTGAATCATAAAAAAGTAGAAAATCAGAAATGACCTATAACTAATAACGGGATTTAATCAATCATCCAAACCTCCCAACAAAGAAAACTTTAGAACTAAATGGCTTCATGCAAGGTTAGTTCATCACAAAAATCAAATAATATGATTTATCATATTAACAGGATTATGAATAAAATGATCATGAGTTTTTAAATGATCGTATTTATGAAAGGATAAACACGACCATCTCAATAGGTAGAGAAAAGGCATTTGACAAAACTTAACACTTTTTCATAATAAAAACTGTCAGCAAACTAGGTATAAAAGGACATTAACTCAACAAAATAAAGGCCATAAATGAAAAGTCCACAACTAACATTATACTAATTAGTGAAAAACTGAAAGGTTTTTCTCTATTATCCAAAATAAGGCAAAGATGCCCATTATCATCACTTATATTAAAGATGGTACTCAAAGCCTTAGACAGAGCAATTAGTCAAGAAAGAAAAATAGAAGACATCCAAATCAGAAAGAAAGGAATAAAATTGTCTCATCTTTGTGTACATCTTGTATATCAAGAAAACCCAACATAAGCCCCTACACACACACAGTTGTTGGAAGTAAAAAACAAATTGAGTAAAGTTGCAGGATGTAAAAGCAACAAATAAAATCACTTTTATTATTATACACTATTAATGAACTATCTAAAAATAAAATTTTAAAAAATCTTATTTATACCATAAAAAAATTAGGAATAAGTTAACCAAGGAAGTGAAAGACTTGTACACTAAAACTACAAAACATTGATGACAAAAATGTAAAAGACATAATAAAAGCAAACACATACCATGTTCATAGCTTGGAAGAATTAATTTTGTTAAAATGAACAATGCTAGAGTCATTACCCTTCCTGATTTAAAATCATATTACAAAGCTATCATAATCAAAACAGTATGATACTAGCATAAAAACAGACATGTAGAGCAAAGGAACAGAATGGACAGCTCAGAAATTAACCTGTGCAAATAGGGTCAACTCATTGATTACACAATGAGGAAAGGGTGGTCTATTGTATAAGTGGTGTGGGGAAAACTATACATTCATATAAATATAGGGAATTGTATCATCATATTATACCATATAAAAACCAACTCCAATGATTAGACTTAAATATAAGAACTGAAACCATAAAACTCATAGAAGGAGACTTAGAGGAAAAAGCTTTGACATTTGTACCTGCAATGATTTTTTGAATATGACTAAAACCATAGGCAACAAAAGCTGAAAAATTGACAGGCGGGACCACATGAAACTGAAAAACTTTTGTGAAGCAAAAAAAAAAAAAAAAAAAAAAAAACAAAAAAAGCAATTAGGGCAAAAAGACACTCTGTGAAAAAGAAAATATTTGCAAATCAGTATCTGATAAGGCATTGATATTCAAAACATGCCTGCAATGCAATATCACTTAAAGAAAACTTCACTTAAAAATAACTTCATTAGAATATGGGATAGGACTTATTTAAATATTTCTCCAAACATAATATACAAATGATCAACAGGTAGACATAAAGGTACTCAGCATATCTAATCATCAGGAAAATGCAAATCCACAATTTGATACGAAAACATACTTTGTTGGATGGCTATTATATAAAACAAAACAAAAAGATAACAAGTGTTTTTGAGACTAAAGATAAAAGAGGATCCTAGTGCACCATTGGTGGGAATGTAAGTTGCTACTGTCATTACGAAAATCAGTGTACAGGTTACCTTTAAAAATTAAAAATAGCAATCACACCTCTGGATCTATTTTCAAGGAAGTTGAAATTAGGATCTCAAAGAGATATCTGTATTCCGATGTAGAATTCAGCATTATTCCCAATAATCAAGTTATGTAAAGTACCTAAATTTCCTTCAGTGGTTGAATGAATAAAGAAATTGTGGCATATGCCTACAATGGAACATTATTCAGCCTTAAAAATAAAAAAATAAAAATAACAAAAACATTTGTGACAACATGGATAGAGATGAAGGGCATCATGTTAAGAGAAATAAACCAGACACAGAAAGACAACTATTGTATGATTTCATTTTTATGTAGAATCGAAAATATTTAACTAATAGAAATTATAGAATGCTAGTTGCCAAGGATTGGTGAGAGACAGAATAGAGAAGTGATTATTAAAAGATACAAACTTCAAGCTATGCAAGATGAATAAATTCTGATATCCACTATATAGCACAGTACCTGTAGCTAACAGTACTCTAGTGTATACTTGAAATTGCTGGTCGGGTGCAGTGGCTCACGCCTGCAATCCCAGTACTTTGGGAGGTCGAGGCGGGCGGATCACGAGGTCAGGAGATTGAGACCATTCTGGCTAACATGGTGAAACCCCGTCTCTACTAAAAAAAAAAAAAAATACACAAAATTAGTTGGGTGTGGGGGTGGGCACCTGTAGTCCCAGTTACTCTGGAGGCTGAGGCAGGAGAATGGCTAGAACCTGGGAGAATGGCTAGAACCTGCTAGAATGGCGGAGCTTGCAGTTAGTCGAGATTGCGCCAATATACTCCCTCTGAGCAACAGAGTGAGACTCCGCCTGAAAGAAAGAAAGAAAGAAAGAAAGAAAGAAAGAAAGAAAGAAAGAAAGAAAGAAAGAAAGAAAGAAAGAAAGAAAGAAAGAAAGAAAGAAAGAAAGAAAGAAAGAAAGAAAGAAAGAGAAAGAGAAATTACTTAGAGGATAGACCCTATGCTAAGTGATTTTACTGAAAAAAAAAAAAAAAAAAGGAAGAGAATAAAAAAACATAAAATAAAACAAAACAATAATAGTAAAGGAGGCAGGAGGAAACTTTGGGAGGTGATAGACATGTATATGACCATGATGGTGATGATGATTTCATGGTTCTATTTATCCCCAAATTCATCAAGAAATATTCATCAAATATGTAGAGCTTTTCACTTGTCAATCATATCTAAAAATTTTTGATATTTCTAACATTGTAATAACCATGCTTATTCCATGCTAAGAACACAATATTTAATTATTTCAATCCCCCTGTGAACTAGGGGTTCTGTCTATTTTACAGATTAAAAAAGTTAGGCACAATGCCCAAACTGGTGAAGGTGGCAATTTGAACTCGGGTAGTCTGACTTCTGAGAGACAGATTTAAACTATTTCATACATTACTACACACACTGTAACTAAGTTATGCCCTTAATTGTAGGCCAAAATTCCAAAATAAGATAAAAAAATGAAAAGGTAAACAATTATAAAAGGAGAGTGAGGTAACATTTTCAGCAGGATTCTAAATTTATTTATCCATTCATTGATTGTTTTTAGTCTGATTTAAGGAAGAAGATTCCCTGATTAAATAGGCTAGGAATAGTAAGAATAAAGAAAGTAGACAAAGGTTTACCTCTCTTTCTATAATCTATCTTGCATTCTCCTAAAGGAACCTTAAGGAAAAGAAATTTATTCTCTGGTTTAAAGCAAGTTTTTATTACCTCTCTCCCCTTCTCCTGAAATCCAGGATGAAGAAAGCAGTTTTTGTAGTTTGTGTCTTGACCACAGGCTTTTTTCATCACCCTTAGAAAAGAAGACTGCAATGACAGGTTCAATAAAACAGAAACCAGAAGATCGGGTTCAAATACTCTCATGAGAATAAAATTTAATCTCTTCACTCCTTTTTCTCATACAGAAAATGGACATGTTTGTACTTACTTTTCAAAACTATTATGAAAATTAAATAAAAAAACATATTTAAAGCACTCTGCACAGAATTGTTGCTCAACGTTGTTAAGAATAGAGTTTTATTTGCTTTGTCCTCTCCCTACTATAGAATCTCTTAAATTTTGCTTGCGTTCTAGACCCAGAGCTGCCACATACTAGTTTTGTGTCATACAGCACATTTTAAGATCTCAGTCACCTCTTATTTATTTTATCTATGAAATTTGGAACAAAAATATTGGCCTTGCTTGCCTTAAGTCATATTTCTTTTTCTTTCTTTCTTTCTTTCTTTCTTTCTTTCTTTCTTTCTTTCTTTCTCTTTTTCTTTCTTTCTTTCTTTCTTTTTTCTTTCTTTCTTTTTCTTTCTTTCTTTCTTTCTTTCTTTCTTTCTTTCTTTTTTTTTTCTTTCAGATCAAAAGAAACTGCGTCTGTGGAGTTGAAGAAGAAATCAATTTTTCAGCCATAAATGAGCATGCTAATAAAGACTTTGGAATTTTTATTTATGGGAAAATGCTTTACATGCATTCTCATTGAGGCATATGAGATTTTTAAGTTTAATTTTTTTCTTGCTCCTGCCTCAAACCCACCAAAGACTTCTCATTGACGTTAGAATGAAGATTAAGCTCTGTAACAGAAACGTGTGGTCCCTGCTGATGTCTTGATCCTCATCTGAAACTCTACTCTTTCTCGAAAACAGTCATCTTCTTTCAGTGTTTTTTGTATGCTATTAAGTTCCTTCCAATTTCAAATTCTTTGCTTATGCTAAGAATCTCTTTCTTTTTCCTCTTCTTTTCCTGGTCTTCAAATCTCACCTTGAAAGTCACTTCCTCTAGAAAGAATTCTCTATCCTCCCCCACAGTCCTCTCTCCACTTAGATCAATTGCCATGTCATCCACACTCGATTCTTATTCATTACATTGTCTTTCATAGTATTTGTTTCTATTAAATTTAAATCCTTATTTGTATAATTACATGTTAATGTATATTCTCTTGAAAGGCTATAAGTCTTTTTCACTACTGTATCTTTAGTCTCAGGTACAGACATGGAACATATGATTTGCTCAATTTGTATGTAATGAATGAATAAAGAAGGACATTTTTACAAATGATAAAGGTAAGAACTGGAGAAATTAGGTAATGCACCAAAACTCAAACAGATCACCTGTGGCAAAGCCAGCTTCTGCGTCTGAGTTTATCTGATGCTAAGGTTTCTACTAAATATTTTATTTTTTGATTGTGAGAATAATTGATTTCTTGGACAAGTTTAATGTTGGTATTATTGAGACAAGTATAAAATAGAGAACCTCACAGTCTGACAAAAGTGAAGCTATACCTGCATGATTGCACTGTTGAGAATTCACTATGGCCTAGACAAAGGGTAGGTATAGCCACTGTTACATGTAACTTACCTCTTTGCAGAACTGTTTTGAAATCATTTCAGATCAAAAGTTGGCTACATATCTATATAGATAAACCAAATATCTTATTAATTGAGTAAAAGGTGCACTCTTGACAAAATTAAGGGAGAACAAATAATAAGTTGAAATATTAATTTCCTAATTTTCAAAGAGAAATAAGCAAAGTTAAACATATTGAGGGAGAAAAGCAGTTTTCTATAAATATATATTTATGTTTTATGTGATTTGGTAAGAAATCATGCCTAGAAATATACAATTTCAGCATAGTGTTTATTTCTATGTTGGTAAGATTTTTTCTGTCTTTTCTTTTGTGACAAGTATTTGAAATTTCTTAAATAACAGATGTGAGTAGCTGGATTATTTATATTTTATACCTTTTGTATTTTGATATATCACAAATAAAAATAATAATCAAAAGGCATGAGACTAGTGAACTCAATATGATAATAGGACAGACAAATCTATTAGGAGTGCCAAATTACAGCTTAAAATATTTCTTTTAAAAAAGTAGTTGAATGTTTGCCATTTCATTTCAGTAGTCACTGGTTTCAAATATCCTTCTCTATTGTCAACTGGAATAAACTACATGTCTTAATTCAATCTATAAAATGGGGCTAAAGTTAGCTATTTTGAATTATTGGATCCATATAACTCAACACAGATTTAGTTTAGTATTATGAAAGCAGGTAAGAAATAGGGAGATTCTGATAGGCAAAGAAAAATGGAGTTTTTTTATTCCTGCATTCTTCATTTGGATTTTCCAGTGTATTTGAAATTGTGAAGATTATTTTCTTTCCTAAACAATAAATGTCTACAAAAATGATAAGACAAGAATATAAGAAAACTCAAATGAATCTCTCTGTAGATTAAAATACTATAAAAAGACAGAAACACATATCTGTAAATGGCTCCTATTAAGTGATTCTCACACACACACACACACACACACACACACACACACACAATATTTGGTTTCTATATTCAGAAGGAAAAATAACTAGTAGTTTTGTCTAGTGCTTTTGCTTTAAAGTGATCACTTTTTAAGATGCAAAGCTCTAGCATCCAATTGCCTATAAATTTAAGGTATACATCTTTGATATTTGTATCAGACTAAAATATGAAACAAAAAGTTTGTGGGGGATTGACTGAGTTCATTATAATTTACATTAAATTTGAGACAATTGGTTTTCTGTAGTAGAATGATTAGATTTTATTTGAAATGCTATCACTTTCATTTTTGGGCTTTGACTTTTTATAAAATTGAAGAAGCAGCACATTTGAATTTTAAATAATGATCATAAATTACATATAATAGTTACTAAAAATCTACAACCTACATATTTAACGTTTCAAAAGTGTACTAGCAATGAGAACATTTGCATAATTGAAACACATTGATCTGAATTTAATCCCTATTCTCTCTAGAACATAATAATTCTATTCCATAGAGACAGAGCAGGAAGAAATATTTTCTCCATCATTATATTGGTATGGAATATAACTTTCAAAGTGGCATTGATCATTCAATATACATTTATTGCAGAAGAAGTTTTTAAAAGAAACAATCATGTATCAGCATACAGAGAATTTTACTAAATTCTTAGCTGTACTATAGACTTGTTTATAGACATTCTAATTCCATTTATGAGTACAGTTCCCCATTTTGGCTAGTTGCACCACCATGCATTTTACTACATCAGGCATAAATCTGGATTTCATCTCTAACTTTACATTTTCTATGCTTTACAAAACCAATTACTCACCAAATCCATCACTGCCATGCATTTAGTGCAAGCATTTTTCCTGGTGGGTTTTTTGTTTGTTTTTACATGTTTCTTGGGGAGGAGAGGGTTGTTTGTACGTGTGGTTGTAGTGAGATATGTGAAAGAGTTCTGTATAATTGAACATATTCTCTTTGGCAGGCTAAATAATGTTCCCAAAATATATTTAAGTTCTTATCCCTGGAACCCGTGTTTGTTACTTCATGGCAAAATGGATTTTGCAGACAAGTTAATTTAAAAATTTTGAAAGGGGAAATTATGCTGGACTTTCTGGGTATACTGTAAATATAATCACAAATATCCTGATAAAAGAAATGCAGAGGGAGAATTAACAAAGAACAGAAGAATGTGATATGAGCAGACAATGCGCTTTGAGGATAAATGAAGGGAACAACAAGCAAGAAAATACAGATTCCATCTGTTTTATTATTATTATTATTATTCTACTTTAAGTTCTGGAATACATGTGCAGAACGTGCAGGTTTGTTACATAGGTATACATATGCCATGGTAGTTTGCTGCACCCATCAACCCGTCATCTACATTAGGTATTTCTCCTAATGCTACCCCTCCCCTAGCCCCCCAAACCCCAATAGGCCCCAATGTGTTATGTTCCCCTCCCTGTGTCCATGTGTTTTCATTGTTCCACTCCCACTTATGAGTGAGAACATGTGGTGTTAGGTTTTCTATTCCTGTGTTAGTTTGCTGAGAATGATGGTTTCCAGCTTTATCCACGTCCCTGCAAAGGCCATGAACTCATCCTTTCTATGGCTGCATAGTATTCCATGGTGTATATGTGCCAGATTTTCTTTATCCAGTCTATCATTGATGGGCACTTGGGTTGGTTCCAAGTCTTTGTTATTGTGAACAATGCTGCAATAAACATACGTGTGCATGTGTCTTTATAGTAGAATGATTTATAATCCTTTGGGTATATACCCAGTAATGGGATTGCTGGGTCAAATGGTATTGCTGGTTCTAGATCCTTGAGGAATTGCCACACTGTCTTCCACAATTATTGAACTAATTTACACTCTTACCCACAATGTAAAAGCATTCCTATTTCTCCACGTCCTCTCCTGTTAAAAGAAACAAAACCTATATATTGAGTACTTAATGGTCAGAATTATGAATTTTGTATTCATTTATTCAGGCAATATTTATTTGATATGGGAAAATTATCCTTGAATATCTGAGTGTACTATAAAAATCCATAAGAAATGTATGCCCTGGAAATTTAGTCACTAGAAGCTAAGAAAGGCAAGGAAATGGAGTCTCCTTTAAGAGATGCCAAGAAGGTGCCGACACCTTGACTTTGACTCATCGGAACTGGTATTAATCTTCTGATCTCCAAAACTGTAAGATAATACATTTATGTTGTTTTAAACCTCCAAATTTGGTGATCAATTTACATATATGTATGTATGTGTGTGTGTATGTATGTATATATACACATATATATATTATAGCAACAATAGAAAAATAATGCAGGTTTCTTACCAAGCCTCTTATCTTCGGTCCACCCTACTGGTTAGTCACTATGATCATTATAAAATGCAAATCTGAGCATATAACAACCCCCATTTAACCCTAGCAGGGTTAACGTACAAGGTACATCAAGAGTCCATTCTGCTTCTCTAATCTTATCCCTATGGTTACTTGCATTCTACCATCAAAAAATATCAAACTTTGCAGGTGTTTTTAACCTTTGAGTACTTCTTAAAGTTTCATGGTGAACTATTATCTTTTTCATAACACTAATAACATATATCTATTATGGTAAATACCACAGTCTTATAATTATTTGCCTTCCACTGGCCTTTTCTTCTAAAACTGTAACTCATTGAAGAATCCCACAGACCTAGTTTTTTTCCTGACACATGGTAAGAGGCACATTCAAGGTTCCTGAATAAATAAATACTAAATCCATAGTTCTGTCATTAAATATTCAATCTATAGGTTTTGTTTCTGCATTTCTTTTAATGTGTCAAGTATAGACTATGGTTTCTTATATTGATGGTATAACTCCACTATTCTACGGTAATTTTCCACTCATATTTTTACAGTTAAAAAAATTACAAATGCACCATAAATGTCCCAGGAACTTACCAGTATGTGAGTATGTGACTATAAATTAAACAGCAAAATGAAAATTCATTTAGCTTTTTAGACTGAAGATAATTTAGTTCTTTCTCCATCACTTCAAATGTCTTAGAGACTCCACCACCGATGTTGAGGTTTCACTGTCTTCCTTGGGGCACTTGGTGGCTTTTGTCTCTGCTAAAGTTTAATTTCTCAATTTTCACAGTTTAATAAATTGTTGGCAATCATCTTTGAAGTGTTTGGTGGCTTCATTCTCCTCACAATATCCCGTAATAGAGGTGCTTACAGTTTGAGTCTCATAGACTCTAATTTTCAGTGTTACTATAGCCTTTTTTTTTCTAAAGCACACCTTCAACATGGTGGGTCATCGGAGAAAAGTTCAGCGGCAACCACCATTCTTCCATCAGCTTTCAGACTCTATTGCTCAATCAATTTCATCATTTTGTATTAATTCACTCATTTATTCAGTCCTTCAGATAGCACTGTCTCCTTTTGAATGATTTTGAGTAACACTGATAAAGCAAAAACAGAGTTGTTTTAAAACTTCCAGCTTGCAAATATTAACAATTCATATAAAACCAAAACACATTAAAATACCTTTTAAAAAGTAGCTTTATCTTACACATTTTCTTAAACATGCTACATTTTCAATAATAGAGTCTCTCTGTAATTCCACAGGAAATGGCACTTGTCAAAAAATTCTCTTATAAAATGTGCCTTTCTTTGGTATGTTTTCTAGAAACCTAAAATTTGTCTTACGCATTTCATTAATCCTCTTATACTATGATGTAGAAGGTGGTCATATTTCATATTTTACAAATACCACAAGAGGCATAAGGAGTTAAGAGACGTGACACAGAGAACCAGCAGAAAACCCAGAAATAAAAATGAGGTCACTGCATATATTTTAAGTGTGAATATGGATTTTTCTCTTTGTTTTCTTTATATCATGAATAGAGAAACTCTAAGATATCTTTTAAAGAATTTCATAAAATAGATGTGACTGTACAGATAATCGACTTGTGTCATATGCTAATTTTAAGAATTTATTTCCTTTATGATTTTATCAGTCTTAAATTTTTAAAAAATATTGTCATAGCAGTTGATGATTTTAATCATGATATTTCTGCAAACACTTTAGCATAATTTTGGACATTTTACTTTGAATACAAAGGAAAATGACTGATTGATATTAAATGAATGGCAAATGCTTGATCTGTGTCATTTGAACTGGACTAGGATATATTAATAAATTGGTAATATCATTATGTAATTGAACACATGTGAAAAAATTGTGTAAGTTAGACCTACATGGATTAATCTGGATACAAGAACAAACAAATGAGGAAACAAGTATCACCTAGTGGACATACCAGCAGGACACAAGCTTAGAACTGGGACAAAGTTTCAGAATTGAAAGATATTTCACTCCAGAGAAGCAAAACTAGACAATCATTATGTTGCAGCAGATATCAGGCAGGGAGGTATGAAAGAGAAAGCTGTACTAAAAGGGCCAGCAGTTTTGATGTGGAGATAGAAAACGGGTGTTTAAAGAGTATGAGTGGTGAATCCTCTTTCATTTCCTATGTAGTGGGTTCTGGCTTTCAAGGCCAGAATTCTAATTACTCTAATGTTCATTGAGTGACTGTGTAAGTGGCAGGAGCATAGTACCAATGCAGTTTAGAAGGAATTAAGGAATTTTAAGAACTAGTGAATATTGAGATAGCTTATAAATTTGAAGTTAACAATACTTTTATACCTCTTCCTTGCTTTATATCTTGTTATGTTTATAATTAGCTGCACAATATTTACCTCAACACAGTATATTGAATGCTAAGGTGATTAATAAATGTAAGTGTTCTAGTTTTATCTAAAACTAGGATAAGACTCAAAGGTTTGGTCTCAAGAAACAAGTCCTTAGTCAGACCACTAAAGTGAGTATCATATTCAAAAGCAAATCAGAAGAAATCACTGGGCCTGAAGCTAAGTAAGGGATTCTTTAATTTCCTCTGAATAGGAGAAACATTAATCCCAGGAACTCAGTTGACTTTAAGTCTTTAAGGAGGAGGATCTGTTTTGTTCCCAGTGTTCAATAATAACATGTGGAAGCTAGACAGCGTCATATTTTTATAGTCTAAAAAGAACCAGACTCAGAATAGGATTGTTGGGTTGAAAATCTATCATACTCTTGTTGTTTTGCCTTAGAAAAACATTTTTTTCTTGAAAATATCAATTTATTCCTGTGTAAGTTGAAGATTATAATGACTCTACCATTCATTAATTTGAACAGAGAGGGGTTAAAACTTAACCCTAGAGGTGTTGCTCCCAAGAGGAAATTTAATGTTAAGAAATGAGATAAAACCACAAAATTGGCAATCTATTTTCAATTCTCATTCCAAACAAGAAATGATTCCTCACTTCAAGGCCGGGGGAGGGGAGGTGGGGCTGAAGCAACAATCATTGCTCTAGCACACAGAACTCTTATTGCAATGTAGAATACAATAGAATTGCAGAAAAAAAACAAATATATTGTCATGAGGACAGGAAATATTTAGATTAGAAGGAGAGCAGCCAATCCACAATGTGAATAAGTAAATCTTACTACTAGAAATGTAAAGTTTCCTTAACTTTATCAGTATTTCCTTATCATGTAAAAATCACAGAAAATGTTTAGGGGATTTCAATTTTGCCTGTGTCTTAGATTAAGACCAACCCAATTTTTTCCACATGTACCATGGCAATATTACATAAAATATTCCAGAGTATCTTAGTCTGTTTTGTGCTGCTATAATAGAATACCTGAGACTGAGTAATATATAATGAACAGAAATTTATTAGTGCATAGTTCTGGAGGTTGGAAAGTTTGATATCAATGTGCCAGCATCTAATAAAAGCCTTTCAAGACAGAGAGAGAGAGAGTGACAGAGAGAGAAAAGGAGGTCAAATTTGCCTCTTTTCGTAACAAATTAACACTTGTGTAAGTGTGTTAATCTATTCATGAGGGCAGAGGCCTCATGTCTTAATTACCCTCTCAAATATCTCACCTCTTTATGTTGTTACTATAGCAATTAAATTTCAACATGAGCTTTGGAGGGTACAAACATTCAAACCATAGCACAGAGTATATTTAATGGAGCTAGATCCTATCTAAGATGTGTATGTTAAGATCATTTCAACCGTATACACATGTAAAGATTAAGAATTTGGTAATTAAGAGTAAGCAAAAAGCCAAACTCTCCCCAAGAAAATATTATGAAATCAACTAAGGAAAAAAGTAAAATTCAACTAAGCTTGTAGCACAATCAGCAGTCATTGTTAAGCCAGCTTACCCTTTGCCCCACACCTTATAGCTGGTCTCTGCTTACCACCTGAGAATAATGTGGGCCTTGTCACAAGATTCTTTGTCCTATAGATACAAATCTAAGAACTTCTCTTTTAGGTTCCGCGTACCAACAAAACTATGGATGCCAGCTTTAGCACTCAGGTGTAAAGGGCCTAGTAGGAAGTTGACTCATAGAAGGATGCAGTTTTTACATCCTGATAATTTCATCCCCTTACCTTGACCAGTTGATTATCCCAATTTTCCAGCTCCTCACCCTCCATAATCTCCTTAACTACCCTTGTCCAATACCCCTTATGGAAATAGATTTGAGGTTTGAGAATTCCTCCCATTTTCTCATTCAGTGACCTTGCAATTATTAAACTCTTACGTGTCTCTGAGGAGTCTTCTCAGGACAACCGGTACCCCCTTTTCTTCTGATTTGTTGGTCTCTTCAGAGGTCTTGTGGCCTCTTTTGAGGGCTCGTTGACCCTCCCAAAGTAGAAGGTAGGTCTTTGAGGTAATCTCTTCTCAACTGGAAGGCGAATAAGGGACATTGTGTTGGAGAAATACTCTTGATTTTTTAAATCCGAGACTTTATATTGGAAGTCCTTTAGTTTGCCTTTGTCTTGTTATGTGTATTTGGATTGTGAAGGGGATCCCTAAAGGAGTTGCTAAGAAAAGCTCAACAGACCTAACTCAGGGTGATTGTCTGCTATTCCATCTTGTCTGGAGACCACCCATTGAACTTCTGGTAAGAAGTTATCCCTCCCCGCATTGAGTGGATCAAAGATGGCAGGGGTAAATGGGAACAATTTGAGCATTGCCAGATCAATACTTAGGTGCTGAGCAGAGTGTCTAGTATTTTTTGCTGAAGCAGAAATGTTAATTTGGTTCCCCCATGTAGCCCATTGGGTTGCATCTTACAAAACTGGGAAGGTTTTGCTTGTGATTCCATGAAACAAAAAAGGATAATCTTCTTTAGTATCATGGCTTGGCCCCACAGTTAAGACACAGTAAGCAAGTTCACCACTGTTTTTCAGCTCTTTTTGAAGCTGAAGAGAGGGGAATGTAGGAACCTGACAAGTTGGAAGAAGGGCAAGAATTTCTTTTCAGCCAGGCTCCTGGTCTCTCTCTCTCTGTGCAATCTGGTTAAGAGATGGCAAAAATCATTGTGTGTCTTCTCTTCAAGGTTTTGATGAAAAAAGAAAGTTTGTAGGGATCTCTTATTCCAAACAATTGGTGGGAAGATCAAATTAAAAGGTCACATAACAGTGTCATGCTAGCTTTAAAAATGTCTTGAGTAAAGTAAAGAGCAAATAGCTGACCTACAACAGTTACACTCAAACTATTCACTTTGGAGTCCAAACAAGAGTAGCAGTGGAGGCTTGCCTGTTTTATAGTCTGGTAGTTAAAATGTCTACCACAGCTTGAGTTCATGTCCTGATATTTAAAATGATTTCTAAAAAGAACTCTATAGTAAAAGTCAGCTTAATTAAAAGCTGACATCTATGATATATACATGTACGTATGTATGTATGTATTTGAAGGCCTTTTCTGTTTTTTCCCTTTAGATCCTGTTTTAAATATTTTTAATGAAGTAAAACATTTAAAAAATGTGTTTGATACCTCCATTCACTTTCTTTCTTAAAAATTATTCTCCTATTTACTTTTTCCATACCCTGAAGTCCACAATTTAAGAAATAAGCTAAATTAAACAGCCAAAATACAACTTTTTGAAAATAAATCTGTGGAATATGGAAGACATTAGCTTAAGGTTTACATATCAAGTCTTGTCTGTTTTTAGATCTAATTTCTGTGCCTTTGATACACATGTTTTACCACGTTTACCTGAGTCATGCCTTTAGAAGATTAGGGTGACAGAGCGGGACTCCATCTCAAAACCAAACCAAACCAAACCAAACAAAAACAAAAACAACAAAACAAAACAAACAAACAAAAAACAAAAAAACAAGAAAAGGAAAGAAAAGAAAAAAATACTGTAAGTCTGAAAGAGCTGCTTCTTTGTGTTTTTATGTCTATTTGTTTATGTGTATCATGTATATGTAATTTTTTACTACTAAAATATTTGAAACCAATCTAATTTGCTTTAAAAATATTTAAGTCCAATATTTTATCAGAAAAATAAAAACCTTAACTAAAATGCCTTTTAGTTTAACTTTTAGTAAAGTTTATCTTTGGTAAATAAAGAGTTTTAACATTGCTGGTAAAATAAAATAAAAATGCCTTCAGGATTTAATGATCGGGTAGGTCGGATACTATCTGCTAGATGTTTTATCACAAGCTACACCTGTGATTTTTTTTAATAATAATTTGATTTGTCTGTGAGCTTACATCATGTAGCCATTAGATTCTAGACTCTAAACAAATGGCTATGATAAGGCCGGGGGACATTTGGCTTTCTCTCTGGCCCAGCTGTGTCTATTGGGAAGTCTATGCTGGGAAGGCTCTGGCATTATTTCTACTGTTCTGTCCTTTGTTCTAGATTCTGCATCTGATACATAATTAAAATTGCTTATCTCCTATGCTTTTTGCCAAGAGTTACTAAGAGATAACATGGTAATACATGTAATTAAAACTACTGGATATAAGAGAAACATGCCTATATGCAAAATGTATAAGGAAAGAAGAATATGTTATAAAAAGACATGGGGATGTGGTTTTTGTTAAAGGTAAAATAATTTTACCTAATGTAGAGATTTTGAGGATTGTTTTAAATTAAAGGAAGAAATTGAATAAAACTGAATGGATATAAAATGTCAGAAAAGAAAAAACATGCTTGTGTTAAGATAAAATGATGAGGCAAAAGTGAAAATTTAAGCATGTATTAGAAGTTTTGTGGAAGATTCATCTTGTGAAAGAAATGTTGAGTGTGCTCAAGTTGGCTAAAAGTTAAAGGGGATTATTTGGTTTTCTATAAATTAAACATTAATATTAAGTTGGTGCAAAAGTAATGGCCAAAACTGCTATTACTTTTGCACCAACCTAATATTAAAAGCATACGGATGCAGGGTCAGAGTCTGGGACCCTGTGTTGGAATAAAAAGGATTTCTTGGAGCTTTAATCTATTCTTTAATAGAAAATTATAAAAGATTAAAAAAGGTTTATGAAAATCTTACCTTGTCATTAAACTAAGATTGGATGGATTTGTTTATAAGGCTTCATTAAAATTAGCTTTAGCATTAATAATATGCTAATACAGACATAGAAGCGGTTTTCTTTTAGAACAAGATTTCCCTGTAGCATTAATAGGATATAATAAATGACTTTTGTTTACTTTTGGAGTAAATTGCCAAAAAAGAAAAAAAAAAAAAGGAAGAAGAGGAAAGAGGGGGAGAGAGAGAGAGACAGATTCATTTGGCCAGATGCTGTCTTCATTAGGTATTATAGTCCTTTGAGAGACTGAGTCTCCTCTCTATCAAAAAGCAAAGGTTTTCCTTTTTGGAAATTTTTGAGTTGCCACTTTGGCTAAAGAAATACTGACTTTACAGAGACCTGTGATGCTATTTTGTGATACCAAGTGTTTTAAAGCTTTGATATTTGACAAACTTTCCAAAATCTAAATTTCAAGTAATAAGTTCAGTTTTTATGACCTTAAACTAACTTTTTTGATAGTAGGATCCCTGAAGTCCAAGTGGACATATTCAGTTTATTTGGTATCTTAAAATCATATGAGAGGCATTGTCAAATGTGCAGTGGTGTTTAACTTTCTTTGGGTTACATTTGCATAAATATGTTATTAATATATGTTCTAAAATTGTGATTTTCATTTAATTCTATTATATCTTAGTATATCAGCAATAATGATTATTATGTTAAAGTGTTGTGCATTACAGAAATAACCACATTTCATTGCAAATTGTGTATTTAGTCATGACTATTGGAAGACTTTTGTCATCTACAATTATTGTTTTACTTTAATTCTCTCAAAAAAGCAATTTATAATCAGCTGCAGTCAAAAATTTGCTTCTTTAAAAAAATCGTAGGCCGGGTGTGGTGGCTCAAGCCTGCAATCCCAGCACTTTGGGAGGCTGAGACGGATGGATCACGAGGTCAGGAGATCAAGACCATCCTGGCTAACACGGTGAAACCCCGTCTCTACTAAAAAGTACAAAAAACTAGCCAGGCGAGGTGGCGGGTGCCTGTAGTCCCAGCTACTCGGGAGGCTGAGGCAGGAGAATGGCATGAACCCGGGAGGTGGAGCTTGCAGTGAGCTGAGATCCGGCCACTACACTCCAGTCTGGGCGACAGAGCGAGACTCCGTCTCAAAAAAAAAAAAAAAAAAAAAAAAAAAATCGTGGTAAAAACTCGTATTTTTTGTGGTTTGCCCTTACATCAGCCTCTTGCTTTGTTGAAAGCATAGGTTCTAAGCTGCTCTATGAAAGTGATTATTAGAAAAACGTGATGTACCTAGTGTGTAAAGTTTGGAAAATTTCTTCTATTAGTCTCATTAATTTGAACATGTGTGTCATTTTCAAAAATGTAAATCAAATATATGTGGATGGGATATGTATATGTACATATGAAATATAACTTGATATTAGAGAGTAGGCTTACCTGACAAATACTCTTAAATACAGGTTTCCAATAACTATGAAGATTATACCATTGGACTAGAAAAAGAAGGCAAAACTTCCGGACTCTCGTTAAAGAGCTGATGTGTTCATGATGATTGCTGACTTGATACCAAGCAAAACAAGAGTTAATTTCATGGACTGAACTAAAACGTGACAGAAATAATTTTGATGACTTTTTTGTTTAAAACATTGCTGATTCATTATGTTTTGTTTTTTCTGGAGTCAAGGAAACTTTCTTGTGAGCTATTTACAGGTTTTAACAATTAAGAAATTTTGAGCAAAACTTGATTAAGAAACTTGATTAAGAAACTTTTGAACAAGCTTGATTAAGAAACTGTTGAGCAAAACTTGATATATTTCTTTTTCTCCTGCCTTATTTCTTCAGAACTTGGAAACTATTTGTGAGTATTCTTAATTTAGGACAAAATGCTTATTGCATAAGTTCAGTAAGAATCTGTTCCTTTTATAATGATAAAATTAGAGCCACTGTTTGTTTGTTTGTTTTATTTTTATTTTTTATTTTTTTTTTTTTGCCAAGCTTCTGGCTGGAATGGCATATTATCAGATATGATCAGACTGCTTTGAGGAATGGAAGTTGACTTACAGAGTCCATAAAAGCCACTTGGAATGACCAGCCTAGTACATTGTCTATGTGATTTCTTTCCAAAGATTCTGACCTGTGCTATTATGATTTGTCATTGGCAGAAACGGGGGACAGAAGAGAAGAAATTATATTTCAAGATAAACTATAGTACATCTACTATTAGATTCTAGCCTTGTCCATTATTTTTGAGATTTTATTTTTTGTAAACTCTTTACTTAGGCCTGATCCTGAATTCTTTCCTGGCTAGAATCTCCAAACTAACATTTTCAAATTTGTTCTCCCATTTTCCTGACTTGAAATCAGTGGAGATAGAGATTGTATTTTCTTAATGCACTGCAAACTGAAGCTAGGCAATAAACTTCAGGAGAAATAACAGCAACTTTTAAACAACCTTCATGCCTGCCTGCTGATGTATGAATTTTTCAGAACATCACTTAAACACCTGGTTCAAACTACAGTCCAGAAAAATCTGTCAGATTGCCACCACAATCCGAAGGTGCCACAGAGGCTTTAGAGAAAACTAGTCTATAGATGGACTGTTCCAGAACTAATATATTTTTTCTGTTTCTATAGAAATACCTCTCATTAAAGATCTATTTGGCTGCATCTTATAGAGAATTCTGGCTCATCTGCAGTGTTATCTTCTGGAATGGGACATAGATGTTTAACTGAACTTATCTGTCTGCAGAACTTAAAAACTAGCTAAAGAAGACACGGAATGATATATTTAAATTTGCTCCTTTTGGTTTATCTCAATTTGTCTTTCCACTATTTTTTCACCCTAGCTAACAACCTCTAACCAAAATATCTCCCTACAATGCCAACAATATCTACAGCTGAAATATCACATAAATGGATTCTGAGAAGTCTGTAAAAAGAAAGATCTATGGCTCACTTTATTTTGTCTGTGCTTCCCATGAATAAGTCCATCAATAAATGCATGCATAGAGGCATCACCTCTTCACTGTCTGGATATATGTTTGTTTATGGCATAGAGTAAGTCCTTATTCTGCTAGGATGGCTCCACCAGTGTCCTTAGCCTGCATATCAAGGGCTCCTGTTTAACTCCCTTCTCAGTCCATCCTCATGATGAAAGATTCTGCCTATTTCTCCATAGACCAAAAAGAAGACTCTCTGGTGGATATCAGGATACCTGGTGGAAGAACATTGTGGGCATCATAGTTTCTGGTCTTCATGGACAGGGCTATGATCTAAAACTTACAGACAACCATAGGAATAATTGCAGAAGAAGTTTCTGAGAGTGTTAAGGTTCAGCACAAAGCCTTAAATTTCCTTGCCCATATAATCCTTGACAACCAGGCTGCACTTGATTTTTTTCTTGGCCAAACAGGGAGGAGTCTGTGCAGTGATCAGTACCACCTGTTGTACTTATAGCAATGCCTCAGGTGAAGTGGGAACCTGGCTAAAAAGATCTTTTAGCATACCAAGGGACTACATGTCTCTAGCACAGACCGTATGTCTGAATGGTTTTCTCAGCTTTGTTCATGGATATCTCAAAGTTTTCTGTCCATTTTACAAGGGCTCTTAAAGTTCACATTTGCAATTTTGTTAATGTGGCTTACGACTTGCCTCATAGTTCACTGGTCAATTAAATGTTACACAAAATTGATGGACAGAGATACTAATGTGTTCAGGCTGCACTCCTACTGGGCACTCATGAATACTTTCAGGTTGCGGAAAGACAGTTTCATTCCTCTTATTCTGACTGACCTCCTGACTATATCCCTTGGCAGCGGGAAAAAGCCAGAGTGACGTCCACCCGATCCCCACCATATTAGTTCTCTCACCTCAGGAATGAAGAACGGATCTAGCAGAGGGGAGACTGAAACTGTCACCAAGAAAACTTTATAAAATCAATTAAGGGAAAAAATGCAATTCAACTAGGCTTGCAACATGATCAGCAGTAATTGCCGAGCCACCTTACTCTTTGGTCCATTTCTTTGCAGCTCGTCATTGCTTAATACTATAGGAAAACATAGCCCTTGTCACAAAACTATTTGTTCTAAGGATAAAATGTAAGAGTGTCTCCATTAGGTTCTGCATACTGACAAAACTACAAATGCCAGCTGGTGTGAAGGGCCCAGTAAGAAGCTGACTCATGAAAAAATGCAGTTTCCACATCATGAAAATTTTAATCCACTTCCTCCAAACAATTGGTGACCCCAATTTTTCAGCCCCTCACCCTTTACAAATCTACTTAAATGCCCTTATCCAGAACCCCTCATGGAAACCGAGTTGAGGCTTCAGAATTCCTCTAAAATGTCCTCATTCAGTGGTCTCCCAATTATTAAACTTCTTATGCTGTAAACCTCACTGCCAGTGTATTCGTTTGTTGCTGTGCGAGGGGCATATGAATCTGACAGTCCTGTAATGAAAGTGGGCATCCGAACACAGATTTTATGGATAATAAATAAGAGGTTTCAGAAGAATAGAGAATAATTTATTAATCCCACTGATGAAAATACTACCAGACATTCTTTTATGAGGAACTAGATATGGAGAACAGAACTTACAGCATATCATTTGTACAATATTTAGTATGTATGTGGATGTGAAATTGTTATTTCAGAATATGGCTCTAAAGGTCTGCAACAAGTATTTTTGATCTACTCACTTACTAAAATTAAAATTGAATTATACTTTAAGGTTTAACTACAGTTATTTGTTAGAGTGCACATTTCCTACTTTATTTGAAAATTAAAATAAATTAAATACACAAAATCACTTCCCATAGCTTACACTAAGAATAATACAATAATTTAAAGGTAATAAATTTAACAATGTAAAGGTAATGTTGACTGCCCTTTTTTGTTATTAATAATAGCAATTTTTGTATTTAATAATAGCAAGATTTCAAGTCTGATTTTTTTCAGTCGGCTATGGGAAACTACTGACTGTTTGTATTTACATGTGGCCAAGTGTTCATTGTAGAGGGTGGAAAAAGAGAATGAGGCTTGTCCATTTCTTTGTATTATATGAATCCAGGTAACTGGATTAGGCTATCTCACAAAATAGAATCTTATTTAATCAAAAAATTTGTAGGCTGAGTGCAATGGCTCATGCCTGTAATCCCTGCATTTTGGGAGGCCAAGATGGGTGGATCACCTGAGGTGAGGAGTTTGAGACCAGCCTGGCCAATGTGGTGAAAACCCATCTCTACTAAAAATGCAAAAATTAGCTGAGATGGTGGTAGGTGTCTGTAACCCCAGCTACTTGGGAGACTGAGGCACGAGAATTGCTTGAACCAGGGAGGCGGAGGTTCCAGTGAGCCGAGATTGTGCTACTACACTCCAGCCTGGGTGACAGAGCAAGACTGCATCTCAAAATAAATAAAAAATAAATAAATAAATAAATAAATAAATAAATAAATAAATAAAGTTGTAGATTAATATATATTGCTATTTGTATTTATTATTATGAAAATATATTTGCAATATATTGCTAAAGGTTAAAAAAACTTAATTACAAGAGTAAAGTATAATTTGCCTTTGTTAAGTATATATTTATATGTGTTTGTGTACACATATATATTCCACATACTTAATGTACTTAATGAACACATTACAGGCAATAATTATGTTATAAACATATTAACATATGTGAATCAAGTATAATTTTTGCATATTTGACTTTCAAAATTATCAAAATGTATTTTTTGTATGAACAAATTTTATAAAAGTTATACAAGGCTGCCAAAGAAACATACAATCAAAATTTATATATGCATTTTTTTGTTTGTCTTTTTTTTTTTTTTTTCTGACAGAGTGTTACTCTGTGGTCCAGACTGCACTGGCATGATCACGACTCACTGCAGCCTCAGCCTCCTGGGCTCAGGTGATTCTCCCACCTCAGACTCCTGAGTAGTTGGGACTATAGGCATGCACCACCACACCTAGCTATGTTTTTGCATTTTTTGTGGAGATGGGGTTACGCCATGTGGCCAGGGTTGTCTTGAACTCCTGAGTTCAATTGATCCTCCCACGTTGACCTCTCAAAATGCAGAGATTACAGGCATGAGCCACTGCAGCCAGCCAGTATATGCATATTTTTGTACCAACATCTTATTCCTAGATAACTTGAAAGCTCTATTAGAACAAATTATTAAAGATTATTCAATGGTTAGCTTACCCATGTCTCTGCTACATGATAGCATTAAGCTTCCAAAAATTGATTTTTTTTTCTGAGTACTTAACATTGCATGCATTTGAGAATAAGCAATAACATAACTTGTTTGTTCAAGTAAGTCAAATATAACAAGCATTTAATATGTGTTATTATAAATGGTGCTTTTAAGTTACAACTTAGAGTAAGTTTTTGTTCATTTGTATATCTGATATGTGTTTAAATGTCTAGAATTATTAATAAAAACTTAAAGCATTTTTAATACACTGTCATAATCATTTGAAAATGTAAAAAAGTCTGAATGAATATAAATATACACATTCATGAAAACATGAACTAAAAATCTTCAATGTAAATATATACATTCTAGATACATAAATTGAGTATATATTATATATGCACACATTGAATATATACATACATTGAATATATCAATATATGTATATATGTGCATATACGTCTACATAGCTAGATCTGTATGTGATTTCTGTGCACAAAAGAATTTGAAAAAAGTAAACATAGATGCCATTATTACAAAATCATGTTAAAAATTCAAAAGACATTTTGTAAAGACACCAAACCTATGACTCATTGGCATCCTTGAAAGAGAGAACATACATCTTGGGAAATACATTTAAGGATATTCTCCACAAAAAGTTCTCCATCGTTTCTAGAGATGTTGACATTCGAATTTAGGAAATTCAGAGAATTCCTGCAAGAAACTAGATAAGGTGACCATCCCCAACATACTGTCATCAGATTAACCAGAGGCAATAAAAAAGAAAAAAATATATATTAAAGGCAGCTAGAGAAGGAGCAGGTCACTTACAAAGGGAACCCCATCAGGCTAATAGTGACCTTTCAGCAGAACAGCTACAAGTCAGAGAGATTGGGGGCCTATTTACAGTATCATTAAAAGAAGAAATTCTAACAGTAATTTTATATCCAGCCAAACTAAGCTTCAGAAGTGGAGGATATCTAAAACCTTTCTCAGAAAAGCAAATGCTAAGAGAATTCACTACCACCAGACCTGCTCTACCAAAGATTCCAAAGGGAGAGCTCAATGTAGAAATGAAAGACCATTACTGGCCACCACTGAAACACACTTAAGTCCATACACCATTGAAATATAAAGCAACTACACAATCAAGTCTACATAACAAACAGCTGACAACACAACGGTAGGGTCAAATTTGCACATATCAAATATTAACCTTGAAAGTAAATGAGCTAATCTCCCACTTAAAAGACACAAATTGGCAAGCTGGATAAAGAAGCTAGACTCAACTGTATGCTGTCTTCAACAGATCCATCTGACATGCAATTACACCTAGAAGCTGCAAGTAAAGAGATGAAGAAAGATTTACCAAGCATATGGAAAACAAAGAAAGAGCAGTTTCTTTCACATAAAACAGACTTTAAACCAACAATGATCAAAAAAAGCAAAGAAGGTTAAAGGGTTCAAATAAACAAGAAGACTTAACTATCCAAATATATGCATGCAACATTGGAGCACCTAGATTCATAAAGTTCTTAGAGATTTGAGAAGATAACCACAGTACGCTAGTGAGAGATGTCAGCACTCCACTGAAAGTATTAGACAGATCTTTGAGGCAGAAAACTGATATCTAACAGACATCTACAGAACACTCCACCCAGTAAGAGTAGAATATACATTTTTCTCAACTTCAGATGGCACATACTCTAAAATTGACCACAGACAAGGCCATAAAGCAACTCTAAACAAATACAGAAAAAACAAAATCATACCAATCACACTCTTGGACTACAGTGCAATAAAAACAGAAATGAATACCTGGAAGCTCTATCAAAACCATACCACTACACGAAAATTGAACAACATGCTCCTGAATGGTCTTCTGGTAAACAAGTTAAGGCAAAAATCAAGAAATTAAGTCAAAAATCAATAAATTATTTGAAACTAAAGAAAACTAAGATAAAACACACCAGAATCTCCAGTATACAATTAAAACAGTGTTAAGGGAAATGTTTACAGTGTTAAATGCCCACATCAAAAAGGTAGAAAGATCTCAAATCAGCAATCTAACATTACACCTTAGAGGAACTAGAAACACAAGTGCAAGCCATCCCCAAAGGTGGCAGAAAAAAGAAATAACCAAAGTCCAGGCTGAAATGAACAAAATGGAGATGTAGAAAACTGAACAAAAGGGAGATTTAGAAAACCATACAAAAGATCAACAAAACCAAAAACTCATTTTATGAAAGAATAAATAAGATTGATGGACCGTTAGCTAAACTAATGAAAAAAGTGAGAAGATCCTAACAATCAGAAATAACAAATTGGACCTTACCACTGAGCCCACAGAAATACAAAAAATACTATTACAAATACTTCCATGCATACAATCTAGAAAACCTTGAAGACATAAATAAATTTTTGGAAGCATACAACCTCCCAAGATTGTATCAAGAAGAAATTAAAAGTCTGAACAAACCAGTAACAAGTTTCAAATTTGCATCAGTAATAAAAAAACCTATGAATGAGATAAAGCCACAGACAATATGGATTCACAGCTAAATTATACCAGACATACAAAGAAGAGCTGATGCCAATCACACTAAAATTATTCCAAAAAACTTAAGAGTAGAAGCTCCTCCCTAACACATTCTATGAGGCCAGCATCATTCTGATATTGAAACCTGGCAGAGATAAAATGAGAAAAAACTTAGCCAATATCCCTGATGAATGTAAATGCAAAAATTCTCAACAAAATACTAGAAAACTGCATTCAGCAGCACATCAAAAAGTTAATTTGCCATGATCAAGTAGGATTTATTACTAGGATGCAAGATTGGTTCAACATATGCAGATCAATACATGTGCTTCATGACAGAAACAGAACTAAAAACAAACACCATTTAATCACCTCAATAGACATAGAAAAGGCCTTTGATAAAACTCAGCTTTATTACTGGATCATTCACTATACTATAGAAATATTATTACATCGATCTTTCTCTTTTGATAGCCTTGTTAACCTTTCAAATTCAATACTCTTCAGAGTAATTGTCTACACTCTCTGCTATGGGCTGAGTTGTGTTCTTCCTGAGTTCTAATTCACAGTATCTCACAATGTGACTGTATTTGAAGATAGGGTCTTTAAATAAGTAATTAAGAATGCAGGGGTGGGGTCACTAATTACACAGGGGTCTAGAAGGCCCGGCTCAGAGGTATAGAGCATTGAGTGAGAGAGGATTCTTTTTGAAACTTAAAATCTAATGGAGTTATCCCTGCTAGTTTCAGACTTGTCTGGGACTCATGATCTCTTCATTTTTTATAATTTCTCACTTTTGGAATGAGAATGTCTATCCTATGTCTGTCCTACCATCATATTTTGGAAACACATAACTTGTCATATTCTACAAGTTCACAGCTCTAGATAAGTTTTGCCTCTGGAAATATCGTATTTCTAGTCTTACCCATACCTAACTTAAAAATTGTTTGTTTATTTATTTATTTATGTTGAGATGGAGTCTTGCTCTGTTGCCCAGGTTGGAGTGCAATGGCATGATCTTGGCTCACTGCAACCTCCACCTCCCAGGTTCAGGTGATTCTCTTGTCTCAGCCTCTGGAGTAGCTGGGACTACAGGCATCCACCACCACGTCTGGCTAATTTTTGTATTTATAGTAGAGGTTTCACCATGTTTGCTAGGATGGTCTTGATCTCCTGACCTCATGATCTGCCCACCTTGGCCTCCCAAAGTGCTGGGATTACAGGTGTGAGCCACCGTGCCCAGCTAAAAATTGTATATTTAAATGAGATTTTGGACATAGAGTTAAAGCTGGAATGGGTTGAGGCTTTGGGGATTATTGGGATTGGGTGAATGTATTTTGTATGCGAGAAGGACATGAAGCTTGGGATGGGGGGCAGATAGAGGATGAAATGTAACAGGCTAAATTATTTTCTCCAAAATGTGTATGTTGGGATCCTAGTTCCTAATATCTTAGAATGTGACCGCATGTGGAGATAGGGTCTTTAAATAACTAATTAAGTTAAAATAAGAAAATTAGAGCAGACCCTCCCTATTCCAGTCTGATACATGCTCTTATAAGAAAAGAAAGTGTGAGGGGCGGAAGAGAATTAGGAAAAATAGCTAATGCATACTGGGCTTAATAACTAGGTGAAGGGTTGATGGGTGCAGAAAACCATCATGGCATATGTTTACCTACATAACAAAACTGCACATCCTGGGCACATACCCTGGAACCTAAAATAAAAATATATATATATTTTTTAATTATCTGAATCGTAAAAAAAAAGAGAAAGTTAAGACACCAAAGATACACAGAGGAAAGCCAATGTGAAGACAAAAAGAAGACGGCCATGTGAAGACACGAGAGAAGATGACCATCTACAAGCCAGGGAGAGATCTCAGAATGATCAACCAACCCAACTGATACCTTGATCTTGGACTTTGAGCTTCCAGAACTGGAGGAAATATGTTTCTGCTATTTAATCTATCCACTTTATGGTACTTTGTTACGACAACCCAAGGACACTAATACAATTTTTTTCTCCATCAGCCTTATCTCTCTTTCCATTATCTTTAAGACAGACTTAATTAGGTTTCTATCCTCATTATAAGACTAAGGTTGTTCTTGTTAATGCTGTCAATAAATTCTATGTTGCAAAATTCAGTGTTTATTTCTCTCATTCCAAATTTTACAAATCTTAATCACTATGTAAAACTCTTTTTTAATTTAAAATTTTAAAATTTTGTGGGTTCACAGAAGTATGTATTTATGGAGTACGTGAGATGTTTTGATGCAGACATGCAATGCATAATGATCAAATCATGGAAGATAGAGTATCCATCCCTTCAAGCATTTAACCTTGTGTTACAAACCATCCAGTTGTACTCTTCTAGTTATGTTTAAATGTAAAATTAAAATATTATTTACTGTGGTCACTCTGTCGTGCTATCAAATACTAGGCTTTATTCACTCATTCAAACTATAAAAACAGATCATTTTTTTCTAGATTGTGTGCATGAAAGTACCCATTAACCATCTCCACTTACCTCCACTAGTCACTATGTGACATAGATGATGATTACCACCTCATTGATAAACTTTTTGACCTAGCTTCCAGGATTTTACTTTCTCTTACATCTCTTCTATTCTACTGGATGATTTTTTTTTTCCAGTCAACCTTTTCTGATTCTTTCTCCTCACCTCTATTTTTTAATGTGAAAGTATCTTAGTCCTTGGTCCTCTTCTTTACATAAACATGCAAATAACCTCCCATTTTATTTCTACCTCTAGGACAGAATCTACTAAAACAAAAAACAAAAACCCTGCCTCTTATATTTTCACTTATCTGTTTAATAGACATCTCAAATTCAACAGGTACAAAACACTGAACTCCTCATATTACTCCCAAACCTGCTTACCTAGAGTGTTACCCATTGAATTACAGGGTTTTACAAGTATGTGTTGTATTAGTCTGTGTTCTTTAGAGAAACAAAGTCAATAGGAAAAATAAAAATATATATTGTTATTAATATAATATTTTTATATTACATAAAATAAAATACATACATGTGACAGAAAGAGATATTTATTATAAGGAATTGGTTTGGTTATGGAGGCTGAGATGTTCCAAGATCTGTAGTCAGCAAGGTAGAAATCCAGGAGAGCCTATGGTAAGGTTCTATTCCAAGATAAAAGGCCTGAGAACCAGGAGAGCCAATTGTGTAGATTCTAGTCTAAGTCTTGGTCCAAAGACAGGTGAAGATTAATGTCCCAGATCAAAAAGAGCCAGCCAGAGAGAGTGAATTCTCATCTACACCTTGTTGTGTTAGTATGCTTTCCGTGGCTTGGATGAGTTCTAAGTATACCGGGAAGGACAATCCACTTTGCTCCATCTGCTGATTTAAATGTTACTGTCATCCAGAAACAGTATCCCAGTCACACCTGGAATAATGTATAACCAAATATCTGGGCACTTCATGGCCTGGCAAAAGTGACACATAAATTTAACCAACATATTTACCATTTCATACCTTCCAGTTGCTCAGGCTTAGGGTAGTGTATAATCTTTAGATTTTCTGTTTATCTCAAATCCAGCATACTACTAGAAAAATTAGCCACTTACATAGTTACAGTGAACACAGTCCACAAGATCGCCGTCACTATTGACACCAATTCAGGAGGTACACAAAACCCCATATAACCATTTCTTCACACATCTGTTGCTACAACACTGGCTGAAATAAACCACTGTTTCATGCTTAGATTATTGCAATAGCATAAAAGTCTTCTTGCTTTTCAGCTCTTGGATCTTGATTGCACTTTTTATCAACACAACACTCACAGAGTCTTTGTATATTGTAAGTTAAATATTTTTACTTTTCTGCTGGAAACCTAATCAAGGCTTTGTATTTTACTCAAGAGACAATTTTTTTTTTTTCTCAGTAGCTTACACAATCCTGCATAAACTGGCAACCTGTTACGTCTCTGATATCTTCTCCTACTAGTGTTGCCTTTATTGACTCTTCCCCAGTGACTGCCAGCCCCCTTGCTCTTCCTTGAACATGTCAGCTGAGCTGTCACTTAGGTGCATTGCACCTCTGTCTCTCAGGCTAGGATGATCTACACCAGGATATTCTTCAGGGCTAAGTCCTTCATCTGTTTTATATCTTTGCACAAGTATCATCTTCTAAATAAGGTATAATCTAACTACCCTACGTAAAATGGCAATATTTACCCCTTGGCACCCCCTAATCTCCTTACTCTGCCATACATTACTTTTCTATGGTATAATTATATTCATATGTTTATCATAAGATTTTATTGATTTGATTTGATTTTAAATTTGTATCTCATTTAGAACATTTTGTATCAAATCATATATTTTTTAAATTTATTATGTTTATTCTTTGCCCTAGAGATTTTTGTGTGCTTCAATCACACTTGTATCTCAAGGACTGAAAGCCATATTAGATGCATGAGGTCGAATTTCAGTGATTACTTAATGCAACTAAATATTAAATTAATAAACACTCTCTTTCTTGGTAACACTGTAAACAAAACAAGGAATAATCATGTTACTTACACAGTAGCTGTATAGCTAGAAAAATCAGTATGCACTAGAACTATGCAAAAAAATTTTGTGTTCAAATCTAGACTCATGTCATTGTAATCAGAATTTCTACCTAGAGGATTGTTGGAATCTTTAAAAGTCCTGTGAGCTAATTAAAATATATTTAATCTTTATTCACTAATCTTGTAAGTTCCTATAAGGTGCAATGGAAAGAAGGATAATCTTCATTAACATTTCATTAAAACTTACAAACAGGAAGCTGATGTACAAAATCAAAGGTCTATTTTCTACCACCATTTCTTTATGTGCTTTACCACAATATGTAAACCCCACATAATACCGTTCTTAACAGTGAGTATTTGTCATACCCATTAATATCTATTCGAGGTTGAAAGTGGAAGAGAAAAAATGGAGATAAGGATATAAAGGCAAATAAGCAACCTCTAGTCTTTCTTGTCAATGGGCTTAAATCTAGTACATAAGATTAATCATGTATAATACTATAATAAATGGCAAAATGCAATAAGTATAATTATACGGAGAACAAAGAAAAATAAAATTTCATGGCTATGGAATGTAGAATAGAATTTATACGAGAGATGGGAAAAAGTTGAGATTGTGTAAAGAATTTTTGAAACTAAATCTTTAGATAAAATAACAACAATCTGCTTCCCTACTATTTACCTCCCTCATCAATAGACCCACAGTAATTTGATCTCATTTTATCAATAAATCATCATTGTTTCCTGAAATCACCTTCTAGAAACTAGAATGATGAAAATACCCAAATTGACATGTATTAACAGTGTAATACACTTGCTAGATATTTTACATTGAGTCTTGTTCATTGGATGAATACAACGCTCATAGAAAGAGCTTAAAATAAAACTTTTTCTCTGGAAATATTTTTGATATGCTGCACTAGAATCATATTTTTCTTGTCTTCTGGGGATACTCCATTTCCAATGAGGCTAACTGGATTTTAGAGAGCAGCAGGTTGCCCTCCATCTTGGATGAAGTACGATGAGCATGTTATAGTGGGATAATATTTACCAGAAATAACTGAAAACCTCATTGACAAGATGATCCTACAAAGGACATAATATATTAATAATGATACTAAAACAATTGCACATGCACTCTGAAATGAAAGAGCATAACACTCTTGGACTAGCCGACAGGATAAAATAATAATTTAGTAAGCTATTTTTCACCTATTTTACCTCATCCCCCAAAACACATTGAAGCTATGTTGAAAACTACATTACAAGTTATTGCCGCGCTGAGCCTCAATAACTTATAAAATGCCAGCAATGCACCTACTTTAAACACATTGAAAAAGCATCTTAGTACATTATTGCCTCCAGGAGTGGAGACCATGTTTATGGAACTGGGAAGTTATGACCCCATCTGTTATGTATGTCGGACAGCTTACCCTCTTGCAAAAAAGCTGCCATGCAACTCCACACTTATCAAGCAATGATAGTGGAACCTGGCATGGGGGATAAAAAACACTTGCTTCTTGGTTCATTTCTCTTACTTACTCACAAATGTGGTTAATATACTGCAGTTAAAATAATATCTCATGTGAAATATTAACCATTCTTCTTCCCCTTAGAGGCCTCTCCTACGCCATGTTCAAATGTAGTATTAAAAATTCACTCCAATTTAAAGCACCAGCAAATGAATCACATGAAAAAAGAGGAAATCTTTCCTTTTATGAATTTAAAATTTTGTTCTAATTTCTGCTTCCTAGCTTTTCTATGATAGAAACAACTCTGCTGTACGTGAATTACATCCTGTTCTTTTATTTAAGGTTATACTATTCAAATCTATTCACAGACAGGCTAGTGTAACTTGGGATGTAATGAGAAATACAGAACGTCGGGGAGAAGAGCCAAAATGGCTGACTAGAAGCAAATAGTGCACACCCTCTCATGGAGAGGAGACTGAGGGGTGAGTAAATACTAGCTCAAGTGAACCATCCGAGAAGCAAGGGTGACCCACTGAGAATAGAGCAGAGATGGCCGGGGCAGGATCGCTGCTCATGAGAGATTGACATAGAGCAAGGGGTGGTTCCCTACCATGGGGAAAGAGTGAGTGAACAAGAGCCCCCGGGACCTACACCTCTGCCATGGACCTTAGCAACCAGATCCCTTCTGACACCCTTACTCCCATTCCCCACCCCACCCTCCAGACTGACAGGGAGAGCAGTCTGCAGAGTCTAGGCAGAACTCTTGCTCAAGCCCACGTGGAGTCCCATGGGCCTTGGATCCCTGAGCTGTGGTATGAAAGATGGCCAGACTGTTTTCCACCTGGATCCCTTCCCCTGCTGTGCCTCACAGGGCAGGGCCTCCCATCTTGGGTCTCCAGTGTGACCGACCCACCCCCACCTGATCACTTCAATGGGTGACAGCTCTGCATTTCTCTGGGATGGAGCTCCCAGAGACAATCTACAGTCCCTCTGACGTTGTCGCCACTGTGGTACCCACCCTTGCTCACCCCAGGCAAGGCAGGGAACAAAGAGACTGATTGCTTTCATCCACCTGCAAACAGTGAAGCTGTCCTACAGCTTCTCAACCAGATACTAGCAAACCAGATCTAATAGCACAAATCTAATCTAATCTAATAGCACATCCAAAAGGTGATCCAACACCATCAAGCAGGCTTTATTTCCGGAATGGAAGGCCGGTTCGACAAGCACACACCACTAAATGTGACTCACTACATAAACAGAATCAAAACCAAAAACTATATGTTCATCTAAATAGATATAGAAAAAGTCTTCTATAAAATCCAATATACCTTCATGTTTTTTTTAAGTACACAAAAAAATCAACACCCCTCAATAGACTAGACACTGAGGAAAAATACCTGAAAATAATAAGAACAATCTTAGACAAATAAAGAGCTAATGTCACACTTAATAGGCAAAAGCTAAACCATTCCCCTTGAGAACTAGAAAAAGACAAGGATGCCCACTCTCACCATTCCACCATTCCTATTCAACATAGTACCAGAAGTCCCAGCCAGAGCAATCAATCAAGAGAAATAAATAAAAATCATACAAATAGGAAAATAAGAAGTCAAACCATCTCTCTTCACTGATGATATGAATCTGTACCTAGAAAACTCTAAAGACTCCACCAAAAGGCTACTGGAACCAAAAAAATGTATTTAGGGAAGTTTCAGGATACAAAATTAATGTACAAAAATCAGTAGCATTTTTATACAACAACAATGTCAAGGCTGAATGTTAAATAAAGAATGCAATCTCATTAAAATCGTCACAAACAAATTGAATATTATTCCTTCAAACTACCAAAATCATTCTTCACAGAATTAGACAAATCTACTCTAAAATTAATATGGGACAAAAAATTAGCTCAAATAGCTAAAGCAACCCTAAACAAAAAGAACAAAGCCAGAGGCATCAAACTACCCAATTTCAAACTATATGTTCAAACTAATATAGCTTTAATATAAGGCTATATTAACCAAAACAGCATGGTACTGGTATAAAAACAGACACACAGACCAGTAGAACAGAATAAAAAACTCAAAAATAAAGCCGCACATTTAAAACCATCTGAACAACTACAAGGCTGACGAAAACAAGCAATGGGAAAAGGACTCTCTTTCCCAGGGGTGTTGGGATAATGGCCTAGCCATATGCAGAAGAATGAAACTGGACCCCTACCATTCGCCGTATGCAAAAATCCTACCTAGGAAATACCATTCTGGACATTAACCTTGGGAAAGAATTTTTGACTAAGTCCCCAGAAACAATTGCAACAAAATCAAAAATTGACAATTGAGACCTAACTAAAGGGCTTCTGCACAGCAAAAGAAACCGCTGAGAGTGAGCAGACGACTTACAGAATGGGAGAAAATACTCACCACAAAAGCATCTGACAAAGATCTAATAGGCAGAATCTGTAAGCAACTTAAGTGAACAAGCAAAAAACAAAAAACCTCATTTAAATAATGGGCAAAGGAAACGAACAGACATTTCTCAAAAGAAGACATACAAGTGGTCAGGAAACATGAAAAAATTGCTCATCATCAATAATCAGCAGAGAAATGCAAATCAAAAGCACAATGAGATACTATCTCACACCCATCAAAGTGGTTTTTATTAAACAGTTAGAAAAACAATAAATGCTGGTGAAGCTGCAGAAGAAAGGGCAACTTACACATGGTTTGTGGGAGTTTAAATTAGTTTAGCCACTGTGGAAAGCAGTTAGGAGGTTTCTCAAAAAACTTAAAACTGAGCCACCAATTTGACCCAGCAATCCCATTATGAGGTACGTTCCCAGAGACACATAGATCATTATACCCAAAAGGCAGATGAACTCATATGCTTGTTACTGTGCTATTCACAATAGCAAAGACATGGAATCAACCTAGATGCCTAGCAATGGTCTGTTGGATAAAGAAAATGTGGTATTTATACACCATGGAATACTATTCAGTCATAAAAAAGAATGAAATCATGTCCTTTGCAGCAACATGGATGGAGCTGAAGGCCACAATCTTAAGCAAACTAACACAGGAACATAAAACTAAATATTGCATGTCCTCACTTATAAGTGGGAGCTAAACATTGAGCACATATGGACATAAACCTGGAAACAATAGACACCGTGGACTACCAGTGGCAGGAGGGATGATGTGGCGTGTGGGCTGAAAAGCTACCTATTGGGTACTATGCTCACTACCTGGGTGCAATATTCCTATGTAACAAACCTACACAAGTGACCCTTATATCTAACATGAAAGTTGAAATTCAAAAAGAATAGTATGTAATAAATGTAGAGCTCAATGAAATGGATTAGTTAATTCTAAAAGTGGGGGGAAGTTTTAATGGGCTATAATTTATTCTTTTATCTTATCATCAGATTCCCATGAAGCTACCTGGAAACCTTGTAGGAATCTTGAGATTCCTCTATTTTCTCCAAAAGGATTCTAGTCTCCTCAATTAACTTCAGCTCCATATTGACTCTTAGTGCCGTAGTTTTAGCTGAGACCATGTGCCCAAAACCATACTGCCAAGTTAGTCTGCTTTATAGTAGCTTCCTGCCATAGCAATCTGCACCATGCTCATTTTTACTGTAGCAACCTAGGGAATGCTAAAGAAAGAAGCTACTAGAAAACAAAACAACAAGAAGAAAATTTATATGAAATGCATTTTGTTTTGCTGCTTCTGTCCATAATTTATCATTTGAGAATTGAAACCTATGTGTGCCTGATTAAAATAATGGGTCTGAGATTAATGTCATAACTCATGAACCTCCTTTCCGTAATCATAGCTTATTGTTTCAAATGTGACCATCTGGCCCATGGAAAATTATTTAATTGCCAGTCAACAAACAATATAGCTACTTCATTTGGGATGTTGAGCTAGATAGTACAAGCATACTGATTTGGTAAATTGTAAATAAGTTCTGACTAGTGACAAAATACCACAGTGAAGGTCTAAGAATTTCTTGGGCTGAATCCCTCACAGTTGCCCTGGATCATACATTTCCTGAGGCTTGCTGTGTGTGTTTCTTTACAATAAATTTTATTTCTTTTTTGAGCTATTTGTCACCAGTGTGCTAAAATCAAATTCAGTCTAATAAAAACAGTGAATTCTTGGCGTAGCTTTACCTGTAAAATTAGACAGCTCTAGTTTATTAATTTTATAATTCTTAGCAATTATACACATTACATTTACTGGACTAGGATTTAAATATCAAACACAGTTATAAGCACTGCTATTCCTTAGAATGAAGAATAACAAAATGTATAATTTTATATATTAAAAAAATACAGAATCTCAGACTCCACTCCACAACTGACTCAAGATTCTGCAATTCAACAAGATACCCAGGTGATCCACATGCAGATTAAAGTTTGGGGACCACTCCTCTAAATTCAGGTAAAATAAAAGAATTCACCTAAAGTGGTTATAGTTAACCTAAAGTGGGGTAGTACAGTCTGACAAGTTTTTATTTGTCAATTATACCTTAATAAAGCTATGGAAAAAATGTCATTTATGTCCTAATGTAGAAAGATGTTCATGAAGTGAATAAAAAGAAAAGAAGCTGTACAAATTGCATACAGACACATAGTATAAATCTATTATTATAAAATATATATGCTACATATATCATATAATATATATGACAGATATGTGACACACACACATACACTTCCGCAAATATACACAAACAAGGATAAAAACAGAAACCATATTTAAAAAAATCAGTGGTGCAATGAGATACATGAAATGAGAACTTTCACTTTATAAAATTTCTTAGCAACAGTATTATAGGTAGTATCTACCTTGTGGAGTTCTAAGAAGTTTACATATTTTTAAAAATGCTTTTTTTTTTTTTTTTTTTACCCAAACACCACTATCTCTATTGTTATGTAGCCAATTTTACTATATGCCTCCCATCATTTTAGCAGACCTTTTCTACCTTTCTGTTAGGAGCCATATTAAATGGCAAAAAAAAAAAGTAGACAGAAAGCAAAATAAATTACCTCTTGATAATAAGTCTGACAAATTTGGCAGGAAATTCTTATCTGTGAGGTACGCACCATTGAATCAACGTATTTGAGTGAGTTATAAGGATTAAAAGTTGTAGGACTATCTATATACATAAATAACACATAAATACATACAATAGATTTATTTTTCCTTAACTAAAATAAAAATGATAGACTTTTGTAAAGTATCAGTTTATCAGGAATTTGCCAATAGGAGCCACTTTTCTCCATGGATCAGTCATATTTAGAAGAAAATCTATGTCCCCTTCCTTGAAATTGCACTGCTCTCCTTGTTGCTCTGGCACCCCCTGGTGGAGTGAAATCACACAGATTAGGAGAATGGAGGAGTAACCCACCAGGAATCTGTTGTCTGGAAGATAAATGTGTTGCATTTTTCAAGTAACTTCTCTGATTGGAGCACTTTGAGAGGAAAGTACGTTTCGGTTACATTGATTTAGTACTATGGCCTTCTGATAAAGGCACTGTTGGGTCCTCTGTGGTGCAAGCTTCTCTGTGCTTCCTGTGGGTTTTTAATATTTAGTAAAGCAGCTGTGCACAGTCAAGTTCAATATCCAGCGATGTAACAGATAAGGTCACAGAGAAAATCTGAAATACCAGACTCTTAGGAATAGACACATAGGTGTATATGTTTTTGTGAATTTTTCCTTCATATTTGAAATTTTGCCCTGCGGTTTTTCGGGTAATCATACTGTCCCCAGAAAAGGCTCTTAAAGACAGAATTGTTAAATTGCTACTAGCAAAGGCTTTGGAGTTAGACAAATCTGGACTTGTGTTTATCCTCAAACAGTTATTACATATATCTTGAAATTCTTATCTATGAGGTACGCACCATTGAATCAACGTATTTGAGTGAGTTATGAGGATTAAAATAATGCATATAGAACAGTACTTAGTAAAAATTACATACTTAATAATAAATTAGTGATACACACGGGTTTCCTCTAAAATGCAAATAAAATACTTTTTGAGTTTTTTTTTTAGTTTAATACTGAAAAACTGAAGATATATATATATATATTCTATTTTCTGGAAGTCAAACTGTACAAATAATAAAACATATATATAGATGTTTCTGCAAAATATATAATTCTTTTTCCCTAAATTATTGGTGTCCTGAAAAATACTATGTATTCTGAGAATGGAGATAATCTTGATCATCTCTCCAAAGGGAACCCCCCAGAACTGCAATTTTCTTAATCTGTTTCTGGGCTGGGGGTGTTTGAAGTAATTTTTTCATATCTCTTGAGGCACGTTTCATGTCTGTGTTTCTAGGTTGTCATTCTAGGCAGGTCAGGGAAGAGAACAACAGCTCCTCTCCCAAGAGTCAGGTATGTGGTTTGACATTGCACGGCTATAGCAATTGCAGTCATAAAAGTACTGAGTCAGCCCAAGTGGCAGAGAGGGAGTTTCAGAGCACCGCTCTCTGAGAATCAGGAGGGATAGCCATCTGCTGTGATTATACTGACATCTGCAACCTCTTCACTGAAGAAGAACACCTGAAAAGTCGATCCTAAGTGGGCCAGCTGCATCAGGTTTTCTCTGCAGACTGTTCTGAGAGGACTGGTGATTATCCAAGTGCAGTTTTTACTTCCTCTCAGAAGTCAATGCTTTTTTTCTATTCAAGCACCTCCGTGTACACTGATACTTTGGGGATTTTCTCTAAAACTAAATTGGGGGTTTTTGAACTGAAACCAGCTCTCTGAACTGAAAGTACTGTTTTGTAGAAAGATCTGAAAGCTTTTTTCTCTCTCAGTATTTAACCATTCAGAGGTGAGCATTTTGTTCACAGAATTATATCTAAAAGTACTAGAAGAGCATCATTAAAGCAACTACAGAGAGCGCCTACTGCATGTGCCTTTCATTTTGTACACGGATGTGCCAAAGTCCTCGGTGCCTCAGGAGCTTTCTATTACACACACACACACACACACACACACACACACACACAATATGTGTAGGGCCAATTCTTTACACATATTTTCTGTCTACCTGTGGGTGAAGTACTTGTAGGAGACACTCAATACTTCTCAATACTTATTTCTTTAGTTATATTACTTATGTATTTTACAAAACATGTGTATGTATAGCTTGTTATAAGCAAGATACTCTTTAAATTGCTTTACTAATATTAACTCTCATATTTTCTAGAAATCCTACTAGAACAGTCATTTATTACTGCTATAAGAAATTACTATGCATTTGATGGCTTAACATAGATTTATGATCCTACACTTCCAGAGGTCAGGATTCCAAAATGGCTCTCACTGAGATAAAATCAAGGTGTCAGCATGCCTGTGTTTTTTTCTGGAAGCGAAAGAGGAGCATCTATTTTCTTGCCTTTTCCAGCTTCTGGAAGCCGCCCACATTTTTGGCTCAGGCTCCATTTCTCCATCTTCAAAGTCATCCATGGCTGGTCACGTATTTATCATGCTATATCACTCTGGTTATCTGCGTCCGTTACATATTTTGCTCTGACTCTCCTTCTTCTCTATTTCTCTTTTAAGGATTATCTCCCTTTCTAATGATGCTTAGTCACATCTGCAAAATCCCTTCTGCCATGTAAAGTAGCATACAGGTTCTGATGATTAGGACGTGAACATCTTTAGGGAGTCATTATTCTATTGCCACAACTGCTGTAACTAGTCTTATTTCATACATGAGAAAACTGAGACTCAGAGAAATGAAGGAATTTGTCCAAGATCACAGTTACTAGCAGCACAGTTTGGATTTAAACACTATCAGTTTAGCTTTGGCATCTGTTTTTTAAACAACTGCATGATTTGATGTTTGTGGATTGAAAAAGAAAGGAAGAAAGAAGCCAGACACGTGATATTTTCAATCTATTCATTCATATACAAGAAAGCCAACTAGCATTTAACAAATTAAACTCTTACTTTCAGTAACATAGTGATTACATAAAGATACCATAATAATAACAACAAAACACAATAGAAAGATCTTAAAAACAAAAGAAATGATGTCCCAAATTAATGAATATGGGCCACTGATATTCATGATGTTGCTGCACCAACTGCCTGAGAAGGGCTGAAAGATACTAAGACGCAAAGAAAGAATCACAGTAAAAGAGATGCTGGAGGATGTGCAAAAACAATGCAGAGAATTGTGATAACAACAAGAATGTGAGGTGTCTGAAAGGGCAATAAAGATGTGAAATTAAGAAGAAACCACAAAATTAGAAGAGTATTTTAATTAGCTATCAAAAAATGTATATAAAACAGGTATCTTTCTTTAACGTTATTGTAGGTTCAGAGGTAAATGTACAAATTAGTTTTATAGGTAAATCCTGTGTCGCAGGAGTTTGGTGTACAGGTCATACAGGTTTGTCATTCAGGTAATAAGCATGGAACCCAATAGGTAGTTTTATGATCTTCACCCTTCTTCCACCCTCTACCCTTGAGTTGGTCCCATGCTCTATTGTTCCTTCCTTTGTGTTCATGTGTACTCTATGTTTAGCTCCCAATTATAAGTTAGAACTCTTGATACTTGGTTTTCTGAGTTTGCATTCATTCGCTCAGTATTATGGCCTCCAGCTCCATCCATGTTACTGTAAAGGACATGATCTCATTCTTTTTTATGGCTGTATAGTATTTCATGGTGTATCTGTACTACACTTTCTTTATCCGCTCTACCACTGATGGGGATTTAGGTTGATTCCATGTCTGTTTATGTGATCAACATAAACATGCATGTGTCTTTTATGGTAGAATAATGTATATTCCCATTGATATATACACAATAATGGGATTACTGGATCAAATGGTGGCTCAGTTTTAAGTTCTTTGAGAAATCGCTGAATTGCTTTTCACAATGGCTGAGATCATTTACATTTCCACCAGCAGTGTATAAGCAAGTGTTCCCTTTTCTTCGCAACCCAGCCTCACCAGCATCTGTTATTTTTTGACTCTAATAAACCCATCGTGACTATTTTGAGATGGTATCACATGTGGTTTTTATTTTTATTTCTCTAATGATTAGTGATGTTGAGGATTTTTGCATATGCTTGTAGAATGGATATCTTCCAGCAGTTCCCGTGGCCAAAATAGACAAGACAACCAAATTCTTTAATGTTTAAGGTTTTTCAATATTTGTGTCAGGTCATGTTGGAATGCCAAGTTGAACTCTAGTGTGAGATCCTTGTCTAATTTGTAGATAAAATACTGAACTGAAAGTAGAGAGCAAGTGCATAGCAGAATACACTCAGTAACATTAATTAATAACTGAAATTAACCTTACCAAAGTCAGGATACAAATTCAGTATCTCCAGTTAAATAAAAGTAAAGCCATGATAAATATACCCAAATAAGAAAGCGTTCCAGGCACCATTAAGTGACATTGTTTGTCACATTCTCCAATTCTTTCCCCTTTACAGAAAAGCAAAATTATATAATTACTTTTCCAAAAACATTTCATTTATTTAACAAATATCAGACACACTCCCACCTGATAAGCATTGTGTAAGTATGCACAGATAAAGAATACCATGTTCCCAGCTCACATGCATATATTTGAGATGTATAGAGGAGTATTTTAAATAATACAAACATTTATGAGTAACATTGACTCATTATGTTTCTGAAGCAAAAAGCATAACCATCAATTATTTTACTGGTCAATAAAACAACCTATTAGCAAATACTAATATTTTGAGTTATTTTTATAGACTTTTTCCTTATGAATACATCCAAAGTTTAAGAAAAAATATTGACTCACATTTTAGAAACGTTTCAATTTTTTAAAATTTTATTTTCAACATTTTATTTCGAACAAAACACCTGTGGACATTTCTCCACATCATTAAATGTCCTCTTGTCTAAGGGTTACATCCTATTCCATTGTATATGCACACCATAATGCATTTAACTAAGCCAATTTTGTTTTGAATTTAGTGAAAAATTTAGTATTGGAACTGAAAATTTCTCTAAAATCTTTGCTCCACAACCCCTGCAGTGACACAGTTCCATGATGTTTATCACTTCTTTCTGCCAAACTGTGTAGCTTTTGTAGTGGCATTTGCAGTATCCTGAAATTCCATTGCAATGGATAATTTCTTTTTATTAACATACTATTTCTGAGTCCTGTATTTAAAGTTTTATTTTAACACATAAGGCCTAGTAACATAAGCAGCAATGATCATTTTACAAAAGGTTTCTAAAGCATTATTTTTATTTTTTATTTTATTTTATTTTTTTTGAGACGGAGTCTCATTCTGTTGCCCAGGCTGGAGTGCAGTGGTGATCTGGGCTCACTGCAAGCTCCGCCTCCCAGGTTCACACCATTCTCCTGCCTCAGCCTCCTGAGTAGCTGGGACTACAGGCGCCCACCACCACGCCCGGCTAGTTTTTTGTTTGTTTGTTTGTTTGCTTGATTTTTTGTATTTTCAGTAGAGACGGAGTTTCACCGTGTTAGCCAGGATGGTCTCAATCTCCTGACCTTGTGATCCGCCGGCGTTGGCCTCCCAAAGTGCTGGGATTATAGGCGTGAGCCACCACGCCGGGTCTAATGCATTATTTTTAAATTGTTTCTCCTCATTGTATTTGCTGGGTTTCTCTATGATTACCAACTCTACTACATAGTTCAGCATCCTCCCATTCACTACCACCACTGCTTTCTTAAACTCAAACTAGTGAAAAATATCATAAGAAATGTGTTGTGTAATCAACAACACAGGTAATTCCTATGGAAAAAAATTTAGAACACTAAATTGTAGAATTTAAGAAGTACTGAGATGAAATAACAATTTTTCAAAACAAATTGACACAATAAACAGTCCTAAGTATTCAAACCTAAGATTGGTTTCAATAATTGAAACTTTTCAAAATATACATACTATGATTAAAATCAGTTTATTTGTACAGATCACATGTAACCACATATAAGATTTAAAAATACAATTTTAAAATCTCTTAAGAAAAAATAAAAGTATTTCAGTTATCAAAGATGATACTTCAAATATCAAAGTACTTTATACTAAGGTACTTCAAAGTAAAATTAATGTACATTACAATACCAGAGAACTACAATTTTTAAAGTACTGATTAAATTACTGATAAAATTGGCAGAGGATATTTCACTGTTAAAGAGTGACAATGAAGGCTATAGGCTACAATTTTGAGCTACTTCTGTTAGCTCTTTATATAAAGACAATTTAAGAGTAGACCCATAATATAAATTTTATTTCTATGTAAATGAATAAAAGAGATGTTTCTCAGGAGTCTCTGACTGCTAATAAACTTACACCTCACAAAGGGCCAAGGCAGAATTTGTGTTTTGCTGTGTCAGGACATTCGTGTTTACAGGGTTTTTGTTTGTTTTGTTTATTCACTTTTAAAATTACTGAGATTTTCGGGAAAACAAACACAAAAACAAAAACTGCTTTTCCACTGATAGGGATCGCCTACACCTTTAGTAAGTCATTTTCTGGTCTCAAGGATAGTCCCATTTCACTTAAGCCAGCACTCCATGCCTAGAGAGCTCAGCCACTATGTTGTTGTTTTAAAACAATAGGTCTGGACTTCTTACATAGAGGACATTATTGACCTTTATTTTATTCACTGGAAGACTTGCATCATTTACATATGGGTGGGAATGAAAGAGCAGGTTTGTACCTGCAGCAGCAGTGAGTTACTATCGACTTTAAAATCAGGACCTGGGTGTACAAAATACAGAGTACTAGAGCTCCTTATATGCCTTTTAAAGCTAAATTAAACATAATCCCTATTGTAGATAAATATTCAATAATTTTTAATATGATAAGCACAAGAAAATATATATCTTGAATATCATGAGTTTCTTTTTTCAAGTATCAGGCAGGCAAGGAATGAGAACGTGGTTTGGATAATGAAGTAATTCCAAGGGACTACCTAATATTACCACCAAAAGAGCCACCATTCCCACTTTCACTAATATTTATACCATTTTAAACAACTTCCAATTTTGGAGTGGCTCTAATGGGATAGAGAGTATGGTAAGTGTTTAACACACGTTGTCTCTATTGTACTTTTCAGTGTCACTGAGAATTGCAAATATGTACAAAATGAAGGGGTATGGAGGTGGTTCACCCTCACTTTTTTGTCCCCAGGGTCTCTGACATTTCACTAGGCTACACTGTCCATCCGTTTATACAAACCACATATAGTGTTTTTTTAATGCAATGTGTCTGCCCCTTTCTTATAAAAGTAAATCATCTAGACTTAGGAAGCTGGCTTAATACCCATGTCAGGACCTTAGCCCCCACCCTACACCTCCTTCTATGCATCAGTTACACATAGTGATGAAAGTCTGAACTTGAATACTACTCTGCAAATTCTCCCCAGTAGCTTACATCCAAATTTATGCATGCTTTCATTATACAACTTTGCATTGTAATCACTTATATTCCTCTCATTAGGCTAGAGTGCAAGGTACTTAAAGATATAATCCATGCTTTTCATCCTTCTGCTCCCAGTTCTTAATACACTGACCAGGAACAAATAGGCATTAAATAGACAATTGTTGAACGAATTACTGTGTCTCCTCAAGGAAGAAGATTTCTTGTGAAGAGACAGGGGCTACCCACTGGCAAATCTTGTCTAGAAAGAACTGCTGACTTTGCGGAGTTGTCAAATAGTTGCTTGGGGTTATCTCTTAATTCTGTGCAATTGTTTCAGCATTTCATGCTCAATCAATATTTCCTTATACATACATGACTTCATTCAATCTAGCCGTATCACAATTTACTTTCTCTGGTGTCATTCTCCTTTAAAATACCACATTTATAATTTGATGAGGAGTATAATAGAGATAAGGATTTGATCCTTGGAGGTCAATGTCTATGATGGTCAAAATTAGTTGATCAGAGTTCAGGAGAAGAAGGATGAAATTGAATTGTCTAAATATTTTATTTATTTTATTTTATTTTATTTATTTTTTTGAGATGAAATCTTACTCTGTTGCCCAGGCTGGAGTGCAGTGGCAAGATCTCGGCTCACTGTAACCTCTGCCTCCCAGGTTCAAGTGATTCTCCTGTCTCAGCCTCCTGGGTAGCTGAGACCACAGATGCCCACCACCATGCTCAGCTAATTTTTGTATTTTTAGTAGAGATGGAGTTTCACCATATTGGCCAGGCTGGTCTTGAACTCCTGACATTGTGATCTGCCTACCTCAGCCTCCCAAAGTGGTGGGATTACAGACATGAGCCACCACGCCCTGTCTAAAAATGTTATGGTTTATTCAAACACAGTGCTGAACTTTGTGTGAGTATGTCTGTGTGTGTCAGAAAGAGAAAAAAAGAGAGAGAGAGAGAGGTATACAGCAGAAGTAAAGCAGGATCAGTTTTTGGAAGGTAATTTTAACACATATGGTTGTAAGAATGAAGTAGTAGAATTTTCCATCATCTTAAAAATTGAGAAGTCTTATCACTGCAGTAGGACACAGAAAAGGTAAAGTGCCCAGTAAATGATAGTATCTAGAAAAGATCTGTAATCCAATTATAAAGTTAAGGTTAAACAAAACTAAGTTATTAGCAGATATAAATGAAGGTAGAAGTATTTTCAACTATATTTATCAGAATGAAACGGGGACCTCATCATTCCCTGTATGATGAAATACATTGAGAATATTATATTTCACAAATGAGATATAATATTTGATGGCACAATAGGGTGACTATTGTCGAGAATAATCTATTTTATATTTAAAAATAATTACAAGAGTGGGATTGGAATGTGTTTAACAAAAAGAAATCGTACACACTTGAGGTGATGGATACTCGATTTACCCTGTTATCATTATACATTATGTGTATGTATCAAAAGGTCACGTGTACCCCATGAATATATACACCTGGTTTGTACCCATAATAATAAAAAATTTAAAAATGTTTAAAATCACATTATATTTCTCATTTTTTTCCTATTTTTAATTCTAAGACACCTATCTATTAATAGTATATGTAGATGTTCTCAACTGAAAAGAATATAGCAGTAAATTTTAAATTTTATTAAGTAGTGCTCTCGGGATTTGAGAAACTAGCTAGCTAGCCAACTTAAGTCAGTTAGGTTGTATACCATTTCGTCACCAAAGAGCTCTGCTGGTAGCTCTACTTCTATCTGTTTTATTAAGCTTCTTTGTAAGCCTTTGAAGAAAATAAAGCACTCTTGCTAAAACAAAACAAATAAAGTAGTATCTGAAAATTTATCCATCAATATAAAAATAGAAAAACAGGAGAAAAAACAGACAAACATTTGGGTATTTAAAACAGAGAACAGGTTACTCAGATGATGGAAGAGCCTGAGAAAACAAACAGTTTTCAGGGAAACAACCCAAAAATAGCAACTGCAGTAAGCCGCTACTTCCATGCCCAGGCAAGAGGAACAAAAAGAAAACACGAGTTAAAAAAGAACTTAGGACTTAAGGTCACTCGACCTTTCTATTTCTGAGCTATATCTTCTTTTCTGTAAAGCACATTTTCCGGCTGACCTCTTAAAAAGGACTTTTTTGGCTGTGTAAAAGGTTTCTGAAAGACTTATAAATTCAACTAGGTATCCCTACTTGCCCTTGAAATTATCACTGTGGCAAGGAGTAGGGCATCCTGACAAATAAGGCTTAGGTCATCTGCCATGTGGTTAGTCACAGGACCAGGGGTGTGTTATTTCAATGATAGGTGTATGGAATCAGCTTCAACAAAACCACAAGGTCCGAGATTGTCATGTGATAAGAGTGGTGCGAGGAGGTAGGTGCTTTCCAAAAGAAAGAATGCTTCAAGACAACACAGCACGGTTATTACCATTAGAAATATTCATGCTCGTTGCACGAAAATTAGATTACTGAAGAGTTATATTCTATTCATAGCATACTCACTGTAACTCCACCCACTCAAAAAGCATATTGGAAAACAAATGAGTGAGGTACTAAATTAGAAATGATCTTGAGTCCCTCACATTTGTACATATTTCAAAATGAAAACACTATAAACTTTTGTTATTTAAATATTACTGTTAAACTTTATGATCCTTTTATATGACACATACCTGTCTATTGGGACCACAATTTAAATTTGATGTTTTAAAAAGGAGTGGTATCAACTCCATGTCTTTATTCAGAAACATCAGCATTATCCAGTGCTTTAATTGCATAGTAATTAAAGTGTCCAGAACTTATTTTTTGGTGGCGAAGGTGGAAGAATGAGGAGCAGCAGACTTCCCGACTAACTACTGGCTTCAGCAAGCAGCAGTGGCCACCGTTGTATCAGGAAAAGAAAAGGAAAAGCAAAATCTGAGAATAGGGAGGGTCATTCCTAGTGTCAGCAATTATTTCCAATGGGTCACCTTGATGGATTTGGTATGGAAGAAGGAAGAGAAACTTCTCTGGGTGCCTCAGTCAAAGCTAGATTTTCACCTAAATGGGCAGTTATATATTTATGTAAGATATTTACAATTCAAGTGGCACATACTGTAAAGCATCAGTATTATTTAGTTTTACATCTGAAAAATATGCACCATATCTAGTTTTATTAAATTATGATTTTTTAACATTTCCAAGTTTGTATTATTCAACAGCAATGGAATTTTTAAACACCGCAAAGAAGCTTCAAAAAGTGATTAGAAATCAACATCATATTACAGGGAAAATGAGCATAAAATTCACTAACAGCTTTTCACCACCTACATCATGCATAAATACTACAATAATAATACACATGACAGAGAGTATCTGCTTAGTTATCACAGTACTGTAATCCTGAGAAGTGTTTCATTCTAAATTTCATTTCAGAGGAATATAAAAATAATACAGCAGTAAAATTAAATACCAATGGAAAATAATGAGAGAAGGAAAAGGCATTAGTTATGTGAGTAGGAAAGTGTTAGGATGCTTTAAAGTGAAATTACGCTTGCAATACATGGAAGGTCAATGAGGCATATAGAGAAAAGTTGCAGTAAAGGTGTAGATTTTAATATATGAATCTCTTCCTTTTGTAGATAGAAGGCATGAGATCTATGACTCGAAAAGTGATAAAAGAGGAAGTTACTATGTATGAAAGCATATTTTGATTGTATTTACAGTGATTTCAAAAACTAAAGATGTTTTTCAAAAATGAAACTGAATTCACCCATTAATTACCTAAAGTGTATATTATTTTTAAATAGTCATTTCTGTATATTCTCTAAACCACTGCCTATACGAGGCATTTAACTTACAATTGTCTACAATTGTTATAGAAAAAATATGTAAATTCATAGCCATCAGCTTCAGCTTCTATAGTATATTTTTCTTACTCTGTCCATGAGCATTAAGAAATTTAATTCTTCTGAACGCTTATTTTAATCGATACTATCTGATGCACATTGAGTTATTTTAGAGAAATTGAATTTCATTCACACTTAGGAAAGCAGGCAGCTAATATCAAACTGAAAAGACATTGGTAACTGATAATTCATTACATACATTTCCTGATGTCTCTCTTTAGAATATAAAATGTATAGATCATGATATTACACACTGAACTGTGTTTGATTTTGTTCTCTGGACCCTTGATAAACAACAAACTCTAGAAATAGAGGTCTACAGGACAAATCTCCAAATGTAAAGCTGTATCTTCCTGTTTTCTGCCAGATGTAGTTGTAGTTTTAACTTTTTCCATATATTGAAATCAACATTTATCCATAGCAGGAATCATTGACATGCTATAATTTTAATTTTTGACGATGTAAGTTAACAGTATTTGCCAGTTCCTCTGTCACATAAATGTTTACTTTCCAAGACAGGCAGAAATCACCCAGGGCTCTTCCTTGAGAAAAAAAGATTGTTCGAGTTGGGAAATAATCACATTCTTATTTCTTGTTTTTGCTTTATATTTATTTCTGCACCACTGCTTTTTACCAATGAGGGTTCTAATCCTGATAAAATGTTAGACTTCAAATTTTACCTTTCAGAATAAAACTTTCCCCAGATCTTCAGCTGTGGAAATGTTTGACTTTGTTTATACACAGAATTGAAGAGACAAGCACTAACATTCTAGTTCCATGAATTATTTCCAAGAAAATGCTTGCTTTTTGGAAAAAATGAATTAAAAATATCTTATTTTGGTCTGTAATTTTCTGCCACTGTAAGAATACAAAATGCAAACACAGATACAAAACTAAGAAAATATAAAAAACACAAAAAGTACTTTTGGTGTATATTTACTGTAGAAAAAAATGTTAATAGAACACAGAAAAATTCTGTAATGTTTACCAGACAAGCCAAACGCAAGAAGGTTATTACTAAATCTGATTTATGTTCCCCTAATGTAGCACTTATTATGGGAAGTTCAACATTGGTGAATAACTTTCTGATGGTACACAGACAATTTTCAAGTAATCTACTAAAAGTATTTCTTAAATAAAAGAGTGTGAGCTATTGAAGAGAGACATATGCTAGAAATGATTTTTAACTTTTCTAGTATATGTAGTTTATTATGTTGAAATAAAAATAATGTGATTATGCACTGTCCACTAGAGTTAAGCAACTTAGGTACTAGTTACCCTTCCATATAAGCCTACCTATTTTTACTCACTAAATAGTATTTACCTTCCCATATAAGCCTACCTATTTTTAATTACTGGGTATGTGATTCTTAGTTATCTATAAAGGGCAAAGAATGACATATTACCTAACTGAACTCAGAAGAATAGGACAGATAATTTCTGCAATTGATTCTACAAGTAACATTCCTTCTAAGAATTATGTAGTATAGTGATATAAATAATTTACAATGAACACATTCATTGTACACAGAGATATTTTCCACATTAGGTGAGTATTTTTGAAATATATATGTGTAGGCCGGGCGCGGTGGCTCAAGCCTGTAATCCCAGCACTTTGGGAGGCCGAGACGGGCGGATCACGAGGTCAGGAGATCGAGACCATCCTGGCTAACACGGTGAAACCCCGTCTCTACTAAAAAATACAAAAAACTAGCGGCGCGGGGCGGGCGCCTGTGTCCCAACTACTCGTGTGTGTGGAGCTTGCAGTGAGCTGAGATATATTGGCCACTGTTGGGCTCCGTCTTTTTTTTTTTTTTTTTTTTTTTGAGCACTTATGCTGTTCCCAGGCATGAGTGTTGGAAATATGAGAGTAAGCAAAATAAAAAATGCACTTGCTCTCATGGACACAAATAGATGAGGCAGAAAATACAGATGCAGAATATATACACAGGTAATTAGGGATTATCTAAAGAAATTAATTATGTTAATTGAGTGGAGATTGACTGCTTAAGTGGCCTTTCAGAAGAGAACTGAATGACATGAGGGTAAACCATACTCAGCACTAGGAAGAATGAAACAATTACTAATACATGTTCCATTGCCCTAAAGTTTTCACTGTGTCTGAGAAAAGACAGACACATGTCCAGTCATACAAGATAGATACAATAAGGGCTATTAAAAGTTAAAAAAAAAAAAAAAAAAGGCCTCAGAAGGAGACACAGGGTGAAATGATTTTCATCTTGAAAATTGAGAAGTTCTGTGGAGAACATGACATTAGTGCAGTATATTGGAAAATAAGTGGATGAACTCAGTAAGTGGATTTTACCAAAATCCTGAAATGCCATGTGAATATAAATATGAATAAAAGAAAATAAAATGTAGGATTTCACTAATAATAGCAAGTCTGTACTATTGAATATTGATTTTATATTTTGGAAATGGCCAATATTAAACTAGAGTCAATTCTAATTTGATGGAACTTCTTTGGTCAAAATAAAATGTGACAGAAACAAAAATGAAGTGTTTCATGTAGTCTGTATATTTACAAAACTATATTCTCTAGTCATGCACTTTTCCTTGCTGCTGTTTCCACTACCCAGAAAGGGTGGCTATGCTGGAAAAATATATCACAATTGAAGAAAACAGAAGTATAATTAAGGGGATATTTTTGTCATAAGACTGTTACAGAAATAACATAACTGTCAGTAAAAGACAGGTACCTGTAATTTCTCTGATAGCAAATATTAGGGTTAAGTGAATAATGCTCAAAATAATTTTTACTCACCTCTAATTTAAAATAAATGGAATATTATTCAACTGTAAAAAAGAATGAAATCCTGTCATTTGTAATAACATAGATGGACTGTAGGGCATTATATTAAATGTAACAAGCTAGTCACAGAAGGACAAATTTCACATATTTTCACTTATATGTGGAAGCTAATTGTTTTTAAATATGATCTTATCAAAATCAAGAATTAAATGATGGTTAACAGAGGCTGGGAAGGGTAGCAGAGAGTAGGGGTAAAGTGGAAATGGTTAATATACAAGCATACAGTTTGTACAAAGGTACATAATGTACAAACATACAGTTAGATAGAATGAATAAGATCTAGTGTTCAGTAGCACAATTAGGTGACTATAGTTAACAATAATTCATTGTATATTTTAGAACAACTAAAAGGATGGAATTGGAATGTCCCTAACACATGGAAATGATGAATGCTTGAGGTGATGTATACCCCAATTACCCTGATCTGACATTACAGACCCTATGCCTGTATCAAAACATTACATGTATCCCATAAATATGTAAAACTATATGCATTCATAATAGTAAAATACAACTTAAAATTTTAAAGGAATGTATGCATGTATTCTACACTTTCTAAAGATTATGGTGTAAATATGTGACAGATATTATAGAAATTTTTAGAAAAACTGTACCCAGAGTTTGGATTATAAAATTATCTGGGCCAGGCATGGTGGCTCATGCCTGTAATGCTAGCATTTTGGGAGGCCGATGCAGGTTGGATCAGGAGATCGATAACGTCCTGGCCAACATGGTGAAACTCGGTCTCTACTGAAAATACAAAAATTAGCTGGGTGTGGTGGGGGTGGGGGGGCGCCTGTAGTCCCAGCTACTTGGGAGGCTGAGGCAGGAGAATCACTTGAACCCGGGAGGCAGAGGTTGCAGTGATCTAAGATTATACCACTGCACTCCAGTCTGGCGACAGAGGGAGACTCCATCTAAAACAAACAAGCAAACAAACAAATAAAAACAAAAATCTGGATCCTCTAAGCCCAGCGTCTCTTTTATGACACAGCCCAGTGCGTATGCAGGCATTTATCTGGGTCTATTTGGATGGACCTATGGGACTTGGGGGCAAGGAGAACTGCTACAAATAGAATGATCACTTAAGTGGCCTTTCAGAGGGCAGTGTAATTACACCCAGGAATCCTGTATCTTTTGCCAGTATCTATGAAGCTGTGGCAAGCTAATTTGTTAGCTTGCAAGTAACGTAAAATGTTAAAACCTTCATATTTCCTTAACATGGAATTAAGAAGATATGTTAACTGGTTCACAAAAGTTACCTGAGACAAAACTCTAGACCCACTGATCAGAACTCTGAAGATAAAGGTTGAGAATCTGAAGTATTATCAAGGTCCCCAAGTGATTTGTATGGATAATGTGGAAAAGAGAGCTTCTGGGTGCCAGATGAGTTGGTCTCCCCTTTGTGAGACACCCATGGGGAGCCATGGGTGGTCTCTGAGGAAGAAAGTCTCCTTATTGCCTTCATGTCTTTATGCCCCGAGAGCACAACCGCTCAGAGGCATTCCACAGGTAGCTCAGGGAGATAACACTCCCTTGAAGCAGTGGAATATAATCAAACATCTTGGCGCCTCCTGAAACCCACTCCCACCCATTTCAGTCCCAATAAGTTAAAGATCTTAAGTAGTTTAGACACACGCCTTTGCTCGAGGAAATTCACAGCAACTGCCACTGCTATACATCTTATTGAATGGCTCACAAGTTCTTCACTAATTAAAACTTTTCCTCATCCCTTCCACCCCCTCCCATCTGCCCTAAGAACAAAGAGCTTGTAAACCAATAAATTGGGCCGAGGTCAGGCTGAGAGCTCCTGCGAGCAAGCCTCTGATGCTCCAGACCTGCCTTTTAAATGCTTATTCTGTCTCTTTCTAACTCCTTTGTCTCCACTGGACTCGGGGTACCCGCCAGGTGGTGTGGGACTGGTTTCCCCAATAGATAATATCTTTTAGAATCACAATTTCAGTACGGTATTTACCCTAACAGCTATTGAAACTAATTACGTTTATTTTTCTTTTCGAAGTGCTGAAAATCTGGGGATGCAGACTGCCCAGAGGTTAGCACATTACACATAGCAGCATTGCAAACTCAGGTCTTCTCTGTCCAAATTAACAGAACATTTTCATTTAAAAATTAAGCGAGACATTTTTCTTAGCTAAAATAGAACTTGCCCATAAGCCCCTTTTCTTCTAAAACACCAAATGTTTTCAACTGGTTTATGTGGGAATAGCTCCTACATTGATGTCAGAAAGGCTCACTTGCCAATTTTTAGATATAATAAACTGATTATTCTCCTTTTCTTTGACCCAATGGCCAGATAACATAAGTCTGATAGACTCAAAGCTTTTCTGATTTAATTTACTCTTCCTTTTTTCCTTACTTCTTGCTCTCACCATTACCTTTTTTCACATCCCCTTGCTTCTCTGGTCTAGCGTTAAATGATCCTTCCATTTTTCCATTTCCTTCTAGAGATTTTCTACCTCACCACTGAATTCGTATGTTTATTTTTATGCACGATATATATTTTGATCTTGTTTACAGAAACTGGGCAATACAAATGTATATAAGAAAACATATAACCTATTCATCATAAGGGACACAATTTGAGCGGGAATAGGAATTCCTCTTACCTACCAAAAACTTACCTGGAGAAGGTGCGATTGGTGCTGTGGAGTCATGTGCAAAGCTCTTGTTCCCAAGGGAAGACTGGGAGATGGATACTATTAACATAAGAAGAAACCTATCTACTCAGTGCCCTAGATATTTAAATTTCTGATTCCAGCAACCTGCGCTGTCACTCCCAAAGCAGTTCTCCTATGGTTCTTTTTGGCTTCAGTGACTTTGCAATTAATAGACTGTTAACAAAGAATACATTTACAGTCTACAGTAGATAAAAAGGGATCATTTAAACATGATATGTTGGAGAACACGCTGTATATAATATAGTGTGGTGAAGTGGTTCTGATGCCATCCCTCCGTGGTTCTTGCTAATTGAGTTGATAGTAAGGGTCACAGCTGTCAAGTTTTAATATCTGAGGAATTTCAAAACCATGGTGTGCAGTATAAGACTTTCATAAAAATCACTATAGATAAGTCAAAATGGAAAAATCCTGGAAAGGATATAAAATTATTTTAAGGCAAAATTGTTTCTGTGTAAGCTCAATTATGTACTTTTTCACCACCTACCATGTTCTGAAGTTCAAGGTCTGAGTTTTTCAAATTAATGCCTCGTGCTGCTTATGAATAAGATTGAAAGGAAACATAGATTTTTTGCTATTGTCTTTCAAAACATTACTAGATCTTCTTTAATCATTTATAAGCCATTCAGTATTCGTCATCTTGGCAGATGGGGAAAGCAACATCATGGTTTGAGTTTAAAATTAACTTGTTGGGGCCGGGCGCGGTGGCTCATGCCTGTAATTCCAGCACTTCGGGAGGCAGAGGCGGGCGGATCACGAGGTCAGGAGATGGAGACCATCCAGGCTAACATGGTGAAACTCCGTCTCTACTAAAAAAATACAAAAAATGAGCCAGGCGTGGTGGCGGGCAACTGTAGTCCCAGCTACTAGGGAGGCTGAGGCAGGAGAAGGACCTGAACCCAGGAAGCAGGAGGAGGTGGAGCTTGCAGTGAGCCGAAATTGCACCACTGTACTCCAGCCTGGGTGACAGAATGAGGCTCCGTCTCAAAATAAAAATAAAAATAAATAAAAATAAAAAAATAAAATTAACTTGTTGGATACAAACCGTCTCAAGGCATCATTACATCCTATTTAGACAGGTAAAAGAGTAAAGTGCACAGAGTTGATATGTAATCTGATTACATTTATAACTTTCTTATCTAATATGATTGAATGGCAGAATGAAACAGACCATGTGATTTTTTAAATTCAGCATGGACTTCTGATAGATTAATCACATATTGTCAATCAGGAAAGTGAGAATAAAATAAAACAGTATTTACCTCAAAGCTTACAGTATGTTGCATTTTGCCTTATTGCTTTGTTGTTGACAGCATTTTAGTTTTATATGAATGAAACATCAGAAATATAAATTTGGCCTGGTGCAGTGGCTCACACCTGTAATCCCAGCACATTGGAAGGCTGAGGGAGTAGGATAGTTTGAGTCCAGAAGTTTAAGACCAGCCTGGGCAATATAGTGAGACCATATCTCAAACAAACAAACAAACAAACAAACAAAAAACGTAGCCAAGCATGGTGGTGCAAGCCTGTAGTCCCAGCTACTCAGAAGGCTGAGGTGGGAGGATCACTAGAGCCAGGCAGGTTGAGGCTACAGTGAGCTGTGATCATGCCACTGTATGCCAGCCTGGGCAACAGAGGAAGATCCTGGAAAAATTAAAAGAAAAAAAAAAAGAAAGAAAGAAGGAAAGAGAGAGAGAGAAAGAAATCACCTACATCACTGTGTAGCAGATACGTTTTCCATTTATTTCCTTTATACAATATTTAATATCATATGTCTGTTATGTCTTCTAAGAAAATCAATGGTTACAATATTCTCCAATTTTAATTCAATATCTCTCTCCAATGACTTAATTACTCACAATCTCACTATGCTTTTATAAGATCCTGTAATTATAACAGAATGCATTTGAACTAGCATGTACACATTACGGCATTGCTAAAACTTGGGTTTTAATCTATTGGCATTTAGACGATGAGTCAACTGACTTTCCCACTTAATGTAACTTTTTGATTGTGTTAAAAAATCAATTTAGGTAAGATGAGATTATTTTCAGCAGATATCCATAAATAATACATACCAACTATTAGTATACATTTATTCCTTCTTATTTAATTTTATGAAGCTTGCTTAAATTTTGTGATACATAGTAGAGGAAGAGTTCAGAATTCATGTTCTGATGTCAGAGGTTGTTTCAAAAAGCCACTCCATGATGTAAAGGCAGGGAAATCTCATACATGTCACTTAAACGCTCTGAATTTTAACTGCCTTACCTGTGAAAAAGGTTGTAAGAAAAAAATGTGTTTACCTCAACGGGCTGTTTTAAATATGATCCACAAGACTGGGTGGTAGTCAGGGAAGAGTCTTCTATTACAATACCTGTCAACTGGTGATTGTTAAATATCATTGTAACTAAAAAGCACATTGATTTGTTAAGTATCATTGTAACTAGAAAGCACATTAGGCCGGGTGTGGTGGTTCATGTCTGTATTCCTAGCACTTTGGGAGGCCAAGGCAGACGGATAATGAGGTTAAGGAGATTGAGACCATCCTGGCTAACAAGGTGAAACCCTGTCTCTACTAAAAGTACAAAAAATTAGCCAGGCATGGTGACGGGCACCTGTAGTCCCAGCTACTTGGGGGGCTGAGGCTGGAGAATGGTGTGAACCCAGGAGGTGGAAGTTGCCGTGAGCTGAGATCAGTCACTGCACTACAGCCTGGTAACAGAACGAGACTCCGTCTCAAACGAAAAAAAAAAAAAAAGGACGTTAGTTGCTCACTGCAGGCAGAGTCCAATTAACAAGAGCAAGATTTGGTACAAAAAACAAAAAAAAACCGTGAATTTATTTCAAAGGTAGTTTGGGGTAAGGGATGCGAAGCATCTTGCCTTTAAATATGCCACTTCAATTTTGGAGCAGAGAGTTGGCACTTTCCTAATAAGGTAGCGGAGGAAATGGCCAAAGATAGGGGTCCCCCTGCTAGCTTGGTGCCTTATCTACTGGGTCGTTGAGTTGGTTACTTCCTGGGCAGAGGTAGGTTGTAAAAGTGGCCAAGCAGGCATGCTTTCCACATGTTCTCCTGAGGTGACCCTGTGGAGGTGTCTGGGGGCACACTTTTTGGAGCATATAGATGAACTTGCCCTGTGGGGAAAGTCTGTTGAGGGACTTTTTCTTTTCTTTCTTTTTTTTTCTTTATTTTCTTTTTTTTTCTTTCTTTCCTGTCTTTCCTTCTTTCTTCCTTTCTTACTTTCATTCTTTCTTTCCTTTTTTTTTTTTTTTTTTTGAGATGGAGTCTTGCTCTGTTCCCCAGGCTGGAGTACAGTGGTGCCATCTCTGCTCACTGTAGTCTCTGCCTCCCAGTTTCAAGCAATTCTCCCACCTCAGCCATCTGAGTAGCTGGGATTACAGGGTCATGCAACCACACCTAGGTAATTTTTGCATTTTTAGTAGAAATGAGTTTCACCCTGTTGGCCAGGCTGGTCTTGAACTCCTGGCCTCAGGTGAACCACCCTCCTCGGCCTCCCCAAGTGCTAGGATTACAGGCATGAGCTACCTCACTTGGCCTTATATTTGCATTTCTAAAGGGCTAAGTAGGAAGGGTGGAGCAGGGAAGAAGGGGAAAGAAGAAAAGAAGAGAAAACAATAAAAAAGAAATAAACTATTTCAGAAAAATTGGGGTCCTCAGTTACATCATCAATTTATATTTTTCACTTCTTTTTAAATTATATATGTTTTGTGCTCAATGATGTCTTTTAATTCGTGTTTTTAAACTGTAACATACAATTTGGCATGCTGCAATTTTTGTTTCTTTAATAATAAATTGAATAGAAGGTTCCTAATATGTCATTGAAATTGAAACAACAAATAGCGTCAACAGGTTTGTGAAAATATTTTAAAAATAGAACTTAAATTTTACAAGATTATTATTTTGTAAACTGTGAGGATTGCTTTTTAAAATATGGCACTTTTTTAAGAGTAATAATAGAACTCATCTTTGAAGTGACAGATTTCTAGAATAACTGGAGAACCGTCTTTGCTTCTAGCCAGAATTAGTGTTTCCCTCCTCTTTGCTCCCATTATTCATTCTGCACAGCTTTGCCACACAGTTACTGTTACTAGCAGCAAATTCAAATGGGTCTGCAACAACTTCCACTCTTGCCTCCTCAGAAGAAAGAAATTCACCAGGAGGCATAAGGCAGAAGAGACCCAGGCAGGTTTTAGAACAGGAGTGAAAGCTTATTAGAAGGCTTTAGAGCAGGAACGAAAGAAAGTAAAGTACAATTGGAAGAGGGCTGACGGGTGGCTTGAGACATCAAGTGTGCATTTTTACTTCTTGACTTGGGGTTTATATATTGGCACACTTCTGGTGTCTTGCATCCCTTCTCCCCTGATTCTTCCCTTGAGGTGGGATGTCCACATGCACAGTGGCCTGCTAGCACTTGGAAAGTGAGCATGCACGGCCTGTTCACTGGAGTTGTATGCGTGCTCACTTATGTTCTTCCCTTAGCAGTCGAATGTCCCTGGAAAGTCATATACCAGTTAAACTCTGCCATTTTGCCTCTTACTGCGCATGCTTGAGCCCACTTGCCCAACTCTTGAGATCCTATTGGGAAGCCCCTGATCACCAGTTTCAGCTGGTGCATTTCTCTGCACCAGCTGTGACCAATTGTTATTTTAGAGACGCAGTGTAACAACTGCTCGACCACTGCCTGATAGCCACCTGACATTTCTGGTGGGGTAGGGTGGGGGTAGCCCTTTCCTGCCCTGCTCATGCCTGACTAGCTACCTACTCAAATGTCATTTTAAAAGTACTGTTTTCAGTGAGTCCATGCTATCATACTGTGAGTAAACTGAGGAGTAATGTCTTATTCATTTACATTAGACAACATTTAAACATTCTACTTGGAGTGTTACATATATTCAATACATATTTGTGTAATTAACTCTATGATTTAAATTTATGAAATTAAAACATTGAAAATTTACCATTGCATTGTTTTAACCTTCTTTCCCCCCTCCCCCCGCATGGTCATTATTAAAATTAACAAAAGGCTTTGAGGAATATGGTAGGTTTACACTTGCTGTCTTTCTGGTTACAGGATTGAACTTTTTAACTCATATAAGCCAGTAACGAGACATGACATATATCTATGCTGAGTATTTAATTATCAACATGAGATCATCCAGAGTTCTCACTTCTCTTTGTCAGGTCAATCAGCAAAGCTGTATATGGTCCTGCTCTGTCAGCCTGGGGCATTGAGGGCTTGAAATAAGTAGAGTTCCCCTAGTGACACTGTGTGTGATCCTGTAATATAAAAGAGAAATACATCTTTTTGTGTAACACTACTGGGATGTTTAGATTTTTTTCCCGACTTTAATTTAGCCTATCCTATCTAACTAATACAATGTTCCACTATGTAAAACAGAATTTAAAAAAATTGTAAAGATGGCTTAAGTTCACATTGTTCAAAAGAAGAATGGAAAGGAAGGTAGAGACCAAACTTGAATTCAGAGAAATGCAAATCAAAACCACAATGAGATACCATCTCACACCAGTTAGAATGGCGATCATTAAAACGTCAGGAAACAACAGGTGCTGGAGAGGATGTGGAGAAACAGGAACACTTTTACACTGTTGGTGGGATTGTAAACTAGTTCAACCATTATGGAAAACAGTATGGCGATTCCTCAAGGATCTAGAACTAGATGTACCATATGACCCAGCCATCCCATTACCGGGTATATACCCAAAGGATTATAAATCATGCTGCTATAAAGACACATGCACACGTATGTTTATTGCGGCACTATTCATAATAGCAAAGACTTGGAATCAACCCAAATGTCCATCAGTGACAGACTGGATTAAGAAACTGTGGCACATATACACCATGGAATACTATGCAGCCTTAAAAAAGGATGAGTTTGTGTCTTTTGTAGGGACATGGATACAGCTGGAAACCATCATTCTTAGCAAACTATCACAAGAACAGAAAACCAAACACCGCATGTTCTCACTCATAGGTGGGAACTGAACAATGAGATCACTTGGACTCGGAAAGGGGAACATCACACACCGGGGCCTATCATGGGGAGGAGGGAGGGGGGAGGAGGGATTGCATTGGGAGTTATACCTGATGTAAATGATGAGTTGATAGGTGGTGATGAGTTGATGGGTGCAGCACACCAACATGGCACAAGTATACATATGTAACAAACCTGCATGTTATGCACATGTACCCTAGAACTTAAAGTATAATAATAATAAAAAAAAAAAAAAGACGGTAAATTAAAAAAAAAAAAAAAGAAAGAGACTAAAAATCCAAGAGACTTTAATTCCTGCACTATGAACGCCATACGTTTATTTCACACTGAGAAGCAAGTAGGCTTTCTTAGTCTTTCTTAGAATGTCATTTTAAAGAGTAGTCTCACTACATTAAATATAAATATACATTAAAAATATAATTATGTATTTTCTAATATATAAATCATATAGTTGATATTATTTTAATATCCATTAAAAATTTATACATATGTGTCCATATTAGAAGGTTGTATTTAAAAATGAAAATGAGTGTGTTAAGGTGAATTTCTTAAAGAGTATTTTAAAACTAATATTTTAGAGCCTTCCTATTTGTTATCCTAAGGTTTGTAAAATACCTTTCCAATCTTAAGAACTTTAAAATTATATAATACATTGAATCTGTGGAAAGAAAAAAATCTAAAAATAAGCAAGGCCCTATTCTTCAAACACCACTAAGAGTTTTAACTACCTAAAAATCACATAAACAATTATTGAGACCCATAAAAGTTCAGAGTTGATCAAATGACCAAATGTCTTAATGTATCTCACATTCAACAAAGGAAGAAAAGATTAGGAAAACACCTGCCAAACTGCATTTCATCTGTAAAACTTTTATTAGTTTAAAGGTATTTTATATCATTCATATTTCTTTTCTGGCATTTTATATTCAGTTCTTCAATTTAGGCTTAACATAATATCTGTAGCTATATAAAGAGATGTAGAGTCAAAAAATCATGTAAGAAATTACTTTGGTATAAGGTGTGAGAAACCCCTACTAGAGAATAATAAATTCGATGTGTTTAGGCAACCAAATAGTTTTTGCTTATAAACCTACTAATAAGTATATGATGAAACATTCCCAACTTCTCTTGCCATGAGAAAATGCACCTCAAATTATCGGCTTATTAGTAATCATTTATTTTGTTTATAATTCTGCAGGCTGACGGGGCACAGCTAGGCAATTCTCACTCTGGTTGGCTCATACAGTTGCAATATGAAGGTGGCTGGAGTTGAGACCATCTTGAAACTTTTCTACTTATATTTCTAATACATGGCCTGGGAAAATCAAATAGCTGGGGACAAGCACTACTAGGGCTCATCTATTACCTCTCTATCCCTGTGTGTGGTCTCACCCTGTGGTCCCTGCATTGAGCCTCCGTGTAGCTGAATATCCTACACTGGGGCCCTAGGCTCCCACAGCAAATATTCTAAGAGAGACTAGCAAAAGCTGTCTAACTGGCCTTTTTCTTCCTCCTCCTCCTCCTCTTCCTCTTCTTCTTCTTCTTCTTCTTCTTCTTCTTCTTCTTCTTCTTCTTCTTCTTCTTCTTCTTCTTCTTCTTCTTCTTCTTCTTCTTCTTCTTCTTCTTCTCCTCTCCTCTCTCCTCTTCTCTTCTCCTTCTCCTTCTCCTTCTCTTCTTCTTCTTCTTCTTTTCTTCTTCTTCTCCTTCTCCTTCTTCTTTTCTTCTTTTCTTCTTCTTCTTCTTCTTCTTCTTCTTCTTCTTCTTCTTCTTCTTCTTCTTCTTTTTTCTTTTTTTTTTTTTTTTTTTTTTTTTTTTTTTTTTTTTTGAGACAGAGGCTTTCTCTGTTGCCCAGACTGGAGTGCAATGGCAGGATCTTGGCTCACTGCAACCTTAGCCTCCTGGGTTCAAGTGATTATCCTGTCTCAGCTTCCCAAGTAGCTGGGATTACCGGTGTAACCAGAGAAAGTACATTCTTATTGCCAAGAGAGAAAAATGGCCAATTATGTAATACAAACTCATCATTTATGGATGTAGGAAGTAAGAAATAGAGTAGAAACATAATTTTATCTGGGAGGATAGGCCCTGATAACTGCTCTAGCATGATTTCTATTCACTATAATTGCCTCTTGAAGCAGGTTCCTCAAAGACAAGCAGATATAGCACACCCGAAGTAAAACATTTGTTCTTATTGCATTACTTTTCTTCCTATCTCATGCCTCTGCTTCGTTCTTGAGATCCCCAGTCTTCAATGCTCGTATCATTTTATTTTGTATTTTTAGTAGAGAGGGAGTTTCAACATGTTGGCCATGAACTCCAGACCCCAGGGATCCACCCTCCTAGGCCTCCCAAAGTGCTGGGATTACAGGCATGAGCCACCGTGCCTGGCCCTAACTGGCCTTTTCTAACCTACTCCTAGAAGTCACACAGCTTCACTTCCACTGTATTCTATTTGCTGAAGCTGTCAAAAAAGCTCAGCCAGGTTCAAGTGGAGAGGACACTGTTTTTACCTTTTGATGTAAGGGGTGTCACAGAATTCGCAGACATGTTTTTAAACTATCACTGCGATACAAATCAGCGTTACAAGATTAGACATCCAGCACAATAAAAATGTAAACTTAGAAGATCTGTAATCCAAAGTCTTTTAAATCTGTTTCATCTGAAATCAGTCAGTGCACGCATTGTTTAGTACACTGAAGCAGGACTATTAGAGTGAATTCCTCATGGTTGAACCCCTCAGCATGAAGTAATTTTGCTGAGCAAGCAACTTTCTATCACCTGATGTTTCCTTTGCTTCTTCAGCAGCTGAGGCATCAATTGTCTTGAATTTCACTCCCATTCAAAGCAATAATGTGTTATTGATGGTGAGACATGCATGCCTGGCATTTAGAAATCCTGCAAGGCAGCTGTTTTGCTTCTTGAAACCATTAAGTTGATTACAGAAGATGATTAAATACGATATTTGTTTGAGACCAAATATCACAGGACTTGGCAGGCTATACAATTAGAATTTTGGGGAAAAAAAAGTGGTTCAAAGAATATTATCTTTTGTTGAATGGCACAGCGATATACGAAGTAACATTTTTTCAATTCAACCAACATCTGAGCAAAACAACTGTGAGAGGCGTGTGACCCACAGCAACTGCATCTTAAAAAGGAGCTGGGTAAAATGAGGCTGAAGCCTACTGGGCTGCATTCTGAGATGGTTAAGGCATTCTAAGTCACAGGATGAAGTCGGAGGTCAGCACAAAATACAGGTCATAAAGACCTTGCTGATAAAACAGGTTGCAGTGAAGGAGGCAGCCAAAAACCACCAAACCAAAATGGCCACAAGAGTGACCTCTGGTCGTCCTCACTGCTACATTCCCACCAGTGCCATAACAGTTTACAAATGACATGGCAATGTCAGGAAGTTTCCCTATATTGTCTAAAAAGGGGAGACATGAATAATTCACCCCTTATTTAGCATATCATCAAGAAATAACCATAAAAATTAGCAACCAGCACCCTGCCCTCCGGGTTGCTCTGTCTATAGAGTAGGCATTCTTTTATTCCTTTACTTTCTTAATAAACTTGCTTTCACTTAGCACTGCGGACTAGCTCTGAATTCTTTCTTGCGCGAGATCCAAGAACTCTTGGGATGTGGATTGGGACCCCTTTCCTGTAACACAACTATTGATTATTTTTTAGAAGCTGGCTGCCATTTAAATGGGACAATTAGTTAAAGACTGAGAATAGGCAAAATCTTGCAGTGCTACTGCTGCTGGTGCCCTGTGCCTAATTTAAATCTTTTAAAAGCCACAGATTCTAAGTCTCTAGAGAAAAATCACAGAGAAAATTTATCAAGGCTGGTAAGCTTAAAGTTTCAGGAAAAAACAAACAAACAAACACTAGCTCTCTTCAGATATATCTTTTAAGGCTAATAGCATTCTAATTATAGAGAGAATAAGGTTGCAACAACCAGCTGAAAGCATTTTTGTGGATTTAAAAAGCAAATTAAGTTGAAGAAACACAGCTAATGTAACTGTAGCATCTGTGGTTCTCATAGGTTTATTCAGCCAAAACCAATGTAACCTTCAAGGTGACCCAAACTAGAAGAGGGCTATGGCATCTCAGGTATGATTAATCATAATTTTACAAATGACTATAAAAATGATTTATTCTACATATCCTATAAACTATTATCAGAAACTGAAAAAATATTTCAAAGAATTATAAAAATAACACCTCACTTATGACACCATCCCAACAAACTTAAAGTTTGATAGTATTGCCTCCTTTCCTATATGTGTTACATTTGTCAAGCAGAGATAATTAATTGCCTGGCATATTCATAATTACCTCTTGTTCTGTGGAGTTATTTTTAAAGTAGAATTTTGGCCGGGCGCGGTGGCTCAAGCCTGTAATCCCAGAACTTTGGGAGGCCGAGATGGGCGGATCAATAGGTCAGCAGATCGAGACCATCCTGGCTAACATGGTGAAACCCCGTCTCTACTAAAAAATACAAAAAACTAGCCAGGCGAGGTGGTGGGCGCCTGTAGTCCCAGCTACTCCGGAAGCTGAGGCAGGAGAATGGCGTAAACCCGGGAGGCGGAGCTTGCAGTGAGCTGAGATCCGGCCACTGCACCCCAGCCTGGGCGACAGAGCCAGACTCCGTCTCAAAAAATAAAAAATAAAAAAATAAAATAAAATAAAATAAAATAAAGTAGAATTTTCATGCACAGCCTTGCTGTGCAGTCTTGCACGATCCCTTGACATTCTAACCTTTGTTTCTTTCATAAATTGTATGTAAGAAGCTGTAACAAAGTTAATACTTGGCTTAAATTTTAAACATTTCACAATATAAATAATTGTAGTAGGCTTATTTTATTAACAAAATACATAAAACATACATTATAAATTATTTCTTTCCCCAAAAGTGACATTGCGACCTGAAGATCTAGGTTGTATGGACCAGAAAGAAAGAATTTGGTAACCAATGAGTACATTTTCAAAAAATAATTTACATGTATTGCTTTTACCTTGTACAATGACTTTCCTAGGCCATGATAAAGACAGGGACTGAGAGCAAAAGTGAAGATATAATATCTTTTATAGAGAAGCTAGAGGACAATATAATAGAAAAAATGCAGGAATGATTGTGGCTCCTTCCCCTTGACTTCCGTCTGTTCTGAGCATAACAATTAAAGAATAAATGATATGATTATCTGTAGATTTTATCGAATACATTTCAAATTCTCTACAAAGGACAGTATACTTTGGTCATCTTGATGGTTTTTAAATGATTAGAAGATAAATATGGGTTTTGGGGAAAATATAATTTAAAACAGAAACCTCATCACAGCCCAGAAAACCTCTCCATGAAGGTAGGAAGAGAAAGGAGACAGTTTTATTATTGAATAACCATTAAAAACAGAATGTGATGCACATAAGAGGCAATCTGCTAAGAGATTGTAAAGACAGAAATAACTTTCATCCTTTTATATAGCCAAACAGATAAAACCCATTACATACATCTTCTCAAGATGAACAGTAATCCTCAAGTAAGAGGATTTGACAACACCATTTTTTGCACATAGTTTAATCTAAACTCACTTGGCGTTTGAGTGACCATCTGTGCTAGCTAATTGGCTTCGACCAAAGGAAAAATGAATTTCTTATGTCTTTATGACAAAAGGTAGTTCTTCAATTTAGAGCAAAAGGACCACCAAAGTTATATTCTTACTATCCCATAGAGACTGGATATGAGGTACTGTATTCCTTGATGGTTACATTTCAAAAAGAAGCCTCCAGGCACTTGAGAAAGGCACTCTTGGGTCCTAAAGCTTTCTAGACACTTAATGAACTCTCAGAAAGAGTTGCATACATTTCACAAAGACAAGCAAGGGAACTTCCTAGTCTTTTAAAGTCCAAGCTCTAAGAACAGTAGTTTCTTTCCTGATTTTCAACAGGGAGAATGAAACCTTTGATTTTAATTTGTATTTGCCCTAACCAGAGAAAGTACATTCTTATTGCCAAGAGAGAAAAATGGCCAATTATGTAATACAAACTCATCATTTATGGATGAAGGAAGTAAGAAATAGAGTAGAAACATAATTTTATCTGGGAGGATAGGCCCTGATAACTGCTCTAGCATGATTTCTATTCACTATAATTGCCTCTTGAAGCAGGTTCCTCAAAGACAAGCAGATATAGCACACCCGAAGTAAAACATTTGTTCTTATTGCATTACTTTTCTTCCTATCTCATGCCTCTGCTTTGTTCTTGAGAACCCCAGTCTTCAATGCTCACATCTAATGCTCATGGTCATCATAACCAATGGATAGATAAACTTAGGCCAAGTCTGTTTTTCCATGGTTTTGGTTGTAGTTAAGCTTTATGAAGTGGTGCAGTGATAGGAATGGAAAGTCATAAAAGGTTTTCTAATGTATATGGGCTTTCTCACATTTACCTTCACAAAGTAATACAATGAAATTAATTACTCAACCTTGTCTTGTCTTGCACAAAGTAAAAAAAAAAAAAAAAAAAGAAAAGAAAAAAGTGTTCTCTGTTATTGTAACACTGCCATAGCAACAACTTTGAGTTGTCATCTCCCGTTGTAAAATTAAGTGTAGGTTGCATGAACAATGAGAAAAGTCTTTACATGTCATTATTGATTAGTAAATAAAAGGTAGAAGTCATAAATTTGGAAGATTACACCTGAATTCTGAAAGCCTACATTAAATTGGCTAAATATGTACAAAATGATATTTTTGTTTTCACTTTAATGGTTCCAGAGAATTTTACAACCTCTACCAAGCCCCTGGGCTATATAATGTACAATGCCAACAAAGCCACCAATCTGTAACAGATTTGCCTTAATTTCTCAAGTGTATATCAAGTCATTTAAGCCATCTGCCAAAAGGTGATTGCTGAGACAAGGACCTTATAAATTCACTGACTTTATTTAAATTAAAAAAAATGTTTATATTGTCAAGTAGTCATAATAATGAGAGCCAAAAGCAGTACTGGATGACAAATTTAATAGGCAATTAAAAACAATACTGGTCCTCATAATAATACGATTATTCTTTAAAAAAAAAAAACTTAGATGGGTTTCATTTAACCATGTATACTTGGAGCAAATAGCTATGAAACCTGAGATTAAAAGTAAGAGACATTGGCAGGATGTGATTGTTGAAAGAGGGACATGAGCCAAGGAATACGGGCAGTCTCTAGAAACTAGAAGAGGTGAGAAAATGGGTTTTTCACTAGTGCCTCCACAGAGAATGCTAATGACACCTTGATTTTAGACCAATTTCAGATACATTGTGGACTTTAATCCTCCAGAAATTTAACATAATAAATTTATTCTGTGTTAAGCCACAAAATGGGTGGTAATTTGTTGAAGCAACAGTGGAAGATGGATGCAATTCTGTATCCTACATTGGGTACATTAACATTTTAGGATGTGGACATCTTTGATGTGCGTGTTTGGGGAAGTCACTATTCTACCTAGCACAATGGCTAAATTAATTATCACTATAGGCAACTCGTTTTCAATTTCACTGGAGAACTCTAGAAGTCAGCATACAGCATACCTTTTAGCATTTCCCATCCAAGGATGCGTGAAGGTTCTAATGTATTTATCTACCAACTCCAGAAGTCTTAAGTTGAGTGCTGCTTCCGTATCAAAAGGTTATGTTAAATACTCCCTTGTAGCCTGACCTGTGGTCAACAGATTAGGTTCCCAAGGTAAGAAAAAGTCCCCAGGCAAATTGAGGCAGGGGCTGACATTGGGATGATGGGCCAATGTATATGGAAATGATGAAGGCACTTGCAGCACCTAGTTCATCCATGCCCCACATTAACTTTATTTCATCCTGCTATTGATTATTCAAGGTAGTGGTTAACCACAGTTTCTTTTTAAAAAATTTACTCCGTCTGGAGAGTTCATGTAACAAGCTACATTCACACCGCTGCAGTTGTTATCAAGGTCACATACGATGTAAATAATCTGTTTTCTCTATTATCCATTCTAGATTCTTCTCACCCTTCACAAGCATTTTTGTTGCTTTAGGTTGCTTGTCCAGTGGAGTAACTCAAATCTCTATCCCTGAGGAGTTCCGGCTCCTGGTTACTCTACCCTTGTTAAGCCATGACTACTTCAATTTTCTACCTACTGTTATCACCCAGCATGGATCTATTCAAAGCACATTAATGAATCATTGAATCCCCTGAGTTACTGATATACACATTCCTAATCCTATTACATGTCAGAGATTGCATCTCTTCCTAAAAACCAAGGTAATTTATCCTAGGTGGTGTAGTAACTCTTTTGTTTTCTAATCGGCTTCCATAAGGTATCCAAACTAATCAGGTAAAAGCCATATTGAGATTAGTGGAATCATTTTTGTGCCCCAAAATAGAGGCAACATCTTCTCTACTCCAGCAACAAGACCAGTACTTCAGGAAAACTGAATTATAAAGGAATGGGAAGCACAACTTCTTTAAGTGAGTAACTAGTTGTGCTTTTCCATATAGTCTGTTCTCTGCTGCGAAGGACAATTCTTTAAACAAGGGGTCTTCTGGCTTTTGCATCATAGCCTAAGTTGTTATTTTCTTCTGGCTATGCTTCAATGGCAATAAACAACCAGCTAATTTTTTTTTTTTTTGTCTTAAAATCACCGTTTCCCTTATATCTATGAGATACTGGAGACAGGAGACATTGCAAAAGCCAGTGCTCCATACTTAACTCGTGTTTACAATTATAACTCATTTTAATAGTGGTATAACAGCATGTCATGACTCATCACAAAATTATCTTCTTATAGACTTCTGGTCAGTGAATGAGGTGATTCAATTTCAGAGTTCTATCTTGGGAATCTGCTTCCTATGTTTAGTTCCAATAGTAATTTTATTAGTTTGGGTTCCTCCAGAAGCCAACTCTGTGGCAAATACACAAATGCAAGTAGTTTCTTTGGAAAGTCATCCCTGGCAGCATGGATGGAAGTGGAGATCATTATGTTAAGTGAAATAAACCAGGCACAGAAAGACAAACATTGCATGTCCTCATTCATTTGAAAGATCTAAAAGGTCTAAAAATCAAAACAATTGAACTCATGGAGACAGAGAGTAGAAGGATTGTTAAGAAAGGCTGGGAAGGGTAGTAGGGGATGTGGGGAAAAGTGGGGATGGTTAGTGGGTATTTAGTAGTCAGGAAGTGAAACAGGTAAGGGAAAGGAAGGCAGTAAGTAAGGAATGCATTAACACAGCATCCAAATAACATAGGCACAAAGGCAAAATAGGAGGTTACCAGCTCATAGCCTAACAACAACAAGAATTCTCCACCCACCCATGGACAAAAGTATCTTTGTGGGAGCCTTGGGAATCAAGTAGGAGATTGTAAAACCCTGGTGAAACCCAAGGCCTAGGATATAACAATTGTAAATTTTAAATATATGTATGCACCCAATATGTGTACACCTAAATATATAAAATAAAAATTAATAGATCTAAATGGTGAGATAAACTTCAAAGTCATAAAAGTAGGGGACTTCAACACCTCACTTTCAGCCAAGGACAGATCACCAAACAGCAAATTAATAAGAAAACATTGGCCATAAGCTATATTCTAGGACAAATGAACTTAACATATATATATAGAACATTTCATCAAATATCTACAGAATACATAGTCTTAACTATACATGGAACATTCTTCAGCATAGATAATATATTAAAACACAAAACAAGTCTTAACAAATTTAAGAAGAAGCAAACCAAGTATAATTTATGACCACAATGGAATAAAACTAGAAATCAATAATAGGAGGAATTTTGGAAAATTGATAAATGCATGGAAATTTTGGAAAATTCACAAATACTTACACCTAAACAACAAACGAGATAAAAGATATTATAAGGAAAAATTAAAAATATCTTGAGGTGAATAAAAATGAAAATACAACATGCCAAAACTCATGGGATGCAGCACAAACAGTTTGAAGAAGGAAATTTACAGCAATGAAGACCTAACTCAAAAAAAAGAAAGATCTTAAATAAGTAAATTAATGTTACATTTCAAAGCCCTAGAAAAAACAGAACAAACTAAGCCCAAAGTAATTAGAATGAGGTAAATAATAAAGATCTTAGTAGAAATAAATAGACACTAGAAGGACAATAGAATAGATCAGTAAAATTAAAAGTTGCTTTGGGAAAAGATAAACAAAAATCAATGAAACATTACCCAGACTAACTAAAAAAAGAGAGAAGACTAATAAAAAATTCTGAAATAAAGAAGAGATGTTACAGCTATCATAGAAACACAAAGGATCAAAAGATACTATCCTCCAAAAATTGTATATTCTAGAAGAAATGAGTTTATGCTGGAATTTAGAAATTGGGCAATATGCAAGGAAATTGTTATATATATGAGAAGAGGCTAACAGCAACATCTCTTACAACTAATAATATTTCTTCATAAAACCTACCAAGTAATCACTTTCCTTGAAGATGTTTCATCCTCCAATCCATAGACTACATATTGATAAAATAATAACTGATATATAATCTCCTCTGTTTATGAATGAAGATAACTTTTTTGGCTTTCATTATCTTAACATTCTAGATTCCACATATACATGCCCTGAGTCCATCTAGAATCAGGGACCATCACTCCCAACCCATTTCTGTATTAAATTATCAGGATAGTTATGTTGGTATAGAAATGTTGAATCTATATAAACTTATGCATACCTCATGAAATAAGAATCAAAAATCTTTTGTGTTTATTTGAGGAATCCTAAATTAAATTGACTTCTGAGTTTGCCTTTAAAAAGTTTATTTGCTTTCTTCACTTACAGTTGCAATAATCTTAGTTTGAATGCATTTCTTCTTATATTCACTTTCCCAAGAGGTTTATAATTACAGGTTTATAATACTGGCTAGGATCTATTTGGTTACTGAGTCAAAAGCATAATAGAAGTAGCTATTTCTTAGGTCATCTAGACTTTACCACATTTTTTTGTTTAGTTTAACATTTGCTATAGTAGAAACAGATTTCCTATAGTATCATTTGCCATGTTTCCTACTGATTCTAGTACTTTTTCAAATGCACTAAAAGATACATTTATTGGTTGTCAAAAATTCTCCTCCTTTAGTTACTATCACAACCTTCTGAAATTTCAAAGAAAATTTCAAAAGCCTACAAATACACAGAGGTGACTTTTAGAGAGTTTAATAATTAAATGTTTATTTAACAAAACTATCCTTCTCAACCAGTTTTATAAGACGATTATTCTGAAAAATGATATTTTTGTTTCAATTAGTTATATAAATTATTTTTAAATAACTACATTTTGGTTATATTTCCATATACGCATACAAAAAAGACTATGAACGTATCTTGTGTTTTGTTTTGTTGTTTTTAGAGATGACAAAAAATGATAACTTTCATCTATAAGCAACTGAAATCTAATTATCAGTTGGGAGAGCTTTCACTTTTTCTCCTGAAATACAACATGTATCTACTAAAATATTTAAATATAATAAAATTTACATGATGATGTAGATTCACGCAGTTCGTATGTGGATGCATGATGATTTTTACAGTTCAGCTAATATTCAATCAGATAAATACACTTGGGTGATACTATATGTTAATGTCCAATGAACATTTACTTAATTTAGTTGATATGTAAATATATTTTTAGAAGCAGAATTCCTAACAGCGTATGTGGTAGGCTGAATGATGACCTTCATAGGTCCAAAATTTGGTTACTGGATACACCAAAAGGGGACTTTGCAGATATGATTAATTTTAGTATATGAGGATGGTGAGATTTTACTCAATTATCTCAATGGGCCTTAAATATAAACACAAGTGTCCTTATATGAGACAGGCAGAGACAGAGAGATTTGATTACAGTAGAGGAAGAGCGATGTGATGTAACGAAGCCGTCAGGAGCAAAGAACTGCAGGCACTTCTACAAGCTGGAAAAGGCAGGGAAATAGAATTTCACCTAACTCTCCAGGGGGAACCAGCCCTGCCAACAGCTTGCTTTCAGAAATTTAAGACTCTTGTCTGCAGAACTGTGAGATAATAAATGTATATTTATCTAAGCCACTATGTTTGTGGTAATTTGTTATAGCAACCATAGTAAACCAATACAGCATACAAAGAAGTAATTCTGGAAAAAAAAATAATCACATAGGATTTTAGTTGCAGAAATTTTCTTACAAAGATTGGAAATAAATTTCCCATAATACTTACGTAGTAAAATGATTAAAAACCCTGAGCAATCCTGCTACTATGCAAAGCCTTCATATATAACACATCTCTCAAATGCCTTTTTTGAATGAAGCCATATCACACCCCATGTGTTTATTAATGTCCTAAACTAGTGCTGACTTTAGGAAAAATGATAAAAATTAATTACTTGCATCTTCTAAAACTTTCTTTTTTAAATTATCTTCTCTATAAATGGTAGGTCGTCTCCATTCACTATTTACTCTCCTCCAACTTGGAAAGAACCTGCTAATTTATGATCAGTAATATGCAAGCTAATGATGGCTAGTTTTGATTTTAATGTAGATCACAGCCTTCGCTGTTTGTTTTATTGAGATGTAGAAGATGTAGAGATCTTTGATTAGAAAATGTTTAATATATCTCTTAAATTACATTAACAATAAACTGTCAAATCTGCATGCTACTCAATTCTACCTCTGGCCCAGTGCAGCTATATCATAGGTAGAAACAAAAAAGTAATTGTAAAGTCTTAGGTCATAGTTTCTGTCTGTCTCAGAAATTACAAGGTCCTCATACATTTCTTCCCTTTTCTTAAATGTATGCACCAAGGGGGTGAATTCTGACTAGATTTGATGTTATAAAAGGAAAAGAAGACAAGTACAATGTGAAGGGTCAGAATGTGAGTAGCTGCTTCCCAGTCCTAAGCTTCAAGAAACATCTTCCCAGTTAATGATGTGTAAGAGCACTCTACACCAAAAGCAAGAATTTATGACTGGCCAAACTTAAAATTTCACTTCCTACTTGGTTTGCAGTGGGTTGCATTTGAAAAGGAATAAGGAAATTGGTAAATTTAGTATGGGAAGGTCAAGAAGGGACAGCAGATAACAAGTAAGTTCTAAGTAGGCTCTATAATTTGTCCCTTTGTGATAAGGAAGAGATCATGAATTAGTCCATCTGCTTTTATATATATAACACAATAATAGAATCATAACACAAACAATTATGAGAAAGTAACACCCAATGTGTCATTTATAATCAACTTAACCCGACACAAAGAGGTTTATTTGACATGGCCTAGATTATCTAAAGGTAAATTTTCTTCAGATGTGGAGAAAAGGACTAAGGAATGAAAATCAATAATATGACTACATTGGGGATATTCCAGGTTGAGACCATTTTCAGTTGTTATAAATCATGTATTTGATATAGGAATTCAGGTGTTTTCCTCTTGTGATTGAACGCATAACAAAATAAAATTGTTTTATTCTGTGTTCATGTCTAGCTACCAGTTTGGACATGGTGCTTTGAGGACAAATTTTGCTTTCATTTGGAGTGCGGAAACTAAAGAATTTTACAAACTAGAGACCAGCTGGGGATTTTGTAATGAGAAGTCCACATAATTCTCAGGTCATTTAATTCTTGAGCCCCACTTGTCAGTTCCAGTCTAGTTGACTGTATTTTTTCTTTTCGTTTTGGAGATTAACATATTTCTTTTTTTTGTAGCTTTCCTTTCCTTTTTGTCAAATGCAGAAAATGAAGGATCCAGTAGTTGGAAATAGAAAAACAGCAGGGATAAGTCTTGGCTCTTGATTCTTAGTGAAATAAAATAATTCTATTAGCTAGTGGGTCTACATCCACATGTAGGGCTTATTCCCCTACAGAATCCACAGGCAAATGTTGGCAGTGATACTGGAAGGTGATTGATAGACTATTCTATATACAGGGATAGAAGCTAAACATTACATTCCCTGCACTGTGATTGCAATTACTGCTCCCTAGTGATAGATGAGTTGGATTTTTAGAGAGGAGAACTATAAAATGAACAGAAAGCAGGTCAAATTGTAAAGTCATATAAATCAGGGTGAAGGGCAGGAATGAAATCCAAAATAATTAAAGAAGCCAAGAGTTAATTTGTAACTCAAACAGCTTGAAGAACAACCCTGGACATAACATTTTCCAAATTTCTACAAAAATATGTATGAAGATATTATATCTGTATACATTTAAATGATACTAAAATCTAAATATTTTACCTACAATCAACCAATGCCTGAACTGGAGCAGAGTTTATAAAAATAGGAGGTTTTATATCAATGCTTCATTTTCTCACAAAAAGGTAAAAATACATATAGTCTTTCAATTTCCCAACCACAAACACTGTTAATCATTGTGATGAGGAATCGATAAGAAAATCAGTAGTTGAACCTATGGTATGCATTTAGTATATTATGAGGTTGTATGCATGCTCTTTCCATCCAGTATTTCCTAACTTCCTCCAAAAATCCTGTTTTCAAATGTTCATAAATCTTCAGAAACAAAAACTCTGTGGAAAAAAAAAATGAACAGTTAACAGAGGTAGTTAACTACTTTCTGTAAGGGAATTCATTGGGTGTAAACATACAGAAAAACTTCTACATCAATTCATGCTAAGAGTGTTAGATTATATTCATATCAATGGAAATTTGATCTAGAGCTGTGCATACGAATTTATACTTCAAATACACCAAAACAGTAGGATACACATAAACACACAATCTCACCCATCTAGAGAGAGCATAGCTGGGTTGATTTCTTCTCATTGAAGAATGAATAAAGAAACAAACAAACAAAAATGCTGTATTAAAAACATCTCCAACCAAACGAGGGGAAAAAATAAGTGTCATAAGAAAGAGATATGCACAGATTACTTTCAAGAGACCAAGTTTTTTGTAAATCTATAAGGATTGTAAAGTACAAAGAGAATTTCATCAAATAAACACACATTTCCTTTGAGCTTAATTCTTCCCAACTCAGTGGTGTATACCAAGCTTCACAGGCAACCAATCAAGTTACTCAGAATAATTTTAACAGCATATAGAGGTGTACATAAGAGTGGCTACATTAGTCTCCCCTTGTCTGTGGTGCTACTTTTTGTAGTTTCAGTTACCTATAGTCAGTCACGGCATTAAGATAGATGAGTACAGTAAAATAAGATATTTTGAGAGAGACCACATTCACATAACTTATATTACAGTATATGTTATAGTTCTAGTTTATCATTAGTTATTGATGTTAATCTATCTATTACTGTGACTAATTTATAAATTAAACTTTATCATAGATATGTATGTATGGGAACAAAGGTACTATATACAGGGTTTGGTACTATTCTAGGGTTCAGGCATCTGCTGGGGGTCTTGGAATGTATGTCTCATGGAAAGGGAAGGCTATTATATTCTGTTTCATGTTTATATTTCACAGAAAAGATGTAATTGAAATGGCTTGGTTCTAGTCATAAAGAACTATCTATATTGATCAAAATTTGAGGCAGTTGTTAAGATTACTAAGATAGCATTTTTTTTTTCTGAGTACCCACGTTGCTGAATGTTTTAACTCTTAAACAGCACCTACTGTTTAATCCAGTTTTCTCATGGAGAGAGGAAGAGAAAATCCGCACGCAAACATATGTTCTCTTTTCCAAAATAACTTGGTATAAACTCCAGCCCCATTTGCTGATGAGTCACTTGTATCCCAGGGACTTTAAGGACTCCTTTTGCCTAGCCTAATTTTGACCAAATATCTGAAGTATTTCATAGACTAAGAAGCTGACTTACCTGCTTATATTAGGCCAATATCAAAATCATGGGTCTATCTAGATTATTATTTTTGTAACAAAGGAGAGTAAATCCAAATGAAGGAAGAGCTGGCGTTTCTGTTCCAGGTATCCTTTACCTAGTCTGCTTCTTGCTTGACATTCTGAAAGAGGGAGGATGGAGATGTGAGTGCAATAGAGAGTATCTTCTCGTGGGCAGAAGACCTGTCTTCTCCCACTGCCACATCTACGCTTGGTCATTATCATGTCATTCCCAGTCTAATCCCCTAATTTAAAATTTAAGAGAAAATTTACCCTTCTTGTTTATACATGTTCATTGACTTTACTAAATATTTCAGATTGAGTGAGGTTGAGAAAGCACAGCAATCTTGAACTAGAACGGGTAACACACAGGTCTGACTCCACTTGGGTTTTGCTGTACTATTAATATTTGCAGAGTAGAGGATGAGAACGAGGGCTCAATAAAATATTAGAAATATCTTTACTGAACCTTCCTAAGGCCATTTACTCTGAGCCTTTGTATCTAGTTAAGGTTAACAAAGTGGATGGTGCAACCCCTCAAGATATTTGACAATATATTAATGCTTTTTTCTCAGAGGAGAATACTTTTATTCATTTAGTTTACCCCAAAGCTACACTGTACATTCAACTAATTTATATGTCCAATTTTCATGAACAATTACATCAAATGTTCATGTATTTTTCATGCCCAATTTTATCAACTAGGTATTACAGCAAAATCACAAGATAAGGTAATTCAGTGAGCACCAGATAGCCATATGACTGAAATACACATTATTTACCTATATATAAAATCTCTGTCTACCTACATATCTTCTATTTATCTATCAAGAAATGTCTCAAGCATACCAAAATTTATTAAAAACTTGTTGAAAATAATTTTACCCTCTGATTCTCCTGTAAATCTATATTTTGGTGATGTTCTCTGCATAAAATAACAAAATCTCTAGAATTTATAGCTTTAAGACAGAAAATACTATGAATATTCTAACTCATATATTTCACTGCCTACTTCAAGACTGAACCTTTCCACGCAAACTTGCACCACACTCTAGCTTTTTCATCTCAGTTGATGGCAACTCTATTCCTTCTGTTGCCTAGATCTCCAAATTAGTAATTATCCTTTCCTTTTAATTTCTTTCATACTCCATACCTGCTATTTCAGGTTATTCCTCTGTACTTTCAAAATGCATCCAAATTCCAAACTGGCCCAAGCAATCCTAGTATCTAGATTAGGTTACTGTAATAGCTATTTAAGGAATCTCTCTGCTTCATCTTTGCCCTCTGTAATATAGTCACAGCACACAGTACCTGGGGTAACCCTCTAAAAACTAAATCATATAATGTATCTCCTCTGCTCAAAACCCAAATGGCTCCTCTTTTCAAAAACCAGAGTGTGTATAATGGCTGACAATGCCCACATATAACCTCTCTCCCTGCCTCCAACCTTTCTGATTGCATTTTTTAACTTATTTTCTCCTGATCACTCCACTTTTGTCCTACTGTATCCCTGAAGTTCTTCAAACTTGTCGTCACGTTTGCAACCTAGGGACTTTTCAGTAGCTCTTATCTCTTCTTGGAATGCACTTCTCTTAGATATCTACAACATTAATTCTAATTCTTCAAGTAATTGTTCAACTGTTCCCTTATCTATGAGGCCCACTTAAACCCTACTGAAAATCAAAACTCTTTTTCCTAATATTACAGATTCCTTTTTACACTACTACTTTTATTATTTTTCTTCTTTTTCTCACAGCACTTAGCCAATAAACTGTGTAATTTACTTTCTTATAACAGTTGCGATTTTGGAGTCTCCCTTGCTAGAATATGACCTACCAAAGTACAGAAATTGTTGTATATTTGCTCAATGATATATTCTGAACTATTTTTTATAAAAATTATTTTAAATTGACAAATCAAAAGTACACATTTTTATGGGGTACCATGTGCTGTTTAGCTATATGCATAGAATGTGGAATCATTGAATTAAGCTAACGAATATGTCTAGCAACTCATCTTTTGTCATGAGACATTTGAAATATACTCTTTTAGCAACTTTGAAATACACATTAACTATAACCACCCTGCTATGCAATAGATCTCAAAAACTTATTCCTCCTGTCTAACTGAAACTTGGTATCCTTTGACCAACATTGCCCCATTCCCTTTATTCATTTTCACCAGTTTTAGGTAACCACTATTCTCTTTTCTGCTTCTATGAGTCTGACTTTTTTCGATTCCACATATAAGTGAAATCCTGTGGTATTTGTTTTATTATGCCTGGCTTATTTCACTTAGTATGTCCTCTAAGTTCAGTCATGTTGTTGCAAATAACAAAACTTCCCTCTCTTTAAATCTGAATGGAATTCCTTTGTGTTTATATACCATGTTTTCTTTATCCATTCATCCTTTGATGGATACTTAGGTTGATTCTATATCTTGGCTATTGTGAATAGTTACAATAAGTATGGGTGTGCAAATATCTCTTCAACATATTAATTTCATGCCTTTTGATTATATTCACAGATGTAGCATTGTGAGATCATACTGAAGTTCTATTTTTGATTTGTTGAGAAACTGCCATACTGTTTCTATATATAATTGCTATACCAATTTACATTCCCAATACAAGAGTTCCCATTCAAAGAGAACCACAAGGGTTCCTTTTTCTCCACATCCTCTCCAATACTTATTATATCTTTCATTTTTTTATCATAGGTAATCTAACAGGTGGCAGTTGATATCTCATTGTTGTTTTAACTTACACTTTCTTGATAATTAGTAATATTGAGTACTTTTTAAATAAACTTATTGGCCATTTTATTAAACTTGTTGCTTCATTTTATGAACTTGCATGTTTTTTTTTCTGAGAAAATGTCTTTCAGGTATTTTACTCTTTTTAAAATCAGGTTATTTGTTGCTATTGAGTTTCTTATATATTGATTTAGTATATTGATACTTAATCAGGTGTGTAGTTTGCAAATATTTTACATCATTCAGGGGTTGTCTTTTCACTCTGATAATTGCTTTTATTACTGTGCAGAAGTTGTTTTTTAAGTTTTATAAAATTCCATTTGTCTATTTTTGTTTTTGTTGCCTGTACTTTCAGAGTCATACCCCAAAACTATCATTTCCTAGACCCATGTCATGAGGAATTTTTCTTGTTTTCTTCTAGTAGAATTACTGTTTCAGGTCTTATTTTTAAATATTTAATCAATTTTAATTTTGTTTTTGTATATAGTGTGAGATAAAGATCCAATTTTTATGTTTAGCATGTGGGTATCCAGTGTTTTGATACCATGTATCGAAGAGACTGTCCTTTGCCCATTGTGTGTTCATGGTGTCTGTGTCAAAAGTCAATTGACCATAAAGGCATGGGTTTATTTCTGAGCCTTCTGATCTGATCCATTGGCCTAAGTGTTTGTCTTTGTGCCAATACCATGCTGTCTCTCTTTTTTTTAATGCCCAGCCTGACTTTCTTTGAGAATAGGTTGCTGTTGTTGTTGATGGTTTTAATATATTTTGAAATCAGGGAGTTGATGCATCCAGCTTTGTTCTCTTTGCTCAAGATTCCTTTGGCTATTTGATTTGTGTGTGAGGAGGTGGGGGTGGATTTCATAGAAATTTTATTTTTTTTTCTATTTCTGTGAAAAATGACATTGGAATTTTGATAGGGATTGCATGGAATCTGTAGATTATTTTGGGTAGTATGGATATTTTAATAATATTAATCCTTCCAAGCCACATATATAGAATATCTTTCCATTTGTTTATATTTTCTTTCATTTATTTCATCAGTATTTTGTAGTTTTCAGTATACAAATCTTTCACCTTCTATCCTAAACACACCCTATGGTACATGGTAGGAGCTAAAAACTGACTGTTTTATTCCCCTCAAAATTTGTGTGTTGAAGCCTAAATCCCCAATGTGACATTTGGAGTGTAGGACCTTTGTGAGGTAATTAGGCCATGAAGGTGGAGCACTACTAAATGAGATCGGTAGCCTTATAAGAAAAAACATGGGAGACATGATCTTTCTCTCTGCTATGTGACGATATAATCACAAAAATAAAAAACAGTGCCCTTGACAGATACCAGATCTGTAGGCATCTTGATCTTGGATTTCCCAGCATCCAAAACTATGCCAAACAAATTTCTGTTGCTTGAGTCACCCAGTCTTCAGTACCTGGACCAATCAAGATAGTAGGAAATGAACAAATATTTGTTGAATTAAAACATGACTCAGTGCAATAATTGTAAAATTAAAATATTCATAGAAATATCTTACCATCCAATTGTTTTTCCTTCTCTATTAAGTAATAGCTGTCATGCGCATCCATGTGAAGAGACCACCAAACAGGCTTTGTGTGAGCAATAAAGCTTTTTAATCACCTGGGTGCAGGCGGGCTGAGTCCAAAAAGAGAGTCAGCGAAGGGAGATAAGGGTGGGGCCATTTTATAGGATTTGGGTAGGTAAAGGAAAATTACAGTCAAGGGGGGGTTGTTCTCTGGCTGGCAGGAGTGGGGGGTCACAAGGTGCTCAGTAGGGGAGCTTTTTGAGCCAGGATGAGCCAGGAAAAGGAATTTAACAAGATAATACCATCACTTAAGGCAAGGACCAGCCATTTTCACTTCTTTTGTGGTGGAATGTCATCAGTTAAGGCGAGGCAGGGTATTTGCACTTCTTTTGTGATTCTTCAGTTACTTCAGGCCATCTGGGAGTATACATGCAACTCACAGGGGATTCAATGGCTTGGCTTGGGCTCAGAGGCCTGACAATAGCCACAGAAATGCTACTCAGGAACCTAGATGAGTTTTGAATTTCAACCCTGCCAGTAACATTTGAATGTGAAAAAAAGTAGAAAATTTAAAGTCTACACAAGATGCTTTCAATCTGCTATCATAATTTTTTTTCCCCTAAAACTGAGGTACACTTAGCAATATTATGAGAAAAAAAAAAATGTATTGCTTACTGGGACAGCTATAAAAAAAAAACAGTTTACAAAAAAGTACCAGTTTGTAACACATACAATTTTTAAAAACATTTTCACAAATCATAGATTTCCTAATACATCTGACAGTCCATGAATGCAATGGAAATATATGCAGTTCTGTTACTCCTCAGAGTTCATAAATTTAATTTTCTAGAAATATAGTTTCTAGAAATGAGTAGTTTCATTCATTTCTTAAATGAATGAAAAAATAAATAATAGTTATATACAAAGAACCACACTATTTACTTTGGGATACATACAAGTAGGGATGGCACCAAGAATGAGAGAAAATAATTGAAAAATTGTTGGGAAGAAAATATTTTAGTGTACAGTGTTATTGATTTTATTTTATTTTTTGAGGATAATAAACATATGGAAAACAAATAGTAGAGGGCATGTTCACCTATTTTTTTTTCCATTGGCAGTTGAATGTATGTTTTAAGATTTTGAAGAATATTAAGAAGAGGTACAAATATTTCACATTATTTTTACAATTTTACTGAAGTTAACATATGCAAAGTGCCCAACTCAAAAGAGTATAATACTGTTCTGTGAAGATACTCTAAGCAAGCTCTACCTGGTGTAGTTAGAGAATTTTGCCAGAACTCAAACCTCCACATTTTGCCTCTTTTGAACTACATATACATGGTATCAGGCTGTGTGTTTTTTTATTGTATACGACTTCTTTGGCTTAAGATTATGTATGTAAATTTTACTTATGCATTTGAGTTATAGTTAATTAATTTTTGTTACTAAATAATATTTTATAGTATGAATACACGGTAATTTATCCATCTAACGGTCAATGAACATTTGGGTAATCTGTAAATTTTGTTAAGCACAAATAATACTGTTATGAAGACTTTTACATACCTTTGATGCACATATATCCACATGTCTGTTGGGTATTTTAGGGGCTGCTGTGATGTGCTGTCTAGATCCTCTCTTCTAGGACTGAAGTGCTCATATTGCAAACTGTTGGTTGAATTGGTAGTGAACAACCATCAACTGAGTTCTACTCTGAAATGTGTCATTTGTTATCATGAGGCGCCTCTTCTGAAGTCAAGACTACTCTTCATGAGAAACCCTTTCCAATGACTAGATAATTTAGGGTTATAAAAGACTGGCAATTTAGCTTAAATTCTGGATAGCTCTCGAGGACCAATGAATTTCAAAACCTCTGCATAAGATTAAATGGAGGTCTTGTTGCAAATGCTTTGAAATTCAGCTCTTTCTCTGCCCAGACTTGTTTCCTGAACTTTTCCACTGGTATTCATATGGAGAGCAATCTCTAACAAACATTATACACACAAGTTCCTTATCTGCATGAGATTCCCAGAGAACTCAATTTTTCAACTGGTTGTACCAATTTACAATTTCAATGGCAGTATATCATTGTTTTTGTCCATCTCATTGCCAATAAATTGCATTATCTGTCCTTATAAATTAACTATTCTGTGGTTCTATTTGTAATGGACATTTATCTTTCTAATTAATTCTCATTAACACAAATTCTGATTTTATCATATTTATATATTTCTTCATCATTTTTATAATTTCTTTCTGCATGTCCATTCAAATTTTTCACAATTTTTAGTTGTTGGATGGTGTCTTATACATGTACATCAAGCCAGTTTATCAAATTGGGTTATTTAGATCTTCTATACTTCCTACGTTTACCAAATTTTTTGTCTGCATGCTTAGTAGTCACTCAGAGAGATTTGCTAAATTTGCTTTTCGCTGTTCTAAAATTTGACATATCTTGAAACCATCTTATTAGAAACATTCAGATAAACCACTGACCATGTTATTATCATTAATTGTCCTTTATCTATGGTGATGCTCTTTTCTTTTAATTCTACTTTGTGTGCTATAGGTATAGTGGCAATAACATCTTTGGTGGATTGTGTCCTCAGTTTCTTTTCAATGTTATACTTCAAAATGTTCTGATTGTTTATATTTAAGGTTTCTCTCTTGAAAAAGGCTCATAGTTTTGTGAATTTGTATGTGCGTGCATGCATGTGCATATCTTTTAATTACTACAAAAATCTGTCTTTTGATTGGAGCTTTTAGTCTATTCACTTTTAATGTAACTGCATGCATATTAGGTTTTAAAACTACTAGTTTACTAATGCTTCTATTTGTCCCTATAGCCCTGTATTACTTGTTTTCTCCCTTTTTACTTTATTTTTGGTTGATTATACCTGTTAATGCATTTTTCCCTTATCTTAGTTTAGCATTGATATATTTATTTACAATTATTGTAATAGTCACTCTAGCATTTGCATTGTGCCTTCTTAATTTATTAAAGTCTAATACAACAGTCCCATGTATAAATTATGATTCCTCAGAAAACTTAACAGTCTACTATTGACTAGAAGTGTTACTGAAAACATAAACAGTAAATCAACTCATATTTTCTATGTCATATGTATTGTATACTATATTCTTATAATAAATGGGAGAAAATACAATGTTATTAAGAAAATCACCATGAAATATTACACAGTCATAAAAAAAGAATGAAAATCAATTCATGTTTTCTATGTTATATGTATTATATACTATATTCTTACAATAAACTAGAGATAATACAATGTTATTGAGAAAATCACCATGGAATACAACACAGTCATAAAAAAGAATGAAATCATGCCCTTTGCAGCACCATAAGTACAGCTGGAAGTCATTATCTTAAGTAATAAGTGACACAGGAAATACATTAAAATACTGCATGTTCTCACTTATAAGTTCAAACCTGTGTCGTTCAGCCTGTAATATTATGTGTTCTTGGTGTTTCCCTAAAAATGTTTTTTTCTGCTGAAGATCTGTGGCATTTATTGATTAAATGCCCAGATACTTTTTGATAGTTTGAATTTTTTTTTGTCATTTTCTCTTTTAAAGTTGTTTCTACTATATTCTCTTTCTCTTCTTGAAAACTTCAAATATATACATTAGAGTTTTTCCCTGTCTCCCACATGTCTTTTACATGATTTCCTGTATTTTTTTAACTTGTTTTACCTGGATATCTTCTGATATATCTTACAGTTTACCTACTTTTCAGCTGTGCTTAATCTATTAAACAATCTACCCATTGAATTATACATTTTTTTATTTAATTTTTTTTGTTCTAGACTTTTCATGTAGTTATTATCAACAGTTTCAGGTTTTTTACTTAAGGTCTCAATTGTGTGTTCTATTTTCTTAATCACCCACAAGCATTGTTATCCTAAAGTCCATGTCTACGTCCACTATCTAGATTACCTGTTTATCTTTTTCTACAGTGTAAAATTTATTTTGAATGCCAATTGTAGTTTATATTTCTACATGTGCCTGATAATTTTTATTGAGTACTGACCATATGCATATTTAAAACGTAGAGATAGTTTAAGATCTTGGAAGAAATTTACTTCATATTTTTTGGAAGGCAGCTAGAATAGGAGTTACCAATGACAGAACACACTAAACCTAGGGATTAAGCGTGGTTTCTCCTTTTTGGTGGGTTTTGAACTGCAATTTTTCTCCCAGAGCTTGAATCCTCAGAATTACTGCTCTGTTTCTCAAATTCTGAACTACAATTTTGAAACTGGAAAAAAAGTCTTCAGCTAAAAGTAATTCTAAATGTCAGCATTCTTTTCCTTTCTCGTTCATCTTGTCTCAATAGTTTCTCACTGCTTTGCTAGTTCTCTGATATGTTAAAGAATTTTTTAAAAAATTATTTCTTCCAATTTTTTTAGTTGTTCTCAAGGAGATATTTAATTCAAGTGATTTAGTATGCAACTGAAATGAATTGAAACTTGAAAATACTTACTTTAAATGAGTAATTGACCAAATAATTTTTCATAGAAAACCTGTGTAAAAAACAATAAACATTATCCAGCATATAAACAGAACCAAAGCAAAAGACACATCGTTATTTCAATAGATGCAGAAAAGGTCTTTGACAAAATTCAAGAGTCCTTCATGCTAAAAACTCTCAATAAATTTGGTATTGATGGAACGTACCTCAAAATAATAAGAGCTATTTATGACAAACCCACAGCCAATATCATACTGAATGGGCAAAAACTGCAAAAATTCCCTTTGAAAACTGGCATAAGACAGGGATGCCGTCTCTCACCACTCCTATTCAACATAGTCTTAGAAGTTCTGGCCAGAGCAATCAGGCAGGAGAAAGAAATAAAGGGTATTCAATCAGGAAAAGAGAAAGTCAGAATGTCCCTGTTTGCAGATGACATGATTGTATATTTAGAAAATCCCTTTGTCTCAGCCCCAAATCTCCTTAAGCTGATCAACAACTTCAGCAAAGTCTCAAGATACAAAATCAATGTGCAAAAATCACAAGCATTCTTATACACCAATAACAGACGAACAGAGAGCCAAATCATGAGTGAACTCCCATTCACAATTGCTTCAAGAAGAATAAAATACCTAGGAATCCAACTTACAAGGGATGTGAAGGACCTCTTCAAGGAGAACTACAAACCACTGCTCAATGAAATAAAAGAGGACACAAATAAATGGAAGAACATTCCATGTTCATGGATAGGAAGAATCAATATAGTGAAAATGGCCATACTGTCCAAGGTAATTTATAGATTCAATGCCATCCCCATTAAGCTACCAATGATTTTCTTCACAGAATGGGAAAAACACTACTTTAAAGTTCATATGGAACCAAAAAAGAGCCCGCATTGCCAAGACAATCCTAATCCAAAAGAACAAAGCTGGAGGCATCATGCTACCTGACTTCAGACTATACTACAGGGCTACAGTAACCAAAACAACATGGTACTGGTACCAAAACAGAGATATAGACCATTGGAACAGAACACAGCCCTCAGAAATAATACCACACATCTACAACCATCTGATCTTTGACAAACCAGACAGAAACAAGAAATGGGGAAAGGATTCCCTATTTAATAAATGGTGCTGGGAAAACTGGCTAGCCATATGTAGAAAATTGGAACTGGATCCCTTCCTTATACCTTATAAAAAATTAATTCAAGCTGGGTTAAAGACTTAAATGTTAGACCTAAAACCATAAAAACCCTAGAAGAAAACCTAGGCAATACCATTCAAGACATACGCATGGGCAAAGACTTCATGTCTAAAACACCAAAAGCAATGGCAACAAAAGCCAAAATTGATAGGGACCCAATTAAACTAAAGAGCTTCTGCACAGCAAAAGAAGCTACCATCAAAGTGAACAGGCAAACTACAGAATGGGAGAAAAGTTTTGCAATCTACTCATCTGACAAAGGGCTAATATTCAGAATCTACAAAGATCTCAAACAAATTTACAAGAAAAAAACAACCACATCGAAAAGTGGGCAAAGGATATGAACAGACACTTCTCAAAAGAAGGCATTTATTCAGCCAAAACACACATGAAAAAATGCTCATCATCACTGGCCATCAGAGAAATGCAAATCAAAACCACAATGAGATACCATGTTACACCAGTTAGAATGGCAATCATTAGATCCAGAACTAGAAATACCATTTGACCCAGCCATCCCATTACTGGGTATATACCCAAAGGATTATAAATCATGCTGCTATAAAGACACATGCACACATATGTTTATTGCAGCATATTCACAATAGCAAAGACTTAGAACCAACCCAAATGTCCATCAATGATAGACTGGATTAAGAAAATGTGGCACATATACACCATGGAATACTGTGCAGCCATGAAAAAGGATGAGTTCATGTCCTTTGTAGGTACATGGATGAAGCTGGAAAGCATCATTCTCAGCAAACTATCACAGGAACAGAAAACTAAACACCACATGCTCTCACTCATAGGTGGAAATTGAACAATGAGAACACTTTGACACAGGGATGGAAACATCACACACTGGGGCCTGTCATGGGATGGGGGCAGGGGAGAGGGATAGCATTAGGAGATATGCCTAATGTAAATGATGAGTTAATGGGTGCAGCACACCATCATGGCACGTGTATAGGTATGTAACAAACCTGCACGTTGTGCACATGCACCCTAGAACTTAAAGTATAATAATAATTAAAAAAAAAAACAGTATATTTGGTCCAGGTAAATAGGGATCTAAAGCACTAGTAAGTAAAGAAGAAAAGACAAAAAAAGTTAAACGTTTGAGGAAATATTTGCTTGTCTTGATAAGATAATTTAACTTTATAAAGTAGAAAATTGGAAGCTATTGAAGCAATAGAATAATATTATCAGAAGAGTCATATAATGGAAAAAAATTTATATAGAGTCTAGTCCAACTATTTGCCTTCACATGTAGTCTGGGCTAATTTATAAACACTTCCAGGAAAGAATATCTTCATTATACCTACAACAATACTTTATCATTCAGAATTATATTTATGAGTAATTAGTATGCTGTATATTGAATCTAAAACTCATATATTTTAGGTGGTATCAGACCTATTATCATATAGAAGACACATCCAAACTCTTAATTTTTTTCCCTTAATATTGAAAACACATATAAAAGTTCTATGAGACAAATAGTAAAGCATATAAAGTAGTGATCATTTTAGTTCTAGAAGGATTTTATAGTAGATAGCTCAACGTTTTATTGAATCCCTAAAGCACAACAAAAAATAATAAGTAAAGTGGCTGCAGGATTTAGCTGTTTTCTTACCCAGTTTTTTTGTTGTTGTTGTTTTTTGTTGTTGTTGTTGTTTTTGTAACATAGCACTTTAAACTGTTTTAGAACAATTTAGTAGCTGTTATTTCTCTCTTTTTTTAATCCTCATGGTGGAAAGGACACGTATCATTACTCAGAGAGGTTGCATGAATTGAGAATATCACAGAGTAAATTAGTGCAGAATGGAGATTAGAAAAAACTCTTCTGGTTTTGTGTTTTTTCATTATAATACATTTTCCCTTTGTAATACTATGTGATGCATTACACAAAGATATATCTGTAATGTTGAGAAAACTGTTTTAATTTTCACTCATACACAAACTCAACTGTTAAAAACACTTCAGTGCTTGTAAAAAACAAACAAAAGAAAACCTTAAGAGAGTCACTCAATTACAGCTGCAACAAGTGCTATTCTCAGCACAAACAGCTGTTTAAATAGTATTCCAAAGGGACAGGCAATACTACAAAGGGACACTATAGAGTAAAATTGAAGGAGAGACAAGAGAGGCAAAAAAGGGAGCCGTTGAAGCATATAAGAAAAAACAAAACCATACCAAACCAAACAAAAAACCTTAAGAGCCAATGGAGAGGCTAGGAAGTCCATATCTCAAGCCTACACTACACTTTCTCCAAAGAGGTTAATGTGGAGGCTGTTCAGATTCTTGTGATGGAAGCTTTTATTGATTTGTATGTCTGGCCAAGTGATGTCTCTTCCATATACAGAGTCATCTTGCTATTGTTCAATCAATGTATCAGGGACACTGTGGAATTCAGATCTTCAGTGTCCTACTCACCATGAGACTGGCACCCATGTTTCCACAGTTTAGGCCAGACTATCATTAGAAATGTATCAATAGTTTATAAAATTCTAATATTTTAGTTTTTAATTTTATCATGATAAACTTTTATCATGATAGATGTAATATTTATCATGATAGATGTAATATCATTATATAAGATTCTTTGTTTTTAGGTTGAAAATTTTGTCTTAATAATCTGTAAAAAAATCTATATTTTTATAACAATCCATATTACTATGTATTCATCTTGTGTATCTGCGTCTCTGCTTCACAGTGTCATGTTCTTCAATATTTACAGAGGAAATGCTATGATAGGTGGCCTTTTCACATTTTCTTCACAAAACTGGGAAATATTAACATGCCTTAATTAAGTAAACCAATTTAGTGTTTCTACATGTCAGTTTAATTTTAATTTTATATATTTATTCCTAACATCTTTTAACTTCCACAAATATTGGCCATCACCTACATTTAAACTTTCCCGTAACTATACCTTGGGAATGATCCTTATGTAAATAGTAGTTATATGAACAGGTATGTAGAACAGAAAATAAGAAACATAGAAATGAATGTATTTTTATTTGCATCTTTTTATCCCAGTATGATGATCAGTTTTATGTGTCAGTTTTGCTACTATAGTCTTCATTGAAACACTGATATAGGTGTTAACTGTGAAGGAACTTTGTAGATGTGATTTAAGTCCATAATAAGTTGACTTCAAATAAGCGAGATTATTGTACATAATCTCAGTGATTCAATCATTTGAAATGAATTAAGAGCACAACTGAAGCTTTCCTGAAAAAGAAGAAAATTCACTCTTGGCAATAGTTTTAGCATGCAGCTGAGAGCTTCAGTCAGCTGTCTCTGACAGCCTGCCCTAAGGATCTCAGATTTGCTTAGCCAGCCCCCATAAAGGTCAATTCCTTGCACTAAATATCTTAATGGATATCTAGAATACATATAAAATTAATCTAATAATATACTAATTTGCTATATATCTAAATATCTATCAAAATATGTAACTGTATATCTATCTATTTATTATTTCATTTTAGTTTGATAGAATCATGACTGATTTTGGTATCAGAAGTGCTTCTACAGGAAAAGCAATTAGGAATAAGTTTTGTTGAATTGGTTCCAGGTTTGCTGGTATAATTTCTATGATTTGATTAAAGTCACTAATGATTCTTTTTCTAGTAAAAAAAGAGGACATTAGTAGTCCATAGCATGATAGAGGTACACAAAATATCACCATTGGAGACTCCTAATCAAATACCTACAAAAGGTGCAGTCTTTATGGGTGACCATGTACCTGCCATCTAGAACATTTTAGTTAAAGTAAAGCATATAACGAGATAAGCCAGATGCTCCTATCTACAGTGGAGAAAGAAACCTGGTGTCAGGAAGGCTGAGGTCAGGAAGAATGTGTTCAGGGCTCCAAATTCCCAGTCCAAGCTCTGCATGAAGGAACTGAAAGCATCTATATCTGTTCCAATTGAAACTCTTATATCCTGTAGCCACCATGACAATATTGTTGAAAACTCAACTCAGAGTCTGTGAGTGGTTTAATTTCAATTTAAATTAAGTTCGTAACCTCACAGGGTGGCATCTGTTAAAATGAGGACATTCAGTGAGAAGAAATGGGACCCTGAAAATTGGAATGAGTACATATGGAAGGATTCCAAAAAAGCTGGGAAAACCTAACTCCTAAATAAAATCTGCTGAGTCTTCATTACTTCAAGTTCTTTCACTTCTGCCTGAAGAGGTTAGCCCTCTATTGCCTAAAGCACCTTTAATGACCTCCCATGGGGAAGCTACCTTGCATGGAGTTGCTGATTTTCCTCAAGGCTTATCAACCTCTTTACCCTTCTTTTGCTTCTAGACTTATAAATAAATCAAGTCCCAGAAAGTCTTGAAGAGTAAGGTACAAAGTGTAACCCAAAAGATGTTCACTGCATATCAAAATAACTTAAATAATGTATTCCCATCCACAAAGACAGAAATCAGCAGAATACGTGTAGAAACCAATCTTAAAGATACGGGTGTTTTTGTAGAAAGAATATAAAGTTCAATCAAGGTTCTTAGTTTCCTTGCATTGGGTTACAACATGCTTCTTTAGCTAGGAGGAGTTTGTTATTACCTACCTTCTGAAGCCTACTTCTGTCAATTCATCAAATTCATTTTCCATTCAGTTTTGTTCCTTTGCTGGCAAAGAGGTGTGATCCTTTGGAGGAGAAGAGGCATTCTGTTTTTTGAATTTTCAGCCTTTTTGAACTGATTTTTGCTCATCTTTTTGGATTTGCCCACCTTTGGTCTTTGATGTTGGTGACCTTCAGATAGGGTTTTTGAGTGGTCATCCTTTATTTTGATGTTGATGCTACTGCTTTCTGTTTGTTAGTTTTCCTGCTAATAGTCAGGCCCCTCTTCTACAGGTCTGCTGGAGTTTTCTGAAAGTCCACTCCAGACCCTGTTTGCCTGGGTATCACCAGCAGAGGCTGCAGAAAGCAAAGATTGCTGCATGCTCCTTCCTCTGGCTGGGTTGTCCCAGAGAGGGCACCACAATATGCCAGCGGGGCTCTCCTGTATGAGGTGTCTGTCAACCCCTGCTGGGACGTGTCTTGCTGTCAGGAGGCATGGGGGTCAGGGACCCACTTGAGGAGGCAGTCTATCACTTAGCAGAGCTCAAGCACTGCACTGGGAGATCTGCTGCTCTCTTCAGAACTGGCAGACAGGAACGTTTAAGTCTGCTAAAGCTGTGCCCACAGCTGCCCCTTCTCCCAGGTGCTCTGTCCCAGGGAGATGGGAGTTTATCTATAAGCCCCTGACTAGGGCTGCGGCCTTTCTTTCAGAGATGCCCTGCCCAGAGAGGAGGAATCTAGGCAGCCAGTCTGGCTACAGCGGCTTTGCAGAACTGGAGTGGGATCCACCCCGTCTGAACTTCCAGGAAGCATTGTTTATACTATGAGGGGAAAACCACCTACTCAAGCCTCAGTAATGGCAGATACCCCTCTCCCCACCAAGTTTGAGTGTCCTAGGTTGACTTCAGATGCTGTGCTGGCAGCAAGAATTCCAAGTCAGTGGATCTTAGCTTGTTGGGCTGGGATACATTGAGCAAGACCAATTGGCTCCCTGACTTCAGCCCCTTTTTCAAGGGAGTAAACAGTTCTGTCTTGCTAGCATTCCAGGCACCATTGCAGTATGAAGAAAAACTCCTGCAGCTAGCTCAATGTCTGCCCAAACAGGTAACAGGAACTGCTAACTAGAATAACCAGTTTAGAGAAGAATATAAATGACCTGATGGAACCCAAAAACGAAGAATGAGAACCTCATGAAGCATACACAAGTATCAACAGCTGAATCGATCAAGCTGAAGAAAGGATATCAGAGATGGAAGATTAGTTCAATGAAATAAAGCATGAAGACATGATTAGGGAAAAAAGAATGAAAAATAATGAACAAAGCCTCCAATAAATATGGGACTATGTGAAGAGATCAAACCTACGTTTGACTGGTATACCTGAAAGTGATGGGGAGAATGGCACCAAGTTGGAAAACACACTTCAGGATATTACCCAGGAGAACTTCCCCAACCTAGCAAGACAGACCAACATTCAAATTCAAGAAATACAGAGAACACCACAAAGATACTCCTCAAGAAGAGCAACCCCAAGACACATGATTAACAGATTCCCCGAGGGAAAATGTTAAAGGCAGCCAGAGAGAAAGGTTGAGTTACCCACAAAGGGAAGACCATCAGAGTAACAGTGTATCTCTTTGCAGAAACTCTGCAAACCAGAAGAAAGCGGGGGCCAATTTTCAACATTCTTAAAGAAAAGAATTTTCAACCAGAATTTCATATCCTGCCAAACTAAGCTTCATCAGTGAAGGAGAAATAAAATCCTATACAGACAAACAAATGCTGAGGGATTTTGTCACCACCAGGCCTGTCTTACAAGAGCTCCTGAAGGGAGCACTAAATGTGGAAACAAAAAACCAGTACCAGTTACTGCAAAAACATACGGAAATGTAAAGACCATTGACACTATGAAGAAATTGCATCAACTAATAGGCAAAATAACCTGCTAGCATCAGGATGATAGGATCAAACATACACATAACAATGCTAACCTTAAATGTAAATGGGCTAAATGCCCCAATTAAAAGACAAAGACTGGCAAATTGGATAAAGAGTCAAGACCCATCGGTGTGCTCTATTCAGGAAACCCATCTGACAAGCAAAGACACACAAAGTAAAGGGATGGAGGAAGATTTACCAAGCAAATGAAAAGCAAAACAGCAGGGGTTGCAATCCTAGTCTCTGATAAAACAGACTTTAAACCCACAAAGATTAAAAAATACAAAGAAGGGCATTACATAATGGTAAAGGGATCAATGCAACAAGAAAACCGAACTTTCCTAAATATATGCACCCAATAGGAGCACCCAGATACCTAAAGCAAGTTCTTAGAGACCTACAAAGAGACTTAGACTCCCACACAATAATAGTGGGAGACTTTAACACCCCACTTTCAATATTAGACAGATCAACAAGACAGAAAATTAATAAAGATATTCAAGACTTAAATTCAGCTCTGGACCAAGTGGACCTAATAGACATCTACAGAACTCTCCACCCCAAATAAACAGAATATACATTCTTCTGAGCACCACATAGCAATTATTCTAAAATTGATCATATAATTGGAAGTAAAACACTCCTCAACAAATGCAAAGGAATGGAAATAATAACAAACAGTCTCTCAGACCACAGTACAATCAAATTAGAACTCAGAATTAAGAAACTCACTCAGAACCACACAACTACAAGGAAACTTAACAACCTGCTCCTGAATGACTACTGTATAAATAATGAAATGAAGGCAGAAATAAAGATGTTCTTTGAAACCAATGAGAACAAAGAAACAACATACCAGAATCTCTGGGATACATTTAAAGCAGCGTGTAGAGGGAAATTTATAGCACTAAATGCCAACAAGAGAAAGCAGGAAACATCTAAAATTGATACCGTAATATCACAATGAAAAGAACTAGAGAAGCAAGAGGAAACAAATTCAAAAGCTAGCAGAAGGCAAGAAATAACTAAGATCAGAGCAGAGCTGAAGGCGATAGAGACACACGCCAAAAAATAGTTCAAAAAATCATTGAATTCAGGAGCTGGTTATTTGAAAAGAAGAACAAAATAGATAGACTCTAGCCAGATGAATAAAGAAGAAAAGAGAGAAGAATCAAATAGACACAATAAAAATGATAAAGGAGGTGTTACTACTGATCCCACAGAAATACAAACGACCATCAGATAATACTATACACACTTCTAAGAAAATAAACTAGAACATCTAGAAAAAATAAATTCCTGGACACATACATCCTCCCAAGACTAAATGAAGAAGAAATCGAATCACTGAATAGACCAATAACAAGTTCTGAAATTGAGGCAGTAATTAATAGTCACCAACCAAAAAAAGCCCAGGACCAGACAGATTCACGGTGGAATTCTACTAGAGGTACAAAGAGGAGCTGGTATCATTCTTTCTAAAATTATTCCAAGCAATAGAAAAAGAGGGACTCCTCCATAACTCCTTTTATAAGGCTAGCAGCATCCTGATACCCAAACCCAGCAGAGACAAAACAAAAAAAGAAAATTTTAGGCCAATATCCCTGATGAATATCCATGCTAAAATCCTCAATAAAATACCAGCAAATCGAATCCAGCAGCACATCAAAAAGCATTTCCACCACTATCAAGTTGGCTTCATCCCTGGGATGCAAGGCTGGGTCAACATACTCAAATCAATAAAAATATTCCATCACATAAACAGAACCAATGACAAAAGCACATGATTATCTCAATAGATGGAGAAATGGCCTTCGATAAAACTCAACACCCCTTCATGCTAAAAACACTGAATAAACTATGTATTGATGGAACTTATCTCAAAATAATAAGAGCTATTTATGACAAACCCAGAGCCATTATCATACTGAAAGTGCAAAAGTTGGAAGCATTCCCTTTGAAAATTAGCACAAGACAAGGGTGTCCCCTCTCACCACTCCTGTTCAACATAGTTTTGGAAGTTCTGGCTAGGGCAATCAGGCAAGAGAAAGAAATAAAGTGTATTCAAATAAAAAGAGAGAAAGTCAAATTATCTCTGTTTGCAGATGACATGATTGTAATTTAGAAAACCCCATCGTCTCAGCTCGAAAACTCCTTAAGCTGATAAGCAACTTAGCAAACTCTCAGGATACACAATCAGTGTGCGAAAATGACAAGCATTCATATACACCAATAACAGACAAACAGAGAACCAAGTCATGAGTGAACTCCCATTCACAATTGCTACAAAGAGAATAAAATATCCAGGAATATGACTTACAAGGGATGTGAAGGACCTCTTCAAGGAGAACTACAAACTACTACTCAGGGAAATAAGAGAGTATACAAACAAATAGAAAAAAAATCCATGATCATTGATAGGAAGAATCAATATTTTGAAAATGGCCATACTACCCAAAGTAATTGATAGATTCAGTGCTATTCCCATCAAGCTACCATATACTTTCTTCATAGAAAAAAACTACTTTAAATTTCATATGGAACCAAAAAAAGCTCGCACAGCCAAGACAATCCTAAACAAAAAGAATAAAGGTTGAGTCACCACGCTACCTGAATTCAAACAAGGCTACAACAACCAAAAGAGCATGGTACTGATGCCAAAACAGACATATAGACAAAGGAAACAGAACAGAGGCCTCAGAAATAACACCACACATCTACAACTAACTGATTTTTGACAAACCTGACAAAAAAAGCTGTAGGAAACGGATCCCCTATTTAATAAATGGTGTTGGTAAAACTGGCTAGCTATATGCAGAAAACTGAAACTGGACCCCTTCCTTACACCTTGTACAAAAATTAACTCTAGGTGGATTAAAGACTTAAATGTAAGACATAAAACCATAAAAACTCTGGAAGGAAACCTAGGCAATACCATTCATGACATAGGCATGGGCAAAGACTTCATGACTAAAATAACAAAAGCAATGGCAACAAAAGCCAAAATTTATAAATGGGATCTAATTAAAGAGTTTCTGCACAGAAAAAAAACAAAGAAAGAAAGAAAGAAAACTATCATCAGAGTAAACAGGCAACCTAAGGAATGGGAGAAAATTTTTGCAATCTAGTCATCTGACAAAGGGCTAATATCCAGAATCTATGAAGAACTGAAACAAATTTACAAGATAAAATCAAACAGCCCCATCAAAAAGTGGGCAAAAAATATGAACAGACACTTCTCAAAAGAAGACGTTTATGCAGCCAGCAAACATTTAGAAAAAAGCTCATCGTCACTGGTCACTAGAGAAATGCAAATCAAAACCACAATGAGATACCATCTCACACCAGTTAGAATGGCGATCATTAAAAAGTCAGGAAACAACAGATGCTGGAGAGGATGTGAAGAAATAGGAATGCTTTTACACTGTTGGTGGGAGTGTCAATTAGTTCAATCGTTGTGGAAGACAGTATGGTGATTCCACAAGGATCTAGAACCGGAAATGCCATTTGACCCAGCAATCCCATTACTGGGTATATACCCAAAGGATATAAATCACTCTACTATAAAGACTTATACACACATATATTTATTGCAGAACTGTTCACAATAGCAAAGACTTGGAACCAATCCAAATACTCATCAATGATAAACTGGACAAAGAAAATGTGGCACATATACACCATGGAATACTATGCAGTCATAAGGTAGAATGAGTTCATTTCCTTTGCAGGGATATGGATGAAGCTGGAAACCATCATGCTCAGCAAACTAACACAGGAACAGAAAACCAAATACCGCATGTTCTCACCATAAGTGGGAGTTGAACAATGAGAACATATGGGCACAGGGAGGGGAACATCACACACTGGGGCCTGTCGGTGGCTGGGGGGCAAGAGGAGGGATAGCATTAGGAGAAATACCTAATGTAGATGACAGGCTGATGGTTGTAGCAAACCACCATGGCACATGTATACCTATGTAACAAACCTGGAGGTTTGGCACATGCATCCCAGAACTTGAGTATATATATATATATATATTTAAAAAAAAAAAAAGTAAGTTCAATCAGCCTGAATTGATTGATACAGGCCCTTTAAATGAGGATTCTGCATTTAATATTTTAGCTCAATGATTTATAGAAGGCTCTAACTTTTGTTTGGTTGGTTGGCTGAAACATGGACCCAAAGGCGGCCCGTACTAAATATAATTTAAATACCAATACCAACAACTGCCCTGGTATAGTGTAGAAGAAGATATTTAAAGACTTAGGGAGATTGAAATATTATGCTACATATATAATGTAAGATGTCCTCACCCATCTTAAGAGATTCTAGAGGACACACCTTTTATCATGTCTCTAATAAAAACATTTGTGAGGGGAGCTCCAGTATCCTTGAAGGGATTTATGGTCACACTTATTGATAGGTCAGAAATCAGAAATCAAACTGGGATTCTTAAATGTCATGGAATAATGAGGTCCCAGGGCGGTAGTGGCTCAGTGGCAGTATTTAATTGTCAAAGCAACGTGGCCATACTTTAATAGATAATGGTTTTAAATAATTAACCAGAACAATTTGTCTAACAGAAACCTATGGCATTGGCTAGTGTCCCTAGGAAAGAAACAGATGATAACTCTACTGAGTTCATATTGGATACGTATTAGCAGAGGATGATGAACAGAAGTTCACCATTACTAGACATAGAGAACAGAAACCTAATCTGAATCACCACAAAGAAAGATTAATGGTCCCCCAGTTCCCAGAGTTGAGCCAGTTTATAGAATTAATAAAAGTGAGATTGAGTCCCCTGGAGGAAGGCCTCTGCTACATTACCAAAAATTTGTATTGTTAATCATTCTTCCTCCCTTCCCTAAGTAATCCATGTCCATTTACCAAGGTGACTATGCATTGTAAAAGTGAAATAATTAGAGTTTTCAAGGAATACTGGATACTATAACCCCTGAACTGATACTAATTCCAGGATACATAAAACTTCACTGGGGTCCACCAGTCAGCCTAGGGGCGCTGCAGGTCAGGTAATCAATGGAGTTTTAGCTCAGGTCATATTACAGTTGACCTACTGGGTCCATGACCTCATCCAATACTTATTTTCCCAGGTCTGGAATGCATAATTGGAATAGATAGCACTTACAATTCCCACATCGGGTCTCTGACTTGTGGAATAAGGGTTATTAGGCTAAGTAGCAGCCACCAGAATCGCGTTTAACTGCAAAAACAGTAAACTAAAAGCAATGCTCCATTCCTGGATATATTGCATCAATCAGTGCCACCGCCAAGAACTTGAAAGATGCAGGTGTAATTCCTGAAAATCACCAATGAACTTGACTATTTGGCGTGTACAAAAAGCAGATGGATCTTGGTGAATGAGAGTGGATTATCATAAACTTAATCATCTGGTAACTGTAATTATAGCTGTTATTCCGATTGTGGTTTTGTTGCTTGAGAAAATTAGCATATCTTTTCATATCTGGTACGCAGCTAAACTGACAAATGTTTTTTTCTTTTTCAATACCTGTTAATAAGATCACTGAAAGCAGTTGCTTCCCGTACATCTTCACTAGTCTACCTTAGGGCTGTGTGAACTCTCCAGCCCCATGTCATAATTTATTCCATAGAGATGGTGCTTGCTGTTCTCTTCCACAAGACATTGTGTTGTTTCATTTCATTGATGATGTTATGAAATTGGCTATCATTAGCAGATTGTAGTATTTTCTCTAGACATATAGATAAGGTACTTTTCTATCAGAAGGTAAGAAATAAATATTACAAAAATTTAGAGGTTCTACTTCAGTGAAATTTCTTGAGAACCAGTGGCATGGGGCATGTTGAGATGTCCTTTCAGAGATGGCCTTGGCCCCTACTCCTGTTATGTTATCTTTCTCTTTCATATAATCCTTATGTACTCACAGGGAGTTCTCTCTGACCAGTTGGCTATAAGAGAGAAAGTTCAGCCCAGGTTTAAAGATGCTCATATTTCTTCTATCATACTATAAATAAGACCTAGTGATAGATACATCAGTACTGTGACTGTTGTTAACCACAATCCATTTTCCATCTTAAAAAAGCTACAAGAGAATACATTGAACCTTTCTAGCATAAAAACAAGACAAGTATTTTGGGTGATAGATATCTCAAGTACATTGATTTGATATTTACAAATTATATTAATGCATTAAATTGCCACGTGTGCCACAAAACAGTGTACAACTATTATGCATCAATAGTAATAATAATAAATGGTTTTGCAAGATATGCAAGAACACCATGAAAGTAGAAAGCAGCCATAAAGAGGAATGAGATAATGTCCTTTGCAGGGACATGGTTGTTGGGGTGATCAGACCCAACACCAGGTCGTGGGGGTGATGATGTCCGGCAGAGTCAAAAGAATGAGAAAAGACAGTTTGAGAGAGAAAGTGGGTCCATGGGGCCATCGCGAGTTTGGAAGCTGTGAAGGCTCTGTGCTCTGGAATCCCAGACTATTTATTGGTGATAAAACAAATAAACGTGTGGTGAGAATGTGGGGTTGAAAGGGAGTATTGCATTAAGCACATGATTTACAGCTGTGACGGTTTAGCATATGCTCTACTACTTGAGATAATGGAGAGCAGGTTATTTTAACTCAAGATACGGCCAATCCTGGAAGAGAAAGGAGCAAGGAGCCAGCAAGTCTAGACACATTCCAGAGGCCATGAGGGGTTTTATGCCCTGAGCCCTAGATTCTATCCAAGCCACAGGGGTTTTATGCCCTGGGCTCAGATTTTGGTGCGTCAGGGTAGCCTTCCACCTTTTGGCACAGAGCTTGGTGTTCCAAAGGCCACAAGAGGTTTTAGACCCTGGACCAGGGACATGTTCCAAGACTCTTTTACATTACGTCAGACATGCAAGCCCTGCCTCAGCTTCTTCCAACACCCAGCTTTTCTCCCAACAATGGATGGGGCTGGAGGCCATTATCCTTAGCAAAATAAGAGAGGAACAGAAAACCAAATACCATATGTTCTCACTTACTAGTGGGAGTTAAAGGATGAGACCACATGGACACATAGAGGGGAACAACAAACACTGGGGCCTATTGGAGGGTGGAGGATGGGAGGAAGGAGAGGATCAGGAAAAATAACTAATGACTACTAGGCTTAATACCTGGTTTAGAAATAATCTGTACAACAAACCCCCGTGACACAAGTTTACCTATGAAACAAACCTGCACTTGTATACCTGAACTTAAAAGTTAAAAAAAAAAAGAAAGCTGTGGCCCTGCAGCTCATTTTGAGACATCATTGAAAAATATACATGAAGGGAAATATTCTCAGTAGGCAGAATTTTGAGCAGCAAACCTGGTTGTTCATTTTTCCCTAAAGGAGAAATGGTCAGGAGTAAGAGTTAATTAGTCTGATTGGCTGTTGCCAATGGTTTGGCTTGATGATCAGGATGTACCCAAATGGGTTATTGTCAATAATAAGGTCTGGATAATTGATATATGCATAGAATTATCCAGGGAATGAATTTGAAGATATCTGTGTTTCATATGAATGCTTACCAAAGGGTGACTTCAAGAGAGTAAGATTTTAATAATCAAGTGGATAAAATGAATGAACCATTCTATGGATACCAGTCAGCCTCTTTTCTTAGCTATCCCTGTCATCATCAAATGGGATCATAAACAAAGTGGCTATGATGGCAGGGATCAGGGCTATGCATGGACTCAGCAACATGAACATCCACTCACCAACACCAACTTGGTGACAGCAACTACTGAGTGCCCAATCTGACAGCAGCAGAGACCAAAACTGAATCCATGATCTGTCATCATTTTCCAAGGAGATAAGCTAGATATCTGGTGATAGACAGATAACATTAGAACAGTTTAATCCTGAAAGGGCAACTCATTGTTTTTTTCTGGAATAGACACTTACTCTGGACATGGATTTGCCTTTCATGCATTCAATAGTTCTGCCAAAACTACCATCTATGGACTTACAGAATGCTGTATTCACTCTCATGGTATTCTACATAGAATGGTATTCACTCTCATGGTGAATTCACTGTATTCACTCTCATGGTATTCTACATATTATTCTACATTTGATTGTTTGCCTATGATCAAAGAGCTCACTTCACAAAGGATGAAATGCAGCAATGGAACTATGTTCATGAAATTATTGGTGTTACCATGTTCTGCAATCATTATGAACCATCTGACTTGAGAAAATGATATTATTACCTGTTGAATACTCGGTTATCATGATAATGAGCATTGTAGAAAGGTTGTAGGCTGGAGCAATGTCTTCCATAATGACATATACGCCCTAAATTGTTATCTAATGTATAGTACTATTTTTCATAGACAGAATTTACAGATCCAGAAATCTATGAATGAAAATGGAAGTCGCTCCATTTCCTTTTTTATAATTTAATTAAATTTATTTATTTATTTATTTATTTATTTATTTGAGACAGGGTCTCTCTCTGTCACCCAGGCTGGAGTGCAGTGGCTGATCGCAGCTTGTTATAACCCCCTCTTCCTGGGTTCAAGTGATTCACGCACCTTAATCTTCCAAGTAGCTGTGACTACAGGCATGCACCACCACACCTGGCTCATTTTTGTATTTCTTTATAGAGATGGGGTTTCATTATGTTGGCCAGGCTGGTCTCGAACTCCTGACCTCAAGTGATCTGCCTGCCTTGGCCTCCCAAGGTGCTGGGATTATAGGCATGACCCACTGTACCAGGTCTACCATTTACTATTATCCCTAGTGACTCACTAGCAAAATTTTTGCTTCCATCCCTGTGATTTTACACTCTTCTGGTCCAGAGGTCTTTGCTTTTGAGGAAGAAATATTTACACCAGAATATACAATATTGATTCCATTGAACTGAAACTTTGAGAATATTACAAGTCTATTTTGACTTCTTTGCCTCTAAATCAACAGACAAATAAAGGAGTTACTCTTTTAACAGGGTGTTGATCCTAATTACTAATAGAAAATACAACTGTTACAACAAAATTGGAGGTATTAAAAAGAAAATATAACTGGAAGATAGGTGATCTTTTAGGGTATCTATTAGTACTACCATGACTTGTGAATAAAGTCAATGGAAAACATCAACAAACCAATTCAGACCATACTGATAATGAACAGACCCTTCAGAAATGAAAGTTTGGGTTATCCCATGGAGTGGGCTGAATTTTGGATGCTTAAAAGGATGTGTCCAAATCCAAATTCCTATCATCTGAGAAAATACTAACCTTTATGGAAAGAAAATGTAATTAAGAATTTTCAAAGAAGAAAGTTATCCTGGATTTTCTAAGTGGACCCTAAATGCAGTCACATGTATCCTTAAAGAAGACAAACAGCAGAGGGAACTTTGAAACAGACATGCAAAAGAGGAGGAATCAATGTGACCACAAAGGCAGAGATTGAAGCAATGCAGCCACCAGCTCAGGAATGCTAGAACAACCACTAGAAGCTGGAAGAGATGACGCATGGATCGCCCGTAGAGCTCCTGGAAAGAGTGGGCCCTGCCAACACTTTTACTTTGAATTTCTAGCTTTTATAACTGTGACGATAAATTTCTACTGTTTTAGCCAAAAGTATGCAGTAATTTGCTATGACAGCTACAGGAAACTAATATGCCCCACCATACAAAACCCACAACCAGCTCAGATGCTTGCAAGGGTAAAGGGAATATGAAATATGTAATGAAAGAAGGTAGTTATAAATAGCAATTATGACCATGTTGCAGAAAAAAGGGAATGTAATAGTTATGAATTCCTCTCTCTATTTTGTCAGGAATATGTTAGCATATTTTAAACAAACCTATTGTTTTATTTCTTCTCTCCTCCTCTCGTCATCCCATGGACGATGTATTATAATAATGCAATGTTACAGTTATATCAAAGAAGAGGAAACATCACCCAAGGGCTTTGCATTCTCTTCTGTGGAAAGCATTTGTGTATTTTCAGTTGTATGCAGAAAGATGAAAGTAAGACTTTGTAATTGTCTTTATTTGGCTAATATATGTGATTTAAAGTCAACAAAGGGTAAACTGCGATGGGTAGTTTCATGTGTTAACTTATATATATTACAATTCCTGGTTATTAAAAAAAAATCCAAGATAATATTGCTTGAAGGGCATTTTGTAGATGTGATTAAGTTTATAATCAATTGCCTTCAAGTAAGGAAGATTATTCTGATTCAATTAATTGAATCAGGTCCACCATGAGTACAGCAGAGCTGAAGCTTGTTTGAAGAAGAAATCCTATCTATGGACAGAAAATTCAGCTTCAGCTCCAGAGTCAAAACAAAACCTTCTCTTCTTTGTGACCAGTCGGTCCCTAAAATTGCATAAACCAATTCCTTAAAATAAATTTCTTAATATATGTCTTCTATTGATTCTGTTTCTCTGGTCGAACCGTGACTAATAAACACAGTAGAGGATTTGTTAGTCAAGGCATCCTTCTCTAATTCAAATAATTTAAGTCTTGTGATTTCCACTCTAAACTAGGAACACAGTTATAGGATATACTTCTGATTTACCAAAGAGTACCTACTGAACTACACTAGAGAGCTGAAATGAATTACAAGAAAAAAAAGAAGAAAGAGAGAGAAAGAAGAAAGAAAGAAAGAAAGAAAGAAAGAAAGAAAGAAAGAAAGAAAGAAAGAAAGAAAGAAAGAAAGAAAGAAAGAAAGGAAGGAAGGAAGGAAGGAAGGAAGGAAGGAAGGAAGGAAGGAAGGAAGGAAGGAAGGAAGGAAGGAAGGAAAGGAAAGAAAGAAAAAAGAAAGACGAAGGATTCTAGCACTTAACATTTTTACTACTAGAGAAGTCTAGAGAACTATTTCCCTATTTTGTCAACCTAATCCAGGGAAATAGATGTTTTCTAGAAAGAGTATTTTTTCTTTACTCTACGGAATTTTAACATCCATCAATATATTTATCATTCTTCTGAAGAGTTAAAAGACATTCACTTTATTTATTTTTTACAAGACTCCCTTCATTCTTTTTACAATGTCAGTTATTGTTCTAGACATGTAGAAAATGTAATCTAATATTGTCTAATATTCTAGTTTTACCTTTTCTTTATGAAACCATAAATTTGATAATATTATGTTATCATGATTTTATAGAGTTAATATTTAATTGCATTATTTATGTGATTTTTAGTAATGTTGAACTTTTTTTATGTTTGTCATTTATATACTTTCTTTTGATAAATGTTTATTCATGTTATTTACTCACTTTTTTATGTGATTATTTGTTTTCCTTTTTTCTTGCTGGTTTGTTCGCATCCCTTGTAAATTCTGGATATCAGTCCTTTGTTGGATGCATAGTTTGCAAATATTTTATCCCATTCTGTGGGTTATCTGTTTCCTCTGCTAATCGCTTTTTTTTTGTTGTTGTACAGAAGCTTTTTAGTTTAATTAGGTACCATTTACTTGTTTCTGTTTTTGTTGCATTTGCTTTTGAGGTCTTAGTCATGAATTTTTTGCCTAGGCCAATGTCCAGAAGTGTTTTTCATAGGTTATTTTAGAATTTTTATTGATTCATGTCATAGATTTTAAGACTTTGATCCATCTTGAGTTGATTTTTGTATAAGGTGAGAGATAAAGATCCAGTTTCATTCTTCTACATGTGGCTAGCCAGCTTTTCCAGCATGATTGATTGAATGGGGTGTCCTTTCCCTGGTTTAGGTTTTTGTATGCTTTGTCAAAGATCCATTGGTTGTAAGTATTTGACTTCATTTCTGTGTTCTCTATTCTGTTCTATTGCTCGATGTGTTTACTTTTATACCACTACCATGCTGTTTTGGTAACTATAGGCTTATAGTATAATTTGAAGTCCAGTAATATGATATTTCCAAATTGGTTCTTTCTCAGATATGATTGGCTATTTATGAGTATCTATTTATTTTATTATATTTTAAATCTCCTTTTTTAATAAATTAATAAATAAGTTTATAACTAAGTTCTATAGAATATACACAATAGCTACAACATACACAGTCTTTTGTGCATATGATTGCAGTTGATTGTTTCTCTGAGCATTCAGTCATAGTGGTTGGTTTTTTCATGTGTGTTTTATTTATTTATCTAATTATTTTGAGGTTATTATCTTCCTTCAAATTTATCTGTGGGATTCTTTAAAACTTGAATATGAAATAACTCTATTGAAGTAATATTTCTGCTTGGTAATTAAAAGGACTTAAATTTTGTAGTGGGTTATTGTTTAGGAGGCAGAGAAATTAAAATTAGATCTACAAATTTTCTTTAGGCGTAGCTTATGATTTATAATTATTGGAATGAAATTTTTGCAAATTTTCCCCTAATATTGAACAGACAAAGTGAGGCAAATATCATGATCTCTCTCAACTAGGTTTATTCCTAATTCACTACTGGTATTGTTAAATGTTTAACGTTTATTTCAACTTCCCACGTTTCCATGGACCCTGGCCTGTTCTCTTTCCTCTCGGCTCTGGATCTTTTAAAACCCGTATGCTTAACTACCAGGTAGTGGTTGATGCCTCCAGCAAAAAACAACAGCTTAGTGTCTAGATTTATGATTTCTCATTATTTCCGGCTTTGGAGAATTACCTTACATTTTATGTAGCTCTAGAATATATTTTACTTTCGAAAAATTTAGTTTTTTAGGATATCTAGACCAAATGACTTTTTTTGGTTTTCTGCCATATCTCTGAGAATGGAAATAAGTTAAGTTGTCATAGTTTTGGTCATGTCCCTTTTCAAAAGACTTTATTCTTTCAACCTGATGCAGTTTAGGAGTGAGGAAAGACAATGAAGTGATAAAGGAATTGCCAAATCCCATTTGAAAATATAAAAACAGGATAGTTTATTCTTGAGTGAAGGTGTAGAGAAGACTGTGTGTTTTAAAATTGTGACTGTGAATAAAAAAACATGCAATGGTTACTTCTGAACTAAAACAACAATCACAAGTTGCATAGTAAACTGTTTTGTTTGCAATCAAAACAGCTTTTTGTTTAGACTGGAAACATTGGATTTTACCCAAGAAATGTAAATATAGAAATTATTTCATTTAAATCATCTTTCTTGTTTTCACTTGTCACAAGGAACAATTATCACAAACACTCACAGAGTTACTTCTAAAAGCATGTGCTATGAAAATTTTTGAGATTTAAACCAGTGTTTAAGTTCTGGAGGACAAAGGGGAGTCAGTTCAAGTCTCTCTTTTAACATTTTTGTTAATATGAAATAATATTCTGGAACAGGCAAGCACACACAGTTTGAACTCTGAAAGTGTTGATGAAAAATGAAAAGGTTTTAGAAAGGCCAATCTCCTGTGTATTCAGTCTCCGAATGGAACTCCATTCTCTGTTTACAGTGGCAACTGCAGCTGCAATTGCATGACTTATTTAAATATTTCTTGGTAAGCAAGTCTTCACAGCAAATGTAATATTTCCAATTACATTATAAAATAGGGAGAGCAAAAGCAATGCGTAAATAATCCATACTTGAAACCAGATAAAGATACTCATAGGACAATAATGTGTGAAGAAAAAATAAGAATCCTTATTAGATTAGTTTAATATATCAATCTCATTAAAATGCATACGCAATCATATGATAGTAAATGAATGGTCTAGAGATAGAGATAGTAAATGAATGGTCTAGAGATAGTAAATGAATGGTCATGTTAGTCTTGTGATATTTATTAATTTTGTACAATTTTCAGTAGGCTGGCAGTCTAATTTTAGTTGAGCCTTGCCAAACTGTAAATGTATATATTGAAATATTTTTGACATGTGTATATATCCTGAAATTTTGTACAAAAGCCATTTTTTAAAAATCCTTTTATCTTTGTAGGTAAGATGATGAATAATTTGTTTATTAATTCAAACAATACTTACCGTGCAGCAACTTTGTATCAGACATGTTAAAGACCAGAGAAACAGCCATGAGCAAAGAGGAAAGGCCTGCTCCAAAGCAGCTTTCGTTCTAGAGGGAAGAGGAGGAAATCATATATCTAATATACTAGACAGGGGCCAGGGCTAAGAAGAAAAAATTAAAAGCTATAGAACTAGGAGTGATTAGGAAAGCTCTATTTTAGGTAGATGATTAGAGACTTTTGACTGTCTGATGTCAGGTAAAATAAATACTAAGAGAAAGAAGCATTTTCTCTCCACTTTCTTTCATAACATTAAAATTTACGTTGGGGTTAGACACATGGGACTTGCATTTATCAAATAATTTAATATTAACATTGTATTTTATAATCATGAAAGATTCGTACTTACCCAATTGCCTTTGTCGTTTTATTCCTATTTTGGTAAATAGCACATATAGGTGAAAGGATTTGTCTAAGGCAGGAAACAAATTTTGTCGTTATACAACAGAACACATTTACTTGACTTATAGCAAACTAGTTCAATAGCATGATGCTTAACCAATTCGGTTAAAATAAGTACTAATATACTCAAAACTACATAATAAAATAGGTTTTATATCAAAATATGCAATTATTGCCAGGGTATTATGAAATCGTAAACTAAAGAAGCATTATACATGTTAACTTATGACAAACCTGTACATCCTGAACTTAAATTAGAAGTTGGAAATAAAAAAATATATTATTTCTAAAGAAGACTTCACTTGTTAATATTGGTGCAAACATAATTGCAGTTTTTGTCATTACTTTTACTTTTGCACAAACCTAATAACTGACAACTCAAGAGCCAATGATAAGAAGATGATGAACATGGATGTATATGGAGGTGATATCTTTTGTGATTATTCCAAAAAATTTTCATATTTACAGTTCTTATGTTTTTATTATTTCTTTTTTTTTTTAGCTGGCTGACTTTATACATTCACTTCTGGGATCTAAGCTGTAAGAGAAACTAGGGTCTCAAAATATATTTATTCTGGGTAAAATGACAAATGACTGTCATTTGGTTGATAGGTAGATGCTTATTTATTTATTTATTTATTTATTTATTTATTTTTAGATGGAGTCTCACTCTGTTGCCCAGGCTGGAGTTCAATGGTGAGATCTTGGCACACTGCAACCTCTGCATCCCAGGTTCAAGTGATTCTCTTCTCTCATCCTCCTGAGTAGCTGGGAATATAGGCATGCACCACCACACTTGGCTAATTTTTGTATTTTCAGTAAAGATGGGGGTTTCATCATATTGGTCAGGATGGTCTTGAACTCCTGACCTCAGGTAATCCTCCTGCTTCGGCCTCCCATAGTGCTGGAATTACAGGCGTGAGTGCCATTCCCAGCCATTTGCCAGATGCTTTTTTCTGCTTTAGAAAAGAACTATAAGACTAACAGAGATTTTGCTTATATACGTATATTTTCCATATGGTTCTTTCATTAGTAGTACTAGTAGTAGTAGTAGTCGTCGTCGTCGTCGTCGTCGTCATAGTAGTAGTATTCTGAGTTAGTGTCTCACTCTGTCTCCCAGGCTGGAGTACAATGGAGCAGTTTCGGGTCACTGCAACCTCTGCTTCCGGGGCTCCAGAGATTATCTTGCCTCAGCCTCCCCAGTAGCTGGGATCACAGGTCCGCACCACCATGCCCAGCTATATTTTTGGTATTTTTGGTAGAGATGAGGTCTCACCATGATGGCCAGGCTGGTCTTGAACTCCTGAGCTCAAGAAATCCATCCGCCTTGGCCCCTAAATGCTGAAATTACAGGTATGAGCCACTGCACTCGGCCTAAATTTTTAAATAAATCATTTTCCAGTGTAGATATAATTCGTGAAATGCAACAGAAGTAAAATTTACTCTAGGTTTAAATAAAATTATCAATAACGAACTTTATAACTGTCTCTGTTTTCAGATTATAAAACCTACTTAGACACAATAACAATATCTAAATCTATTGAAAAAGAAAACTATTACATCAATAGTAAATATTTATGCAATCAAATACGCTAAATCTTGAGTCAGTTACTTTCTGTTCAATTTTGAAAACTGCTTTATTAAAAATTCAAACTGCAATTTTTAAACACACATAAACTTGAAAAATGGTTTTAATATTAGTCAGTGAAATCCATTTTAAAATATGCTATAGTTAAAATAACATTTCAAAAATTTACATTGTATACATTTCATGTTTCCTAAGATTTCAATAAAATACGTATCAGATTAACAGAGAATGTGAGGGCATTTGGCTATTTTGAGGTTTCAAAGAAATATCTAAATTTGAAAATATTGTACTTCCATTTCAATTTTCTATCTCATACAATTTACCATGTAAAACCTGTTATATTGTGATCTCAGATTTTAAATGTAATAGTTTATCTTAATAATGTTTTAATATTTTATCATGTATTTTTTAATTTTACTTTTTTATTATACATAGTTTTCATCAATTTTTTTTCTTTAGAATTTAGGTTCTTTTTTTTAACTTGCTTCTTTTCAATTATTTATTTTTATGTGTAGCTCTTATTAATACTATTTTTGGTCTACTCCAATATTCAAAAGAAGCCATACAAAAAGTTTTAAGGTTCAATTATTGGAGGTATATTTAATACGAGACACTTACACTACATTATTTGTTATAATGAATAAAAGAGCCAATACTATTATAAATACATCTGGTTAGATATTTAACATGCCTGTCATTGGAATTGTAGAAAATATCCTTGGAATTTGCCTTTCAAGATATAATACATCTTAATTAGATCTGAAGAATTCAATGGTTTGAGCAATTGATATCAGAAAGATAACACTTTAGGTGTCATACATTTTGCATGTTATTTTTCTAATTAAAATGCATACATTTTTGAGACAATAGAGAAGATATAAAAATATAAGAACTGTAATTTCAATACCAAAGATACTAATTGTCTTCCTTTCTAGACTGAAAACTAAAAGAGGAGTGGTCAGATCCCTCCTGTCCAAAAGTATACATTCAGTTCCTCATACTGTGCTTGGAACAAAGTTTCACTAAATAAGTGTTCATCCAACGAAAGGATATATGAGTTATGTACATTCTTTCTTTCAGTTCCCTCTCTCTCTTTATATTCACACACTCTAAAGTGTTTGAGGTCTTTTGTGTGTGTGTGTACAGTGCTGTATACATTTCTTAATTGATTACAGCAAAATAAACTTAGACATTTGTACTACTATTAATGCATCAGCAATTCTCAGTGCCGTCTGGGGCAGTCCTCTGTGTCTGTATCATCCACCTACCTCTCCCACTCCACTCCATGAGGTTCTAATTCCTCCTTGCTGTCTCTTATTCTATATCCACTGCCTCTGACAACAATCCTTCCATTCTCAGCAAATAATCTCACCATTTCTTACCTTGTAGCCGCTCATAAGCTTCTCAGCAGATAAGTCAACTTTTCTTCTTCCATCCAGTATGAACAGATTCAGCCCTCTTCTTTAATTTCTTCATTTTCTCGATCAGAGTCATGAGAGGAGTAATCACTGTAAAATACACCCAGAGATTTCCCCATAGTAAGTGGTTTCTCTACAGAGGCCAATGCATTTGCCGGAGACTTTCTTATTGGGAGAAGTAATTGCTCTGAGTCCAGTGCCTTCTAGCTTTTCTGTCTCACCTAAGGGTGAAAAAATAGTTTAGTGAAGGTCAGGCTTCAAATAAATAGATTTGGAAAATTGCAGAAAGGGAATAGAGTGAGGTACCAGAGGGAAAAAGCTATCCCAGTGGGAAAAGGCTTGTAAATTCACAGCTTCTAAACACAGTCCCACTGAAACAATGAGATGTAAGTGGAGGATTATTGAACAGTCTATGTCCTCAGCACTTGTCACCACACAAACAGGGCTCCAATATAATAACAGAGGATTATAGCTGAAAGAGATTAAAGACAAAGACTAAATCTGTAAAAGAAGCATTTAGGTAAGACAAAATTAAGAGGGGTGACAACAACAAGGACACTGAAGGAATTTGAAGTCACTGACACTGGGAGCTACAGCAGATACTAAATACAGTTCAACTGCTGGGGAAAATCCTAATAACTCTAACACTATAGGCCTACTTGATTCAGTGGTTATTATGCAATAAAATACACGACTTTCAACAAAGATCTAAAAGGTACACCAAAACACAAGGAAAAACCATCTAAAGGGGCAAGGGAATCAACAGAATCAGACTCACACATGATGCAGGTATTACAAGATATGGAATTTAAAATGACTGTGATGAATATATTAAGGAATGCCATGGAAAACAATTAGAAGACAGTGAATAATAGACAAGTATTGTGAACAGAGAAATGGAAACATTAAGATTCAATTAAAATGAAATATTAGAAATCAAACACAATCCAACAGAAATTTTTTAATGGTATTATCCGTAGACTGGACACAAAGAAATTATCAGTGAGCTTGCATACACATCAGTAGAAAGTGCCTAAACTGAAACATACGAAGAGAAAAAAATGGTAGGGGTGGTAGCAGGATACCAGAACATCCAAGAACTGTGGGACAATTTCAAAAGTTGTTGTAACATGTAAGAATCGAAATAGCAGAAAGAGAAGTAAGAGAGGAGTGGGAGAAATACTTGGAATAATAATTTTCTAGATCTTTTCAAATTTAATGACAGACACAAAATCACAGATGTAGGATGCTCAAATAAAATGTGCAGAATAAGTCCACACAAGAAAACAACCAAAGCCCAACGCCACCACTTGGGAAAAATCACATTCAACTGTAGTTACCCTGATTTCAATATTTCACATTATATGCTTGCATCAAAATATCACATGTCCCCTGCAAATATATATAACTGGTATACTAGTACGTACCCATAATCATTAAAAATTTAAAAATGAGAAAAATCTTTAAAAAAAGCCACAGGCGAGAAAACTATAGGAGAAAAAGGATAAGGGATAAGAAGTACCGAGACATTTTGTCAGCAACCATGTGGATAAGAAGAGAGTAAAGTGAAATATTTAAAGTGTTTAAAGAGCAAAATCTGCAGAGTAGAATTATCTATCCAGTGAAATATTATTTTAAAGCGCAGCTTACACAAAATTTATTCAGTCATTAAGAGAATTGATCACCAACAGCTTTTCTTTGCAAGAAATTTGAATTAAGTAATTCAGGGATAATTGAAGCAATATGAATTTAAAAAATCAGATTTACATTTAAAAAGGGGGAATATCTGAAAAGAAAAAAGTGACATTAGTGTAAACTTTCATTTCTCTTACTCTTATTTGATCTAAAATATAACTGCAAAACAAAAATAGGAGCAATAAATGAATGCATATAAAATAGAACTCATAAGATGAGTGACAGCAATGTCATAAGGTACAGAAAGGAGAAATTGGAAATACTCTGTATAAGGTATCTGCACTACATGTGAAATGACATAGTGTTATGTGAAAGTGAATTGTATTAATTAAAAGTGTGTATAATAAACTCTAGCAAAACTACTATAAAAAATTAAAAGCTCAATGGATGGACTAACCAAAGGAGTGGAGAGGAAAAAGAAAAGAGACAGGAAGCTTAAAGATGGAACAACAGAAATAATTCAACAGAAATAAACAATAGAAAGAAAATAGAATAGAAAAAAATGATAGAGACAACACACCCTCAGGAATCTGTGAAACAACAACAAAATAATCTTTTTACCAGAATTCCAGAAGGAGAGACAAAAGATGGTGCCCGGGAGGTGGAGCTTGCAGTGAGCTGAGATCCGGCCACTGCACTCCAGCCTGGGCGGCAGAGCGAGACTCTGTCTCAAAAAAAAAAAAAAAAAAAAAAAAAAAAAAAAAAAAAGAATTCAAAGAATTATGACTAAAATCTTTTAAATTTGGCAAGTTACATTAATCTAAAGATTCAAAACGGTGACAGGTTTAACAATAGGTGAAACCCAAAGGAATCTATGTCAGGATATATTTTAACAAAATGTAGGAAAACTGAAGGTAAAGAGAAAGTCTTAATTAGCAAGGGAGAAGCAATACTTTGCTTTTAATTATTTGAATTAAAGTGGATTCTTTACCATAAACCACAGGAGTCAAAATGATACTTCACAACATTCTTCAAATACTGAAAGATCTGTAAATTATATATCGGAAAAAGTATTTATGCACAGTGAAGAGCAAATAAAGACATTCTGATAAAAAAAAATCTAAGATAATTTGTCATCAGCAAACATCCCTAAAAAAATAGCTGTAGGAAGCTTTTCCAGGAGAAAGACAATAAAATAAGGAGTTTTGGAACATCAAGGAGAAGAAAAACAACAGGAAGAACAAAAAATATAGTAAACACAATACTTTTTTCCATCTCTTCTGTTTTCTAAATTATGTTTGAGGGTTGAAATAAAAATATATTCTTAGCTAATACGGGTCTTCACGTATGTAGAAAAATATTAAAGACAATTATAAACAGGAGAGGGTAAAGGGAATTAATGGGAAGTAACATTTTACGTTTTATTTAAATTCAAAAAATTATGACACCAATAGATCTTTCTGGTGGTGAAATTGTTCTGTATCTTGAGTGCAGTGGTAGTTACAGAAATCAACGTATGTGATAAATGGCACTTATCTTTCCATAGAACTGTACATCCACATTGTACCAATGTAATTTTACTGATCTTTATGTTGTACCATTGTTACATAAGCTGTAAAAATTGTTGGATATTGGGTAAAGAGTATAAGGAAACTCTCTGTACTATTTTTCAATATTCTGTAAATCTAAACTGATTTCAAAATAGTTGAAGATAATTTAAAATAATCAATAATTATCTTTCCCTATGGGAATATGCACTCTTTTCAAAGGTCCCTAATCCCAAACTTGCAAATCTTTATATTAAGCATGTTAACAAAATGCCTGCTTTAGCCTGACATTGAATGCCAGTGTGTGTCAATGGTTGGCATTTGACAGTCACTAATTACTCATTTATAGTGCACCTCCTGAGTTTCACATAATGCTCTAGTCCTTGTTTAGGTCTGATTGGTTAAGGCATGGCATTTGGTTGGCTTAACAATTCACCTTTGGCTTTACATGTTTTTAATACTGCAAGAGCTTGACTTTTCTATCTTGACTCCAAGATATTTTCCTAACACATTGATTTCAAAACAGGGCAATCAGGCAAGAGAAAGAAATAAAGCATATTCAAATACGAAGAGAGGAAGTCAAATTATCTCTGTTTCCACATGACATTACTGTGTATTTAGAAAACCTCACTGTCTCTGCCCAAAAACCCCATAAGCTGATAAGCAACTTCAGCAAAATCTCAGGATACAAAATCAATGTGCAAAAATCACAAACATTCCTATACATCAATAACAGACAAACAGCCAAATCACGAGCAAACTACCATTCACAATTGCTACAAAGAGAATGAAATACCTAGGAATACAACTTACAAGGGATGTGAAGGACCTCTTCAAGGAGAACTACAAACCACTCCTCAAAGAAATAAGAGAGGACACAAATAAATGGAAAAACATTCCATGCTCTCGAATAGGAAGAATCAACATTGTGAAAATGGTCATACAGCCCGAAGTAATTTATAGATTCAATGCTATTCCCATCAAGCTACCATTGACTTTCTTCAGAGAATTAGAAAAAATTACTTTAAATTTCATATGGAACCAAAAGGAGCCTGTATAGCCAAGACAATCCTAAGCAAAAAGAACAAAGATGGAGGCATCATACTACCTGACTTCAAATTATACTACAAGGCTACAGTGATCACAACAGCACATTACTGGTATCAAAACAGATATATAGACCAATGGAATAGAACAGAGGCCTCAGAAATAATATCCCACACATCTACAACCATCTGATCTTTGACAAACATGATAAAAATGAGCAATTGGGAAAGGATTCCCTATTTAATAAAAGGTGTTGTAAAAACTGGCTTGCCATATGCAGAAAAGTGAAACTGGACCCCTTCCTTACACTTTATACAAAAATCAACTCAAGGTGGATTAAAGATTTAAACGTAAGACCTAAAACCATAAAAACCCTAGAAGAAAACTTAGGCAATATCATTCGGGACATAGGCATGGGCAAAGACTTCACGACTAAAACACCAAGAGCAATGGCAACAAAAGCCAAAATTGACAAATGTGATCTAATTAAACTAAAGAGTTTCTGCACAGCAAAAGAAACTATCATCAGAGTAAACAGGCAACCTACAGAATCGCAGAAAATTTTTGCAATCTATCCATCTGACAAAGGGCTAATATCCAGAATCTACAAGGAACTTGAACAAATGTACAAGATAAAAACAAATAACCCCATCAAAAAGTGGGCAAAGGATATGAACACACGCTTTTCAAAAGAAGACATTTATGTGGTCAACAAGCTATGAAAAAAAGCTCATCATCACTGGTCATTACAGAAATGCAAATCAAAACCACAATGAGATAATGAGATGCCATCTCACGCCAGTTAGAATGGCGATCCTTAAAAAGTCAGGAAACAACAGATGCTGGAGAGGATGTGGAGAAATAGGAACGCTTTTACACTGTTGGTGGGACTGTAAATTAGTTCAACCATTGTGGAAGACAGTGTGGCAATTCCTCAAGGATCTAGAACTAGAAATATCATTTGACCCTGCAATCTCATTACTGGGTATATACCCGAAGGATTATAAATAGTTCTACTATAAGGACACATGCACATGTATGTTTATTGCAGCACCGTCCACAATAGCAAAAATGTGGACCCAACCCAAATGCCTATTAATGATCAACTGGATAAAGAAAATGTGGCATATACACACCATGGAATACTAGGCAGCCATAAAAAAGAATGAGTTCAAGTCCTTTGCAGGGACGTGGATGAAGCTGGAAACCATCATTCTCAGCAAACTCACACAGGAACAGAAAACCAAACACTGCATGTTCTCACTCAAAAGTGGGAGCTGAACAATGAGAACACATGAACATAGGCAGGGGAACATCACACACTGGGGCCTGTTGGGGCCCAGTGGGGGACAAGGGGAGGGATAGCATTAGGAGAAATACCTAATGTAGATGATGGGTTGATGGGTGCAGCAAACCACCATGGCACATGTATACCTATGTAACAAACCTGCACATTCTGCACATGTATCCCAGAACTTAAAGTATAATAATTTTTTTAAAAAGAATAAAATAGAGCAATAACAAAAAAAAAAAAAACCAAAAATAAAAATAAAACTGTTTTTCTTTCACTTCTACACAGGCTTTAGAGTGTATTAAGGAAGGTGTGTTGAGTTTCAGTGTTCCAAATCTCTCATCACTTCATAATGTAAACAGAGGCCATGGCTTTCATAAAGTTTTTGTATCTTGTGAAGAATGGGCTTGTTACTAAAATAGAAAACACAATTAAAACTCATTTTGAGTCCAAAAATGCTAATGAAAATCTTTTGTCTGATGACTTTGTTCTCCTCAAAGAAGGGAAGATAATCATGAAATAGAAATGTAGCTTGTCAATTATCTCTTTTCCTATTCATTTTCATTCTTTTCCTGTATAGTGCTTTGATAATATCTGAATCATATTTCATATATGTCTCTCTTTATTACAAGCATTTTAGATAACATTAAAACCAAATAATGAATGTTTCTTGAATTTTTGTTTCATGTTACCAGCAAAACCAAAACTAAAAAAGAACTGTCATTAATTGCCTAGAATGGGAAGATCTGATGTCCTGCATCATTGCAATGAAGCCTTGTAAAAACTAAAGAGATGTAGTTAGATGCCCAGACACCAGAAGAAATGTTGAAAATCAAAGTGAGATTTATGAGGTGCTTAAGTACCTAAGCACCTGAATCATAAGTCAATACATTATATCACCTTTTAAACTTTTTTCAGTGCTGCTGTTTTTCTTGAAAATCCTGAAGTCTTCCTTAAAATGAGTGCAGGAGATACATATTATATCAACTTTACTTCCCTCTCAGTAAATGACCCTGTTTCAAATCTAAATATACCAGGCGGATACAAGTTTCAAATTAAGAAGCTATGGTAGCAAACCATAAGCTGTCTGCCTGTATAACAGAAACAAAAACTTAATTAAATTCAGAGAAACAATTATTAAGTATTAAGAAAGGAAAAACATGAAATGAGTAGAATTATAGAAGTTTGGGATTTATAAAAATTACCCTTTATGTGTCCCCATGTTCTCATGATTTATCTCTCACTTATAAGTTAGAACATGATGTATTTGGTTTTCTATTCCTGCGTTAGTTTGTTAAGGATAGTGACCTCATGATGCATCCATGTCCCTGAAAAAGACATCAGGTGATTTTTTATGACTGCATGGTATTCCATGTGTATATGTACCACATTTTCTTTATCCAGTCTACTATTGATGACCATTTATGTTAATTCCATGTCTTTGCTTTTGTGAATAGTACTGTAATGAACATACGTGTGGATGTATCTTTATAATAGAATGATTTATATTTATTTGGGTATATACCCGATAATGGGATTGCAGAGTGAAATCGTATTTCTGTATTTAGGTCTTTGAGAAATCGCCACACTGTCCTCTACAATGGCTGAACTAATTTACACCCCACCAATAGTGTATAAGTGTTACTTTTTGTCCAAAACCTTTCCAGCATATGTCATTTTTTTCCTTTGTTGTTGTTGTTGTTGTTTTAAGACGGAGTCTCACTCTGTTGCCCAGGCTGGAGTGCAGTGGTGTGATCTTGGCTCACTGCCACCTCTGCCTCCTGGATTCAAACCATTCTCCTGCCTCAGCCTCCCAAGCAGCTGGGACTACAGGCACATACCACCATGTCCAGTTAATTTTTGTATTTTTTAGTAGAGATGAGGTTTTGCCGTGTTGGTCAGGCTGGTCTTGGACTCCTGACCTCTGCTTATCCACCCATCTTGGCCTCCCAAAGTGCTGGTATTACAGGCTTCAGCCACCATGCCTAGCCTCGACTTTTTAATAATAGCCATCTGACTATTGTGAGATGGTATCTCATTGTGGTTTGATTCGCACTTCTCTAATGATCAGTGATGTTGAGCTTTTAACTAATGGGTACTAGGCTTAATACTTGGGTGATGAAATAATCTGTACAACAAATCCCCATGACACAAGTTTACGTTTGTAACAAATCTGCACTTGTACCCCTGAATTTAAAATAAAAGTTAAAAAATTTAAAATAATAAAAAAAGATTTATCAGAGGCCAGAAAGATTACAGAATATGAAATATTAAAATAAGTATAATTATATTGTTGAAACATAAATAAATTACATATTAATAAAAAGTAATACTTTATCTGTTCTTAATATCTCAGAGCGACTTATACCTAGAACTTTGGTAGAGCTTGCATGTCTGTGTATTTTTACATATAAATACAATAAGCATAAACTATATATTACATTCTATAAATTGTAAGTATACAAGACTAAAAAGAAATAATGATGTAACATTTGCCAGGTATTTTGCTACTTGCAGAAGAAAGCACTTTCTTTTACCCAATTTGTCAAAACATATTGGAGGGGGGATTATAAAATCCATTTTAGAAATGGAAATTGAATTAATCATGAAGTGTCTTGCCCAAGGAAACACAGAAAGAAAATGAAAAATCTGACCTGGGGCCTTGTTCTTGTGCCTGGAATTCTTACATTCTTTTTATTCTACCAAGATATGTAAAATGTTATCATGAAAAATGAAAGCATTCAATAAAACTATAATATAAATAAAATATGACTTTACTTATTTTTAAATACATGTATAAACTCAAAGTTCAACAGCATAGAAACATATTAAAATTGATTAGGTAAGTCTAGATAACAGTAAAAAAATGCTATGTCAAGATCAATATCGACTTCTATATATTAATAAATTACAATATCAGAAGTAGTTTAAGTGATGATGCTTACAAAAGAAGTACAATATAAAACAGCAGTCAAGAAAAAAAAATGATTATGCTGGTTTGCCAAAACTTGCCTGTTTAGCAAGCTTGCAATTTTATTAGCAAAAACTTTTTGGACGGACACTGTGACTCACACCTGTAATCCCTGCACTTTGGGAGGCCAGCGTGGATGGATCACTTGAGGCCAGGATTTCGGGACCAGCCTGGCCAACAAAGTGAAACCTGTCTCTACTAAAAATACAAGATAATAATAATAATAAACAGGGCGTGGTGGTGTGTGCCTGTCTTCTCAGTTACTCAGGAGGCTGAGGCAGGAGAATCGCTCGAGCCTGGGAGGTGGACACTGCAGTAGGCAGAGATGTGCCGCTGCACTTCAGCCTGGAAAACAGAGAGATACTCTGTCAAAAAAAAGAATTTAAAAATTATCTTACATATTCTTAGACTAAGGGACAAAGGTAAGCAAGATGATCGTTATGAAGGAAAAAAATAAACATAAGAGAAGGGATAATTTATGTTGAAGATCACAAATCTTGTGCTCTTGTAATTCAAACAAGTCCACATATAAAATATTGATTTATGTGTGTTTGAAATTCTGGTAAATCTTTTTCAGCTCAGTGATAGTTCTTCATTTTCCTTCTCTCACAACAGTGTTCTAAATCACAGGTCTTTCTATACCTATAATTTAGAGACTGAATTAAAGAACTGGACAGCACAGTAATGCTATGAGAGAACAGCAGGGAGAACAGAAATATATGGTTATATTTTCAGAGAGAAAAAAATCAGGTGAAATTTTACTGCCATCCATTTCCCAGAGTGAGCAAATGAGAAAAAAGTTAAACTTCATTATTGAAAAAAAAAAAGACATCCACAACTCTAGAGATATAGCAGTGAAATACTCACTATATAGTGAGCATGCTAAAGTAACGAAGTTGGGAACACCTTGGGTTTTGTTTGGAAATACTTTGCTATTATTTATTTATTTATTTATTTATTTATTTATTTATTTTGAGATGGAGTCTTGCTCTGTCGCCCAGGCTGGAGTGCAGTGGTGCGATCTCGCCTCACTGCAACCTCCACCTCCCATATTCATGCAATTCTCCTGCCTCGGCCTCCCAAGTAGCCGGGACTACAGGCGTGTGCCACCATGCTTGGCTACTTTTTTGGAATTTTAGTAGAAGCGGGATTTCACTGTGTTAGCCAGGATGGTTTCTATCTCCTGACCTCGTGATCCACCCGCCTCAGCCTCCCAAAGTGCTGGGATTACAGGCGTGAGCCACAGCACCTGGAGAAAATAATTTATTAATGATCTCAAACAAGTGAGCATCTCATTTCTTCTCAATCAGCGAATGTAATACAATGTAATGGTTAAGAATATGTGTTTGAGGATGAGGTTCCATAGGTTTGGATCACAGGCAGAAAAATTAAAATATAAGTGAAGGGGCCAGGCGCAGTGGCTCAAGCCTGTAATTCCAGCACTTTGGGAGGCCGAGACTGGCGGATCACGAGGTCAGCAGATCGAGACCATCCTGGCTAACCCGGTGAAACCCCGTCTCTACTAAGAATACAAAAAACTAGCCGGGTGAGTTGGCGGGCGCCTGTAGTCCCAGCTACTCGGGAGGCTGAGGCAAGAGAATGGTGTGAACCCCGGAGGTGGAGCTTGCAGTGAGCTGAGATCTGGCCGCTGCACTCCAGCCTGGGCGACAGAGCGAGACTCCGTCTCAAAAAAAAAAAAAAAAAAAAAAAAAAAAAAATCTAAGTGAAGGGAGGCAAGTTAACATCCTTAAGTCATGGTTTTCTCATCTGTAAAATATCCATTAATAGTTTTACTTATGAATATATTGTACTTAGAAGTGTTTGACTCAGAGGAGGTGGTCATTAACTACTCCAGTCATCATTACTAGTAAGTATGAACCTCTGTCAAATGTCAGGACTGCTATTAAATAAAGAGAGAAACAGAGTTAAGCTAAATATAGCTAGTTCTGTCATTTAAGTGGATACTGTAATTAATGGGCTTGGTGATATAAATCTCCATATTTATTCACTTCTCATCAAGCAGATTGGTGAAGAATGGAAAAGGAAAGGTGAACATTGAAAATCTCTGGTAGTTAGTTTGTGTCCTGTGGCTGATGATTCATTATTTGTGCAAAACATTGATGAGTTCCATGATACATAAAAGTGAGCCACCATAGAGTGTATGAGTGGAAGTTAAATTGCTATATGAAATGAAGACCGTAGCACTGAGTTTTGGAGATCTCAAGAGGGATGAAACCCCAGAAAACTGTAGAGGAAGAAAATATGTGAATAGATTATAGAAAAAAAAGAACATCAAGCAATCTGATAACGGATAAGTCTGCAGGTAGCCTAAAACTAAATAAAGTTCTGCTACACACACACACACACACACACACACACACACACACACACATTGCCACATTGCATACATGCCTTGGATGAGTGATTTTACCAAGAGAAATCAAGGAGAAGGTTTCTGTGTCTCATCTTGAATCATCAATGACAGAATGTGTACACAGTGTAGGAGATGAGGAGATCCACTCATTAATTTAAAAGAAGAAGAAATATAGAATTAGAAGTGCTTCAAACACCATCCTCCCTTTACTACCTTCCTACTACCTTCCATACCCCAATCTCCAGGGTGACTGAAAAATCCCCAGGCACACATTCACATGCACTATGATTCAAGCTGATTTAATTTGGCACTCAGAGGAAGGGTACCTCAGCTGGTATATGCATTTTACTATCATGATTAAGCATTTAAAACAGCTCATTGTACCGTCATGTAATGGATTTCTGCTATGTCTTTCTGTTATGTCTACTGTAATGTCTTTATGTCTACTTTCCTTTCGAAAGTTCCATTCATTAGTAGTGATTGATTTTTATATCCATTCCGGTGCTTTGTGTAGTCTTACTAATGACTCCTAAGAATTATTGGAGTGAGATTTCTCCATGTTTCTGTGTCTCATTTGCTGTTGTCATCATTGTAAATACATTTTTGTTTACTGTTGTGGCCTGCCTAAAGTGATATTACAAATATCAGATCATATGACTTTTAAAAACTATGTCTGGATGTTTTATTAATTCATTTTTTCCTGATATGTGTATTCTTAAATTGTTTTAGTGTTATTTTAATCATTCTTCTTGATTCACGTAAATAAGAAAGCAGGTAAGTTTATTTGTGTCATCCTTTGCCAATTAATCAACCACCAATTTAATCTCCTTTGTTTGTTTTGCTATCTTCTTAAAATTCTCCCATCAGTTGTTTTGTAATTATTAAAGGGAATCCTATTTGCTAATTAATAATAGCAAAACTCTTAGAAAAGGGAACAGGGGTGCAAGGGTTTTCTTAACACTAAGCCCAGCCACATGGAGAGACAAGCATGGAGCACGTGCTGTTTTGCACATGCAGGGCAATGGAATAAATAGAAGCAGAAGCATGACAATATGCAACAGCAGGCAGTGAGGGTCAGGCGAGTCAGGCAGAAGGAACATCACATTTAGGGTACCGGGACTGGTGGTTTAAATGAGAAAAGCATGTAATCAGAGGGCAGAATTTCAGCTTTAAAGAATCCAATCTCTAGGGAATTTATTAAAAGTTACATAAAACTCTGCAAGCATTAATTCTATTTTGTGAAATATTGTCAAGAAAGTGACTGAGGCACTGGGGGAAAAAAAAAGCTTCACAGTTTTAAGAAGTGAGGGTGTAAGGTGCAATGTTAATAAATTCACTCATTCAAAAGTGATGAATCCAGGGCATACTATGTGCCAGAAACTGTTCTAGGATTTTAAGTAGAGTAGTGAAAAAATCCAGTGAAAAGAAATGTGTATGCCTTCATGGAAACTACATCGTAGTGACAGGATACAGACAGTAAAAAGGACTTAAAAAGCAAAATGTACAGTATAGTGTATTAGGTGCTGTTTGTTAAAAAGAAAAATAAAGCAAAATGGGAATCAGGAGTGTTGGAGAAATACTGAAATCATATGTTGTGATTAAGGTAGTTCCTAGACTGCAAATACTGAGATAAACCTTATATACTGATGTTTTCCTAAGGAGAAAATAAAATTTTTGTAACCAAAAGTGAAGTGGAAAGGGAAATAAGTCAGTGAAGGAAGAAAATCAAATACTAAGTGGCACATCACTGAACTGATGATAGCTCCACCAGAAAACAAAGCTGCTTGAAGAGACCTGATGAAAGCTGATATTTCCGTTTTCATCAACTGTTAGTCAGAAATTCATCCCGTGGAGGAGGGATTGGCAAACTTTTAATGTAAAAGGGCACATAGTAATATTTTAAATTTTACAGACCATTGGGTCTCTGTTGTAACTACTTGACACTGCTGATAAGAGTGCAAAAACAGCCATAGACAATACCGAAATGAATGAGGATGTGTGTGGGACCTAATTACATTTTATTTACAAAAATAGATGTCAGACCGGATTGACCCCTGGGCCATAGTTGCTGATCTCTGCTATAGAGTATTAATTCCTGCATACTGTTATGTTATATTATCTGTCCAATTTAGCAGCAGTGGCATCCTTGGAACAAGCTAGAGTATAAGTGATGAGCAGAAAGAAGTTCATAAAACATGTACATGCTGTGTGTGCCAGTGTTGCCTTATTGGTCCAGTAAGGGTAATCAGTGCATATATATAGCCTCAGCAATAACGAGGAAGTCCAAAGGCAAAAGGAAAGGTGAGACGCATGAATCTATGTACTGTGGGATCTTCCACAATCAACCAATAGGAACAGAAGAACCTCTGTAGTAGGATTAGTACTGTGTGGAAAAGGAGTACAAGAGTCTGTGCCATGAAAATTCAGACAGAGCTCAATGAGCCTTTCCTCATGAAAGATGTAAACTTCCTTTCTGAGGCCGGTTGATCTAAACTAAAATTTATCAATATATTGTTCAGGAAATTAAAGCTGACTTCATCTTGGGAACCACACCATTTTCATGTAGTACAGAAGTCCTCACTGGGAAGGGAATATTTGAAGAAAGATCAGAAGGAATTGGACACCTGTGTTGTACATAGTCCTGGTGGAAGAACATTCTCGGAAGAGTGAATTACAAGTGCAATGTCCTGAGTTTGGGAATTATCGCATGTTGTAGAAATGAAGCTGAGGGTGGGAGTGGAGTGGTGGAGTGATGTGAGAAAATTAAGCATTAAGTCAGAGAAGCTAATAGGAAGGCAGATCACAGAGGGTCTTAACAGGCCACTAGAAGAACTTTGGTTTTTACCATAAGTTAGAGGAAAACTCCTAGCATAGAAACAAATGAGATATGTTGGTGGCTTGGACCACAATTGTAACAGTGAGAGTTGTAAGAACAAACAGTATTTCCTAAAGGAAATATTTGAAGGTATTTAACCTTAGTACATTTAAGTTTGACATATTAGTAATTAAAATGTGTATTAGACTCAGACGGACCAGGACCATAGAAACAAAGCAGAAACTTTATAACCAAACCTATGTCAAAATAATACACATTTCAAATTTAAATTTAAAATTCCAATTTTATAGATAAGGTGGAGAGATTAGAATAATTCAAGCAATAGTGGATTAGAGTTGAAGACATAACTATAAGCTCAGGTTTAGCTTAATGTAGATATACATGATTACATACAAAATAGTGAATATTTCTATATTATTGTGTGTGCGTGTGTGTGTGTGTGTGTGTGTGTGTGTGTCTATGCAGGAGATAGTATGCACACATATATTTCCTTGCTCTGTCTGTTGAGACAGCCTAGAAGCAACAACATCCCATTAGCAATAAGAGTGCCAGCACCTAGATTTTGGTTTCTAATACCCTTCTTCAATAAAATAAACTAGGGGCCAGGCATGATGGCTCATGCCTGTAATTCCACCACTTTGGGAGGCCAAGGCAGGTGGACCACCTGAGGTAAGGAGTTCGTGACTAAACTGGCCAACATGATGAAACCCCTTCTCTATTAAAAATACAAAAATTAGCCTTGCATGGGGACATGTGCCTATAATCTCAGCTACTAGGAAGGCTGAGGCAGGAGAATCGCTTGAAACCAGGAGGTGGAGGTTGCAGTGAGCCGAGATCATGCCACTGCACTCCAGCCTGGGTGATAGAGCAAGACTCCATCTCAAAAAATAAAATAAAATAAAATAAAATAAAATAAAATAAAATGGGGCTCCTTGGAGAAATGGCTGATTGTATAAGTGAGTCAGGATATATGAAAAATGTGTGTGAAGTATCTTGAAGTGTAGAAAGTAAGAAAGTGCAGATGGTTCCCAACTTATAAAGGTTCCACTTTAGGATGGTGCAAAAGCGATTAGCATCCAGTAGAAATTGTATTTTAAGTACCCATATAACCATTTTGTTTTTCACTTTCAGTACAGTATTCAATAAATTATGTAAGATATTCAACTTTATTAAAATAGGCTTTGTGTTAGATTACTTTGACCATTTGTGGAGAAAGTATTCTGGGTACATTTAAGGTAGGCTAAGCTCAATTATGATGACCAGTAGGTTATGTGTCTTAAATACATTTTTGGCTTGTAATATTTTCAATTTCCAAGTTTATAGAGACATAATTCCATAGTGAATCAAGGAGCATCTATACTCAAAACAACCTCACGCAATTATACTGATATGGTAGAGGAACACAGGAACCACAAAAATTTCCAATGGCCAAAGCTAGAGTAATTTGAGAAAAAAATAACATAAAGTGGTATGTGATAATAATCTAAAGTGTAAGGTAAATATTCATGATTTAATGGTATAAATGATAATTGAATAAATAAGCAAAAGGGAGGAAAAGATACAAATATCCCATTCAAAGAAATTTCAAATAATTTATGTAGATACCCCACCATCGAGGAGGCTGAGAATAGCTCCCCACTCCTGAAGTTTGGGTTGTACACAGTGACTTTGTTTCAAAGAATAAAGGGGCAAAACAGTAAAATTTGAAAGAATCCCAACAAACACATTAGCCCGATTATCAAGGTTGAGTACAATATTTGATATGTGATAGAATGCACATTTGATCTGATAGGATGAGAATGACACTTTATCTCTGTTAAATTCTTCTTAAAATCTAATAGCTTCAGTTGATTGAGAAAAACATACCACATAGAATCTAACTGAAGGGAATTCTACTAACCATACCTGGCCATAAATTCTCATAACTGTCAAAGTCATCAAAAGCAAGGAAAACCAGACGAACTGACTCAACCAAGAGAAGCCTAAGGGGGAAAACAACAACTCAAAGTATTGCTGTATTCTGGATAGAATCCTTCAAGTAAAACAGGAAATTAAATACATAAACCAAGGAAATCTGAAGAATATACAGATTTTAATTTATAATAGTATATCTATATTTTTTCAGTAACTGTGACAATTATATACCTTGCTAATGTCAGATGTTAACAATAGGAGAAACCGAGGTGAGATATATGAGAAGAAGGCTTCTCATATATCTCAGTTTTTTCAGGGTAGGGATCATAAGAAACTCATTTATTTTGAAGTTTAATTTCTTAACCTGTGAGGTGATTACATAGATGTCCATTATATTAATGTGGATTGAAATTTACACATCTTCTTTTGATGTAGCACACATTACACAAGAAAAAATGTTTACATAAACTGATTTATGGTAATCCTTAGGGTTTTTAACTAGGGAACTGAAACAATCAGATTTATATTTTGTAAAAAGCATTTGGTCTGGAATGCTGATTATTGGTCGGAGGGGCCTATATTGAAGACAGTGAATGACAATTAAAGTACACAGAAAAGAAGCTAAAGGGAAATAAACATTTTAGAAATAAAAGAAAAAATGGAATCCTTACAGTAGGCTGAGATGTAATGGCCAGTGTTAGAAAAACGCCAATCTGGGAGGGGTAGGAAATCACCAAGGAGACATGAATTTCAAAACTGAGAGTACTTAACAGACCCAAAAGTTGAAGTGTGTTTAAGTAAGAAAAAATGTTTATAAAACTAATAAAAATTAATTATTAAAAATAGGTAAACAGGATCGTTGAGTTTTGCAGTATGCCTTGTCATGGAGATCCCAGTGGGAATCTTTTCAAATACGTTATGGAACTGAAAAGCAGATTGCAGCGTGTCAAGTAATAAATAGGATGGAAGGAGCAGAAAATAGCAATCCATGTAACTTTGGGAGGCCGAGGCGGGTGGATCACGATAAATAGCAACATTTAGTTCACCAGAACAGATACATAAGCCGAAAGTCAAAACATATAAGACTTTTTAAAAAAAAAAAAAAAAAAAAAAAGAAAAATGAATGAACAGTAATTGCCTAAAGAAATGGCACTAATGGCACTAGTTTATTTATATTTAACTCACAAATTATTGAAAACGCATCTATAACATGCTGTATACTGTTCAGGACACTAAAGAAAAAAATGAATAAATAATAGGCCCTGCTTCCTGCAAACTAATTGCATAGCTATCCATAATGGCAAAGATGAGCAAAGGGCAATTCATGATACAGTGTGAAATATGAGCTTCAGAACACTGGGAGCATTGACAAGTGTTTAATATTTGTGTGTGCCACAGGAAAGACAATTTTTAACTGTGCATGGAAGAATACATAAGAGTTTGCCAGTCTTAGAAAGAAAGGAAGAATATGTCAAGTAGGAAAAGTAACATACACAAATGCAAAAAAGCAAAAATTCATGGAGTCTTTCGCAAATGGCAAGTAGTATATATAACTGAACCCTCTGTGCATTAAATGCTGTGTGTGTGTGTGCGTGTGCATGTGTGTGCACACGTGCTGGGATTAGGGACAAAAGAAAAATCAGTAGACAAATTGAAGCTGGACTGTTGAAAGTTTTGTGTGACATGATAAAGTGTCTAATCTTTTAGGTAATGGGAAGTTATTTCAGATTTTAAAATCAGGGCAATAGCATGACCAAGACTGTGTTTTAGAAATATATTTTTGGCAGCAGCTTAGAAGAGAAATTGAGGCAAAAACAGAAGGTGGAGCTGGATTGGAACCAAGGAAACCAGTTGGTAGTCTATTTTAACATTTCAACAGAAAACTGAGGATGTACTGAGCAAAAACAATAGCAATAGAAATAGAAATCAGGGAGTACAGATAGGAGATATTTTAGAGGTTGAACAAAGTGTCTTAGTAAGTAACTGAAAGTTGGGGCTGAGTAGGAAGGAAGATTAAAAGATATCTAAGGTGTCCCATTAACAGAAGTACGAAAATATACAGCTGTGCTTAGTTAAGAATGAGGACAGGATTATGAAATCAGTTTCAGATTTTGATTATAAAAATAATAACTGTTTAATGTTTAATGTGTAAAATATAATAAAGTAAAAAAGAAAATGAGACTCATACCCTAACTTCTCCAACTTAGTCACAATAGTTAGCATAGTGTTAACATATTTAATCGGTAAAGTTTTAAATATAGTTAGCCCTATTAATTTTGTGCCTTCTTTGCCTGCATATTATTTTGAAGCCCTGACACAATAAATCTTTAAAATTATGGGTGATATTTTCATATATCATGATTCAGTAAATCATATTCCCATTCTATCATTAGCACTAATAAAATATTTGTACAAAACGTTTATTTATATTCAAGATTGAACTTCAAGATTATCCCACTTCTAAGTATACCTCCAAAGGAAATGAAATTAGTATCTCAAAGACATATCTGCACCCCCATGTTCATCACATTATTCACAATAGGCAGGATGTGAAAACAACCTTAGTGTGCATTCATGGATGAATTGATGAAAGTGTGATACAGACACACACATATATACAGTAAGATATTATTCAGCTTAAAAAATGAAAAAAGTTATGAAACTTGTAACAATTGGATGAATCTGGAGGACATTATGTTAAGTAAGATAAGCCAGACACAGAAAGATAAATATCACATGATCTCACTTATACATGGAATTTAAACAGCCGAGTTCATAAAAGCAGATATTTGAATGGTGGTTACCAGGGCTAGGAAGGTGAGAAAAATGAGGAAGATATTAATTAAAGAATACAAACTTGCAGTTATGTAGGAAAATAAGTCTAGAGATTTACCACATTTCTTATATTCATTCATTCATTGAACATGGGGATACTTATTCCATTGTCCTTGGATATGATACTGGTTTTTATATCAACTGGACATGCTGTATATTCTTGCTGGTTGACCTGCAAGTCAGCCGTGGCATTGGTGCACTGGGGCAGATCACTCAATTCTCAATAGGGATCTGAAGCTTACTGCCTGGTCACAGACACATTTTCAAAGTCACCCCACCTATGGTTCTCTCACTCTAAGTAATCTAAGGTTCTTTACCTTTATGAGATACTATGAAATCAAGGACATCAATAGTACTTCCTTCTCAGAAATGAGTTGAGGAATTATTTGTTTTGAAATGTTATTACCAGTTCATGATTTATATTTTCAGAAAAATTATTCAGAGAATGTTACTTATCTTCAAGATCTAATTTAACATTTGTATAAATGTTTCGTTGAATTAATCTTCATATTATGTATACCACAAACCTAATATTATGTATACTACATACCTAAATAAATGTATACCTAATATAATGTATATCTTCATATTCTGTAAACCATAAACCTAAATTAATTATCTGCCTTCAGAAAAAGATATACTAGAGGAGTATATACTCCTCTAGTATGTCTGTTTTTATTTTTGGTAATACTTGTGTTCACAGTGTCAAAAAAATAGGATACAAAGTCCAGCTGCGGTGACTCACACCTGTAATCCCAGCACTTTGGGAAGCCAAGGCTGGTGGATCATGAGGTCAGGAGATTGAGACTATCCTGGCTAACACGGTGAAACCCTGTCTCTACTAAAAATACCAAAAATTTAGCCGGGCGTGGTGGCGGGCCCCTGTAGTCCCAGCTACTCGGGAAACCGAGGCAGGGGAATGGTATGAACCCGGGAGGCGGAGCTTGCAGTGAGCAGAGATCGCGCCACTGCTCTCCAGCTTGGGCCACAGACCGAGACTCCGTTTAAAAAAAAAAAAAGAAGATATAAAGGACTTCAGTAGCGTTGCAACAAAACCTAAATAAATAAAATAAGATATACAAATAATAGGTAAGTCTGCTTAATAAAATGGACAAAATGTCTATCAGGAGGAGTCACCCATTAGTCACATGGCATTTAAGCATTGAGGAAGAGATAATAAGTGCTTTCTTTGAATTGAGTCAAGTACCTTTAGGCACTGAGAACTCATCACAGAGAAAATAATTCTTGATTTGATTGACTGGCATTAGTTGCAATAAGGATTTAATTAATCAATTAAGTGTATTTATAAGGATGACAAGTTTAATCTGACTTTTCAATCATTTTTAAAAATTTTAAAATGTTTTATTTACATAATATGCAATTTTAAAATCAATTTTTTTCTTATTACTAGTATTATTTACAATATTTATCTGATATAAAAATGAAAATAAAGATAAAGACATAGATCCAGATTATTTTCATAATTTCAAAATGTCCATTCTGTAGAAAATAATAATCATATCTTGAATAAATAATGATTTACCCTCTTTGAATCCTAGTATTCTACTGCTGAATTCGGACCATTGGACTGCCTAATATAATTAAATATGTGACAAGATTATAGCCTTTCATGTCTATTCTTGGGCTGTAACTCTATTGCTTTCCTTATACATAAAAAAGAAACCATTTATACTGAAAATTTGTTTCTATAAGACAAACATTGATTGGAATTATGTTTTATTATCTGATACAGTTTGGCTGTGTCCCCACCCAAATCTCATCCTAAATTTTAATTCCCATAATCCACACGTGTCAAGGGAGGAACCCAGTAGGAAGTAATTGAATCATGGGGGCAGGTACCCTCATGTTGTTCTCATGATAGTGAGTGAGTGCTCATGAGATCTGATGGCTTTATAAGGGGTTTTCCCCCTTTTGCTTTTCATGTTACTGCTGCCATGTAGAGAAGGACATGTTTGCTTCCCCTTCCACTATGATTGTAAGTTTCCTGAGGCCTCCCCAGCCATGCTGAAGGGTGAGTCCATTAAACCTCTTTCCTTTATAAATTACTCAGTCTCAGGCACGTCTTTATTAGCAGCATGAAAACAAACTAGTATATTATGTCTTTACAACTACTTTTTAAATAACCACTATATACCGTTGGAGTCAGTAACTGAGGTCCAAAGGGAACAATTTTAGGATTGCAAATGTGTTGTAACACATCGGTTTTTCAGATATGGTCATAACACATGCTTCAGTTATCTGATCCTTTTTCTCTGCTATATTTTTCTGATACAAAAATTGGGTATTCTTGTTTACCTTAAAAATTGAAAACAGTAATATAACTATACTGCCTAAATAGTTGAGAACAGTTTTGGTAAACTCATAACATTTCATTCTTTGTGAGATACCATAAGAGAGATTGAATAAATAACATATTCACAATTATTGTGTAATAAGAAAATAATGGCAGGTAGCTTCTTAAAACAATTTCTATATATAAAAATATATATATATTTTGTTCCAACAATTTGAAACAAAACAATTTGTTCCAAATTGTTTTGCATTTCTCTTTCTTCTTCAGGTATACCTACATTAAATCATTGTAGCCTTGAGCTTATAGTCATGTGTAACCCATCTGATAACATTCCATTACTCAGCTTATCTTATTGCAACATACAACTATTTCTAAATCTGAGTTTCATTTTTCTGACTGCCTAAAGCAGTCTAAGAAATTTGGGGAATTTCTAACAAGAAGAGGACCAATATGACTAATATTATTGTTTCTGTGTTTAAACTCCACTCTGAAGTGGACAGGTAAAGCAAAGCCAAGTAAATCAGACTCAATCTGTTGTATTGGGTCACGGTGAGCTTGTACTCAGAGGATGCTTCTTGTTATAGCAAAGAATTTCTGAGATTCAGTAATAAAATTATCAGGATGGCATAAATTTACCTGAAGGAAATTGGATTGAATTCAACCCAAAAGGGTTTATTTATTTACTCTGCCAAGGAGTTAAGGCAGAGTCTCACAGATTTATCTGAGTTACTGTCCTGCTTTATCTCCTCACAGTAACAAAAATTAAACAAACCAACCAAAGAAAACAAGAAGGAAGTGTTGTGGAAACTAGTTTAGACTGTCTTTTCTTCCCAAAACAGTCTTTAAAAATTCTGGGTATAAACAACAAATAAATAAATGTGACATTATTTAGTCACTACTTAAAACAGGAAATAATTTAAGTGAGTATTTTTGAAGACTTACAGATCAAAGTACAAAATAAATAGCAAACATAAAATATGTGAGTATTAATAATTACTAATTAAAATTACTTAATTCAACAACGTCGGCAGCATTGAAGCCCCCCTGATACTTCTGTCCAGCTTTCTTTCATACGCAAATGTACAACTGACCTGAATGCCGCTCTTTCCATCCCATCCAAAAGACCATCAAATTCTAATTGCTCCATCTTAAAAAGTCTTGCAAATTTGGTTTCTGTGTTTGGCCTTCGCTTTACTACATTAATCAAAACTGACTTCAACTATTGCCTTTTTTTTCACAGAGTTTGTTCTCTTTTTCCTCTCTAAATAAAATTCGTTTTCCACACTAATATCTTCTTCAATTCAAAAGCTTAATTAATTTTTCTTAAAAACCTCCTTTTTCTTATGGTTTGTGCACTAAATACCTTAACACGGACACCAATCTCAATCAGATATTGACTCAACCGCCGCTGATTCCTACCACATACCTGTGCTCCTGACTTGCTGTTTTTAACACTGACTCTACATAAAGCTCACTTTGGAGAGCCTTAAACTATATGGATGCTTGAGCTCCACCCCAATCACTTGTCACAGACTCTATTGGTATGGGACTCAAAATTAGTATTAAAAATAAAAACCTTATGATTTTAATATAAACCAGTGTTGAGAATCACTGCTCTAAAATCAATGAAAAATATAAGTTTCCCTCAAATAGATGCTTTGAAGATATTCATGAGTTCATACTTACCATTTGGAATTGCAAAATCTAAATCCTCCCAACTTCACCACACTGGTTCAAGTTAAAATTTTAAAGTCACACTGAAACAGTGTTACCAGAACATTCAATGTCACACTGAAACATTTGTCACCAGAATGGTGAGAGTGTTTATTCCAAATAGCTATGGGTGGAGGAAGCATCTAATTCAGGCTGAGTTTGGGTCCCCATAAGGAAACAGAGGGTGAAGGTAATTAATGCTAGAGTTCATTGTTGAAAAACAAGCACACTTCCTTTTCCATCAGCATCTCAGAGTGGTTTGTCTGCCCCAGTAAAGGATTCACTGGTTGTTTCTTTGTCTCTTCAGCTGTCTGAATAGTTCAACAGGAAGATTCTTTCATTCTTTTTCTGTGTTAAGCTGTTACTTTCTAAGAGTCAAGTCTTAGGTTCCTTCATGCTTAGTTGGTAATCTATTCCCTTTCATCATTTCTTTTATCATTTTAACCTTGATTTTTTCTATTGTGTTATAAAATGCTCTCTAAAGACTTGATTGTTGGAACAAAATTGGCAAAGTTAATGTTTAAAAGGGAATGATACAAATTCAATTCCTGAGGAAAAACTTAGCAACATTTTAAACCTTGGATATTAATTAGAGTTTATTTTATTATCTGTTGTCTTGTTATCTTCACCTATTGTGAGATTGTTACATAAAGTTACTAAAAATTTGGCAAAACTGTAAAATGGCTTTTATGGTTAAGTTGATTTCAATAACGTAGTTATGCAGATTTGGCGGGAGTCGTTTTTATTTTTGATTTGTGGAATATTTGTTTATATTTTGAATTAATTTTAATCAAACAAATACAGGAGGTACATTTACAGAAAATAAGATTCACCATTTTAATTGCATATTTTAATTATTATTGCAAAATACAATTGAGAAACCACCATCATAATCAACATATACAACATTTCCATCACATCAAAATTTTTCTTGCAAGTCTTTGCAGTTGATTGCCTTCTCTGGACCTTGATAACCACCCTTCTACCTCTGTCACCATAGCTTTGACTTTTCTAGAATTTCACATAAATGAAATAATACTGTTATTAGTCTTTTGCATCCGCCTTCTTTCACTTACTGTGCTTTCTAAGCTATTCATGTGAATGAGTACAGTAATAATCCATTATTTTTCATTGCTGAATAAAATTGCACTGTATGAATATGGCAAAATCTGTTGATGCAGTTACCTGCTTGGGAACCTTGGGAGGTTTTCAGTTTTGAGTGATTGGTAATAAAGCTGCCATAAGTATTTGAGTACAGGTTTTTGTATGGAAATATGCTTTAATTTCTTCTGGGCAAATAATCTAAGAATGGCATTTCTGGGTCAGAAATTTACTAGACTTTATAAACATTCCAAGCTAATTTGAGAGGTATATATCTTCTTTTCACTTAATTGGGCAGTTTATGAGATTCTACAAATATCATGAGTTCAGTCTTGTTAACTGCATTGGTCTGTATTTTCATATTATCATTGGTATTATTTACTAATATGTTAATTAAAAATTCTTGCCATAAATGTCAATTTAAATTTTTGACTTTGTAATTCTGTCATTGGTCTTGATATAGTCATGAGCTACACTGCTTAATACATACCAATTTATGATTGTGATACTTTATGTTTGATTTCTTTAATTATTATGTAGTGTCTCTCTTTCCCTATTAGTAGGTTTTTCTTAACCATATTTTATCTGATCTCAGTATATAAGCATCCTGGCCTTATGGCATTTATGGTCAAATGTAACTACATTATGATTAAGAGAACAGGAGGAAAAAAACACACGTACACATAAAATAAATAAGTAAAACGGATAATATATTGGATTTTGCTAATTACTGAGGAAAAGGTAAACTAGGGAGAGGATAGGGAGTTCTGGGTAAGGGAGAGCATAAAATTTAAACAGGATAGTTTAGGAAACATCTGACTAATAATTTGTAGTTGAATAAACTCCTGAAGAATAAAATTTTCAGATAAGGGGGCACCAGGCAGAGGTAAACATGTCCAGTAAGACGGACTTGAGCATTTGAAAAATTGGGAGAAATTCAAACAAATGAGGTGGATATAGCATTAATGAAATAAAGAAACATAGGAGATACAGTAAATGATGGGAAGAAACCTAAGAGAGGTAAAGCAGCACCAGAATGTTTGGGCCATGAAATGCCTTTGACTTTAGGAATAACATGGAAAATTACTAGAAATAGTTGCGTATGCAAATAGCATGAGGTAATATTTAACAGGGTTTTTGTGGCTGTTTCATGGAGAATACACTGAAGGCAACTATTGCAATTATCTAAGTGAGTGATGATGGTATGGACCAGGAGGAGTTTAGGCTGACAAGCAAAATGGAAGTGATTGAAATGTCCAGCTGAGATGATTTGTTGATAGAGTATATAGAGAGTGATGAAAGACTGACTGCAAATTTTAGTTTGAGAAAGTAAGTGGGAAATTGCCATTAATTTAAGACAGCTAGAGGAATAGGCTTAGAGCAGGGAGCAGATTGAGAATTCCTTTTTTGACATATTGAATGTGTACATACATATAAACACACATTCATACACATGCTAGAGATAAAAGTGTAGTTTTTCTTTCACTTGTATGGGTTATTGGTAGAAAAATCATGGCATCTGGAATTTTAAAAAGCTAGAGTTTATCATTAACTAATACTTACTAACATTGTGACCACAAATGAATCGTAAAACCTCTGGCCTTCACTTTCCTAATCTGGCAAATGATCATAATAAAACCATGGATTGTTTTATGTAATAATAATAATAACAGTAACCATTTTGATTCAGTATTTACAGTGAAGCAGTGCTAAATGCTTAATACATACATACATGCATACATATATGTAGTAGTCAGACTCCAAAATGGTCCACAATTTCCCCCTTTCTTGGTATTCACACTGTTCTGTGGTTCTTTGTTATATTGTATTAGGTTTAGTCTGTGTGTCCAATTGCACACGACAATACAACAGAAGTGATTTTTAAAACAGGACTTTTATTTTAAGTTTAGGGGTACATGTGCAGGTTTGTTATATAGCTAAACTTGTGGTGTGGGGATGTGTTGTACAGATTATTTAGTTACCCAGCTATTAAGCCTACTACACATTAGTTACTTTTCCTGATCCTCTCCCTCCACCCAACCTCCACCTTCCTATACCCTCCCACTGTATGTTGTTCCCTTCTTTGTGTCAATGTGTTCTCATCATTTAGCTTCTGCTTATATGTGAGAACATGTGGCATTTGCTTTTCTGTTCCTGAGTTAGTCTGCTAATGATAATGGCCTTGAGCTCCATCCATGTCCCTGCAAAGGACATAATGTCATTTTTTAATAGCTGCATAGTATTCCATAGTGCATATGTACCACATTTTCTTTATTTAGTCTACCTTTGATGGGATTTAGTTTAATAGCATGTCTTTGCTATTGTGACTATTGCTACAATGAACATACATGTGTATGTGTCATTATGACAGAATAATTTATAATCCTCTGGGTATATACCCAGTAATGGGATTGTTGGGTCAACTGGGATATCTGTTTTTAGGTTTTTGAGGAATCACCACACTGTCTTCCATAATGGTTGAACTAATTTGTACTCCCACCAACAGTGTACAAATGTTACCTTTACTCCAAATCCTTGCCAGCATCTGTTATTTTTTGACTTTTTAATAATAGCCGTCTGACTGTGGTGAGATGGTATCTCATTGTGGTCTTCATTTGCATTTCTCTAATGATCAGTGATATTGAACATTTTTTTTCATATGTTAGTTGGCCGGATGTATGTCTTCTTTTGAAAAGTGCCTGTTCATGCCCTTTGCCCACTTTTTAAAGGGGTTGTTCATTTTTTTTTTCTTGTAAATTTGTTTAATTTCCTTATGGATGCTGGATATTAGATCTTTGTCAGATGCATAGTTTGCAAACATTTTGTCTCATTCTATAGGAGAAACTCCTCTGGGTATACCCAGTAATGGGATTTCTGGGTCAAATATTTACTCTGTTGATAGTTTCTGTTGCTGTGCAAAAGCTATTTAGTTTAATTAGATCTCATTTGTCAATTTTTGCTTTCATTGCAATTGCTTTTGGTGTCTTTGTCATGAAGTCTTTACCCATTTCTATGCCCAGAATGGTATGGTCTGGATTGTCTTTCAGAGGTTTTATAGCTTTGGGTTTTACATTTAAGACTTTAAACCATCCTAAGTTCATTTTTGTAGATGGTGTAAGGGAAGGATCTAGTTTCAATTCTCTGCATGTGGCTGGCCAGTTATCTCAGGACCATTCATTAAATAGGGAGTCCTTTCCCCATCTGGGATCCTGAGCTATCTATTCTGTCCCACTGGTGTATATGTCTGTTTTTGTAGCAGTATCATCCTATTTTCGTTACTATATCCCTGAAGTATAGGTTGAAGTTGGGTAGTGTGATGCCTCTAGCTTTGTTCTTTGTGCTTAGAATTGTCTTGGCTATTCGGATTCTTTTGTGATTTCATATGAATTTTAAAATAGTTTTTGTTATTCTGTGTGTAATATCAATGGTAGTTTAATGGGAGTAACATTGACTCTACAAGTTGCTTTAAGTTGTATAATAATTTTAATGATATTGATTCTTCCTGTCTACGAGCATGCTTTTTTTTTTCCTTTATTTGTGTTATCTCTGATTTCTTTGAACAGTGTTTTGTAGTTTTCCTTGTAGCGATCTTTCTCCTCCTTGTTGGCTGTATTCCTAGGTATTTTTTCAACAGAAATAATTTATGTTCACTTTTTAAATTAAGTTATAAAGATTCTGGCTTCTGTCTTTTTTTTTTTTTTTTTCCTCTTTCTCTCTCTTCTCTGTTTCTCATCTCTTTTTCTGAGGGAAATCATGACATGAGCAGCCATTTGGAGAAACTCACTTGGCAAAGAACTGTAATCCTTGGCCAACAACCAGATAAGTGAGCTTGAACACAGAACATCCAGCAACAGATGACCCTTCAGAGGCTGCAGTCCTAGCCAAAAGCTTCACCACAATCTCATGAAAAACTCTGAGTCAGAACCACACAGCTAAGTGACTCCCTGATTCCTGACCCACAAAAACTGTGAGAGAGTAATTTTTTATTTGTTTTAGTTTGCTAAGTTTTGGGGTAATTTATTGTACAACAATAGATAGAAAACAGAAAATATTATTATTCTTTACAATAAATTTATCATCATCGAATAATAAATATAATTTTGGAACCAATCAACTTTATTTTCTAACACAAGATCCTACTTCCCTCTGAGAAAGGACCTGTAGGTTCTTTCATATCTGTGCCTTTCTCTGACTTCCTATAGTATCTTGACGTCACCTGAGTGTAAGAGCCTCTGACTTCAGGACAGAGGAGCCAGATGTTCACAATTGAACAAGAGATAAATGCAGAATCCCAAAGAGTTATTGTTGATCTCTGCATAGTAACTCATCCTACAAAGTTCTCTAGATATAGAAATGGCAAATATCTTTATGTTATACTGAATTCTGACTTTGAAAAAAAATCTTACTTTTCAAGGAAAAAGAAAGTGTTCTAATATTTATTCTCATTATCTTCCATTCAATTATCTTCCATTCAGTTAAAGTGTTGCAAGCTAGGTACTATTTTGGATATTTCAGATATATCAGACACCATCTGACAAAGGTTGCCCGCCAACAACATAGCCAAACTGACCTTGACAGAATCTGCTGACTTATGACAAGCAAAATTACCCTTCACTGATATATTACTGAGTCTTAAAGACACCAATAGCAAAAAAGTCAGACTAGCTGAAGTTTCTAAGTCTCTGATCATTATTCCACAATCATTACTGTCCTTCTCCTTTACAATAAAATAAAACTTTCAAATTTTTGCCTGGCACATGCCAAAGAGGGTAAAGATTACAGTGCCACCACTCCCTTACAGCAAGATGTATCCATGTGCATGCATTCTTGCTAAAGTAATGTAAGTGAAGTGATATGTGTTAATCCAGAACATTTCCTTAAAGGAAAGTGGCATGCCCTTTTTTTTCTTTCCTGCATCCTGCTGGCTGCGGAGACTTGATGTGGGATAGTCATGTTCCTCTACAGTGGAAGCTACATGTTGAAATCTGTGGTATGAAAGAGTAGCAGCCTTGGTTGATCATTGCCGTGGTTTAAATGTATCCCCTCCAAAATTCATGTTGAAATTTAATTACCAATTTAAAGGTATTAAGGGTGTTAAGAGATGTGGCCTTTAGGCTGTGATTAGGTCATGAGATTTCTGCCTTCATGCATGAATTAGTGCCTCTAAAAAAGGCTTAAGGGGGAAATGTGTCCCTTCTGTCTTACACTATGTGAGCACATAGCTTATCCTCTCTGAAGGAAAAGCAGCAAGGTACCATCTTGAAAGCAGAGAGCAGTTCTCACCAGACACTGAACCTGCTGATATTTTTATGTCGAAATTCCCATTCTCCAGAATTGTTAAAAAATAAATTTCTCTTGTTTATAAATTACCTAGTCTGTGGTGTGTGTGTGTGTGTGTGTGTGTGTATATATATATATATATATATATATATATATATATATTCTTTTTCTTTTTTTTTTTTTGTAGCAGCAAAAGGGACAGAGACAATCATGAACTCACCATACTAGCCTTGAGCAATATAGCTCTACTTTTAAACAAGGGAAAAATATATTTCTATACTGATTATATCACTATTGCCTGTGGATTTCATATCACTTATAAACAAACTTAATGCTAAATAACATTCCTTCAGGATTAACCATCCTTGATCAAGAATTCTTCTGACCACAAATTTTCAGAATATTTTAATGGGTGCCTAAGCAATTCCTCCATGATGGCATTTAGAATGATAGTATTTTAGTAAGTAGATTTTTAAATTTAGATACCACAGTAGTTATTCGAAATAACTAAATCAGATGTGTTGATAAGAAAAAAATACATTTTGAACTAAAAATTATTTTTTATACATAAAATCAAAGAATAAATGTAGGCTAATACATTGAAAGATGTTATCAGTATAACAAAATTTAATATAAGTGTATATAAAATCTTTGTAAAATAATATATCTATGCTTCTACGTTTTGAAACAATTCAAAATTATATCAAAGGGCTTCAAAACATTATCATATGTTTATAACTTAATTTATTATATAAATATAAATAAGAATTATATTTTGTGACATAAACTCAAGTAGACACCAGCAGTATTCCTAAAATATTATGCAGTATACTACTTCCCTGTGTTATGTTTATAATCATGGGCTCAAATGCAATATATTTTTATGTTTTAAAGGTAGACATTCAGAAAGGAGTTTCATTTGTATTTGGTCCATATATCTATCAGTCTTCACAGAACTTCAATATAAAGTTATAAATAATACACTAGAAAGTTACTTTATTTTATTTATTTTATTTCATTTCACTTTTATTTTTCTATAAGTTACTGAGGTACAGGTGGTATTTGGTTACATGAGTACATTCTTTAATGGTGATTTGTGAGATTTTGTTGCACCCATCACCTGAGAGGTATACACTGCACCCTATTTGTAGTCTTTTATCCCTCGCCTTCCTCCCACCCTTCCCCCCAAGTCCCCAATGTCCATTGTGTCATTCTTATGCCTTTGCATCCACATAGCTAAGCTCCCACATTTCAGTGAGAACATATGATATTTGGGTTTTCCATTCCTGAGTTACTTCACTTAGAAAAATAGTCTCCAATCTTATCCAGTATCAGGGGAACCAGTCCCTAATATTTCAACATAGGTTCTTTCTATTTTCCATAAGTGTCAGCTGGTCTGAGAAATAAAGAGAAAGAGTACAAAGAGAGAAATTTCACAGCTGGGCCTCCGGGGATAACATCACATATTGGTAGGACTGTGATGACGACCCTGAGCCACAAAACCAGCAAGTTTTTATTATGGATTTTAAAGGGGGGACAGGGTGTATGAGCAGGGAGTAGGTTACAAGGATCACATACTTTAAAGGACAATAAAGATCACAAGGCAGAGGCAAAATTGGAATTACTGATGAGGGTCTATGTCCCGCTATGCACGTGTTGTCTTGATAAACATCTTAACAGGAAACAGGGTTCGAGAGCAGAGAAGCGGTCTGACTAGATTTTACCAGGCTGGAATTTCCCAATACTAGTAAGTCTGAGGGTACTGCAGGAGATCAGGGCATATTTCAGTACATATCTCAACCGCATAAGACAGACACTCCCAGAGCAATCTATAGACCTCCCCCCAAGAATGCATTCCTTCCCCAGGGTTATTCTTTGCTGGGAAAATAATTCAGTGACATCTCTGCTACCTGCACATTCATTTATAGGCTTTCTGCAAGAAGAAAAATATAGCTCTATTCTGCCTGACCCCACAGGCAGTCAGACCTTATGGTTATCTTTCCTTGTTCCCTCAAAATCGCTGTTATTCTATTCTTTTCAAGGTGCACTAATTTCATATTGTTCAAACACACATGTTTTACAATCAATTTATACAATAGTGGTCCTGAGGTGATGTACATTCTCAGCTTATGAAGATAATGTGATTAAGAGGTTAAAGTAAAGACAGGCATAAGAAATTTTAAGAATATTATTAGGGAAGTGATACATGTCCATGAAATCTTCACAATTTATTTTCAGAAATTGCAGTAAAGACAGGTGTAAGACATTATAAAAGTATTAATTTGGGGAACTGATAAATGTCCATGAAATCTTCATGATTTATGTTCTTCTGCCTTGGCTCCAGCTTGTTCCTCAATTTGGGGTCCCTGACTTCCCACAACAATCCAGTTCACTGCAAATGATGTTAATTCATTCCTTTTTATGACTTCATAGTATTCCATCATATATATATATTGCAATTTCTTTATCAACTCATTGATTGATGGGTATTTGGGTTAGCTCCACCATTTTGTTATTGTGAATTGTACGGCTATAAACATGTGTGCAAGTATCTTTTCTGAATAATGACTTCTCCTCTGGGTACATACCCAGTAATGGGATTATTGGATCAAATGGTAGTTCTACTTTTAGTTCTTTAAGGAATCTCCACACCGTTTTTCATAGTGACTTTACTAGTTTACATTCCCACCAGCAGTGTAGAAGTGTTCTCTGTTCACTGCATCCATGACAACATCTACTGTTTTTTTTTTTATTACGGCCATTCTTGCAGGAGTAAGGTAGTATTGCATTGTGGTTTTTATTTGCATTTCCCTAATCATTAGTGATGTTGAGCATATTTTCATATGTTTGTTGGTCATTTGTCTATCTTCTTTGGAGAACTGTCTATTCCTGTCCTTAGTCCACTTTTTGATGGGATTGTTTGTTTTATGCTTACTAATTTGAGTTTGTTATAGATTCTGGATATTACTCCTTTGTCAGATGTATAGATTGTGAAGATTTTTTCCCACTCTGTGGGTTGTCTATTTACTCTGCTGACTGTTTCTTTTGCTGCGAAAAAGCTCTTTAGTTTAATTAGGTCCCAGCTATTTATCTTTGTTTTTATTGCATTTGCTTTTGAGCTATTTGTCATGAAACCCTTGATTAAGCCAATGTCTAGAAAGGTTTTTCCAATATTATTTTCTAGAAGTTTTATAGTTTCAGGTCTTAGGTTTAAGTGCTTAGTCCATCTTGAGTTGATTTTTGTATAATGTGAGGGATGAGGATTCAGTTTCCTTCTCCTACATATGGCTTGCCAATCATCCCAGCACCATTTGTTGAAAAGGGTGTGCCTTTCCCACTTTATGTTTTTGTTTGCTATGTCAGATATCAGTTTTCTGTAAGTAGTTGGGTTTATTTCTGTGTTCTCTATTCTGTTTTATTGGTCTATGTGCCTATGTTTATACCAGTACCATGCTGTTTTGGCAACTCTGGCGTTAGAGCACAGTTTTAAATCAGGTAGTGTGATGCCTCCAGATTTGTTCTTTTTGCTTAGTCTTGCTTTGGCTATACGGGCTCTTTTTTGGTTTCATATGAATTTTAGAATTGTTTTTTCTAATTCTCTATAGAGTGATGGTGGTATTTTGATGGGGATTCCATTGAATTTGTAGATTTCTTTTGGCAGTATGGTCATTTTCACAATATTGATTCTACACATCCATGAGCATGGGATGTGTTTCCATTTGTTTGTGTCATCTGTGATTCCTTTCAGCAGTGTTTTGTAGTTTTTCTTACAGAGGTCTTTCAACTCCTTGGTTAGGTATATTCCTAAGTATTTCCAACTTTTTGCAGTTATTGTAAAAGGAGTTGAGTTCTTAATTTGATTCTCCATTTGGATGTTGTTGGTGTATAGAAGAACTACTGATTTGTGTACATGAATCTTGTATCCAGAAACCTTGCTGAATTCTTTTATCAGTTCTGGAACTTTCTGGAGGAGTCCTCAGAGTGTTCAAGGTAAATGATAATATTGTCAGCAAACAGTGGCAGTTTGACTTCCTCTTTACTGATATGGATGTCCTTTATTTCTCTTGTCTGACTGCTCTGGCTAGGAGTTCCAATACTATGTTGAAAAGGAGTGGTGAGAGTTAGCATCCTTGTCTTGTTCCAGTTCTCAGAGGGAATGTTTTCAACTTTTCCCCTTTCAGTTTTATGTTGGCTGTGGGTTTGCCATAGATGGCTTTTACTACATTAAGGTGTGTCCCTTATATGCCAATTTTTCTGAGAGTTTTAATCATAAAGGGATACTGAATTTTATTGAATGTTTTTTTCTGCATCTATTGAGATGATCTTTTTTTAAAAAAATTCTGTTTATGCTGTGTATTACATTTATTGACTTGCATATGTTAAACCATTGCTGCATCCCTGGTATGAAACACACTTGATCATGATGGATTATCATTTTGATATGTTGTTGGTTTCGGTTCACCAGTATTTTGTTAAGAATTTTAGCATCAATGTTCATCAAGGATATTGGACAGTAGCTTTTTTTGGGGGGTGGGTGAATTGTGTCTTCTCCTGATTTGGGTATTAAGGTGACACTGGCTTCATAAAATGAATTAGGGAGGGATCCTTCTGTCTCTATCTCGTGGAAGTATCAAAAGGACACTTATTATTTTGGTACCAATTGGTACCAGTTCTTCTTTGAATATCTGGCAGAATTCTGCTGTGAATCCATCTAGTCCTGGACTTCTTTTTGTTGGTCATTCTCAATTACTTCAATCTCACTGCTTATAATTGGTCTGTCAGGGTATCTAATTCTTCCTGATTTAAGCTAGGTGGGTTGTATTTTTCCAGGAATTTATCCATCCCTTCTAGGTTTTCTAGTTTATGTGCATGAAGATGTTTATAGTAGCCTTGAATGACCTCTTGTATTCCAGTGATGTCAGTTGTAATATCTCTTGTTTCATTTCTTAGTGAGGTTATTTGGATTTTGATCTTCTTTTCTTGGTTAGTTTTATTAATGGTCTACCAATTTTATTTATCTTTTCAAAGAACCAACTTTTGTTTAATTTATCTTTTGTATGTATTTTCTGTTTCGATTTCATTTAGTCCTGCTCTGCTGCTTTCAGTAGACTCACCTAACACAGAAGGACCCATATAAACTTAAAGGGGTGAAAAAAGGCTTTTCATGCAAATGGACACCAAAAACTAGCAGGGGTAGCTACTGTTATATCAGACAAGACACATTTTAAAGCAGTAGTAGTTAAAAGAGACAAAGAGGGACGTTATATAATGGTAAAAGGCCTTGTCCAACAGAAAAATATCACAGTCTTTCACATATATGCACCTAACAATGGAGCTCCCAAATTTATAAAACAATTACTACTAGACCCAAGAAATGAGATAGATAGCAACACAATAATAGTGGGGTACTTCGATACTCCACTGACAGCACTAGACAGGTCATCAAGACAGAAAGTCAACAAACAATGGATTTAAACTATACCTTGGAACAAATGGACCTAACAGATAGGTACAGAATATTCCATTCAACAGCTCATGGAAATTTCTCCAATATATACCATATTATAGGCCATAAAACAAACCTCAATAAATTTAAGAAAATTGAAATTATATCAAGCACTCTCTCAGATCACAGTGGAATAAAACTGGAAATCAACTCTAAAAGGAGGCTTTGGACCCACGCAAATACATGGAAATTAAGCAACCTGCTCCTGAATGAGCTTTGGGTCAAAAAAGAAATCAAGATAGAAATTAGAAAATTCTTCGAACTGAATGACAATAATGACACAACCTGTCAAAACCTCTGGGATCCAGCAAAAGCAGTGCTAAGAGTAAGGTTCATAGCCCTCAACGCCTACATCAAAAAGACTGAAAGCACAAACTGACATTCTAAGGTTACACCTCAAGGAATTAGAGAAGCAAAAACAAACCAAACCAAAACCCAGCAGAAGAAAGGAAATTACTGGAAAGTTTTTATTCATGAGTTAAACAAAAATAATTTGTGAATTCCATTAATCCTCATAAATTTTAAATATTACATGACTATACTTCTGTAAACTTGAGACAGTAATCTACAACCTTGCCCAAATAGTAACTACAAGATTTAAATTAATTGAAAATTATCTTTACTACAATTATTTTTTTGAAGTGGAGTTTTGTTCTTGTTGCCCAGGCTGGAGTGCAGTGGTATGATCTCGGCTCACTGCAACTCCACCTCCTGAGTTCAAGTGATTCTCCTGCCTCAGCCTCCCGAATAGCTGGGATTACAGTTGCACGTCACCATACCCTACTAATTTTTGTATTTTTAGTCAAGACGGGGTTTCACTATGTGGCCAGGCTGGTCTCGAACTCTTCACCTCAGGTGAACCTCCTGCCTTGGCCCCCAAAGTGCTGTGATTACAGGCAGGGCCTCTGCGCCCAGTCTCTTTACTAGAATTCTAACAAATATTACAAATTTACAGTTATTTTAGAATTTTACAAATAAGAGACAAAGAGTATACCTTTCAACTTCTAATTCCACTCCTGATGTGAATCTCATAGTCTGACAAGTACAGACAACCATAACTACACATTATTTAAGTATATTTTATACTTATTAGTATACACTTGTATATTATATATATCATTAAAATTGCTTCATACATTTACATAAATAATATGTTCTATATGTCTTTTTTCAACTTTATTTTATTCAACTGTATACTTCTGTGTTCTATCTGTGTAGATCTAGATAGGTTCATTATTTTAATCATTTTACAGTATTTTGATATGAATACACTACATGTTATTTTTCCATCATTATAGTAGTTAAACTTGAGGTTGCTTACAGTATTTTCCATATCAAAAGATGCTGCAGAAATATCAAAATTGTTTCAATCTTACGTAAGGGATAAGCACAGACTTCCCCAGTGGTTTGGAGCAGCTTACTCTTATCAGCAGGAGTAAATTGAAAGATATATTTAGGAAATTAGAAAATTGAGGAGGGATAATTTCTTCTCAGGTCTTTAAATAATGTAGTAAATCAAACCAGGTGGTAAATGTCTTGAAAATCTCTTTTAAATATGCTCGTGGTTTCAAAGTGAGTAACAAATTAGCTTCAAACCCCAAATAGCTGCAATGAAACGTGAGGAAGAAAGGCGGCTTTCTGGAGTACCACAGTGTGCCTGGACATAGATGTAATAGATCTCACTTCACAGTTAAGGAGTTTATATTTAGAAGTGTTGTCATCTCTAGTAAGATTTTACAATTTGAGATGTTTGGCAATGTGCATAGCTGCGTTGAATTTTTCTCATTGATAAATGACTGAGACAAAGGGACTGTACTGCAGAGTGTTAAAGATACTATTGATTTCTATTGTTTGGCAAGTGGGTCCATTTGGTTGTCTGGAATTCTACCCAATCATGTCTCAGTAAAATCATACAAATTTTCAAAAAAGAAACATAAAGTCCCATTTTCAAGGAAGAATATGATAAAAATTTAAAACCATATATTCTACAATTTAAACAGAAAACATAAATCATATGCTTCTCTAGATACCTAAAAGTCAAGCTTACCATTCTATTGTGGTCTCTTTTGCCTTATGTATTTTATGATGGCATAAATATGGGATAAAGCAATTCCTTTAAATAAAGATTAGAAACATGAGCTATCAAATAATCTAATTTTTCAAACCTTCAGTAAGCATATATTGAATATTTGTCCTCGGTAACTACCATTTAAAATCCATTCCCTAAGCTGGACTTCAGTAATAATTGTCATTTTGTTAATTATATTGATACTAATGCCATTACTGTCTGGTTTCTAGGCTCCTTCAGCTCTTCTCCTATCCACTATCATGGATCCCTGTACAAAATCTATATATTAGTTCACCAACCAGGAGAATAATCAATGTAAATTGTATGTCCACATGCATGTATCTACATGTCTATGTTTCTGAGCATACATACATATGTCTATACATTTCTCATATATATCTGTGTTTCTAGATATATTACTGAATCCTTTCTAGTTTTTAATATGAAATTATAACAACATTAAAATGTTGAATATAGGATGAGGAAAAATACTGGCAACTTTGAAAATAAGGTTAGCATTCAGAAGTTTTTGCACTCCTACAAACTAATAAGATGAAGAAAGATAATGTGGTAAAATAGGTGAAATCTATAAATAAGTAATTTACAGAAGAGTAAATGTGAATGGAAAGAAAAACATAGGAAAAGGTATATAATTTCACTAATTTGAGTAAAAATGTTAACAGCTGTTATGAACTCTAACAGAGTCTGGGATATATTCCTGAATTGACCTTCCCTAAACACTGGTCTCCAAAATGTAAAGATCTAAAATAAATGTGCAGTGTTAACTGTTCAGTTGGTATCTGCTTATCAGAATGGTTTATTGTGAAATTCCTCTAAAATCTTGCCTCTGTGCTGGCAATGATGAAAGTTGGCAACCTGGAACGGCTAAGTGCCAAGCGATGTATATAACATATACTAGGAATAGTAGGGGAATTTTCCACTTCAGCTTCATTTTATACACCTAAGGCACTGGAGATTAGGTGGAAATGCACCTGAGATGTTGCCAGACCTCTTGATACAAATATTGTTTGGCTAGGTGCTGTATTGCCATTTTGTGCGGTTAAAGCTAATAAAACTGGTGTTGAGATCATATTGAGAATATTTACATACTTGTAAACCTAAGAAAGATTATATTGATTCAATGGGCTCACATGTCGCAATCAGAGAAGAACATATTAAAACAACAATGAAGTACACTTTTAAAGAAAAGATAAATCAGTTACTTTCAGGTATTGTTATGAATCTGAGATAGAAAAAAACTCATATATTGATGGCACACCATTTTAAAGAGAAATACCTAATGAAGTTAAAAGGAAACCCACACAATTTCACTTCCAGGCATATATCTAAGTGTAGCATTTTCCAAAGCTTACTGTTTTTTTGGACACCTAGGGAGTTATATAGAAATAAGTGTACATATACAAATACATATACATAGATCTGCTGCTTAGAGATGAATTTGGGTTCCAACTCTGGCAATTATATATTCTTTAAATTTCTTAGATGATTGTAATATATAGTAACAGTTGAAAAGCTACTTCAATATAAAGAATTTCCTAGACCCCTAGGTGTAGGGGTGCCAAGGAGAAAATTATATCATTCATTGAGTAATGTTTGTAATGGCCCCCAAATGGAAAACATACCAAACTCCATCGATAATTCAATATGTAAATTCATCATGATAGTCAAACCAAAAAACACCTAATAGCAGGCAAAATTAATGAACTAATAATTGGTATCAACATGGATGAATCTCAAATTAACTTTGAATATTAAAGAAAAATAACTATAAATTCATTTGTATAAAAAATTGAGTACAAAAACAATATGCTAACTTTTATGGCTACTTATAGAAAGTAAAAGAATAAAATCATAAAATAATGCATATACTTCAAATGTCTGCTGGTATTGATTCAAAAGTAGTAGGAAAGGGGAAGTTCAAACAGGCAAATATAGTAGAATTCAACCTTACCTGCTTTGTTTTATACTTTGAAAAGAGATACAAGATAAATATGAAAAAATACATTTATATATGTATTATTCATAATAAATAGGTAGTTGGAATACAGTTTTTTGATTTTTCTACGATTTAAAAATACCGTTTGTGAAATATTTCTTACAGAAGAATTTTAGATAATATACATAATACTTTCCCCTCTAGGAGGGGCGCTTAATCCTTCCTTTTATCTTTTGAAGGTAGGCTAGGGTTTATTTCAAGGATAAGTAGGACTAGGAATTATAATTATATTTTAGCAGAGAAACATGACAAACACTATATTATGCAAATAAAGAAGCTTAACATCACCTGTCACATTATGTGGGTATCATATAATCTATGACATAAAATGAGAAGAAAAGCACTTCAACTATTGGATATTCTTTTGCCAAATCCATGACTGCGGTCTAATTATGACAAAAACATCACACAAGTCCAGATTAGAGAACATTCTATAGGATACCTAACCATGACTCTTCAAAGACTTCCATAACTATAAAACCTACGTTTTCCATGAGCACCACGACAAAGTGGTGTATTAGAGGCTTTTAACATGACTTAGTCACTTGGAAATAGCAAGATGGTGCATAAATATCAACTCTGTGAGCTTTAATTCAAAAGAGAAAATGGGAATCAACCAAAGCTGAAAGACATCCGAGACCCAAGGGAGGAGAATGCGGGCAAACAGTCGCCATGAAAACATCCAGCCCCAGTATGTGAGAGAGGCTCACAGACTGCATCTGTGACTCACTTTTCTACCAGGTAGTTGAGCAACCCAGGCTGAGGGAGAGTGATTTGTTTCTCCTAAGCTCTGAAACCAAATTGGGAAGAGGCTTAGAGACTCAAAGAGAAAAAGACACTGGGAAAATCTGTGGGCATTGTTTCAGACCCAAAACTGAGAGTAGGACACCATTTTTAATCCAAATGCATACAAAGTCAGTCATTCTTTGGTGACCCAGTAGTGTGGCCATGCAGGCATTCCAGTCTTAGGCCAGATATTGGAGCACCTGTATGGATTCAGTTAGATGCCTCCACAGCCAGAATTGTAAAAAATTCCTCAGCAGCAGGAGCTAGAATTGTTTTTTTCCCCTTTCGCAGGCCTGGGGCAGAGGAGAACTGCTACAACTGTTGTTTCTCTTGAGCAATGAGACTTGCAGCCAGGGCCAGCTTAGCAACTTAAAACCAGTCTCTGTGTATCAGTGCTGGGTGCCCCAACCTGCTCCCTTGAGATCCTGGTGCAACACTGCCCTCTCTGCTCCATGCCCAGGTAGCAATCTGGGCAGTCAGAGCACCTGCTGGCCTATATAACAGTCTGAGTTGCCCCACCCTTACTGTGCAGAGACCTTGGTGCAGGCAGGCCCTCTCTGCTTCAAGTCCAGGCAGATCTCCAGACATTCGGAGGGCCCACTTGCTTGGATTAGCCTGAGTCACCCCCACACTTCCTGTGCAGAGTTGTGGATGCACGGAGCACCTCTCTGCTTTACATACAGACATATCTTCAGGCATTGGGAGCACCTATTATCCTGGACTGACAGCCTGACCTGCCCCACTATTTCTGCACAGAGATCATGGTGCATTGGGTTTATCTCCAGGCATTTGGAGCATCTGCTCACTTGGACCTGCAGCCTGAGATGACCCACCCTTGATGTGAAGAGATCTGGTTGAGAGGAAGCCCCCTCTGCTTCATGCCTAGGCTGACTTCTATGCATTCAGAGCAACTTCTGCCTGAATTAAAAACCTGAGTTTTCTACCATTCCTGTGCAGAAACTGTCTTGTAGCTGGACCCCCTCTGTTCCACGTTCAGGCATATCTGCAGATATTTGGAGGACACACCCTCTTGGATTACCAGCCGGAGTCGCCCCTCCCTTTCTGTGCTGAGAACTCAGTGCAGAGATGCCTTGCCTGTTTTATGCTCAAACATATCTCCATCTCCAAACATTCAGAGCAGATGCATGTCCATATTGGCAGCCTGAGCTGCCCAGCCTTTCTGTACAGAGATTGTGGTGCAGTGGGCTCTTTCGTGCTCCACAAACAGGCAGGTCTCCAGGCATTTGAAGAGTCTTCTCACCTAGATTAGAAAACTGAGCCTCCTACCCTTCTTGTGCAAAGATCCAGGAGGAGTGAAGCCCTCCCTGTTCCATGGCCAGGTATTTCTCCAGGTATTCAGAGCACCTGCTCATTTGAATCAGCAGACTGAGCTGACACACTCTACCTATGCAGAGACCATGGTGAAGTGGTGTTCTCACAAACATATGCCCAGGCAGATTAGCAGGCATCTAGTGCACTCACTCTCTTATATAAGGATGAGGGTATAGGCAGCCCCTCATCCTTGTGCAGATAATTTGAGGCCAAGGATGTTTCCAAGCTCCATGCCTAGGCACATGTCTGGGTGCTTGGTGGCCACACACTGAATTCTCCCTTAGTGCTGGTACTTGTGTCTGCCATTGATGTTCTGTAGGCAATTCTGTTTGGCCCAGTACCTCCCAAATTGCCTCCTATCCCCCAGAGACCGAGCAGGGAGCTCAAACTACTGTGCACTCTGTGAATCAGCATATCGCCTGCAACAATATTAAGTATATACCTAGCCACAGTGACTGCAGCCAATACATACCTATAAGCACCATCTACTGGCTTGTAGGTCAAACTACACAGCCCAATATAAAATCTGCCAACAGAAGTGCATGGGGCTATAGAAGCAAAGCCAAAGGACACTACCCAGAATTCTCTACAGTCACATTCCCTAGAAAGGAAGATAAAGGGGAAATAAAGGAAAAAAAATATTGTAGTGAAAAAAAGAAAAAATATCTATCCACATGAAAGTAATTCCAAAAATTAGAGGTGCCAGCATCTCCAGAGAAGGAACCAGAACAAGAATTCTGGCACCATTAAAAATCTGAATTTGGTGACACCACTGAAGGATCACACTAGCTCTCTAGCAATTTTCCCTAACCAAAATAGAAACTCAAAAATGACAGATAAAGAATTCAAAGCAGGGAAGTTGAACAAGATCCAAGACAAAGGTCACAACTGACACAAAGACATTTATGAAGCAACTCAGGAATTGAAGGAAGAGATAAACATCTTAAAAATAAATAGGTAAAAGCTTCTGGAATTAAAAACCTCACTTAAAGACTTTCAAAATACAGTTGAAAGCTTTATCAGTAGACTGGACCAAGCAGAAGAAAAAAAAATTGATGTTGAAGACAAGTTATCCAAACTCAGTCAGACAAAAATAAATTTAAAAATAGCAAAAAAATATACAAAGTCTTCAAGAAATATGAGGCCATGAAAAGTGACAAAACCTACAAACTATTGGCATCTTGAGAGAGGATAAGAAAAGGTAAGCAACCTGGAAAAGCATAATTGAGATAATAATTCAAGAAAATGTTGCTAATCTTGCTAGAGAGGTAGACATCCAAACACAGTCCAGTGAACAACTGTGAGATACTAAAAAAAATGAACATCACTGAGGCATATAGTTCCCAGACTGTTCAAGGGCAACACTAAAGAAAAGATCTTAAAGACAGCTAGAGAAAACAGGAAGATCACATATAAGAAAACCCTGTTAGGCTAACATCGTACATTTTTGTGGAAACCTAAGAAGCCAGGAGAAATTGGGAGCAGATTTTCAGCATTCTCAAAGCAATGAATTCCAACCATGAATTTCATATTCTGCCAAACTAAGATTCATATGTGAATAATAATAAATAAAATTTTTCCAGACAAGAAAGCACTAAGAAAATTTATTACCAGTAGACCGGTCTTACAAGTGATATTTAAATGAGTTCTACATATGGAAATAAAAGAGCAATACCTGCTACCACAAAAACACATGTAAGTACATAGCCCATAGACCCTTTAAAGCAACCAGACAATAGAAACTACAAAGCAACCAGCTCAAAGCTGCAAAATAAGATCAAAACCTCACACATTAATATTAATCTTGAATGTAAATGATCAAAACACCCTGTTTAAAAAGGCAGAGTGACAAGCTGTATAAAATACCACATCCATTTTTCTGCTGTCTTAAATAGATCCATCTCACATGTACTAATATCCATAAGCTCAAAGTAAATCATTGGAGAAAGATCCATCACATACACACAAAAAAGGAAGAAAGAAAGAAAAAGAAAGAAAGAAAGAAAGAAAGAAAGAAAGAAAGAAAGAAAGAAGAGAGAGAGAGAGAGAGAGAGAGAGAGAGAGAGAGAGAGAGAAGAAAGAAAGAAAGAAAGAAAGAAAGAAAGAAAGAAAGAAAGAAAGAAAGAAAGAAAGAAAGAAAGAAAGAAAGAAAGAAAGAAAGAAAGAAAGAAAGAAAGAAAGAAAGAAAGAAAGAAAGAAAGAAAGAAAGAGAGAGAAAGAAAGAAAGAAAGAAAGAAGGAAAGAAAGAGAGAGAGAAGAAAGAAGAAAGAAAGAAAGAGAAAAGGAAGGAAGGAAGGAAGGAGAAAGAAAGAGAAAGAAAGAAGAAAAAAAGAAAAGAAAAGCAAAACCGGGGTCAGTATTTGTATATTACATAAAACAGATGTTAAACCAACAGTAAAAAAGGACACAAAATGGCAATATGTAATGATAACGGGTTTATTTCAACAGAAAAACCTAACTATCCTAAATATACAGGCAGCCAACATTTCAGCACTCAGATTCATAAAACAAGTATTTTTAGATACATGAAAAGAAACAGACAAAAAAGAAACACAATAATAGTGAGCTACGTCACCACCCCGTGGACAGCTTCATACAGACTTTTGAGGCAGAAAATTTAAAAAAAAAAAAAAAAAAAAAGGGAAATTCTGGACTTAAACACTTGTCCAATTTTTCCTAATAGGCATCTTACAGAATACTCCATCTATCAACCTCAGAATATGCTATCTTCTCATTTGCACACAGAAAATACTCTAAGATCAACAATATACTCAGCCATATAGCAAGTATCAGTAAATTAAAAACAATGAAATCATACCAACTACTCTCTCAGATCACAGTGGAATATAAATGGAAATCAGAGCCAAGAAGATCTCTCAAAACAATGTAATCACATAAAAACTAAACAACTTGCCCCTGAATAACTTCTGGGTAAACAACAAAATTAAGAAAGAAATAGAAAATTATTTGAAACAAATGAAAACAGAGACAAAATATGCCAAGATCTCTGAGATGCAGCAAAAGAAATATTAGGAGGAAATTTTATACTGGGAATACCTACCTTAATGAGTTTTTTCAATTCTCAAATTATTGACCTAATATTACATCCAGACTAGTTAGAAAAATAAGAACAAACTAACCTCAAAGCTAGCAGAAGAAAATATATAACTAAAATCAGAGCTGAATTGAACAAAATTGCAACCCCAAAACGAAAACAAATCATCAACAAAGCCAAAAGTTGATTATTTGATAGACCAGCAAGATTGATAGACCACTAGCTAGATTAACAAAGAAAAAAGGAGAGAAGATGTAAAGAATAATCAGAAACCACAAAAGTAACATTACAACAAATCCCACAGAAGTACAAAAGATCTTCAGAGACGTTTATGAACATGTCTACGCAAACAAACTAGAAAATCTAGAGGAATTGGATAAATTCCTGGAACCACACCACCTTCCGAGATTGAATCAGGAAGAAATGGAAAGCCTGACCAGGTCTTTATCAAATTCTGAAATTGACTCGTGGTATTGCAAAACCCTACAAACCAAAACACAAAAACAAAACCACACTAACACAGAGACTAGATGGATTCACAGCAAAATTCTATCAAACAAAGAAGAGCTGGTACCAATTTTAATGAAACTTTTCCAAAAGAAAATCAAGGAGAAAGGACTCTTTCCTAACTCATTCTATAATAATCGCATCACTCTGCTACCAAAACCTGCAAAGAAACAACACAAAAGAAAACCAAAGGCCAATATGTCTGATGAACATAGATTTTAAAATCCTCAACAATATACTAGCAAACCAAAACCAGAAGCACATCAAAAAGTTAATTCACCAAGATCAAGTAGAATTCATTTCTGGAATGACAGGTTTGTTCAACACATGCAAATCAATAAATGTGATTTACCAAATAAAACGAATCTAAACTACAAACCATATGATCATCTCAATAGATGCAGAAAAAGCATTCAACAAAACTCAACATTCCTTCATGATAATAGAATCCTCAACAAACTAGGTATCAAGAGAACACACTTCAAAATGAAAAGAACCATCTATGCAAACACACAGCTCACACCATACTGAAAAGGCAAAAGCTAGAAGCATTCCCCTTAAGAAAAGGAACAATACAAGGATGCCCACTCTCAACTATCCTGCTCAACATCCTACTGAAAGTCCTAGCCAGAGCATTCAGAAAAGAGAAAAAAATAAAAGGCATCCAAGTAGCAAAAGAAGAGGTGAAATCATCTCTTTACTGATGATACGATTCTATGCCTAGAAAACCCTAAAAACTATTAAATGGCTTCGTGATCTAATAAATTTTAGTAAAGTTTAAGGATACAAAATAAGTGGAGAAGAATCAGTATCATTTCTATATAAAAATAATGTTCAAGCTGAGAGTCAGATAAAAAATGCAATTTAATTTACAATAGTCACAAACATAATGAAATATCCTAGGAATACATTTAACCAAAAAGGTGAAAATCTCTGCTAGAACAACTACAAAACACTGCTGAAAGAGTGTTCCATAGATGACACAAACAAATGGAAAACATTTTATACTCATGGATTGGAAGAAACGGTATCATTAAAATGGCCATACTGTCCAAAGCAATCTACAAATTCAATACTAGTTCTATCAAACTACCAGTGTCATTTTGTACAGAATTAGGAAAAAAAAAACCTTATTCTAAAATTCATATGGAGCCGAAAAGATAAATAGCCAAAGCAATCCCAAGAAAAAAGAACAAACGCATAGGTAAATCATTACCCAATATCAAACTATACTACAAGGCTACAGTAACCACACAGCATGGTGCTGGTACTAAACAGAAAATAGAACGCTAGAATAGAGAATCCAAAAATAAAGTCATGCACCTACAGACATCTAGTCTTCCACAAATTTGATAAAAATAAGCAATGAGTAAAGAATTTCCTGTTCAATAAACGGTGTGACAGCTGGCTATTCATATGCTGAAGAACGGAAATGGACCCCTACCCTGTCAACATATGCAAAAATTAACTTCAGTATAGATGTACAAGCCTTGTCTACTTGTGCTCCACCTTTAGCTGCTCTCCTTAGAGGGGCCTGGTAGTGTCTACAGTCTACACATTTATTAACCCTGTACTAGGCTCCTTGATCTGGAGCATGAGGAATAGAGAGCTTAGGGGTACCTTGAAAAGAACAATGATGAGGTTCCTGCTACTCTATGAACATGCCACTCTTCAATATTGCTGGGTAGAGACACATGGGTATGCTGTCTGAGAAGAGGAGAGAGGTAGTTAATGATTTTTATAATGTTACATCTTCTTAGTTGTTGTTACTTCTTAATTGTTTTCTTATTTATTTTTCTTTGCAACTTTTATTTTAGGCTCAGGGATACATGTGCAGATTTGTTACATAGAATTTGAAATACAAAAAGTGGGTCTCATAGATGATCTCTGATACTTGTTTAAGCATGCAATTTGTTCTGTCGTCTGCATCAAAACTAATTCTAAAAAATATGTTAATTTTTAAGTAGAAGAATACATAGTTTGAATTTTTCACTTTAGAACCATGCATAAATAGGCAAGGATACGCCTCGGTTCTTTTTTTATAGGGAGAAAACAGAAATGTCTAAATAAATTAAATTAAACTTAAATGATACCAGCAATTGTTTAACCAGTCATGTGGATAATTCAAAGCAGATAATACAGCGTTGACATAAAGAGAATGGATAGTAACTGGGTACTTTTATACTCACATATCAATGAAATCCACTGATGATATCCAAATTCCAGTGTCGTTTTGTCTGTAAAAGTACAATTTAAATACCTGCCTGGCATGGCACTAGATGAAGTTGACTTAATCATTTTGTTTATTTAACCATTTATTTTGACAGAGGGAAAATAAGTTTGCATTACATTTCATCTCCCTTTTATTAAACTACTGAACTGATTTTAAGTCACCACAGATTTCAGGGGAAAATATGAACCTTTGGAAATCAGAGGCTTTAATTACTCAATTTGAATAGGTATACCGCTAAGTTATTAGTTTATAATAGCCCTTTATAGTAAATGAAAAATACATAATTGTGAGGACATGAACAAGTAATACCAGAAACAAATGGAATGTACCATACATTAAGCATACATACTATACATGCCACCATAATAATGTACCATGAATAGAAGGGTAATTAATTCAATTTTCTACACCTGAGGTCCATACAAAACACAAAAAAGGAAATATGCTCAGCCAAATGAGACATAACAGAAAACTAACTTTGGCATTTCCAGGGCAGTGAATTTGCATACTTTCTTGTTGCCTTGGCATTCATTTTGAATACAAATTTACCTTTCTTATACCAGAAGCTGGTCTCAGTCACCTTTGACACAGTTTCCATTTCTGCACCACACCCAAATGGGCAGAGATAAGAACTTAGCGGCATCTCTCTCACCTGGCAGGCTGGGCTCCCAGCTTTCCAGCATCTTCCTTTAAAGAAACTAGACAGACATTTGCCTGAAAACTTAATGTGACCTATACACTACTCCCTTAGCTGTGAGTGGCTGCATGTTTTTCTCTCTCTCTACTTGACCTCTTCATTCCTTTATCTAGTGATTCAGGGATGGAGGACTGCCCTTCTAACTCATTAGGCCTGGGATTTGTCCAATAAAAATCTTTGAACTTTTTTCCTGTACTGAAGGTGTATTAACTTTGTACCTTCCATCTGAAGAACAAGGAGCTGCCCTAAACTGGTTTCCTTGGACACTAGTGGGGAACACAAGGTTGGGCTTCTGTGCCGGAGTAATGATCAGGTCGGCAAAAACTGGACACAGGTCAAACAAAAGCCATAGGGGCACCTGCCAGTGCAAACAAGTTTTCTGTGTGCAGAATCCCCTGGTTGTGGGTTGGACAACTTAGACATTAGGCCATCTTCCACGTAAAGGAAGTACCTTGTGAAAGGTACATTGTGAATGTTCACGTCCAGCTCCCCTTTATTTCACGTTTGGGGAGGGTGACTAGCCATTCTGGTACTAAAACCCCAGTGTAGCTGGGGGCTCTCGAAACATCCAGTTTCAAAACTAGGTGATGTGAGTCAAAATATGGCCAGCTAGGAAAAGTATAGCCCAAAGCCCAATGGTATTGTTCTCAATAAATCACCTGTCTACTGTACTATCAACTTCAGATTTCAGAAGATTCCAAGTAAAACAGAGAACATTTGATGGAAAATGAAATATATAAGAACAAACAGACAAAATGTGGAAAAAATTTAAAAGTTCAATATTTCGACAATTATAAGTGGGTTTATCAAAACATTTGTTCTCAATGTATCCAGGTTTTCTTTCCAAATATACATTAGTCTGTTTGATATCTACCCTGTGTAGTTTAGTATAACAAAATGCAATAATTAGATTTAATTTAAAATCAATATCCTTGCTCACTTGATGAAATTGATCAGTAAAATATTGACAACTACCAGGTCAATGACATAGTTATGTTTTCTTTCTGACTTTATCCTTCATGGGATAACCCATTTGTTCACCCTATTTTGCCAAACCAATTTCTTTATTTTTCTCAAATATTTCATATCTTTGCATTGACTCTTCCCTCTAGCAGAAGGTTAAGTCTGATTCTTTCATCCACTTCTAGGTTTCCTCAAATATCTCTCCTCAATGAGACTTACTCTTATATCTGTATTTACTGGTTCAACCTCCTCTGATGCCAAATTTTTTATTTTCTCACTCTTATATCTGTATTTATTGGTTCAACCTCCTCTGATGCCAAATTTTTTATTTTCTCACCCTATTTAATTTTGCTCATTTCCACAGTACTCCACAATTTAACTTACCATGAGGTTTATTTATTTATTGTGTAAATGTTAATTATCTATCTCCTCCTGCTAGAACATAAACTTACCAAAGGCAATCATTTGTTTTATTTACTGCTATGTCCTGATAACTTGCTGGCATCAGTGGATACCAGATACATATTTGTTAAATTAATTAAAAATATTTTAACACAATTTTAACACCAGCTATAGGTACTTGAAATATATTCTAAAACTTTAATGGATTTTTATTCATACAAATTTGCTGTAAAATTAGTCCCTGGCAGATATGTATTTTGTTTTTTGAAAGCATTAAAGTATACATAATTGCTTAAAGGCATTAGTAAAGAAACATCAAGGATATAGGCTATGTATTTAAAGTGAATATTTTTCCAGTTTCAATAAAACATATGCTGTAACTAACATACAAAGTCATATGTTTATCTTGTTTGAATATTCAGTTCTAAATAAGAAGTACCTATTTTCCTGTATTTTATCCCTAAGATAGAAAAGCTATTGAATAATGGCATAATAATCAATGTACTAGTATAATTTCTTAATCATATTGTGTGAAATGATTTTTTTAAGCATTAGTGGAGGAGAATACTTCCTGCCAAAGTCTACAACCTGAGCTCACAGAAAAAATAATTGGTATTTTAACAAGGTATTCAAACACCTAATGAAGAAATAAAGCTATCTGATCATCATTGTATTAGGGTAAATTTATCACAACTCTCAGAGTAACCAGCTCTGAAGATATGGAATTAAATACTGGGTGAGAACAACAAATTCTCCTGCAGGGGGAGGGTGATAGACTGAACTGTGCAACCTGAAATTCATAAGTTGAAACCTTAGCACTTAACGTGACTCAGTATGGAGGCAGGGCTTTCAAGGAGGTAATAAAGTTAATTGCGGTCATAAGAGTGAGTCCCTAATTCAACAAGACTGATGTCCTTATAAGAAAAAAAAAGAGATAACAGAGACCTGTCTCTCTCTGTCTCTGTACAGGCACAGAGGAAAGGTCATGTAAGGACAGAGCAAGAAGTTGACCATCTGCAAACCAAGATAATCCTCAGGCAAAACCAGTCCTGCTTTAATCTTGACCTTGTACTTCAAATCTTGAGAACTGTGAAAAAATTAATTTCTGTAACTTAAGCCACCCAGATCATGGTGTCTTGTTATGGCAGCCCTTGTAGATGAATACAAGGAGTAAGAAAGGGTTAGATTATCTGACATACTTCTATATAAGACAGGTATAATGTTTACACGTTTACTATGAAGGCTACACTCTTGTCAAATATTTAGAAATTACAACAGAAGGAAATTCAGAAAAATCTCTGTAGCCATGTCTTAAGAAACTTTGACCATAATCATAAAATCTGCTTGCCTTCTAGTGTTATACATTTCTGAGCTACTGAGTAGTCAAGAAAAATGAGCAGCAGATTAAGAGATTTTACTATAAATCTCTTGTAACAATCATTATAACTGGATACTTTAATTTTAAATGTTTAATCTAGAGTACTCATTGTACTAAGTCTGGCTTGTGGAGATAATGAAATGTACATAGGCTTACAATTATCAAAGGTAATTTTTCTTTCAGGTAATTTAATTTATGAATTAGACTCTTACTAGATTATTTTACCCAATTGTCACACTAACATCATTCTGTAAAAAATTATCTCCTGCAAGTAGAGATATGGTAGAAAAAAATGCATTAAGTTTTTCTTTCTTTCGAACATACACAAGTACACACAACAAAATTATATACCTACTACTGGAAGAAATGACTTATACAGTTGAAGAAATAATGAAAGAATGACATTCTAAGGAATATGAAAAATTAGCACCAAGAAAACTTGATTCTGCTAACCCAACAGATATTTCAACAACACTTAGAATGCTTTCATCTGAACATCTTACTTTTACTAATTATAGGAAAAATGTTTATGTAAGTTTTACTTAAAATTTTTTTTAAGTCAGTAGATTATTTATAATAATTTGTAATGTTTTTATTTGGGGGAATATTTGAAGCAGTTTTCTTTTCTTTTCTTTTCTTTTTTTTGGCGGAGTCTCACTCTGTCACCCAGGCTGGAGTGCAGTGGCGGGATCTCGGCTCACTGCCAGCTCCGCCTCCCGGGCTCACGCCATTCTCCTGCCTCAGCCTACAGAGTAGCTGGGACTACAGGCGCCCATCACCACGCCCGGCTTATTTTTTGTATTTTTAGTAAAGAAGGGGTTTCACCGCGTTAGCCAGGATGGTCTCGATCGCCTTGGCCTCCCAAAGTGCTGGGATTACAGGCGTGAACCACCGCGCCTGGCCTCTTTTAATTTTTTTATTTGGCAAGTAAAACTTATATATATTTATGATGTACAACAGAATGATTGGATATATGTATACATTGCAGTATGATTAAATCAAACTAATTAACATATCTATCACCTCAACTATTTATCTTTTTTTTTTCTGGCAAAAACATTTAAAATCTACTCTTAGAAATTTTCACTGTAAGGTATATTGTTATTAACTATAGTCACCATGATATATAATAGATCTTTTACTCTATGTTCTAGTAAAACCTAATTGATATTTTGTATTTTTTGACCAAATTCTCCACAATTCCCCAACTCCAGCCTCTGGTAACCAGCAATTTATTATAATTTTTATAATACTTTCTGTTACTATGAGTTCAACTTTTTTACACTCCACATGTAAGTGAGATCACATGGTATTTGTCTTTCTGTGTCTGTCTTATTTCACTTAATTTCCTCCAGGTTCATTCATGTCACAAATGGCAAGATTTACTTCGTTTTTAAGTTAAAATATTATTGCATTGTGTGCGTATATAACACATTTTCTTCATTCATTTATCTGTTGAAGGACACTTAGGTTATTTCTGTGTCTTGACTGTGACAAATAATGCTGCAATGAACATGGGAGTGCATGCATTTTTTTGACATGCTAATTTCATTTCCTTTGGATATATACCCAGTAGTGGAATTTCTGGGTCATACGGTAGCTCTATTTTTAACTCTTTGAGAAAACTCTGTACTAGCTTCCATAGTGGCTGTACCAATTTACTTTCTCACCAACAGTGTACAAGAGTTCCCATTTATCTACATCCTAGCCAACACTTGTTATTTTTCATCCTTTTAAATAACAGCCATTATAACAGGTATAAGGTGATCTCTTTAATTTGATATTGAGCTTTTTTCCTTCCTTTTTTTAATTTTACCTGTTGGGTATTTGTATATATAATTTTAAGACATTTTACTCATGCTTTAATGATATTGTTTTCTTACCATTGAATTGTTTGAGTTACTTATATATTTTCAATAGTATGCTTTTATCTGATGTGTACAGTTTGCAAATATTTTCCCTGATTCTAGAGAATGTTTCCTTACCTGGTTTATTGTTTCCTCACATTACAAGAACTTTTTAGTTTGATGCAATCTCATTTTTGCTTTTGTTTTCTCTGTTTTTGGAGTAACTTCCAAAAATTCATTTCCAAGACCAATGTCTTGGGACCTTTCCTCTATGTTGTCTTCTAGTAGTTTTACAGTTTTAGGTCTTATATTTAAGTATTGGATTCATATTGAGTTGACTTTTGTAAATAGTGTGAGATGAGGATTTAATTTCATTCTTCTGTATGTGGATATCCAGTTTTCCAAATACCATTTATTGAAGAGACTATTCTTTCCCCATTGTGTATTCTTGGCATCTTAGTTGAAAATCAATTGACTGTAAATGCATAGACTTATTTCTGTGTTTTCTAGTCTATTGCATTTCTCTCTCTCTTTCTCTCTCTCTCTCTCTCTCTCTCTCTGTATATATACATATGTTTTTACCTGAGTACCATGCTGTTCTGACAACTATAGCTTTGTAACAGATTTTGTAGTTACATATTGATGTATCCGGCTTCATTCTTTTTACTCAAGAGTGCTTTGGCTGTTCTGGGTCTCTGGTTCTTTTGAGTTTTCATACACATTTTAGAATTTTCTTTATTTCTGTGAAAAATGTCATTAATATTTTGATGGGGATTACATTAAATCTGTATATCACTTTAGGTAGTATGGATATTTTAACAATATTCTCATCCATAAACATACACTGTCTTTCAATATATTTGTGTCTATTTCAATTTTTCATCAGTGATTTATAGTTTCAGTGTACAGATACTTTACTTCCTTGTTCAAATTTAATCCTACAGATTTTATTTTTATTTCTGTAGCTATTTAAATGAGATTGTTTTCTCCATATGTTTTTTGGATAGTTTGTTGTTAGTATATATAAGTGCTAATGACTTGTGTTATGCTGATATTGTATCCTGCAACTGTATTGAATTTGTTTATATAACAGTTGTTTGGTGGAGTCTTCTGGATTTATAAGTATATAAGATCATGTCATCTACAGACCAAGCAATTTACTTCTTTCTTCCTAATTTGAATGTCTTTATTTATTGTTCTTCCTTAACTATTCCGGCTAGGACTTCCAGAACTATGCTAAATAGAAGTCTCTAGAGTGAACATCCTTGTCTTTTTCCTGAGGGAAATATTTTAACTTTTCACCATTGATTATAATTTTAAAAATATTTTTCTGAGTAATGAAATATTATATTTCTGCTATTGCCTGCATATACAGTGACAAAAATTTTTAAGGCAAAAAATAAAAATACATTATTTAATAAGTGTTGGTAAACTAAGACCATATATTATAATAGTTGAAACAATAAAAACTTTGAACAGTTAGGGCCTATTACTGTCATACATACAGTAAAAGATGCAATATTTAATTTTCATTAGTCTTTTGTGGTAGTTATTATTTTACTGGCATACAGATTAGTCCAGACATCCAGTGTTTCCCTGTAGCCTTTAGTTCTTGCTACTCTTATGTGTGTGTAGGGGAATCACCCTTTGCCATTGTCTATCTTGATCACCTATTCCTACCCCTCTATGTAATTAAAGTGTCAACAGAACTGAGAGTAAGAATATCTTTCCTTAGATGTTTCTGTGCTTCATTTTAAAATCAGTATAGAGTCCTGTGTTATTGATAATATCGGGGAATTAATATTGAAATATTTTCATGCACATGTGAAAGGGACAAGGGACGGCACATGATGTTGGGACCTGATAAGCAGGTCAAGGGCAGTTGTTTGTATGAGTCTTTTAATATGAGAAACATTACAGCAAGTTTGCTGACCAAAGACAATAATACAGTTGAAGGAACTGACAATAAATGAAAAAGAATTCCAGGCAAAAATTACTTGAGTGAACTATTGTAAAAAAATCAGTGGATAATTACATAATAAATGTTAGTAAAATAATTATGATACTGTGTTACCCATGATGTTGGATTGCAGAGAAAAGACTTAGACAAGTATTTCTCCATTATATAGGCAAAGACGTTTTACTTACCTTTTCAGGACAGTAAGATCAGCTCCTTTTCCGAAAGCAGTATTTACTGAAGGGTACATCACGTGTTTTCTCCTTTCTCTCTGAGGCTTTAATTGAATAAGCTTTTTTAGGAATGGCCTTTTCATTTTTTTTTCTCAACCACCTGTCCACTGAATTATGAGTGAACTTTCTAAAGGGATTTGTCAGATATTCATAAACTCACAGTCATTTTTGTTATTATTGCAGTCAACTGTGTGAGTTTGAATGTGGCTATTATAGTTGCAACAAAGGGAAAGAAAGTATGAAAAAAAGCAGAATAAACCTTCAATCAATGAACAGTAGAAATATTAAATCACTGCAGGAGAGTCAAATGCAGAGGTCAGAGTATTTCCAAAATATCATTTTTGTAACTATTACAGGTCTCCAAGACACTAATAAAGGTTCTTTAGTTAATGCCTTTACAAAGAAGGCTCTTTCATCTATATGTGATTTTGCACATGCTGATCTCTATGGTTGTACTATAATTTCTTGCCTAATCTGATGCTATTCATTCCATTTTTCTAGGATCAATTGAATGTTATTTTTCCTGTCATGACATCTTTAAGGGGAGTATTTTTGTCAGTCCAAATTTCTTTGTACATGTTTCTGCAACAGTTTATATTAGCTACTTATTTGACACAAGATTTCTGTATTTGTCTCACCCCTGAGACCTCATCGATAGAGAATAGGTTCTGAATCTTGTTCATTGGGCACACTTTTGTTTTATAAATGATGGCAGCGATGACCCCTCTGGAGCGGCCCCTGGGAAGATCCTGCTGCAGTAGGAGCCAGGAACAGGTAGAAGTCCCACACACTTCCAAGCTGGCAGGGTAGGAGCCTTAAACTTCCTGGGCAAAACTGTAGTTGCTAAGCTGCAGCTGAAGACTTTAGCCTCTCTGTGCTTCTGGGGGCTGGAAGCAGGTAGGAGCCCCATCTTCCTGGGTGCAGCTGCAGCTGCACAAGCTGCAGCTGTGGACCTGGGCATTTCTACACTCCCAGGGGCCTGAAAATCTCCCCACCCACACATTCCCCGACAGGCCCAGAGGTACTTGCTCCCATTGCCTGGTCTCTCCCAGCTCCTGGCATCCACCCTGATCTGGGAGCAAAGTTGAGGCTGAGCCTAGTGCTGTCACAATCTGGCCAGGTGTGCACACATTCGAGGCAGCATTGATATACCAGCCCCCTGCAGCCTTGGTCCCCTCTAAACTCTGGGCATTACAAGCAAGAGAGGAAGACCAATGGGCTACTGAGAACAGCTCAGGGCAGACCTGCAGGTACCCCCTCAGCATAAACAGTCTGAGCACCATGAGCAGCAGCAGGAGGCAGACAGGCTTGTGGGGGAAAGGGCAGGTCCTTGGTAAAGTCCGCCTTCAAGCTTGGGAAAGGCCTGAAGCATGGGGGTTAGGCTACCAGTCCCATGGACTGAAGTGGGAACTAATGGTGCTTTTCTGGGCCCACCCATGGCCACCCATGAACCAATCGGCATGCACTGCCTCCCCTCTGAAACTCTTAAAAATTCCCAGACTCATCCAGACTGGAGCACTGCAGGGGTTGGTCAGCTGCAGAGAGGAGCTACCCACTCTAAAGTCTCCTCTCAGATGAGAGCTGAACAGATCTTGGGACTAGCTGCAGAGAGAAGCTACTCACTCCAGGGTCTCATCTTTGCTGAGAACTGAACACTCAACAGGCTGACCTGCCTGCCGAGAGGAGCTACCCACTGCAGGTCTCTGTTGAGCTGTTCTACTGCTCAATAAAGCTCCTCTTCACCTTGCTCATACTCCATTTGTTCACATACCTCATTCTTCCTGGATCCAGGACAAGAAATCAGGACCTGCTGAATGGTAGGGCTGGGCTAAAAGAGCTGTAACAAAAACAGGGCTGAAACATGTCCCTGTTGTTCACCACATTGCAGGTGACAAGGGGACGAGAGAAGAGCTGTGACCCTTTGGGGAGCCCAGATCTAGGAACTCCCTGAGATAGGTCTGTGACACCCTCTCTGGGGCTCTGCTGTTCCTTGGAATCTCAAAGCTTCCAGGTGCCACTATGTTCCCTGTTGCCAGCTGTGGAAGCTGCTTGCGGTATGCCTGGTCCAGTCACAGCCTTGCAGGCAACCAGTGCACATTCCGGTGGCTGGAGCTGCCTGCTCCACCGCAGCTGCATGCCTGGCTGTGAGCAGTGGCTGGGCCCGATGCTTGCTCTCTCAAGCACCACTCACCACTCTGTGACCGATTCGCTCTTGGCAGACATGAGATTTGGGCCGGTAGTGTGAGCCGAGGGCAGGCTGCCAGGCCTAGTGAGTGGAACAAGTCCAGTATATCAGAGTAAAAACTCGGGCAAAGGCACCACTAGCCACAGAGGTTTCCAGCTGGTGAAGCAACACCCCAAGGATCCTGTGAAATAAATGAATTATGGTTTGTGAAAAAAATGAATAATAGGAAATACAATTTGCCAATTCAAATGAAGTATGGAAATAGAATCCAACTTAATTCATTTATCTACACTATTGTGTTTTGTAGATTTATAGATAGATTTGTTTTAGATTGAATTTAGGTAGCATTAATACGATACGTTGAGGAAGAACAAAGTTGTGTCATTGACTTCCAGAAGAATGGAAGGTAGAGATGTACACATTAGATTAAAATAAACAGTCTGATTAGTATGCTATAAAGGAACTACAAAGAGTCATAGGATAAAAATAATTAGCTAATTCTAACAACTAGGAGGGAGAGAAACATTTATCAAAGAAATTCTGTAGGTTAGAACTTAAAAGAAGTGGTGGATTGTGGCACGTCAAGGTGGAATTCAGGGAAAACAAATGATGGTAACTAAGGAAGAGAATAGAAAACCTTTACATGAAGAGTGTAGTTTTGTTATTATGGGGCTACTAAAGACTGGTGTAAGCAGAGCAGGAACACACCTCCGACTACAAAACCCAGGAGGTCAGATAAAAGACCTCCCTCTTTCTTTCCAACTGTTTCTAAATGTTGTGTCCTAAACTTGAAAAAATGAAATTGTATTAGGGTTCTCTGGAAAGACAGAGCTAATAGGATATATGCATATATGAAATGGAGTTTATTAAGGAGAATTGCCTCCCATGATCACAAGGTGAAGTCCCACAACGGGTCATCTGCAAGCTAAGGAGCAGAGAAGCCTGAGTCTGAAGCTCAGTCTGAGTCCCAAAACCTCAAAAGTAGGGAAGCTGACCGTGCAGCCCTTCAGTCTATGGCCAAAGGTCTGAAAGCCTCTGGCAAACCACTGGTGTAAGCCCCAGAGTTCAAAAGTTAAAAACCTGAAGTCTGATGTTCAGAGCAGGAAGCATCCAGCAAGGGAGAAAAATGAAGGCCCTTAACAAATCAGCTTCTTCCACCTTCTTTGGACTGTTTGTTCTAGCTGTGCTGGCAGCAGATTGGAGGATTAGAGGGTGCCCAACCACCTTGAAGGTGGGTCTTCCTCTCCCAGTCCACTGACTCAAATGTTAATCTCCTCTGGCAACACCCAGAAACACCCATATACACTCATAAACAGTCCTTTCATCCTTCAATTGAATCAAGTTGACATTTAACATTAACCATCACAGATAGCTTCATCTGGATACTTTGAATTAATAAAACCGTGCAAAGACGTAAGAGACAGTCTGAAATCTGACCCTTGAGTTTCCTTCCTCTCTACTTTCCTGAGTTATTCATGAAGCTTCCACTTCCCATCTGTCTTCCATTTATTGAAATTTTATTACATTTATTAATTCAAATATGTGCATTGTAGCAGCAAATTCATATATTATCTTTGTAATTTGGTGGGGTACAGGTAGAGAAGAGATAAATATGTATGGACAATCAGCTATGATTAAACAAAGTCTCCAATATATGAAACTTCTATGCTGATTATATCACTTAAGTGTTTTCTGTGCAAACATATTGTAAAGTTATATTAATAACTGCAAAATATTCCATTACATATATGTAAAATATTTTACTTAAGCTACTATGTAGGAAATTATAGATTGTTACCAAACTCCACTAAATGAGACATTAGAATACCTATCATTTCATGTAAAAGTTTCTGATAAAATTAAGCATGCTATATATTTAAAAACAAGACATAAATTACAATTACCAATAACACATGCATAATTGAAAGATCATGATACGTTTACGAATGCATTCCCTGAAGAATTCTATGATTTTTTACAGCTGCTATATACAAGTGCTTGTGTGGTCATTTGTTTAAAGTGACGTTATGAAACTCTAGGGGAAACCATTCCCATTATTGCTTATGGTCAATGAAATCCTGTGGAGATAGAAGATTCTCATGTGGAGTTATTACTCTGGTATTAATTTGGAAGATAAGCATCTAAATAGATGGTTTCTCTTCAAATAGGTTATCAACTATCAAAATATCATTTATTGAATAATATATTGTCTTTCTAATAATATTTTTTCTTCATTATTTGATATTTAATGTATGTATTTCCTATACATATATATGTAGTAGGCAGAATAATTACCCCAAAATATATTCATGTTCTAATCCCCAGAACCCTTGTATATGTTGCCTTACATGGCAAAAGGAACTTTCCTGATGTGATTAATATAAAAATCTTGAGATGAAGAGATTATTTTGGGTTATCTGGGTCACTCCCATGTAACCTCAAGTGTCCTAACAAGAAAGAGACAGGAGAGTCAGTTACAGAAAGACGTGACTATGAAAGTATAGATAAAGGTAGACAGAAATTTGAAGATGTTATCCTGCTGGCTTTGAAAATGGAGAAAAGGGCCATGAGTCAAGGAGTAGAAGCAGTCCCTAGAAGCTAGCAAAGGCAAGGAAACAGATTTTTCCCTAGAGCCTTCAGAGAGAATGCAGCCTTGCCAACCCATTTTAGATTTTTGAACTCAGAGCTGTAAAAGAATCAATTTGTGTTTTTTTAAGCCATTAAGTTTGTAACAATTTGTTACAGCTACAACAGGAAACTAACACATTGGGTTATTAATTCCATTCCATTAAATGGCAGTGCCTAATTCCTCTGAAAGCACACTTTATTTCTATCATCATAGCAATTAATATCTGTTATACAAATTGCCTTTTCATTTTTCCATACCCCCACTTCCCAACACCAAGAAAAATGGGGAACTCTGGGATGCAACATTGTCTCCATCTCCTTCAGTTGATTGTCAATGCCCAGGAAAATATAATACACAATAAGGGTGTATAGGTCCATTCCCATGCTGCTATAAAGAACTACCTGAGACTGGGTAATTCATACAGGAAAGAGATTTGATTGATTCACAGTTCCACATGGCTGGGGAGGCCTCAGGAAACTTACAATCATGGCAGAAGGGGAAGCAAACATATTCTTCACATGAATGGCCGGAAGGAGAAGTGCTAAGCAAAAGGGTGAAAAGCCCCTTATAGAACTATCAGATTTCACGAGAACTCACTCACTGTCATGAGAACAGCAGCATGGGAGTAATTGCCCCCATTATTAAATTACCTCCCCTTTGGTCCCTCCCATGACACATGGGGATTATGGGAACTGCAATTCAAGATGAGATTTGGGTGGGGACACAGCCAAACCGTATCAGAGAGCAATACATATTTGTTGAATAAGAAAATTACTAGAAAATTTTAATGGCTTTATAAATGAGGTATTTGTGTAGTTTAGTATTTATCCTAAAAATATCTAACTTATATCATTTCAAATGTTCACCAATGATGAAGTGATCACTTTTGAAGAAAATTTATTTTAAAAATTTAAAAGATTTTTTTTACTTTAATACATTTTATTATTGTATTGAATGCAACTCTAAGAAAGTCTCATGATTACTGGGTCAATGTATGGCCTTCTCAATGTTTGTTTTTATTGATTTAATTTCTGGCATTTTTTTTTTTTTAACTAAGAGTGGCTAAGAGAAATGAACCCATGTAAACTTTCCCTTTATGTGCTACTGGAGTGATTTGTCTTGGTTTCTCAGTGGTAAGAAAATTTTTGCTCTTTTTTTCGGAAGTTATTGTATGCTTATTTGGTGAGAGTTATTTTTTTGCAGGGTTTGCTTTTTCACATGCACAAGAGAAATCTTCAACCAGTCATATTTTCATTTTCACTTTGTCCACCAGGAAAACATACAGTCACTCTGCAACTCAACTGCCGTAACTATATAGCATCTAAAGATTTGTATGTAAGCAACTTTGCTTTCTTTGATTTCTTGACTTCGCTTTCACATTTTCTCTGACCCTGTATTTGTACATTATACTACATATATTACAATTAGTTAAGTGAAATCATTTGTTTCCCAAGACAAAGACTTATAAAAACAACTCCAAATGAATTATTACTGGTAAAAGGCAAAGCTTTCGATGTTCATAGTTTGACTTAGAAATAGCTACTTTAGTAGACACTCAAATTTTGACAGTTTCACATTTTATTTTCTTTATTGCTAGGTATGTACATTTACTTCAGAATGTGACAATCTGTCTAAATGTTTTAAACATTTATATCTCGTATTTCTGTTTTATGTATAATTACATCAGTTATAATTTCTGTACCTTAAGTAGAAGTAATGAAAGCAGTGTTTTATGCTTTCTACAGGATTAATAGAAAGACTCATTTATGGACACCCATTACTAAAAGCAAAATATGTATATTTTTTATTTGATCTTTATTTTTATTTTAAATGCTCTCATATTTCAAATGTAAACTCAGAGGAAGAAGGAACCATGACTCTATTATTTTATTCAGCAAACCTTTATTAACTTATACCATAAATACCACGAGGCAATGACTGTTCACAAATTATTCAGATGAAGATAACTGAGTCACTATCCTCAAGAAAGTTACGGGCTACTGGGTAATTGCAATATGAATTGCTATGATCCATAACATTCCTAATGCATCGCAGAACATAAGCTGATTCTACTATGGGTGAGCATGAGAACAGAAATCATACAGGAAATTTCCTTGACTCTTCCAGGTTTTCATTTGTGCGCCTCACATCTCTATTATTCACCAGAAAAATATTCATTAACTGATAATAAAATGTTATTATGATACTTTTCCTAAAACAAAACTTAAACAAATAAAAATTCACTAATATCTGAGTGTTTTTAATTGCAATAAATTAAATGTTTAATTCATTTTATTCTAATTTTATTCTCTTTGTGTACAATTATTTGCCAATAACAGTCTTGTTATTTTCAACTAACTCATTTTTGTAGTTAAACCAGAGAAAACAGTATCATAGCAGTCTTACAAGTGATAATTGAGGTTTAGGGTTATTGGTAATTGAGGATTGGGGACATTGAATGCTACAATCAAGGCTATATAGCAAATTGTTAACAGAATAATGTATAAAATTTATATTGAACTCCTATCCCACCATTCTTGACATTAGCTACTAATTATTTATTTGCACTTTGTTTTGCATTCAAGTTCAAGTTATATACCTCTACTTCAAAATTTTTATAAGAATATATATTGCATATAGTATTTTATTATATATCACATATTATATAAGTATATTTTAAATATATATATTACATATACATGTAAAACATTGTATATGAATACAAACATCTCCACTTAAAACTGTAATAAATGCCAGCTCAACTGGTATAAAACCAAATTTGTTATTTTTCTCCTCCAGACCTGAGCCACCTACAATGGTTCTCAGTTGTTGGCAAATTTATTCCTTCACTTATTCAGTCCAAAACTTAGCAGTTAATCGTATTCTCTTTAACACACCTTGCATCCTGTCTATCAGGAAAAAAAAAAAACTTGGAAATTTCACATTCAAAATGCATCCATTAATCCAAACACTTAGCCCAGGTCCCCTGACATGTTTTATCCAAAATATGATAGCTATAGTGATCTTTAAAAAAATGTAAATCAGATTAGATTAGGACACTCCTCTGCATTCTCTGCATACAATTCTCACTGAATCCATAATATAGTCAGAAGAGAAGTCACTACAAGGTCCTAATCCTTCCTTCCTTTATCTCTGATTGCATTTCCTACTATTCTCTCAATGGTTCACTTTCCTCAAGCTAAGGTGATTTTCTTAAAATTCCTGGGAACTGCCAAGTATGCTCCCCCTTAGGGCCTTTGCAATTACTCTAGTTTTGCTTTCACCACTCTCCTCCCTGACAATCAGCTGCTAATTTCCTCACCTTATTAAGCCTTGCTCAAATATCACAATTTCATTCACCCTAACATTACATCACTCCCTTAGCCCATTTTTCTGATCTTTTTAATAAGACCTATCATTTTGCAACATTTTATAAAATTCATAATGTTACTTTTCTGCTATGTTTACTATATGTCTCCTCAATTACAATATAAGCTTCATAAGGGCAAAGATGGTTCATTTGGTTCTTTGATGGAGCCCAAGAATATGAATGGTGCCTGGCACAACAAGAATTCCATCAATATGAATGAATGAGTGAATTTTAAAAGATGAGAGATTGCAATGTGGCAGTGCCATATTACTACCATTTCTAAGATGGTGAATGTCTTAATAAAATATAATAAAAATTATATTGGAAGGTACTTTCTAACTGAACTACATTTTATTTGAAATAACTAAATATACAACACTCTTTTAATCTTAAATATATGCAAATTATTTTATACTTACGTGGAAATTTAAAATTTTAGCTAACTCTAACTTTTTATATTGCATTAACGCAGTCCACCATTACTTTATTATATAATCATTCTTTTTTTTCACCTTTTATTTAAAAGTAAAACTTACCACTGTGTCATTTTAACACAGTTTATATCAAGGCTAAATACGTTGTTTTATTTATTTATTTTTCCATACAAAAGTATCTCCTTCCAAACTTTTGGCTCCAAATATCAAACAGAAAAACTTACATTCTTCCAGGCTTGAAAAAATAACAATAACAACAACAAAAACGCCACATGGCCTTTAAGATCTTATGATCCTTGACCCTATAGTTTCATGTGGTTTCAATAGCCCCGTCTGCCAAACTGAAGATAGAAAACCAATTCTACCTCCTGCTGTTGCCACTCAGGACTGTATCACTGAGTGTTTCAAAAGACACCTTCTCAAAAACAGCATGAAGTAAACGCTTTCTAATATGAGAAAAACAACCTTGACTCTGAACGTCACTTGGAGGTAAATTTCAGTCTCTTAGTTTTTTTCTTTATTTTCAGCGAGGTTTTCAGACAGAGGTATAGATATAATCTCTCTTTCTCTCATGCACACACACACTACCTCACTAACAAGCATGCACACACACACAGAGAATTCCCACATATCTCAATCTTCTATATTGTGTTTAACTTTGTGTTTTAAATCTTGCTGTCTTAAAATTTGGGTTGAAATAATCTCTTTTCTTTCCCTTTTGTTTATTTTATAACCAGAAATAATTGGAGGTAAAGACCTTAAATTTAGTCAACTGAAATAACTGGTTTGCACTTTATATGTGTGTCATTATTGTCTGCGAAGTTTAAATGTTGACCTTGCACTTGTTTTGTTATTGTTGTTTCTTCCCCAAACCTCCACCATAATCACACAGCTGTATGGGTCTTCCACAGGCTCATGTATTGCTGTTCATTTAGTTGGAATAATTTTTCATCATTTAGATGTTTGCTAGGTAACAATATTTGTCAGATCTTCTAAGGCAGCGTTGCCTAGCTATTGGCTTTTTTTGTTTGTTTGTTTGTTTTAAAAGAAGAATATTTTTGTGATACTCAATAGATGATAAAAAGTCATTTGATAAAACTCAAAATTCATACTAAGAAAATTTCTATATAAAATACAAATAGAAATTAATATACATTAAATATCAGAAAACATAAAAGCAAATATCTTGAATATAAAAACCTGAAAATTAATAAGATAATATGAGAAAGTATCTGCCTCCAAAATATTATAAAGATCAATTTTTTATTACTCTAGGAAACAAAAACTTAAAAAATGGCAAGCAAATGTATTCTCTTTGAAATATCAACCAAAAGTTAAAATGCAGACAAATTAATATAACAAATATCTGAACTATAAGAAAAATGATTTTAAGAACACAGCATAATATTTGAATAAATTACTTATAAAATGTTCTTGAATGCAAATAATCAATGTCTCACTTTAATATGCAAATTTAATAGAAATTCCATTTGAATTTTGACAGATTTTTCTTTTAGATTGGATAAAATCATCTAAAAGTTTATATTTAAGATTTTAGCTCCCAAACAGCTTGAAAGATAATGATGAAACTAATAGTAAGAGTCAGTTAGTCATTTATGTATCTATATAAATGAAGCCACACTAATCTAATCTCCTGATAATGGCAAAAACATCTTAAGTAGAACATTGGGGAAAGAAGGACTTATTTATTCAATAATAATAACCTCACTAAAAACTACAGGAAGAAGACAAAAATTGAATTCTTGTCTTACATCATATAGGAAAACATTCTAGGACATGAGGCAGAGCAAGAAGGCAAAATAAATAGAAGGCTACACTGATCATTGCCCCCACCACCCCACCACAAGAAAACCAATTTAACAACTACCTACACACAAAAAAGTTCCTTCGTAACAGCAAAAAATCAAGTGAGCGCTCACAGAATATTGTTTTTAACTTCATGTTGCTGAAAGAGGCACCGAAGAGGGTCTTGAGTTAAAAAATGCCACTCCTTCCCCATCTCCCAGCAGTGGTGGTGTGATGTGGAGAGCACTTTTGTGCACTGGGAAGAGGGAGAGCCCAACAATTATGAGGCATTGAACTCAGAGTTGTCCTATTATAATAAAAAACAAAACCAGACCCAACTCAGCTTGTGCTCACCAATGGAGGGGGCATTGAACTCAGCCCTAGGCAGAGGGGAATTGTCAATGTGAGTGGTGGGAACTTGATACCTCGCAAGCTTCTCCTGTGAGCCTGTGGTGATGGTAGTGATGGGGTGAGGAACCTCAGCCTTTGTAAAGGGGAGGGAAGGGCTGCATCTTGTGTTTTGAGTGATAGCTCAGCCAACAGTACAGTACAACACCAGGTAGACTTCAAAGGATTTTCACTCCAGTCTCTAGATCCCAGATAGCACCTCTGGACACATCTGAGGACTGGGGGAACTCACTGCCCAGAAATGAAGGACACAGCCTATATGACTTTGCTGTCTGCTGACTGTAGAGCCCCAAAGTCCTTGAACAAACATAGGTGGCAGTCAGGTAGTGGTTACAGTGGTTCTTTGTTGAGACCCAGTACTGTTCTCTCATTAGGTCTGATCCCACAGATTCTTAGAGGTGATGTCCACAGCCACCCATTTCCAGGTGGCTTATAACAGAGAAGAGAAAATGAATAATTATAATAATTATATAATTATAATAATTATAATGAATAAAATAAAGAATAATTATTCCAAATCTTCTTCAAGATTATCAAGGTGGTACCTTTATGCATCTGCAAGGATCACAGTATTACTGGGCTTGTAGTGCCTCCTAAAGCAGATATAGCTTAGATCAGTACATCCAAGTCCTTTCAAATGTCTGGAAAGCATTCCCCTTGGGTAGAAACCAGTCCAGACTGAGGAGACTGCAATAAATATCTAACTCTTCAATGGCCAACACAGACAAACATCTACAAGTATCAAGACCATTCAGGAAAACCTGAAATCACCAAATAAACTAAACAAGGTACAAGGGACCAATCCTGGAAAAAACAGATATATGACCTTTCAGAGACAGATAATTCAAAAGATCTGTGTTGAGAAAAGTCAAAAAAAATATCAAGATAACAAAGAGGAGGAATTCAGAATTCTATCAGAAAAATGTGACAAAAAGGTTGAAATCATTAAAGGGAATTAAACAGAAATTCTGGAGCTGAAAAATGAAGTTGGCATATGGAAGACTGCATCAGGGTCTTTTAATAGCAAAACTGATAACCAGAAGAAAGAATTAGTGAGCTAGAAGACAGGCTATTTGAAAATACATAGTCAGAGGAGACAAATGAAAAAAGAATTTAAAAAAGCACACCCAAAGGATTTAGAAATAGCCTCAAAATGACAAATCTAAGAGTTATCAGCCTTAAAGAGGAGGTAGAAAAAGTGATAGGAGTAGAAAGTTTATTCAAGAGGATAATAGCAGAGAACTCCCTAAAGGCAAAGAAGGATATTAATATTCAAGTCCACAAAGGTTATAGAGCACCAAGTAGATTTAACCAAAAGAACTACCTCAAGATATTTAATAACCAAACTCCCAAATGTTAAGGATAAAGAATGTATCTTAAAGCAGCAATACAATAGAAACACATAACATACAATGGAGCTCCAATGCATGTAGCAGCAGACTTTTCAGTGGAAACCTTATGGACCAGGAGATAGTGGCATGACAAATTGTATTATTAGATGGTAAAGGAAAAAACCTTCTACCCTAAACCATTATACCCAATGAAAATGTCCTTCAACCATGAAAAAGAAATGCTTTCCCAGACAAACAAAAGCTGAAGGATTTTATCAACACCAGACCTGTCCTACAAGAAACGGTTAAGGGGATATTTTAATGAGAAAGAAAAAACATTGATGAGCAATAAGAAATCATATGAAGGTACAAATATCACAGGTAATAGCAAGTACACAAAAAAATACTGACTATTGTACCACTGTAACTGTGGTGTGCAAACTACTTTTAAGTAGAAAGAATAAATGATGAACCAATAAAAAAATTAAGTACAACAACTTTTCGAGATATAGACAGTACAACAAGATATATGCAGAAACAATAAAAAGTTAAGAAGAAGAGGGATAAAGTTATGATGTAGAGTCTTCATTAGTTTTCTTTTTGCTTGCTTGTTTGTTTATGTAAACGGTGTTAAGTTGTTATTAGCTTAAAATAATGGGTTACAAGATAGTATTTGCAAGCATCATGGTGACCTCAAACCAAAAAATATACAATGAGTAAAAAATAAATAAAACCCAAGAAATTAAAATATACTACCGGAGAAAATCAACTTTTAATCTTCAATTAAATATATACAAAGTATTTTACACTTACCTGGCAATTTCAAATTTTACCTAATTTTAACATTTTATATTGCTTGAATGCAGTCCACCAGTACTTTATTATATAATTTATGAAAGGAAATCACGAATAAAAAAAAAGATGTAAACAAACAAACAGTAACCAGTAAATAAATAACAAAGCAATTTATTTATTTCCCCAAAACAATTTATTTGACTTCCGAGACTCAGGCTCTCTGGTTTTCCCCCTACTTTTAAAAGTATCTCCTTCTTAGTTTTCGTTGTTGATACCTACTTTTTTTCCCTTGACTTCTAGCTTTTGGAGTACTTCAAGACTTAGTCTTTTAATATTGTTTTTCTCTCTACACTTGCTTTTAAAAAATCTCAATTTGTTAAATAACTTTAAGTAGAAACTGTATGCTGACTAATTTCATGTTTACATTGCCAGTATGATCCTCTCCCTTGAATTTCAGAATTTCTAATCAACTTTATTCAACATCTTCTCTCAGATATATATAAGAAATACCATGTTCGGAATTAAACTTTTGCTGTCTATCTCAAAAACAAAACAAGAATCCCTAGGCATCTCTTGGGTTTTTGCATCTCAGTTAAAGGCAATTCCATCCTGACAGTTGACTTTGACAAAAGTCTTGAAATCATCAATAATATCTCTCTTTCTCTCTCAGACCACATCCAATCTATTATTATCTGCTTAGTTTATATTTAGATTTCCATCATGTTTTACTACATCAATTGTTATAACTTTTGTCCAAACCACAATCCTTTTTTCTCCTGGATGCTCAAAGTAAGACCCCAGTAGTGCCCCTGACTGTAGTCTTGTCTCTTCACAATCTATCTTTAATATAGTACAAATGACATCATTCTTCTCCTTCAAGCATCCCCTTTACATGAAAGGCAAAAGCCTAGGTCCCCCAAATGGCATAGATTTTATATGACCTGGCACTTCTTTTCTTCATTATCTTCCTCGTTTCATCTCCTATTTACTTTAAGGTACACTGGGAAATCTCAGGTAGTTTTCCACCTCACAGCGATTCACCAATTGCCTTCTCTTGTATAAATAATCTTTCCCCAGTTTTGAGCCTGGCTCACTCCCTCACCTCCCTTATAGCTTTGCTCAAGTCACTTTTTCAGGGAGACTTAACAGAACAATCCCAAATCAGAACTGTGCTCTCATCTCTTCATTCTGCATTACATTTTCCTCATATGTACTATTAAAAAAAAAAAAAACCCACAGATTTTAAAAGGAAATAAAAAAATAAAGAAAATGTAAACATCTACACATCAGCATGCTCTGGGAAGTGAAGAAGTCAATGTCATTAAAATTTCAAATCTGAAGAATAAAGGAAAAATAATAAAACATTTGACTAGAGACATTTTAAAGTTTGTAGAGTATATATATTATAAATTGATTTAAGACATGTTAAAATTGACCTTTTTAATTGATGTGATAAATAAGATAATAGCCACAATTTGCAAAGAAATCTTACAAACTAAAATAAAATATAAAAGAGTCCAATAGAGAACAGACAAAATTATAGATAGGCTGTTCATAGATTATCACAAGATTCAAAAAACTTATGAAACAGTGCACAAAAGCAATATAGTCAAAGGATACAAATTTAAATAAAAATTTGACATTAGCTATGGCCATATGTCTGGGAAAATAGAAAATATTATTTTTGTCAAGGATATGGAGAAACTTACAGTCTAATACTTTTTTGGTAGGAATGGCTATATTTGGAAAATACTCAGATAACATTCATTACAACTTTATCTCACAGAAGTAAAAATCACTTTGTAAAGATTTATTAAAGAATGTATTTATGTATTGCCCACTGTTAATTTTGAAAAAAACCTAAAATAAATGCAAATACTATTAATAATTAAACATGGGAATATATTTTGGTAGGTCAATACCAAGGACTATTTTATAGAGCTATTAAAAATAATTTTCAGCTTCCAGCTGTCTTGGTAGGATTTTCATAACTCTTTATTGAGAGAGAAAAATGAGATGTAGAAATGGATAATATAACTCAAGTTTAGTAAAGTAATAGCCCAAACACTTCTATTTATGTGTGTCTTTATACACACAATGTGTATATATGTGTGGGTGTGTTGTATATTTTATATATTATTCTGGATAAGATAAATATTACATATAATTAAATATGGTAAACATGCAAATGATTATATACAAGTATGGATTTAATAACAAAGGGTATATTTTGCATTAACATAGTTTATAATGGTGATTTTGAGTTGAGTTGCTAAAGAAAATGGATTACTCATACGAAGGTGTAAGGAGAGAGAGAAAAGTATATACATGGAAAAGGAATCTAAACGTAGCATGTGTGATATACTATTAGTCTGTTTTGTAATTATATAAACATGTATATGTATGACATTTGTAAAAATAAACATTTAAAATAGAAAATGAGATAAGGACTCTTAATTTTTATTTTTTAATTATTATGGATACATAATAGTTATACATATTTTGGGGGTATATATGAAATATTGATATAACTATAAAATGTATAATGATTGAATTAGGATAATTGAGGTATCCATCACCTGATTTCTAATTTCTTGGTATTAAGAATTTTCTGAAGGGCACAGTGGCTCCCACTTGTAATCCCAATGCTTTGGGAGACCAAAGCAGGAGACTCATTTAAAGGCAAGTGTTTGAGACCAACATAGCAAGACTCTATCTCTACAAACAAATAAAATAAAATAAAAAATTAGCTGAGTATGGTGGCATGTGCATGTAGTCCTAGCTACTTGGGAGTCTGAGGTGGGAGCATCACTTGAGCCCAGAATTCAAGGTTACAGTGAACCACCATTGCTTACTGCACTCCAACCTGGGCAATGTGTGTGACTCTGTCTCTTAAAAAAAATTCCAATTTCACTTCTTTAGTTTATTTGAAATATACAATAAATGACCGTTAATTGTAGTTGTCTTATTTTGCTGCCTTATACTAGATCTCATACTTTCTATCTACCTGTATTTTCGTACCCATTAACTAACCACTCCCTTTTTATTTTCCCTCCCCACTACTCTTACCACCCTCTAGTAACAGTAATCATCATTTTACCATCTCCATTAGTTCATTTTTTTAGCTGCCACATATTAGTAAGAACATGTGAAGTTTGTCTTTCTGTGCCTGGCTTATATTACTTAACATAATGCTTTGTAGTTCCATGAATGTTGTTGCAAATAACAGGATTTTGTTCTTTTTTATGGCAGAATAATATTCCATTGTGTATATGTACCACATTTTTTAAATAATATATTTAATTGATAAACACTTAAGCTGATTTCATAGCTTGACTATTGTCAATAGTGTTACAATAAAGAAAGGAGTACAGATATCTCTTCAGTATACTGATTTCCTTTCTTTTGCACACATACCTGGCTTGGTGAATCATATGGAAGATCCATTTTCAGTTTCTTTAGAAATCATACTGTTCTTCATAGTGGATGTACTAATTTACCTTCCCAAAAACACTGTACAAGGGATCCCCTTTCTCCACATCATCACCAACATTTGCTATTTTCTGTCTTGGATAAAAGCCATTTTAACTGGGATGAGACGATATCTCATTGTAGTGTTTACTTGCTTTTCTCTGATGATTAGTGATGTTGAGCATTTTTGCATATGCTTCTTGGCCATTTCTATGTCTTCTTTTAATAAATATCTATTTAGAACTTCTGCTGATTTTTAACTCAGATTATTTGATTTTTTTTTTCCTATTGAGTCATTCAAAATGCTTATGTATTTTGGCTATTAATCCCTTGTCAGATGGGTAGTTTGCGAAGACTTTCTCCCATTCTATTGGTTTCTCTTTACTTTGATTGTTGATTTTTTAATTGTTTGCTGTACGGAAAGTTTTTAGCTTGATGTGAAATTAAAAAGGAAAAAAATAGGCATAAAAATAAAGGGAAAAATATCAAATATTAGTTGTTATCAGATAATCTCCCCTGCTCTTTGAAATTTCCATCTTAACAAGAAATTTTTTTAATATATTAAAAGATGAATTGATGAACGAATCAAAAAGATTAATAATATGGGCTAGCAGATACAGGAAAGCTTATGAAACATTGTCAAACTAGTAGACAAAAATGTAGACTCAGCACGATGGCAGAGCAAAATATTTAGACATTCATACTTCATAAAGTGTTCACCAGTACTGTAATAAAGAAAATTTGGCATTATTACCAATCTCCTGCAGGCACATTGTTTTGCTGTATGTTTACACATACCCATATTTAAATATATATTCATATATAATATATAATTACTATTATATGTACTGTTTCTATTATTATGTAATTTTGTTGTATAGAGTACATGAAGTTATTTCACTGAAATGAATCTGTAATTTTGTAATATAAAATTCTGAATTAGAAAATATTAAACAACTTAAAACTTTGTTAAGAGGCATAACCTGACCATATGCATCAAATAACCTCTGTAGTCACTTCTCTCTTGCCATGCTCAGATAGGTTTTTAAAATCACATACATAAATCCTCATATATCATGAACTCAATATCTTTCTCATTATTAACATTATATTATATGTGTTTCCACTCACATGGATTTGTAAAGGAAATTGGATCCTCTTTCATATTATTTCAGAGAAGTACTTGTTTTAATAAAGTTTAATTCACGAAAATTTCACATATAGTTAATGACAACCTCATTATTTTTAGAACTCAATAAGGCATAAGATGATTGCATTTTGAATGAATTAGTTTAATATATTATTGTTTGATGAACCTGATACTGAAATAATTAGCAAGATGTTGTACTTGCATTTAATCATCAAAGCACAGCATCGTTAAGTCTTGTTGTTTAGGTAGGTGATTCACTGCAAAACACGTATATTACAACAGTAAATTCCATGCTGAAATAAAATTTTTCTTAATACTCGTGAGAATAGTTGGCTAACCCACTTTTGCCTGTTGTGCTAATAATTAATTGACCTAAAAAAGGATCAGGATATTAAGGGTCACATTTAAATCCTCACAAGCAAGTAATTTAAAGTTGAAGAGTATCTTACTATTTCTTTTTCCTACTCTATACTTCTCCTATATTACAATTTGTTCCGGTTGAAATTTGTTGACATTATAAATGTTATCCACCTGCTGACAAAGCTTCCATGACTATCCATTGTGTGTTCATTTGAATGAACCTGACAACCTAACATTCACTGCTATACATGGTTACAATTTGGCTTTGCACTCTTATTTCCACTATTAGATAATATCATGTACTTAGTATTCATTAAATATACCCTATTCATTTCAGCTTTTTATCGTTCTACATGAAATAACTTAACAGAATGATTACCCCCTATATTTGAACCTAATCCTAACTATCATTGAAGCTTCATCTAAAATAGAATTTCTTTCAGAAAGTTCTTTTTTGCCTTTTGCCTCAGTTTCACCTAGCGGTAACCTCTCCTTTTAATTCTCATAGTAATTTGTCTTTAGGTTAAAGGATCTTTTACATTACACTCTTCATTCCAGAAATTGCTGTAGTCTAAATTGACACCAATTAGACTGTAAGTTTCAACAAAGTTATCATGTTTTCCCTATGTTTACATCTCTGATAAGTACTAATATGGTGCTCTGCATCTACTCAAAAGTCAATAGTAAACGTTTATCAAGATTCATAGAAACTTGTGACACAAAAGTCAATAATAAATGTCTATCAAGACTCATAGAAACTTATAATTTAGGATACTAGCAAATATATGGGTATGAAAAAATAAATGAATATTTAGTAGGAGCTCTGAGTTTCTTAGTGTGAAAAAAGTATCATTAAATTTTTTTCCAACTAGCCGAGCATGGTGGCACATGCCTGTAATCCCAGCTACTCAGGAGGCTGAGGCAGGAGGACTGCTTGAACCCTGAATGCAGTGGTTGCAATGAGCTGAGATAGTGCCACTGCACTCCAGCCTGGGCGACAGTAAGTCTCCGTCTCAAGGGGGAAAAAAAAAAAGTTTTCTATCAGTAAATTTTGTATAATATTTTATTGTAAAGAAAAACATTTATATTAAGACATAAATTGGTGGGATATTGTATGAGAAGTGTAGTATGCTTACATTAAAAATAGGCTACCACATAGATAATTTTCTGTGAATTCAGCTCAACAGTTGTAACCAGTTTTGAAGTTATTACTGTGTCAAAAGTAAACTAAGGAATAGCACAGGCCGACCAAAATGCACTCAGGTTGTAATTCTCTCTCCTGTGACAAAGGTAACAGAGAAGATAATTCAAATAAATTTAAAATTGTTACCAAATTACACACATTTGAAATGTTGACAACTAGTGTGAATATATAGATGACATATTACATATTATAAGGGTAAGAAAAAGAAATGTATTGACTATCTTGCCAGAAACCAGAATAGTCTAGTGTTTCTTTTTCTTTTTTTTTTTCTTGTTTGGTCCCCAAAATTCTATGTAGGAATACTTTCAATCCTTTGACACATGTGAAAACATAAATTATCCATAGTCCTAGAGCTAGGGATTGGCAGAACCAGGATGAGTTATCCTGACAAAATCATGCCAAACCTCTTGTAGATTTTAACATGCCTGGGATATACCATGTTTGGCTTTTTACATTTTAGTCCTCAGAATGACCGTGCCTGGTCACAGAGACCTTCTCTGGCTGTGGTGGTTAATATAACCCTTAACTTCCGTCCCTGGTTAATCTCTATTTTATGACCATGGGTCCTTTCACAGTAATTATCACCATCAGTATTTTGCTTATTTGTTTAGTTATTTGTTATCTGTATCTCTCAATGAGAACAATGAGTTTTTCTTGATCCCTACTATATTCTCAAAGCCTAGACAAGTGGTTCTCAGTGGGGAATGGAAATCTTGATCAGCAGCATTAGCACCACCTTGAAAATGCCAATTCCTGGGTACCAAACAAGGCCTACTAATTTAGAACCTCGGGGAAGTAATTTAGCTATTTATATGTAGCGTACCAAGCTCTCCAAGTGATTCTAATGCATCATAAAACTTAAAAATTGTTGGGTTAGAATGAAGCATTTAATAAATATGTCATGGATAATAAAAACTTAAATCAATTTAAGTAACATAATTAAACAAAAATTTAAACTGCATGTAACATAATATAAAAGAGAATGAACTATGAAAATAATGTTAAAATAATATAAAACAAAATCATTAATTGATGTGATATAACCATAGGTTTATTTGTTTTGCTTATCTGTTTCTCTCTTTTAGTCACTGGGAATTCCGAGAAAAACTTTGTACCCTTCCTTACAAGTAATTAATCCCAACTTGACCAGACAAAATCAGTTAAACTTTTAACTTCTGGCTCAATAGGTTTTCCCTGAGGGAATATGAAACGATATGGGCTGTAGCAGAGAGAGAGAAATAAATAAATAAATAAATAAATAAATAAATAAATAAATAAAACCTGCCCAAGCTCTACTGCAAGTCCTTTCCATAGCCTGGTATTTCAAAGTGCACCTTCAGTGAAAATACAGAACAATTGGAAAGGAATATCTGCATAGGCATTCTTGAAGCCTGAATTCTGCATGAAATTAATTAAGTATCCAATTTCAACACAGATTTAAACGCTTTATGTGGATCTCCCCTGAAGAAGCAGATTCCTATTATAATGAAATTAGTTGAATTTCAAATTCATCAAGCAGGTCTATTACAGGATCACAGGATCAGCTGATTGGCTTCATTCTCAGGAAAGTAGCAGCATGAAGTTAATTTTATAAATAAGAAAAACGATGAAATGCTTCAGTTCTGACACTCGAAGCCTTTGCACTTCAGTGTTTCAACAAATATGTCTGTATTAAATAATATGATATCATGTAATAATGTTTCTCTTAAATCAATGCTATAATGGACTTCACACATCACGAATATAGTATGGAATTTTAGGTCTAAATTTAGTGTAGGACCTGAAAATGAAGCAATTTAAACAAGAATCAATGTGCCAGTATTTGAACCTATGTTTGTCCATTTCTCAGTAACAAGAAGGCACTATAAATTGTAAACAAAAGAATAACATGATGAAAGAAAATTTAGAATGATTACTTTCACAGCGGTTTGCACAATACTGGGAGGTGGGAATGCATGGTGTGTAAGAGGTTATTCTCTTGAGGAAGCTTATCAACATACACATACTGATTCTGCAATGTGTTAGCTATGACATTGTAGAAAGTTACATAGACTTTATATAAGTTTTCCCTCATTAAATGGGAATAAAATAAGTACAGATCTTTAGGTTTCTCTAGAGGCTTATGTTGATGATAATTATGAGACAATCCATGTAAAGAACTTAGAAGACCCATAGTAAACCATAATAATTATTATTATGTAAGTAATTATACAATTATTATAAAGCAATAATAATACTAATTTTGATTATCCTTAATATTAGATTAAAATATAACATTTAACAAGCAAGAAAGTAACATAACTAGAAGTATTTTCCAAGTTATATATCTTGTCTTCTAATCCTGTACATTTTCAATCTATTCAGTTGGGTATAGAATCTCTCTTAGTAATTAAACCAAACCCTTATTCTTCACCTCCTAATGGCTTTGTATTAAAGATTAAATGGAATATGGGCAAACTAGTCACAGCAAAATAACGGTCACAAATTACTTCTTCCATAATCCAAAGGTGTTTTAGAGTCATTTATTTATGGTAAAACAAGTGCAACAGTATTTGAAGAAAAAAATGCTAAATTTTGCCTGTTAATTAGCTCCATTATAGTAATAATTTCTCAATGTATATGTATATGTTTTTGTTTTTGTTTTTGTTTTTGTTTTTTTATTTTGAGATGGAGTCTCACTCTTGTCACCCAGGCTGGAGTGCAATGGCGCGATCTCAGCTCACCGCAACATCCGCCTCCTGGGTTCAAGCAATTCTCCTGCCCCTGCCTCCCGAGTAGCTGGGATTACAGGTGCTCTCCACCATGGATAGTTAATTTTTGTATTTTTAGTAGTAACGGGGTTTAACCGTGTTGGCCAGTCTGGTCTCAAACTCCTGACCTTAGGTGACCTGCTCGCCTCAGCCTCTCAAAGTGCTTGGATTACAGGCATGAACCACCGTGCCTGACAGCAATGCATATGTATATCAAACCACCATATTGTATACCTTAAATTATATAATTCTTATTTAGCAAGTATATCTCAATAAAGTAGGGGAAAATAAATTAAAAGTACCTTAGATCAACTAGAAAAGGAAAACATCTTTATTACAAATGTCACTGACCTCACATAATTTAACAATTCTTATTCACTGTATCTCAACAAAATATAAACACCTGAAGGAATATTTGCCTGCATAAAACATTTATTTTTAAACACAGATTACTTAAAAAACATATTTTACCTAAATTTTATTTGCATGTTCATTTCATAGTATAAGATACATTCTCTTAAAGGAAATGTCAACTTATAGCATAATCTCTAAAGTAAATGTATTTTTTCTTACTTGAGAAAGAAATTAAGAAGGGATTATATTGGAAAAAGAAATGGCTTCTACTCCCATTAATAAGAATATTCACTGTAGTCTAGTGAAATGGGAGTTGCACAGAATTGATAACTCATTTCCTAAATTATTCTTTGTAAAGTTTTGTCCAGAATAAATTCAAATTCAAAGATCTTTTTAAAGTAGGAGAAGCTAGAAAAAGAAGAGCAAACCAACCCGAAAGCCAGCAAAAGAAAAGAAATAACCAAAATGAGAGCTCCAATTAATGAAATTGAGAAGAGAACAAGGATACAAAACCCCCAAAAAGAAAAGATTTTTTTTGAAAGAATAAGATTAATATACCAATAGCTAGACTAATAAATTAAAATGAGATAAGCTACAAATAATCAGAAATGACAAAGAGAACATTACTACTGATCTCACAGAAATACAAAAAAAAAAATACAGAGACATTATGAATATCTCTATGCACACAAACTAGAAAACCCAGAGGAAATGGAAAAATTCTTAGAGACATAAAACCTCCCAAGTTTGAACTAGGAAGAAAGTGAAACCCTGACAGACCAATAATGAGTGTGAAAATTGAATCAGTAATAAAAAGCCTGCCAACCAGAAATAGCCCTAGAACAGATGGATTCACAGTCTAATTCTATCAGACATACAAAAAGATCTAGTACAAATCCTACTGAAACTATTCCCCAAAAATGAGGAGGGACTCCTCCCTAACTCACTGTATGAGACCAGCATCATCCTAATACTCAAACCCACCAGAGACACAACAAAAAAGATAACTTCAGGCCAATATCTCTGATGAACATAGATGCAAAAATTCTCAAAAAAATACTGGCAGACCAATCCAGTGTCAGGAAGCTAACCTATTATTATCAAGTAGGTTGTCGATCTGGAATGCAAAGTTGCTTCAACATATACAAATTAGTAAATGTTATTCTTTTATGGGGTTTTTATAGTTTTGAGTTTTACATTTAAGTCTTTAATCCATCTTGAGTTAATTTTTGTTTATGGTGTAAGGAAGGGGTCCAGTCTCTCTCTCTCTCTCTCTCTCTCTCTTTTTTTTTTTTTTTTTTTTTTTTTGCATATGACTAGCCATTTTTCCCATTGCTTATTTTCATCAGGTTTGTCAAAGATCAATTGTAGATGTGTGTTGAGAGAAGTCAGGGACCCTGAATGGAGGGACCGGCTGAAGCCACGGCAGAAGAACACAAATTGTGAAGATTTCATGGGCATTTATTAGTTCCCCAAATTAATAATTTTATAATTTCTTACACGTGTCTTTACTGTAGTCTCTGAACAAAAATTGTGAAGATTTCATGGACACTTATCACTTCCCCAATCAATACCCTTATAATTTCCTATGCCCATCTTTACTTTAATCTCTTAATCCCGTCATCTTCGTAAGCTGAGGATGTATGTCACTTCAGACCCTGTGAAGATTGCATTATCTGCACAAATTGTTTGTAAAGTATGTGTGTTTGAAAAATATGAAATCTAGGCTCCCTGAAAATGAACAGGATAACAGCAATGTTCAGGGAACAAGGGAGATAACCATAAGGTCTGACTGCCTGTGGGGCCGGGCAGAACAGAGTAATATTTCTCTTCTTGCAGAGAGTGAATAGGAGAAATATCACTGAATTATGTTCTCAGCAAGAAATAGCCCTGGGAAAAGAATGCATTCACTGGGGAGAGGTCTCCAAAATGGTTGCTCTGGTAGTGTCTGCCTTATGTGGTTGAAGATAAGGGATGAAATACTCCCTGGTCTCCTGAAGCACCCTCAGGCCTGCTAGGATTAGGAAATTCCAGCCTGAGGAATTCTAGTCAGACCGGTTGTCTGCTCTTGAACCCTGTTTCCTGTTAAGATGTTTATCAATGACAATGTGTGTCCAGGGGACATGGAACCTCAACACTAATTCTAACTTCGCCCTGGCCTTGTGATCTTTCTCTGCCCTTCTGCCCTTGTGATATTTCATTGCCTTTGAAACATGTGATCTCTGTGACCCACTCCCTATTCACACACTCCCTCCCCTTTTGAAATCCCTAATAAAAAGTTGCTGGTTTTGCAGCTCAAGGGGCATCATGGAACCTGTCAATATGTGATGTCACCCCCTGAGGCCAAGGTGTAAAATTTCTTTCTTTTGTACTCTTTCTCTTTATTTCTCAGACAGGCTGACACTTAGGGAAAATAGAAAAGAACCTATGGTGAAATATTGGGGGCTGGTTCCCCCGATAGAAGTGAGGTCATAGTTCTGATTTTCTATTCTGTTCCATTTATTTATTTATGTGTCTGTTTTCTTACCAGTAGCATGCTGTTTTGGTTACTATACTTGTAGTATACTAGATTACTTGTTGTCATATAGTTTGAAATCATGTAGTATGATGTGTGATGCCTCTAGCCTTTTCTTTTTTCTTTGCTTAGAATTATCTACACTATTCAGGCTCTTTTTTGGTTCCAGATAAATTTTAAAATAGTCAGGACATAGGCATGAGCAAAGATTTCATGATGAAAATGCCAAAAGCAATTGCAACAAAAGCAAAAAATGACAAAATGGGATCTATTTTAACAAAAGAGCTTCTGCACAGCAAGAGAAACTATTGTCAGAGCCAACAGACAACCTACAAAATGGAAGAAAATTTTTGCAATCTATCCATATGATGAAAGTTGACAATCCAGAATCTGCAAGAAACTTAAACAAATTTTCAACAAAAGACCAAAAAATACCATTAAAAGGTGGGCAAGGGACATGAACACATAATTCACAAAAGAAAACATCTATGGTGCCAACAAACATATGAAAAGCAGCTCAGTATCGCTGAGAGAGATATAAATCAAAACCACAATGAGATACCATCTCACATCAGTCAGAATGCTGGCAAGGCTGTGGAGAATTAGGAATACCTTACACTGTTGGTGGGAATGTCAACTAGTTCAACCATTGTGGAAGACAGTGTGGTGACTCCTCAAAGACCTAGAACCAGAAATACCATTTGACCCAGCAAGCTTATTACTGGATATATACCCAAAGGAATATAAATCATTCTTTTATAAAGATACATGCATGCATATGTTCATCACAGCACTATTTACAATAGCAAAAGCATGGAATTAACCCGAATGCCCATCAATGATAGACTAAAGAAAATATGGTACATATACACCATGGAATACTATGCAGCCATAAAAAGGAACAAGGTCATGCCCTTTGCAGAGACATAGGGGGAGTTGGAAGCCATTATCCTCCGCAGGAACAAAAAATCAAACACCACATATTCTCACTTACATGTGGGAACTGAACAATGTGAACACATAGACACACAGGGAGGGAAACATCATACACTGTGGCTTGTCAAGGGAAGGGGGAGTCAAAGCATCAGCAAAAATAGCTAATGCATACTGGGCTTAATACCGATGTGATGGGTGCAGCAAACCACCATGGCACACATTTACCTATGTAGGAAACCTGCACATCCTACACATGTGCACCAGAATTTAAAATAAAATACAATATTCTTAAAATGTGATTCATCACATAAACAGAACTATGAACAAAAACCACATGATTCTTTCAACAGATGAAGGGAAGACTTCCAATAAAATTCAGCATCTCTTCATGATAAAAAACCCAGGTATTGAAGGAACATACCTTAAAATAATAAGAGCTATCTATGACAAACCCACAGCCAACATTATCCTGAACAGGCAAAAGCTGGAAACATTCCCACTGAGAACCAGAACAAGACAAGGATGCTCACTCTCATCATTCTTATTCAACACATTTTGGGAAGTCTTAGCCAGAGCAACCAAGCTAGAGAAATAAATGAAAGCATCCAAATAAGAAGAGAGAAAGTCAAATAATCTCTCTTCACAGATGATATGATTTTTACCTAGAAAACCCCACAGTCTCTACCCAAAAGCTCTTACAGCTGTTGAACAACTTTTGCAAAGTTTCAGGATTAAAAAAATGAATGTACACAAATCAATAACATTTCCATACATGAACAATATTCATGCTGAGAGGCAAATTAAGAATGCGATCAAATTCACAATTTAATGCCCCTGCCAACACATATAAACATACATACATACACACGTGCACACATACACACACACACAAATACCTGGTAACACAGTTAATCAGGGAGGTAAAAAAATCTCTTCAACAAGAATTACAAAATATTGCTCAAAGCAATAAGAGATGACATATGTAAGTGGAAAAACAGTCCATGCTCATGGATAGAAAGAACCAATATTGTTAAAATGGCCACACTGCCCAAATCAATGTACAAATTCAATGTTATTTTCACCAAACTATCAATGACATTTTTCACAGAATTAGAAAAACATTCTAAAATACTTATGCAACCAAAAGAGAATCCAAATAGTCAAAACAATCCTAAGCAAAAAGAACAAAGCCAGAACATCACACTACCTAACTTCAAATGATACAACAAGGCTACACTAAACAAAAGAGCATGATACAAAAACAGACACATCGACCAATGGGACAGACTTGAGAACCCAGAAATAAAGCTATGCTCCTGCAATCATTGTATGTTCAACAAAGCTGAGAAAAACATGCAACAGGGAAAGGATTCCCTCTTCAATGAATGTTACTAGGATAACTGGTTATCCATATTCAGAAGACTGAAACTGGACCCCTTGCTTTCACCATTTAGAAAAATCAACTCAAGATACATTAAAGACTTAAACGTAAAAACTAAAACTTGAAAAACTCTAGAAGAAAACCCAGGAAATATAATTCTATACATAGGACCTTGCAAAAATTTCATGATACGGCAACAAAAGCATTTGCAACAAAACAAAAAAATTGACAAACAGGACCTAATTAAACTAAAGACCTTCTGCACAGCAAAAGAAACTGTCAATAAAGTAAAGAGACAACCTACACCTACAGAATGGGACAAAATATTTGCAAATTATGCATTCAACAAAGTCTAGTATGCAGCATCTATAAGGAACTTAAACATATTTACAAGGAAAAAAGCATTAAAAAGTGGGCAAAGGAACTAAACAGACACTTTTCAAAAGAAGACATGCATGTGACCAAAAAGTATGAAAAAAAGCTTAACATCACTGATCATTAGAGAAATGTAAATAAAAACCACACTGAGATACCATCTCAAACCTGTCAGAATGGCCATTAAAAAAAAAAAAAAAAAAAATCCCAGATTCTGGCAAAGCTGCCGAGAAAAGGGAACACCTAAACTTCTAGAGGGAATGTGAACTAGTTCAGTCACTGTGGAAAGTGGATTGGAGATTTTTAAAGAACGTAAAAGAGAACTACCATTCAACCCAGCAGTCCCATCGCTGTATATATACCCAAGGAATATAAGTTGTTCTACCACAAGGACAGATGCATGTGTATATTCACTGCAGCACTTTCACAATAGAAAAGACATAAAATCAAACTAAATGATCAGTGGTCAACTGGATAAGGAAAATGCATTACATATACACCAGGGAATAAGGGAATACTGCACAGCCATGAAAAAAGTGATATCATGACCTTTGCAGCAATAAGACCACAGCTAGAGGCCATTATTCTTTTGTTTTGTTTGTTTTGTTTTGTTTTGTTTTGTTTTAGACTGAGTCTTGCTCTGTCGCCCAGGCTGGAGTGCAGTGGCACGATCTCATTTAACTGCAACCTCTGCCTCCCAGCTTCAAGCAATTCTCCTGCCTTAGTTTCCTGAGGAGCTAGAATTAAAGGCTCCCTCCACTACCACGCCTGGCTAATTTTTATATTTTTAGTAGAGACGTGGTTTCACCATGTTGGTCAGGCTGGTCTCAAACTCTTGACCTCATGATCCTCCCACCTCGTCCTCCAAAATGCGGGGATTACAGGCGTGAGCCACTGTGCCCGGCCTAGAGGCAATTATTCTAAGCAAATTAATGCAAGAAGAGAAAACCAAATGTCATAGTTTCTCATAGGTGGGTGCTAAACATTGAGTACACATGGACACAAGGGAACAATAAACACTAGGGCCTACTTGAATGTGGAGGTGACAGGAGAGTGAAGATTGAAAAACTGCCTCTTGGGTACCATGCTCATCATCTCAGCAACAAAATAATCTGTACACCAAAGCCCTGTGACACGCAATTTACCATATAACAAACCTGCACATATACCCTTGAACTTAAAATAAAAGATGTGAGAAAAAGGGAAAAAAGAAATCATTATTTTTACATTATAACTATTATATATAACTACAAGATTCTAAAAATGAACGATGTTTTGTTCAAGTTTTCCTATGTAGCAAAACATTTTAAAACTAAAAAAGATAACTCTAAGAAATGGAATGAAAATAACAGAACACTTTCCAAAGAATTATGGAAAAAATATTAAAACTCCATCAGTCATTACTGAGACAAAGTAGAAAATTTAGAGAGATCATTATTAAACTTAAATGAGTAAAATACATATGTATTTGTGTGTGTGCATGTAAAGATCATTTTATAAATTATGAAAATGAGATGATTTAGTTTGACAAAGGGAACATTAACACAGAAATTTTTAAATAGTTTCAATAATAACAAGCATTGTAGTCTAGACTCTGATGAACTACTTCAGATCCACTGATGATATATGGTAAAAAAAGAAATGCACTTAATTGCAGAATACAGAACTGTAGTTTTGTACAAAAATTTACTTGAAAAATTGGAACCAGGTCCTAAATAAGTTTTCTGTGAATCTTGAAAATAGGATCGTATCATCTAGAAGCTAATAAGTAAAGGCAAGAGTTTATTAAGTCTAAAATATTTTCTCTGTTTTATGATACAAGTTCTAAAACTTCCAAATATTTTAATGTGAAACAAAATGAGAGCTTGCTTGCATTTATTTTTAATTCATTGCATTGCTGCATTAACAACATAGCCTTATTTTAGCTTCCTGGAGGTAGACATGGGGAGGTATGAGATGAAGTACAAACTTGACATTATAAAAATGGATAGTGGTGGACAGGCGTGGTGGCTCACACCTATAATCCAAGCTCTTTGGGAAGCTGAGGCAGGTGGATCACGAGGTCAAGAGATTGAAACCATCCTGGCCAACATGGTGATACCCTGTCTCTACTAAAAATAGAAAAATTAGCTGGACATGGTGGCGGGCACCTGTAATCCCAGCTACTGGTGAGGTTGAGGCACGAGAATCACTTGAACCCAGGAGGCAGAAGTTGCAGTGAGCCGAGATCTCACCATTTCACTGTAGCCTGGGCAACAGAATGAGACTCTGTCTCAAAAAAAAAAAAATGTAGACTAAAAACTTATGATTAAAACAAAACATCCTTTCCAAAAAGTATTAGAATAAGTTTGTCTAATGGTTTGTATTAGGAGAAAACAGTCTTCATGACATTTAAAGAGTTGTTGAACTAAGTTTTTATACATTTTATTTGTGAGCCAAAGGAAAGATCACAAGTTTCTTGAGTCTAAACATAGTTGATGTGACGTGATGACAGTGATTTATCATTCATTTAGGATATCTCAATGAAATATTTGTCTCATTCTTTTCAAAGGAATAGCAAAAATGCTCACTTTTCCATGTTAATAATAGTGAGAAACCAATAGCATCTATGTATCTAACTTTGACAGAATTTGCTATCCTCATAGATCTGCCTCTTTTGTAAGACCTACACTTTTTGTTGTGTGAGTGCTCTACCCCACAGCATAGCAAACATATAGTACATGTCTGTATCTCTAACAATGTGAATAACCTCCACACCCCAAAGGCACATTCTCCGTCTAAGTGAGAGTAACAAGGTCTGAAGAAATTTGAGGGAATATTTTATTGTTAGGAGCAGCATCACAACTTTTTCTCAGTTTGAATGGGAAATACATACTTAAAATTCTCTTATAAAGGACACTGTTATCATTGTCTAATATCTATTTCTCACCAATCTATTTTTTCTTCACTAAGGATGTAATTTCTGCATGCACATCCACACAGTGACCAATTTTTATATTTTCTACATGCTCAGCCAAGAGGATTTGACTACCAGAATTAGTGAGACCTCAGGCCAATGTAAGAATAGCACAGAGACACTAATTTTATTTCTTTCCAAAATGCTTTATTGTCAGTTTGGATACAGTGGATATTACAAGATGCCAGGACTTGCTAGATTTTTGGAAGCTGATATCCGTCACAAAGTGCATTCATGTTTTTACTAAATAAATTTGAAAAACTTGCTTTCAACTTGAATACTAATAAAAGTAAAATGTAAATCACTTGCCATAGATTTAAATTTTGAAATAAGTTGTCAACAAAATCCAGCTGCTTATCAAAAATGATTTAGAATTGGAAGCAAAATATCTTGTAAAGTTAATATTTCCCCACAGGAATGACAAAAATGGGCATAGACACTTTTATTCGCCTGAGATTCGTGTGTTGAGGAAAAAAGATACTATCTCAAAGCTGGCCCAATGTCAACAGGACACCTAATACAACATCCATTGTGGCAAACTCATGTGCAATTTAGAAAAGTTTTAATATGTTAAGGGAGTAGTAGGTATGAGCCTAAAATGATACTGATATGGCTAGAATTGTACAGCATAAAGAGAACAAACAATAGGTTATATGATAAAAGACAAGGAGACAAATAGAGTGCTAATAAATGGAGAATTCAAATTTAAGCTCTAGCATTCATAGCCAACTAGAATTCTGAAGAGAACAATGAAGAGCAAACATGTTAAGTAAAAAACAAAAAACAAAAAACAGAGATTGCCATGTAATCCAGATGTCAATTGAGGCCACCAACTGATATGAATATTAATTATTTTAATTCATCTGTATTGATCTAGTAAAGTTCAAGTATCTTCCTGGAAGAAATATGTGTAAATATTTAATTCCAAAGAAGAGTGAATTATTCACGGTATTTTCAAAAAATAACAGTAGGTATGGCAGCTATAAAGTACTTGAACGGAAGCTCTTTTGGTGGAGACTGCTGCATCTATCTCCGCATTCAGCATCTATACCACACACACGCACATCTATGTACACACATCTATGTAATATATACACACACACCTTGACCACATCCACCACTCTCACCCAAAGGCGGACTAAATGCATTGTTTTAAGTCCTCCATAGAAAGGATGTTACCTACTTAAGTTAAATAAATCTCTCCAATAGTGATTAAAAGTGGACTTAAGTTCCAAACAATAAGAAAGCCACGAAAATAAAATCCAAATAAAAATATCATACTTTAAAATGGATATTGCTTTCAAAAATATCTCTCTTTTTGAATATGATTGAAAACATAAAAAAAAAAAAAATTCCTGCTGAGTACTATGTTCACTATCTGAGTGGAAGGATTAATAGAAGCCCAAACCTCAGCATCACGCAATCTACCCTTGCAATAAGCCCACACATGTGCCTCCTGAAGCTAAAACAAAAATTGAAATTTAAAAGAAAAAATAGAAAAGTAAAGTCATTTTCGCCAACATAAAACACACACACACACACACAAATAAATGAGCGAAAACAACTGGTATATAGAATTGGCCAGCATCTACATCCAAAATATTTGTGGTACAAAGAGACAATGTTTTTGTAGCTTATAAACATTTATTTCACACCTACTTGTTTTCAGAGCCCATGCCTGGGGATACAGTGATGATCAAGGTTGATAGGTTTCATGTTCTCATTAATCCTATGATCTGGTGGGAAATAATCACCAAAAAGTATGCTTGTAAGGAAAAGAGATAGTGCAAGTAAAAACGAACAAATTTTAGGAACATATGTTTATACAATGTAAGAAATAAATTTACATTTTTTTAACGAAAAGAAGAATAATTCTTACACATCTAAAAATGATATACTTTTACACCAATGAGGCACCCAACTGAATTTTAAATGATTACTTCGAAGTCACTCTATATACAACGCCTCACAAACTCATATATTCATTAAAGTGAGCTACATCTGGAAGGATTATGAAACCATAATCTTCTAAAACCATTTCAGTTCTGTTTGAGGAAAAATAATTTTTGATAAGAGCATAATAAACTGTCAAGGAGTGAAACTGCATAAAACATAAATTATCCTTTATTTCTTTGATTTGAGTCTACCTACTTTGATTTTCAAGGAAGAGCTGATGTAAATGAGAAAGTCCTTTCCACAAATCCTAGTTCAAATGAGGGTAGTTTTATTTTATTCAGTAATGCTGAGAAATTATCATGAGAAAAAAGTTCAAGTATTTACAGTGGAACAGGGATAATAGTGAAAAGCTTCTGTGAATAAAGTCTATTTCTTTTCAAGAAGCATACAGAAAAGAGAACAGAAAAACAAAGCAATAGCAGAAGGGAAGCCCTAGACCAGTTTCCAGGTTTCACTATGAAAGAATAAGTTTGACAAAAGAGCAAGTCACATGTAAAATGCATTTTACATATCCCACCTATTCTCTAATCTATAAAATGACAGAGTAGTTGTAAATATAATATAAAGAAAAGTTTAAAATTGTAAAGGTATTTAGAAAAATAAGAGACATAAAACAATGCTTATTTATTGAGCACTTAATGAAATTAACAACATCCATCTTCTGTTTGCATCCTTTCTAGCAGAAACCTGACTATATTAGGATATTTACACTCCTCCACTCTGCCTTTGACCATTTGCTCCCAAGGAGACTGGTTCTATTCCTAACCTCACGAGATATGTCTGACTGATCTGATATGTTCATGACTATCTCCCCTGCCAGTAACTGGTATAGCTAGGCATGGGGGGATAAAATGCTGGTAAATAAGATGTTAGTATAATTCTAGGAAAAGCTTCTTCACTCCTGAAAAAAAAAAAAAAAAACACACACACACAAACACAAAACAACAACAACAAAAACGCTGGAAATGATTGCCTCTGGGAAGTGCTGATTCACTAGAAAATTCCTGGTATTTGTTAGTAATATTGCAAACACAAGGGGATAAATCTTTTGATGTAACTTCTATTGTATTTGCCAAAATGGACAAATGGAAGGAACTTAGGACCTTAATGACATAATTGACAGTACCATCTTCAGTTGCATAAATACATTTTCTATTTGTTTAAGTTAGTCTGAAACAGAAAGAAAATTGTAACAACCTGAAACCACAAACATTTAAAGTAACACATTATATTAGCATAAAATATACATAGTGCATGTGAAAATTAGCCTATATTCATGTATAATAAACGTATTTTATGGTCTTCATTTAAAGAGATCACACACATTCATAATTGGGGGATCAGCATTAGCTTTCATCCTTAAAATATATGTTAAGTTGGCCGGGCGCAGTGGCTCACGCCTATAATCCCAGCACTTTGGGAGGCCAAGGCGGGCGGATCACGAGGTCAGGAGATCGAGACCATCCTAGCTAACACGGTGAAACCACCTCCTTACTAAAAAATACAAAAATTAGCCGGGCGTGGTGGTGGGTGCCTGTAGTCCCAGCTACTCCAGAGGCTGAAGCAGGAGAATGACGTGAACCCGGGAGGCGGAGCTTTCAGTCAGTCAGCAGAGATCCCGCTACTGCACTCCAGCCTGGGTGACAAGTGACTGTCTAAAAAATATATAGATAGATATAGATAGATATATACATATATATCAGTTCAATTTGTGATAAAGAGGAGCACTTTTACAAATAAAAAATCCCCTTTTAGAAATTACTCCCACTTATAAAAACTGTAATTCTTATTATTTTTTCTTTTTTCTCAAATTCAACAATAAACTTTTTTCATTAAATGTAATCTTTTTTAATAAAGAGAGCATTTCAGGAATTCTTATGGAGAACATGACTGGATCTAAAATGCACAATATGTGATTTAGTTTATATCTAGAAAAGCAACCACGGAGTTTAACGTGGAGGGAATAAATTGCACTAGGGCTAACCTAAAGTCATGGAAGCAGCAAGTCTAATGAAACAGGTAGGAAAGAAATAGTTAAAATGTGCTTTACCATTGCTTTAAGTCCATTTTATAAAATTCTCTAGAGTGACTGTTAACTATTCCTTCTTTTTCACTGCATTAACTAACAGTCAGTTTTCCTTTTTGACCCTGTAGTCAAAGCTACTCATTCTCCAGCAGTTCATGGTTTTCAGGATCAGAATACGGCGTCAGTGTCTTCTTTACTTCCTAATGTCACTTCTAGATCATAAATTCTTTACCTTTTGGGAAACTTCTGCTTTGAGACTCCCACTTCTAGCTAAGATGAAATAGCTTGCAGCAAACAAACGCTCCCTCCAAAAACAGCTAGAAATGTTGAGTATGATTTAAAACTAATAAATGAATGTCTGAATATATGAGAGAGCCTTTGAGGCTGCCAGACTCACAGGGAAAGAATCTTAAAGAGGAGAAAACCATGAAGAGTTTAGTCAACAACCTGTGGCCATTTGTTTTCCTCATAGCATTCAAAATTCCAGGCATGAGGCAAGACGCTGAAAATCTGGCAAGGAGCTTAGAAAAAAAGGATTCTACTAAGAAGCAGAGAAAACAGAACGTTGTCAGTGTCATGGGGATAAGGAGACAAAAATGAGCGACTTGAAGTGTCTGGATCATGATGGAAAAGGAGAAGAGGAGGACAACTAAGCCCAAGGCTCATCTTATTTTCCCTTCAAGATTTCTAGTGAGATCCAACCTGTATGATGCACAAAGCTAAGAAGCCAAACAGAAGGCCTTAAGCAAAAGTGTTGGCAGTCTTATGGTACTTAGGGAACAGCAATAATTCATAAGTTTTTGGTAGATATTCTTTATGAAATTGGAAAAATTCACCTACACTCCTAGTTTTCTGACAGTTTTTATAATGAATGAATGAATGAATGAACTGGTGTTGAGTTTTGTCCACTGCTACCTCTACATAAATATATATAATCATATATAATTATATGATTTTTCTTTCTTTGCCTGTTCATATGGTTCTACTTTTGAATACCGAACCAGCTTTGCATCTCTGGGATAAACCTTACTTGGTCATGATGTATAATTTTCTTTATTTCCTTCCCTTCCTTCCTTCCTTCCTTCCTTCCTTCCTTCCTTCCTTCCTTCCTTCCTTCCTTCCTTCCTTCCTTCTTTCCTTCCTCCCTCCCTCCTTCTCTCCCTCTCTCTCTTTCTCTCTTTCTTTCTTTCTGTTTTTTTTTTTTTTTTTTTTTTTTTTTTTTTTTTTTTTGACAGAGTCTTATTCTCATTACCCAGGCTGGAGTGCAGTGTCGCCATCACAGCTCACTGCAGCCTCCACTTACTGTGCTCAGGTGATCCTCCCACCTTTGCCTCCTCTATTACTAAATTCGATTTGTTAATATTTTGTTGTGGTTTTTACATTTGTACATATTAGAAATATTTGTCTATATTTTGGGGTTTTTTAATTGTCTTTGTCTGGTTTTGGTATCAGGATAATACTAGCTATTAATAATGAGGGGAATTGTTCATTTGTCTCGAGTTTTCTAGAGAAGATTGTGGAGATTTTGGCATTAATTCTTCTCTAAATGTTTCATAGACTCGTCCAGTGAAACCATTTGGACCTGGAGACTTCTTTTTTTAGGAGCTTTTTATTATGACTTTAATCGTCTTAATAGTTATTGCTATACAAATTATATTTTTTTCATGTTGGATGAGTTTCTTGGTGGTTTGTGCTTTGGATAAACTGGTTCATTTCATCTAGGTTGACCAATTATGTGTGCTTTTAATATTCCCTTTTTCACTTTTTCATGTCTGCAGGGCCTAAGCTGATACTTTACATTTCATTCCTGATACTGATAATTTTTCTCTTTTATTTTTTTCTTTATCAGTTTTGTTAGAGGTTTTGATATTTAAGATACTGATATTTCACTCATTTTCTATTGTTTTTCTGTTTTCAATTTTATTTGATAGATTTCTGCTGTATTCTTAGCATTTAAAAACTAAAAAAGTGCCAACACACAATTATAACACAATACTCAATGTAGTAAGCACTGTAAGTACGGTAAAAATGAAAGTATTATCAAAGTACAGGTATAGGATATCATCTGAGTATGGGCCCTGGAGCCAGGTTGCCTAGGTTTAGAGTTCTGGTATTGTCACTATTAGCTAGCAGACTAATTAATGAACTTTCCTATGACACTGTTTCCTTGTCATTAAAAGTGAGATCATAATCGTAACTACCTCATAGGATTTTGGTGATTAAATAAGGTTTTAAGCACATAAAACAGTAACTGCCCTCCATAAATGTCAGATGCTAACAGCATTAAATTACTGTCTTTATTATTCTTATCATTAATGTTTTAAATAATTGAGAGTTTACTTTGGGAATGAGTAAATTATGGTTTCAAAGAAGTTTTGGAATTTGAAGATTTTCTAAAAGTTTGGTAAGAGTTTTCTGATCACAAAAGGAAGCAGAAATGAATGAATGAACTGTACTACACACACACATATATAAATAGATATACATATAGATAGATAGATGTCACATGTATGTATACCTCTATGTATCTGTATATCTATTTATCTCTAGGTATATATAGGTATCCATTTATCAATCTATAATATGTCACAGGGTACAAAACGCTATACGATGTGAAGCATTCCAATTATACCTGCTGTATAATTGAGGGACAGAACTGATTATATATATATATGAGTTTATTAAGTATTAATTCACACAATCACAAGGTCCCACAATAGGCCATCTGCAAGCTGAGGAGAAAGGAGAGCCAGTCTGAGTCCCAAAACTGAAGAATTTGGAGTCCAATGTTTGAGGGTAGGAAGCATCCAGCGTGGGAGAAATGTGTAGCCTGGGAGGCTAGGCCAGTCTACTTTTCTCACGTTTTTCTGTCTGCTTTATATTTGTAGGCAGCTGATTAGATGGTGCCCACCCAGATTAAGGGTGGGTCTGCATTCCCTAGCCCACTGACTCAAATGTTTATCTCCTTTGATAACACCCTCATGGACACACTCAGGATCAATACTTTGCATCCTTCAATCCAATCAAGTTGACACTCAGTATTAACCGTCAGAAGTTCACCCCTTGTCAACTTGAACCCATATACATGTCCTGAGATCATACATAATCTTCAAATAACGACAATAATAAGCTCATCATTACGCCTAACATAATACAACTATCTTTCGTACAACCAAAAAAGCACCAATTTCCAACTCAAATGCCTTTACATAAAGTTAATAATACTTACATGCTGATATGAAGTCAATAAGTCTTATGTCTCATTATAAAGGAAAAAGGAAATAAAATGAAGATGTTGTCTTAGCATAAGCGTATATGTGTTCAAATATGTTTTTAACAAAAGAAGAAGGAAATAATCATGACAGTTACAGTCCTCGTTTCTGCAACTGTCACATAATTATAGCTGGTATTGGTGATTATCTTCTTCTACTACCCATTCTGTATTTCTTTTGCCTTTAGCAAGCACCTCAGTGGGTCATGGTTTTCTTCCTTGTGGAGTGACCCAAATCTTCATTCCTGAAGGGTCTGGGCCATTTGTAGTCCTGCCTGCAATGGGCTGTTGTAGTTTCCCATTTACCTTAATTTCAGTGCATGGAATTAAGAGATGTCCTATTGAATTAAGACATATCCTACTAAGAGATGTCCTATTGAATCTCCTGTGTTCCACGCATACTCTTCCTTACCTCCATTGAGGAGTAGTAGACTGATTTCATCTCATAGTCTGGATCAGTTGTCCCAGCTGACACTGTAACTTCCATCTTGGCCTGTTGACCTAAAGATAGGAGAAGCCCAAAGTGTAACCAGGTGGCAATCTTAAATTCCAGTTTAAAGGAATTCTTGTTCCTCCTGGTGGCAGTGTTCCTCCCTCTGGAACTAAGACTGCTAGTCCAGCAGAACGTAATGTCGCAGGAACCAAAGCAAAAATATTGCAAGTGGATCACTAGGGGGTGATGATGAGTGGTGCCACTTCCACTTTCACCCCTTGATTCCTGGACCCGTAAGTCTTGGATATGAGGGAAACACTACCATATATTGGATGCTAATTCAGAGCATACATTGACTTCTGGAGAACTTTGCCCCAGTCCTGAAAAGTATTGTTACCTAATTGGTGTCATAATTGTGACTTCAAAAGGCCATTCTACCATTCTATCAATCCAGCTGCATCAGGATAATGGAGAACATGGTAAGACCAGTGAATTCCATGAGCATGAGCTCACTGCTGCACTTATTTAGCTGTGAAGTGAATGCGTTAGTCAGAGGCAATGCTGTGTGGAATACCATGATGGTAGATATAAGGCACTCCATTGGTCCGTGGATGGTAGTTTTGGCAGAAGCATTGCATGCAGGATAGACAAACATATATCTAGAGTAAGTGTCTATTCCAGTGAGGGCAAATCTCTGCCCTTTCCGTGATGGAAGAAATCCAATATAATCAACCTGCCACCAGGTAGCTGGCTGATAACCCTGAAAAATGGTGTCATATTGAATGCTTAGTGTCAGTCTCTGCTGCTGGCAAATTGGACACTCAGCAGTGACTGTAGCCGGGTCAGCCTTGAGAGTGGAAGTCCATGTTGCTAAGCTCATGCAAAACCTCCACCCTGGACACCATGACCACTTGGTTCATGGGCCCACTGGGCAATGACAGGGGTAGCTAAGGAAAGAGACTGAGTGGTGTCCACAGAACGAGTCATCCTATCCATGTGATTGTTAAAATCTTCCTCTGTTGAGGTGGCCCATTGGTGAGCACTCACATGGGATACAAATATCTTCACAGATTTTGACCACTCAGAGAGTTCGATCCACATACCTCTTCCCCAAATTTCTTTATCACCAATTTTCCAATCATGCTTCTTCCAAGTCCTTGAACATCCAGCCAAACCATTGGCTACAGCCCATGAATCAGTATATAATCACATATCTGGCCATTTCTCCTTCCATACAAAGTGCACAACCAGTTATACTGCTCGAAGTTCTGCCCACTGGAAAGATTTGCCTTCACCACTGTCCTTCATGGATGTCCTAGAAAGGGACTGTAGTGCTCATCTGTCCACTTTCAGGAGGTGCCTGTATATTGTACAGAACCATCCATGAACCAGACCCTAGTCTTCTCTTCCTCTACCAACTGATAAGAGGAAACTCCCCATGAGGCCATCGATGCAGGCTAGGGGAGAGAAGGCAGGGTAGCAGGAGTGGAGACACTGGGCATTTGAGCCACTTCCTCATGTAACTTGTGCCTTCAGGACCTGCTAGAGCCCAATCATGTGCATACCACTTCCTTTGATGATGGAATGCTAGTGTGCATGATCCACTTTATGGCTAAATGGGTGAGAAAGCACCCAGTTTATAATAGGCAGTACAGGTAACATGGTGACTTGATGACCCATAGTCAAAAGTTCGGTTTCCACCAAAGCCCAGTAATAGGACAAGATGTCTCTCAAAAGGAGAATAGTTATATGCAGAAGATGGCAGGGCCTTGCTCCAAAATTCTAGAGGCTTCAGCTGTGATTCACCTATCAGGGCCTGCCAAAGGTCCTAAACAGCATTGCTATCTGCCACAGACACCTCAAGCACCATTGGATCTGGAGTAACACACCCAAGTGAGGAATGTTTTGCTTCCAAAACGCAAATAGGTCAATTGGACGTTGTGCCACATTCTTGGTTGTAGGAGGGTCCAAATGCAGCAACTTATCCTTCAACTTAGAAGGAATATCTAGACAGGCCCCACACCACCGAAACCCTAGAAATTTTACTGAGCTAGAAGGTCCCTGAATTTTAGTCAGATTTATTTCCTTTCCTCTGGCATGCCGTTGTCTCATCAATCAGTCCAGTGTGTTTGCTACTTGTTACTTACTGGGTCCAATCAACATAATGTCTTCAATGTAATGGACCAGTGTGATATTTTGCACAAGCAAAAAGTGATCAAGGTCTCTCTGAATAAGATTTTGACACAAAGCTGAAGAGGTAATGTATCCCTGAGGTAGGATAGGAAAGGTATATTGCTGGCCTTGACAGCTGAAGACAACTTGCTTCTGGTAGGCTTTATGGACAGGAATGGAGAAAAAGCCATTTGCCAAGTCATTGACTGCATACCAGGTACCAGGAGATGTGTTAATTTGCTCAAGCAATGAAACTACATCTGGTACTGAAGCTGCAATGGGAGTCACCTCTTGGTTAAGTTTATGATAATCCACTGTCATTCTCCAAGATCCACCTGTCTTCTGTACAGGCCAGATGGGAGAGTTGAAGGGTGATGTGGTGGGAATCACCAGACTAGCATCTTTCAAATCTCTGATGGTGGCACTGATCCCCACAATCCTTCCGGGATACAATATTGTTTTTGATTTACTATTTTTCTAGATAGAGGCAGATATAATGGCTTCCATTTGGCTTTTCCCACCGTAGTAGCCCTCACCCTACCAGTCAGGGAGCCAATATGGGGGTTCTGCCAGCAGCTAAATATGTCTATTCCAATTATGCATTCTGGCACTGGATGAGTCCAGGTACCCACTCTCAGTTGGACCCGAGCCATAACTCCAGTAATTACATGACCTCCATAAGCCCCTACTGTAACTGGAGGACCACAGTGATGTTTTGAGTCCCCTAGAATCAACAACAGCTCACAGTCAGTGTCCAGTAGTCCCCAAAGTATCTGATCCTTTCCTTTTTCTCAAAGCACAGTTACCCTAGTAAAAGGATAGAGTTGTCCTTGGGGAGACAGATTAACACGAGGCGAGGCTATGCATGCACCTTTCATTGCAGGTCACCTACTTGCACAATAAGCGCCTGTGTCTGTGTTTCCACAATTTCAGCTCTTTCTTTACAGGAGATAAGACTGTCACTCAGGGCAATCTTAGTGGATTTGAAGTCCAATATCTGCTTCTGAAGCTGGGAGCTAGAATCCCTGAGTTAATCATTTTATTTCATCACTTCATCCACTGAACTTAGGAGCAACCAACCAGCTTCATTATGTTCCTTGGTTCTCCACATATGGTCAAAGGTATTATGTATAGAGTCATTAAACTCCTTGCCTCTCACGAGCAGTGAATCAGGAGTGTCAAATGTGTTTATTTTGCATAACTCTCTAAACAGTCCACGTTAAGGAATATCAGTTTTGTCCGTACTATTAGAAGTAGAGTCTTTACCATTTTGGGGCCTAATCATATTAAGCAGACAACTCCAGAAACCCCAAAACCAATGAAATAACTCCATCCTTAATATTCTGTTCCTCTAGAGCCACTCCTGGTACCAAAATCTGTATTAGTCAGGGTTCCCTAGAGAGACAGAACTAGTAGGATGTATATATATCCTACTAGTTTATTTTATATGTGGATTATATACATATATACATATATATTCCATACATGGATATATCCATATGTAAAATAAACTTCCATATATATATACTTATATTAAGTATATTAAGTATTAAATCACATGATCACAAGCACCCACAATAGGCTGTCTGCAAGCTGAGGAGAAAGGAGAGCCAGTCTATGCCCCACTCCTGAAAAACTTGGAGTCCGGTGTTCGAGGGCAGGAAGCATGCAGCTCCAGAGAAAGATGTAGGCTGGGAAGCTAGGCCTGTCTAGCCTTTTCCCATTTTTCTGCCTACTTTATATTTGCTGGCAGCTGACTAGATGATGCCCACCCAGATTAAGAGTGGGTCTGCCTTTCCCAGCCCACTGACTCAAATATTAATCTCCTTTGGTAATACCCTCAGAGACACACCCAGGATCAATACTTTGCATCCTATAATCCAATCATGTTAATACTCGGTATTAACTATCACACCTACTCTGCTCATGTAACTTATAGGAAAATAAGTTTAAAAAAAGCAAATCCTTATTTATTAACTAGCCTATCTGCTCTCTGGGAGGAGAAAAGAAAAACACAGCACAAATGGAATAAGATGTGCTAATTCTATTTATGCATTTCATTACTTTGGAATCGGGCAAGTGACTTAGGTAGTAAGATAGTTCTGTAATTACACAAAACAAAATAAAATAACACTAATAGCATGCACTTTGTGAATTACTGTGAAGATTAAATTGTGGTATAGATTTTTTAAATGTAGCACTTGATAGAATGACTAACCAAACAGGCATTTGGTAAGAATTTCACAGATTTAAATGTAGACTAAAATTCTACTAGCAAACAAAATAAAATGCTTATCTCATTTTATAAGAATTGAAAGATTACATATGACATAAATTTCTACAAATATTATCATATCAGTTTTACTGTATATTAATATAGAAAGAAACAAAAATAGTAAAGGGAAGATGGGGTATTATTAGTTTGTTGCTATTGAGTTGTAGTTCTTCATATGTTTAGGCTATAACCCATTCTCAGTTACATGGTTTGCAAATATTTTCTCTCATTGCATAGGTTGCCTTTTCACTGTGTTATTTCCTTTGCAGTTTATATTTTTAGCTTGACGAAACCTCATGTGTCTATTTTCTCTTTTGTTGTCTGTGCTTTGAGTATTATATCCAAAACATCTTTGTCCAGAGCAATGTCAGGAAGATTTTCCCCTACGTTTCTGTAATTTTACAGTTGAAGTTTTATGTTGAATTCTTTCATTCCTTTATTTCTTTCAAGTTTTTTTTTGTTTGTTTTGATTTTTGGTATATGGTGAAAAACAAGAGTTCCATTTTATTCTTTTGCATGTTGACATCCAGTTTGTCCAACATCCTGTACTGAAGACACTCTCTCTTCTTCACTATTTATTCTTGATACCTTTTCAAAGATTAGTTGATCATACATGTGTGGGCTTATATCTGGGCTCTGTATTCTGTTCTGTTGATCCACGTGTCTGCTTTTATGCCAATATCATACTGTTTTGATTGCTGTAACGTTGTAATATATTTTGAAATCAGAAAGTGTGATGCCTCCAGGATTTTTCTCCTTTCTCAAGACTGAATTGGCTATCCAGTTCTTTCCTGACTCTATATGAATTTTAGGGTTCTTTCTATTACTATAAAAATACTTTTGGGATTTTGATAGAAATTGCATTGAATGTGTAGATGATTTTGGTAATATAGACATTTAAACAATATTAATTCTTTCAATTCATAAATTACATTCATCTTTGTCTTCTTTAATTTCCTCCATTAATGCTTTATAATATCCAATGTACAAGTCTTTTACCCTTTTGGTTTACTTTATTCTTAAATATTTTGGTTTTTGGTGTTATTGTTCTTGTGAATGGGATTGTTTCTTAATTATTTTCTTGGATAGTTCCTTCTGTATAGGAACAGCAATGATTTTTTGTTGATTTTGTATCCTGTAACTTTACTGAATTCACTTATTAGTTATACATATTTTCTCTTGGTCCTTAGGGTTTCCTACACATATGATCATGTTAATCACAAGGACAGATAATTTTGATTCTTTTTTTCTGATTTGGATGCTTTTATTTCTAGTCTAATTGCTCTGGCTAGGACTTCCAGTACTGTGCTGAATAAAATTGGTATGAATGGGCATCTTTGCCTTGTAATAAATCTTAAAAGAAAAGCTTTCAGTTTTCCCCATTAGTTATGAAGTTAGTTTCCTACCTTTTTCTATATGGTCTTTATTGTGTTGAAATAATTTTCTATTCTATCTATATCATTGAGCATTTTACATGAATGTATATTTAGTTTTGTAAAATATATTGTCTATATATTTATAGTTAATCAATAGTTACTTTTCATTCTGCTGATGTAATATTTCACATTAATTGATTTGCATATGTTGAACCATCTTTGCATCCCAGGGATAAATTCTATTTGGCCATGATATAGAATCTCTTTAATGTGCTGCTGAATTCAGTTTGTTAGTATTTTATTGATAATTTTTGCATCTATGTTCATGAGTGACTTAATGAACAGTTTTCTTGTGGTATGTTTGTATAGTTTGGTATCAAGGTAATAGTAGTCTCTTAACATGAATTTGGAAGTGTTACCACTTCTATTTTTTGGGAGATTTTAAGAAAAAATAGTATTAATTATTCATTGAATGTTTGGGAGAATTCACTTATGAAACCATCTGGTCCTAGGCTTCCTAAGCTTTTTTTTGTTGTTGTTGAGAGGTTTTTAAAATTATGAATTCAATCTTCTCACTTGTTATTCATCTGTTAGAACTTTCTATTCATTTTTTAATCACAGTTTGTACGTTTCTAAGATGTCATCCACTTCTAGGTTATCCAATTTTTCACCTATGTTTGATCATAAGATAGTCTTGTATGATCCTTTTTGTTTCTGAGGCATCTGTTGTAATGTCTCCTTTTTCATTTGTGACTTTATGTGCTTGTAGCTTCTCTTTTTTTTTCTTACTTAGTCTAGCAAGGGTTTCTTTATCTTCTAACTAAAGTCAGCTCCCAGTTTAGTTGATTTTTAATTTTTAATATTATTTTTATGACATATTTGTAGTATTAAGTTAGGTGGTTTATTTTATATATATATTTTTTCTTTTTTTAATGTAGGCAATTAGTGCTACCACTTCCCTATTAGTACTGTTTTTGCTACATTTTGTTTGTTTTGGTATTGTGTTTTCATTTTCTTTCGCCTTGAGGTGTTTAACAAATTTCCTTTAATTTCTCCTTTAATCCAATGGTCCTTCAAAAATGTGTTGCAAATCTTCATGTATTTGTGAATTTTCTCATTTTTTTGTTATTGATTTCTAATTTAATTCCATTGGGTTGGAAAAGATTCTTAGAATTATTTCAATCTTTTAAAATTTGCTAAGACATGTTTTGTAATCTAACTTGTGGTCTGTCTTGAAGAATATTCTGCACATTTGAAAATGTATGCTCTTCTGCTATTGGGTGAAAGATCTATATATGTTGGCTAGGTCAATTTAGTTGATAGTATTGTTAAAGTCAGCTATTTTTTTAAATTAAGTATCTGTGTGAGTTTTGTACCTATTATTATAAGTGGAGTATTAAAGTCTCCTACTATTATTGTATCACTATCAATTTCTCCCTTTGGATCTGTCAGTATTTGCTTTATATTTTTTGGTGTTCTAATGTTACATATGTATATATTGATACTTGTTATATCTTTCTATTTAATTGACTCATCATTATACAATAAACTTCTTTGGCTATAAAAACAATTTTACTTAAATTCTATTTTTTCTGATTTAAGCATAACCATCCCTGATTTCTTTTTGTTACAATTTGCATGTAATAACTTTATATACTCCTTCACTTTTAGCCTATTAGTGTCATTAGTTCTAAAGTGAATATCCTGTAGACAGATACCAGATCTTGGTTTATCTACTCTGTACTGTATCGTTTTATATGGGGAATTTAATTCATGTACACTTAAAGTAATTGCTGATGTGTGAGAAGTTACTATTGCCATTGTGTTTATTGTTTCTGTTTTGTGGGTTATTTGATCCTCTCTCATTATTTTCCTTTGGTATTTGACGATTTTTGTAGGGATTTGCTTTGACTATTTTCTCTTTATCTTTTGTTTCTCTATTATACATTTTTCTTTGTGGTTACCTCAGCATTTGCATGAAATATCTTGTATTTGTAAACATTTATGTTGATTTCATAACAACTTAACTTCAATTTCTCATCCCCTTGTTTTGTTTTGTTTTGTTTTGTTTTTTGACGGAGTCTGGCTCTCACCCAGGCTGGAGTTCAGTGGTTGATCTCAGCTCACTGCAACCTCTGCCTTCTGGGTTCAAGTGATTCTCCTGCCTCAGCCCCCCAAGTAGCTGGGATTACAGGCATGCACCACCATGTGCAGCTAACTTTTGTATTTTTAGTAGAGACAGGGCTTCACCATGTTGGCCAGGCTGGTTTTGAACTCTTGACCTCAGGTGACCGCCCACCTTGGCCTCCCAAACTGCTGGGATTACAGACGTGAGCCACCGTGCCCAGCCCAGTTTGCTTTTTTTCATTTTATCTTTGACATGAAAGGACATCGCAATACCAGAAAAAAATCTAGGATGGGGATTGACATCCAAGATGGCTTCTTCACACACGTGTATGGAGACTTGATGATCTCTCTTTTTTTCATGACTTTCTGTGCCTGGGCCTCTTCATGTGGGTTGGACTTCTCAAAGCATGGCTTCTTACTCTTTTTATATAATAACTGGCTTTCGAATATCTAAAAATGTAAACATATAGGCCAGTTAAGGGCTTCACCAAGAAGTCATACAGCATCAAGTCCACTTTATTTTATGAAGCAAGGCTATTATAACTGTCATTATATATAATGGCCATTAATCTGGAAGAAATCACAGTGTTCCAAGATCTATAAATATCATAATAATTACATTTAAACAAATATCTCTGATTAGTTGTGAAAAATAAACGAGAGATAAAAGAAAGATAAAAAGGAAGAAAAAAGAAAAGGAAGGAAGGAAGGAATGGAGGGAGGGAGGGAGGGAAAGAGAGAGTGACGGAAGAAGGAAAGAAAGTCAACTAAGAAGATATTGCAATATCTTCCAGTTGTGATATGATAAAGGTCTAGATCAGGGCAAAGCCACAGGAATGAAAAAGTGTGGGTATGGGATCTCTTGTGCAAGAAAACAGATGCTTTTGATAATTGAATTTCATGAAATTGGAAAAGCTACATATAACTTAAATTGTGTTTTATATAATCCAGATGACTAAAATAATACACAGTTGATTAATATAGGGAGCACTTGGAAACAGACAAGTTTATTGGATATGAAGTACAATTTGAACAGAGTATATTGCTGTCAAATTGTGCAATTGAAAACATAGACCCAAAGCTTCTAGCTAGGGACTTTGAGATGAAAGTCATCAGTAAAGAGGTGACAGTTAAAAAGTCATGAGACTAGATAAAATCACTTTGATTGAGTAATGAGAAAAAAGACAAGGCCTGAGGGTAAAACAAGGACCAATGTAACTTTTTCAGCCTTCCCTTTGGATGGAGGCTTTGAAGTTCTGCAGATGGCACTAATGTTGATTAATTTGAACATCAATCAGTTCTTAGGTCCACAAAGTGTTTTAGTTCTTAATATACATGCCAGAAATATTTCCGTGTAAAATTATTTCTATTTTTTTCAAAAAACATTGCAAACACTTAAATTTCAAGTTATTATTTCGGAATCAAAGATCTCGTTTAGCTTTAAAGGATTGATATTGGGACATAATTATTTTGAATTTTAAAATAATCATAGTATTACATTTAAATTACAACAAGATTAACTGGAAATATAAAAAATTTTAAAAAGAGCCGGGCGCGGTGGCTCAAGCCTGTAATCCCAGCACTTTGGGAGGCCGAGACGGGCGGATCACAAGGTCAGGAGATCAAGACCATCCTGGCTAACGCGGTGAAACCCCGTCTCTACTAAAAAATACAAAAAACTACCCGGGCGAGGTGGCGGGCGCCTGTAGTCCCAGCTACTCGGGAGGCTGAGGCAGGAGAATGGTGTAAACCCGGGAGGCGGAGCTTGCAGTGAGCTGAGATCTGGCCACTGCACTCCAGCCTGGGCAGCAGAGCGAGACTCCGTCTCAAAAACAAACAAAAAAAAAATTAAAAAAAAAAAAGAAACTGGCAAGAAAAAATGTCAGATCCCAGACTTTGTTTATTTTATTATATTACTATTATTATTATTATTATTATTAGAGAATCTCGCTCTGTCACCAGGCTGGAGTGCAGTGACATGATCTCGGCTCATTGCAACCTCCACCTCCTGGGTTCAAGTGATTCTCCTGCCTCAGTCTCCCGAATAACTGGGTCTACAGGCATGCACCACCATGCCGGGCTAATTTTTGTATTTTTAGTAGAGATGGGGTTTCACTATGTTGGCCAGGATGGTCTTGATCTCTTGACCTGGTGATCTGCCCGCGTTGGTCTCCCAAAGTGCTGGGCTTAGAGCTGTTAAGTCACTGCACCCAGCCATTCCCAGATTTAGCATATTGTGATACATAAAAACCTAGAAAAAATACTCAAAATTCCTCATGAAAGTCATAAGTAATAAACTTAAAAAAATAATTTTTAGAACAGTTTTAGGTTGACAGCAAAATTAGAGAAGAGTACCGTGATTTACTATGTACTCTCTGCCCCTCCTCCCCACATGTTTAGCCTCCCCCATTATCAACATCCCCCACCAGTGATATATTCGTTACTATTAAACCTATATTCACACTTCATTATCAAGCAGAGTCTACAATTTACATCAGGTTTCACTCTAGGTTTGTACATTCCTATGGCTTTAGACAAATGTGTAATCACGTATATCCACGATGGTATCATACAGTATATTTTTACTGCCCTAAAACTCCTCCGTTCTCTTGCTTCTCATTCTTTTCTCCTCCTTAACTCCTGGGAATCAATTTTTTTTTTACTGTCTCTACAGTTTCACTTTCTCCAATAGGTAGTCTCTTCAGATTGGCTTCTTTAATTTATTAATATACGTTAAGATTTTCCCATTTTGTATGTTTGTGTTTGTGTGTGTGTGTGTGTGTGTGTGTGTGTTTATGTGTGTATGGCATAATAGGTCATTTCTTGTTAGCGCTGAATAATACACTGTCTGGACGTATCACCATTTAGGTATCCATTCACCTACTGAAAGACATTTCGGTTGCTCCCATGTTTTGGTAATTATGAATAAACATGTTGTAAACATCTTTGGGCAAGTTTTTGTGTAGACATTATTTCAACTCCTATGGGTAAACAGCAAGGAATGTGATTGTTGAATAGTTTAGTTAAGAGCATGTTTAGTTTTGTAAGAAACAGTTAACTGTCTTCCAAAGTGATTGTTCCATTTCACATTCCTACAAGCAATGAATGAGAGCTCCTATTGTTCCACATCTGAATCAGCATTTGGTATTGTCAGCTTCTGGATTTTGTTTATTCTAACAGTATTTTATAGGTATCTCATTGTTTTAATTTATTTTGCCTGAATAACATATGATGTGGAGCTTTTCCATATGCATATTTGCATCCATATGTCTGCTTTGGTGAAGTGTCTGTTAAGATCTTTGACTGATTTTTTAACTGAGTTGTTTCTTATTGTTGAATTTTAAGAGTTCTTTGTATATTTTGAATCACAGTTCTTTGCCAGATATGTCTTTTGAAAATATTTGCTCCTAGTCTGCAATTTATTTTTTTCATTCCTTGAACAGTATCTTTTGCAGAGTCTAAATTTTTAATGTTCATGAATTCTACCTTATTAATTCTTTCTTTAAAATATCGTGCCGTTGATGTCATATTTCAAATACAGGGTTGAATAGAAATGGAAAGAAAACTAATATTTGCATTTTTCTCTGATGATAAAAAGAAATCTTTCAATTTTGTTGTTGTTGTTGTTGTTGTTAACACGAAGTCTCGCCCTGTCGCTCAGGCTGATGTGCAGTGGTGCCATCTCGGCTCACTGCAACCTCTGCCTCCTGGGTTCAAACGATTCTCCTGCCTCAGCCTCTGAGTAGCTGGGATTAGAGGTGTGCAACACCACACCCAGCTAATTTTTTTATCTTTAGTAGAGACGGGTTTCACCATGTTGGCCAAGCTGGTCTCAAACTCCTGACCTCATGCTCTGCCTGCCTCGGCCTCCCAAAGTGCTGGGATTACTGGGGTGAGCCACCATACCTGGTCATTATTCAGTTTTTTATCATTATTTAGTTAATGATAGGCTGTTGTATATGTCCCTTTTCAGATTCTATTTTCAATTAGCAGAAATATTTTAATCATAAAAAATGTTGACAAGCTTTTTTTACATATATAGAGATTGTTAGGTAATTTTTCTCCATTATTCTGTTAATATTGTAATTTATTGATGTAGTTATGTTCAGAAAGAATATTTTGACTGCATGAAGAGTTTATATTGAAGTTCCTTCTTTAATTCCTAATCATGTTAATTTTAAACTTTTCCTGTTTTATCGATTAATCTAGCTAGACTATTATGAATTTTATTTCACTTTTAAAAGAAACAGCTTTTGCTTTCAATAATTATCTCTACTGTACATTTCTGTTTTAACTTCTGCTTTTATCATCTTACTTCTCTTTATTTTGAGTTCAATTTCAGTCTATATTTTCTTATTTGTTCAGGTAAAAGTTTAAATAATTTAAATGTGTTTCTCCTGGCTGACCTAAGTGTTTAATGATATATATATATATATATATATACATTTTTTTCTGAATATTGCTTTAGCGTCATCCCATGCATTTTGAAGTTTTGTGTTTTCACTAATATTTTATTCAAATTTTTGAGTAGAAAAGTCAAGCCAAAGAATACTTTGCGACCTTAAAGCAAATGGAAAAAGACATGGATGCATGAAAGAAAAGATAAGATGAACATGAAAAAGGGCCTAAATTATTGCTACACATAGTTTAGAGGTGAATTACTAAGGAAAGGAAGGAAGAAAAACAGAGACTATCAAAATAATATTTCAAATGGATGGGATTACATGCTAGGTCGTGACTAAGGCTACAAAGGTAGGAATAAAAATGTATTTTTATTTGCTAAGACTGTTACCATTAACATTTGCTCAGCATTCATTCTTACATGCCATAGCATGTCTTTTGTCCTTACTGTACATTCTTCTTTGAGTATATCTTCCAGAAGTTTTTCAAATATTTTTATTTGTCTGGAAATATATTATATCCTATAGAACAAGTTTTCCTGATGTCAGATCTGAAGACATTGGGAGTCCCTGAGACTGTTTTTGTTGGCAATCTCACTGTTTTCTCAAATTTTAATGCCTTTCTTACTGTGTTGTCATTTGTACTGATAATGCAACAGCAGCAGTGGGGGAAACTGCAGGTACTGTGGCACAACTCAAGACATTGGCACCAAAATATTCCAATAGGCACTGCATTCTTCACCTTGATATACTGCAAAAAATATAAAATGAGAGAGTTTTACTTGAAAATGTCTTATACAGGCCAGGCACAGTGATGACTCACACCTGTAATCCCAGTACTTTGGGAGGCTGAGGTGCACAGATCACTTGAGCTCAGGAGTTCGAGACCAGCCTGGGCAACGCAGTGGGACCCTGTCTCTACAAAAATTACTAAAAATAGCTGGGTAAGTTATCTGTAGTCTCACCTGCTCGGAAGGCTGAGGTGGGAGCATCACTTGAGCCTGGAAAACTGAGTTTACGATGAGCTGTGATCACATCACCACACTCCAGCATGGGTGACAGAGACCCTGTCTCAAAACAAATAAATAAATTAATAAATTAAAATTAGAAATGTTTAAAAAGTCCTTGACAAAGCATTAACTTACGGGTCCCAGCTTCCTCAGTTCAGAGATCTTCTTCATTCTTCTTCATAGCTGCACAGTAACCCACTGTGTGGATGTATCATAATTTATTAAAATAGTATCCAGTATATGGGAATTTATTTACAGTTTTTTGAAATTCAGAAAAATGCTACAGTGAATAACTTTGATCACATTTATTTTCATATTGTTGAAGATGTATCATCATAGTAGATTCCTAGAAGTGGAATTGCTTATATCAGAAGTAAGTGCATCTAAGGATTTCTCAGCTATTGCCAAATTCCCCTTCAGAAAATCCACCATTTTGAATTCCACTAAGCAATGTGTGAAATAGCTTTATTTCCTCAATAAAAGTATTTTGTCACATTTCAAAATATTCACTATTTTGTAGGTAAGAAAAAATATTTCAGTGGTTTTTCTTAAAATATGTGTTTCTCTAATAATGACTGAGTTTGAAAATATTTTCATGTTATTGGTCATGTATGTACTTTTATTGAGGTGTATTTTCATGTACTTTACTTATTTTCTTCTATGCTTTTGATCATTTGTTCCTCAGTTTTAAGAGATTTTATATATATCTTTAGATATTAATGATATTAGCTTTTTAATTGATTTTTCAGTAATGACATTAGCATTTGAGGCTCTGAATTTCATGTTCTTCATACCTTTTTATTTACATGATATTTTCTCTCAGCTTATCAGATATCTTCTGCCTATGTTTGTGGAGATTTGTTTGTTTGTTTTGTCACATATTTTTTTAAAAATACGTCTTAAGATTTATCAATTTTTCTCACAATCTTTGAATCTGGGTCACCGTTAAATAGACATTCACCCATGTTTTCTTCCGATACCTGTACAAATAAATTTTTAAACACATATCTAATGAATTTGGAATTTATTCTTATGTATGGTGAAAGACACAGATCTAATTTAATCTTTTTTCCAAATGGCTATCCAGTTGCCCCAAAACTATTTACTGCAAAGTATTTAATAATATATATTTGTCTCTGTTCTTAAGTTCAGTTTTGAGTTTTTGAGTTGTTAACCTTATCATCTGCAAAATTTTTTGTTTATATTGAAATTTATATTTTTCTGTTTAATTATACTGATACATTTACTTATACCTTCAGTGCCAGTAGTGCTATTTTTAAATTTCATAAAAATATACATATTACATACATACATGTATGTAATATGTATTCCATTTAAAAGTGGTTTTTGAAAGCCAAAGCAACCAACCAATCAACAAAAGCCAGAGGGCAATCATGGTCTTCAACTTAGATAAGTAGATAATAAAACGATGGTAAGAATGTTAAGAATATGTAAAGAATGGACTTTTTACAATAGCCATTGCTTTTCAAATACCTTTTTTTCTAATCTGAAAAGGTGGCATTTGTTCATTCATTTTCAATCAGTACTTTCTCTTATTTATGTGATATCATTATTTAGAGTAATAACAGCTGGTCTTACTGTGCTCACCTGTGCTAAAATTCCGAACATATGGCAATTTGAGCTGCAAGATTTATTCTTTGGATTGAAGTACAATGCAAATAAATAGAACTTTTGGAGAATAATAGAGCATAACACACTCATTTCATTAGCTTCAGCTGGACTAATTTACGTTTTTGCCATCCAACATTAGGGATTAAGGCCACATCTATATATGCACACTAGAGTGAAGGAATTAAGCAAACATCTGAATAATTGGAAGAGAAGGGAAATTGTGCCTTAATTTTCTATTAAAGTTAGCCCTTGCAAACATAAATTAGTAGAATATGTTTGCGCAGTGGTAAACTTTATATGTTAAACCTTTAATACTGTTTTATATATTTAATTTTTTGGTTGTTGAAATGGTTGCTTGTGTTCATACTGATTAAAATAAGCTGTATATTTAGGGAAAATATTCGAAATGACTAATTTACAACATATATTAAAAATATTCTGTCTTTTCTAAGTACTTATATTGGCTCAGGGAAGCAAATTGAAATTTCAAAATTAAACTTTTTGGAACATACAACTGAGATTGGTGAGAGAAAAGCTACAAACACACATATGAAAATTAATTCTTATAAAGTAGTAACTAAATATTTTATATTGAAGACACAGTAAGTGACCAATAAATTATTTCAGAGAAATTTATGAATTTATAAGCTAAATATAATTTATGTTTTAGCTTATAGACATAGTATATAAATACAGAGATTAGTATAGGTTGGAAGTAGTCCGGCTGTAGAAGCTCAAAATTAAGATAGATTCATAAGAATATAAAGACAATGTTTATCTCATTTATTACATTTGGAATATAGTAATAATTTATTTAAAAAGGTATTGACCTTTTGGAAATAAAAATATGCTTATATGTTTTTTTTAGGTACGATATATTCTACTTTGTTCAAATTGCATTTGTGTGTAACTATATTTTTCTTGATGTTTTCATTATATGTTAGGTACACTCTTCCATCACTTTCATTTTATAGTAATCAAAGAAATGTATTACCTTATCACGCATTATGTTTAGAGCAAAGAACGGATACAAGGAAAATGTACTTTACTGGGTCTGAGAAGCTTAACTGTGCAATAAAGCAACATTTGTTTATAATGAACTAATGTTCGCTTAACTGGCAGTCCTCTAAAGGTAATAGCTAGAAAAAAAAAATCATAGCTGAAATTGGCACTTTTGCCAGCTATTAGAGATACTGAAATGGTTGTCAAGAATGTCACGCTTGACACTGCTGAACCAAAAGGAAAAATTGAATATTTGCAACATTACACTTCTGCCTGATTAAAGACAAATTTTGCATTAGTATGAGATGGAAATAAATGGTTTAAGACTTTGTACTAGTTGTCTAGCGCTACATAAATAATTACCCCATAATTAGGTGCTTCAAATAATAATCTTTTCTCGTTATGCAGTTTCCCTGGGACAAGAATTCCAGACAACTTATCTGGGTGATTCTTGCACAGGGTTTTTTGTGAGGTTGTAGTGAAGATATCAGTCCAGACTACAGTCACATGAAGGTTTGAATGGACTAGAGGAATCACTTCCAAGATGGCTCACTACACAACGGCTGGTAAGTTGATGCTGGCTGTTGTCAATGGACATTAGTTATTGCCATATGGATGTATCTTTCTGCCTGTTGGATGTTTTCACAATACTGCAACTGGCTTTCTTTAGAGATGGGGATCAATGAGAGAGCAGGACAGAAGCTACAGTAGCTATTTTAGCTTTGCCTCAGAAAACATACTCTACTTCTTGAACATTCCAATAGTTACATAGATCACCAATACTCATTGTGAGTGAGGACTACCCAGTAGTGTCAATACTAAGAGAAAAGAATCAATGGAGAATTTGGGAAGTGGCTTACCACATGTTGGATTTTGAGGAAATCAGTATTATTATAAAATGTCAATATTCCTCATAAAAAGGTAAAAAAAGAAAAAACAAAGCAATAATTGTTCTTTTTACCATTCCTTTCATTAAAAATAGATAATTACCAACAAATGCTTATCAATATGGTAGGACTGAGCATCCTCCATCTGAAAATTTGAAATTTTAAATACTCCCAAATCTGAAAGTTCTTGAGCTTCACCATGACAATGTAAGTCAAAAATCCCACACCTGACCTCATGTGATGGGAGGCAGTCAAAGGCAAACACAAAATACAGATTATTCAGCATCCCCAAAGGAGAAAAGACCCTGCCAGCCCCCGTCAACTGCAATATACCTTTTCCACACGTGCTAGATTTTCCCACATTAGCACACCCATAAAGTTTAATAAAATAGCATATGTGCAAGCCAGATGCACCAATAGCAGGTTCCTCATACAAGGGTATGAGTTCTATGTGCATTACCCACTGTGAATTTTTGTGTTTTTTCATAATTTCCACTTTGTGATATAAAGACATTGTTGAAAATTTCAAAAAGGCCTGCAGATACTCCTATGAGTAAGAGTGGTAAGAATAAAAAAAGGAAGCATTTATGTTTATAACATGGAAAGTCAAGCTCTTGAGAAACTGGACAGCAGTGTAAGTAGGAAACATATTACAGAAGAGTATGGTGTTGGGATGACCACCATATATGACCTGAAAAACAGAAGGATAAACTGCTGAATTTTTGTGTTGAGCATGATAGACATTAATAATTTTTTAAAAAAAAATACTGCAAAAAGCTAAAAATGAATACCTCAATCTTGTATTGAAAGAATGGATCCATCAGCATCGCTGTGAACACATGCCACTTAACGGTATACTGACCATGAAAGAAGCAAATATCTATCATGACCAATTGAAAATTGAAGGGAACTATGAATATTCAACAGGTTGATCACATAAATTTAAGAAAAGACACAATATTAAATTTTTAAAGATTTGAGTTGATAAAGCATCTGCTTTCTGTGGTGATAATAAAGCAGCAGAGAAATTCGTTGACCAGTTTGCAAGGTCGCTGTTGATAAAAATCTGTTGCCAGAACAAGTCTATAATGCATTACTGCACCAGAAAGACAGTGACTACAGGAATTAAGGCTGCCAAAGACAGAATAACTGTGCTGTGGTATGCTTTTGCAGAAGGCACACAACAAGGAAAACCTTACACCCCAGTCCTTGTTATTTTTGAGGAGTAAATTTCTTACCAGTCCATTAGTATCTTAACAAAGGCATGGATCATCAGGGACATGCTTTCTGATTGGTAACACAAATATTTTACGCCAGCAGTTTGTGCTCCCTGCGGGAAAGTGGGACTGGATGACAACTGCAAGATTTTACTATTCCTTGGCAACTGTTCTGATCATCCTCCAGCTGAAACTGTCATCAAAAATAATACTTATGGCATGCACTTTTCCCCAAATGTGAAGTCATTATTTCAGCCATGTGGCCAGAGTATCCTTAGATCAATGAAGAATAAATAAAAGCACTTTCTTGAACAGTATGCTGACAGCAGTAAATAGAGGTAAAAATATGGAGGGTTTTCAAAAGGAATTTACCATGAAGGATGTTATTATATGTTGTTGTCAATGCTTGGTACACGATGACTAAAGATAGTTGTGTATACCTGGTACAACCTCTGTGACTATGTTTGGTGATAATGATAAACAAGATAGTGACTTTGAAGGATTCCATATGTCAAGTGAGAAAAAAATGATGTCTGACCTCTTTTCATAAGTTTATATATATATAATATATATAAATACATATATACACACATATATATGTGTGACTGTGTGTATATATATATAAAACTCAAACTTCAACAGTAAGATGGAAGTGGATATTAAAGTTTTTAACAACCATATGAGGCTCCAGTTTTTCATTCATTGACTGATGGTGAAATAGACAAAATGGTTATGAGTCAAAGTGATAGTAATGAGAGTGATGATGAAGATTATGTTAACAGTGCAGAAAAAGTGCTCATAAATGACATGGTGATAACGTGTGATGGGCTTATAGAAGGACAAGAGCACTGTGCATTTATAACACAACAAGAAATGATGTCAGTTTATAAAATCAAAGAGAGACATTTAAGACTAAAACTATTGTGAATGAGATGGATGACTCTGGAGGAAACATTTCAAAAAGTCATCTGGAAGAATGTCTCCTCAACCCCAGAGGAACACTTCCTGGTCCCTCAAATGATTCTGATGTTTCTCCTGATCTAAAACAATAAAATCAAGTAACCTCTTATTCAAAACATAGTGCCTGAGGTGGAGACTGAAAGCTTGCCTTTGTTTGTTGTTGCTATTATTTTTTTACTGTATTAATGGTATGTTATATTTTTTACTATTAAGTAGTTAAGTGTGAATGAGTATAAGTGATGCCTTATTAGTAGCATATGAATCAAGAGTCAGAAATGATGGTGATGCCACACAGCCACAGATTGTCCACATGGGTGGCTGAGACATGACAATTTTGCTTTTGGATAGTTCAGTGTATATAAACTTTGTTTCATGGAATAAATATTTGAAATATTTTATAAAATCACCTTGAGGCTATGTGTATAAGGTATACATAAAACATAAATGAATTTTGGGTTTAGACCTGAGTCTCATTCCCAATATATGTCATTGTATATATGCAAATATTCAAAAATTCTAATAATCTCAAAAATGAAAAAATTCTGGTTCAAAGCATTTTAGGTAAGGAATGCTCAACCTGTATGTGTTTTGAATCATTAAGATGGCAAAAGAGACTGAAAAAAATTTCCAATGCCCCTATAATAATTAAGTATATATTTAGGAGTCTGCTAATTATAGCCTTTTACAGCTCCAGGAATAAAAATGTAGTCCACTTAAGTCCAGGCATATTGCCTCTGTATAATAGCTGCCCTACTCAACTGGAACTTCTATGAAGACAAGTCCTTTGTCATTTACCACTACAATGCTGATAGTACCTACGTATTACTCTAGACAGAAAGCAAATAGTAAATGTTTGCTAAATTATGTTATTAAAATTTGGAGAAAAATCTTCTGAGAAAACATACATTAATATTCATGCTGCTCTTGCTAAGATACGTTGGTATTCTATAGTGTGCATATACAGATGAAAAACCCCAAAATATCTCAATACCTGGGTTTCATTGCTTCAACTCTGATTCGGAGGTAGGTAAATTATATACTGAGTGAATTATGGAGTTGGCAAAATATTCTTCATTGCACTTATCTCCAAATTTTGGTTCATTTTTCCTTTTGTGATAATCTCTCTCTTTAGATGGGTTTAGAATTCATCTGCAGTGAAGAATTGTTTTGGCTCAGAGTTTTCCTAATATCAAGCTCTGTGTCTTTCATCAAAGTCTGAAAGGATCTGACAGATCTATTTTGTGGGCCTTTTGCATTCTCAGGGGGCTCTTTTTTCTTCCCCAGGGGTGATTTTTTTTCTTCAGATATCTAGAGTTCCCTTTTCTTTAGCTACCTCTTTTGAGCACAGAGAAACACTGTCACCCTATCTGTCATGTTCACTTGTTAATTGATGGATTTTTCTTTGAAATACAATACTTGCTGCCAATGTATTATCTAAACCAGACAGTGCACTTCAAATGTTTCCTCTCTGAGTGGTAAGTCTGATAGAACCCTTTTAAGCATTCCTGCAGCCATGGAAAGTACTAAAAGGGGTTATTTCAAGGTGTTTTCAAGGCAAAAGGCAAACATCAGGAAATAGCTAAGCTAGGTTTTCAAGAAGATCGTCCATATAGTTACAGCAACTGAATGGGCCAATTTCCAACATCTTTATATTCTAGGATATTCCCCACCCTGGTCTACCTTTCACAGGTATTTCTGGAAAATATCCTTCATGGAGGATATCCTTTCATGACTTTTGTGCCTTTTATTATGGGCCCAGACTGCCAGGGTCAGAGTGGTTTTAAGCAGGGGTTGGAGGGATGCAGGGGGAGGGAGGTATATCACCAATACCTGTAGAACTTTGGTACACTCTGCTTTGACATCATCTCAAATTATGAGCTCTGCTCCCCTCACTCCAGCATTATGTTCCCCAGCTGCCTTGGGTGTGGCTCGGACGAGGCCCAATGTGCAATGGACTGCACCCAGGACAGCAGGGGGCTGTGGCTATCTTCACCTCCATTTCAAAGAATAGGGCCTCCTGGAAGAGCCACAGGCTTAGCATCCCATCCCTGGAGAGCAGCTGGGCCCAGAAGGGGATCCACCATAGGTGCAGGATCTAGGCCCAGAGCCTTGGAGACCTGTATTAGTCTATTCTCACATTGCTATAAAGAAATACCTGAGACTCGGTATTTAAAAAAAAAAAAGAGGTTTAATTGGCTCATGGTTCTGCAGGCTATACAAGAAGCACGCTGCTGGCATCTACTGGACTTCTGTGGAGGCCTCAGGAAAATTGCAATCATGGTGGAAGGTGAAGCAGGAGTAGGCAAATCACAAGGCCAGAACAGGAATAAGAAATGAGGTGCTACACACATTTTTGGGGGGCGGTAGTGGGGGACAGAGTTTCACTCTTGTTGCCCAGGCTGGAGTGCAATGGCGCAATCTTGGCTCACCGCAACCTCTGCCTACTGGGTTCAAGCGATTCTCCTGCTTCAGCCTCCCAAGTAGCTGAGATTACAGGCATGTGCCACCACGCCTGGCTAATTTTGTATTTTTAGTAGAGATGGGGTTCCTCCATGCTGGTCAGGCGGGTCTTGAACTCCTGACCTCAGGTGATCCGCCTGCCTCAGCCTCCCAAGGTGCTGGGATTACAGGCGTGAGCCAGCACACCCGGCCAATGCTACACACTTTTAAATGACCAGATCTTGTGAGAACGAACTCACTATTGTGAGGACAGTATGTGGAATGGTGCTAAATCTTTCATGAGAAATCTGCCTTCATGATCCAGTCACCTCCCACAAGACCCCACCTCCAACATTGGAGATGACAGTTCAGTACTAAAGTTGGGCCAGGACACACATCAAAACTTTGTCAGGGTCCAAGCCTTAACCAGCAAAGCTGAGGAAGCAGGGTTGCTGCTTCAGCAAGTTTAGAAGTTGAAACTTCTGCCCCAGTTGCCCTGGAAGGCAGACCACTGAGTCAAAGAGGATTATTCTTAAAATTCTATAAACTGAAGGTTTTTGTCCCCCAGATTTATATGTTGAAATCCAACCCCAATATAATAATATTTAAAGATGAGGCCTTTGGGAGTTGATTAAGTCATGAGAGTAGAAGCCTCACAAATGGAATTAGTGCTCCTATTAAAAAAGGACTCAAGAGATTTCCCTTTCCATTCCACCAAGTGAGGTTTCATCAAGAAAACTGCTGTCTATAAAGTGGGAAACAGTACTCAGTCAGATAGCTTATCTCCTGGCACCATGGTCTTGGACCTCCTAACCCCCACAAATGTGATAAATAAACTTCTGTTGTTTATAAGCCACCTAGTCTATGGTATTCTCTAACAGCAGCCAAAATGAACAGACACTGACCAAAAGGAAGGACTCTCTCCTAAAAAGAAGAGAAATAAGCCGGGTGCCATGACTTATGCCTGTAATCCCAGCACTTTAGGAGGCCAAGGTGGGCGAATCATGAGGTCAAGAGTTTGAGACCAACCTGGCCAACACGGTGAAACTCCATCTCTACTAAAGATATGAAAAATTAGTGCGCCTGTAATCCCAGCTACTCAGGAGGCTGAGGCAGGAGAATTGCTTGCACCTGGGAGTCAGAGGGTGAAGTGAGCCAAGATTGTGCCATTGCACTCCAGCCTGGGTGACAGAGCAAGACTCCGCCTCAAAAATAAATAAATAAATAAAATAAGTAAATAAAAATAAGAAGAAAAAAGAAAAATAAAGAATAGAGCAGTGCTGTTCAACTTAACTTTCTATGGTGATGAAAATGTTTACTCTCTGTGCTACCCAACACAGTAGCCAGTAACTACATGTAGCTGTACACCTAAAAAGAGGTTAGTGAGAATAAGAAACTAAATTTTACATTTTTATTTAATTTTAATCAAACTTATATTTAAACAGACACACATGGGTCTTAGAGACCTTACAGAATAGTGCAGTTCTACAGTCATTAAATGCATAAAATTAGGACAGTGGTTCTCTAAATGTAGTCTGGAAACCCTTGAGGTTCTCTGAGAAAATTTAAAGGTGCCAAGGGTTAAAACAATGTTTATACTAGTACTAAGAGGTTATTTGTTTTTTTACTTGCATGTTTGCACAGTGATATTTTTTCAGAGGTTACATGATATATAGTATGCAAATGAATGCACCAATAGATCTGATATTTCCATATATTTTATTAAGCCAAACATTAGAAAGATTTTTTTTAAATGCAAAATAATATCAGTTTCTATTTCTTTTAATAATATAGGTATATTTTTAAAAATATGTTAACACTTTTTTTTTTTTTTCTTGAGATGGAGTCTTGCTCTGTCACCCAGGCTGGAGTGCAATGGTGCGATCCTGGCTCACTGCAACCTCTGCCGCCTGGATTCAAGCGATTCTCCTGCCTCAGCCTCATCAGTAGCTGGAATTACAGGTGCGTGCCAGCATGCACAGCTAATTTTTGTACTTTTTAGTAAGCACGGGTTTTCACCATGTTGGCCAGACTGGTCTTGAATGCCTGACCTCAGGTGATCTGCCCGCCTCGGCCTCCCAAAGTGCTGGGATTACAGGCGTGAGCTACTGTGCCTGGCCCATTTTAATTTCTAACATGGCAAATATCACTACATGTAACTTACATCAACAAAAGCTCTCTGGCATCCTCAATAACTTTCAAGATTGTAATGGCACCATGAAGCCCAACTTTAAAAAATTGCTAGACTGGAAAACCCAATAATTGGACTGCTAATTTTATTATAAAAGAATTCCTTGCATGGTTAACAAAGGTTTGCTTTTTTTTTTTTTTTTTTTTTTTTTTGAGTTGAATGATTCCCTGAGTACGATGGGAATGATCCAAAACATGTAAAAATGTTTCGATAGCAATTAAATAATTTGTATCTTCTCCTAGGTCATATTCCATTATTTAAAAGAGCACTTGTCCTTTAATAGCCATTCTATTCTGGAAGATTTCAGGCGCACAGGCAATGTAACAATTTTTTTAGCACCAGCAAGTTACACAGCATCAGGATATCTTGTTTTAATAAACTAAGTTACCGTATGCCTATTTCAGAGGTTTACAGGAAGATACGTCTCATCTACAGATAGAACATCTTGGTATACAATATTGTGCACTGAATAGTTCCTGTACAATTAACACAATTTTCGGACCCTCTGCTATCTTCATTGGCTAAAATAAACCATGCCCTATTTATTAATGGCCTCCATTTCCTCCCCAAGTTTCCAAGGTTATTTTGCATGAAATAGTCTCTGAATCAGCACCAATTGCCTTTGCTGTACATTTATGAAGCTCCAAATTATTCATTAAAAACCTCTTTAATAACTTAAATGTCCTGCTTTTCCTAAAGAAGAATTATTTGTGTTTAACCATCTGGTACCTCCTGAAAGATTCAATTTTTGCTTTCCACTACCACCTAAAGCCTTAAGCACCCCTACAGAGCTTCAGCCTCGGCAAGAGTTTATGATTATGAAACACACAGATCTTATTGATAACATTTTGTGGAAGAGTCTCTGCAAATCAACTTTACTGGTACCACAATGCCCTTATCCTTAGAAGAGAGGCCATTTTCCTGTGCCCTGTGGTATAGAAAGTCCTACTTCAGACTTTCTCTGGCCAATTTCCTACCTTTTGCCCACATAGGGAAAAAAAAAAGTAGCAGGATCAGAGATTGGATCTACACAAAGAACACACCACACATTTCTAGACGATGCATACCTAAGGTCGATGAATTCTTTGCACAAATGATCCAACTTTGTTTCTAGTACATGTTCTGGCCCATTCTCTGCCTGAATCTTTTCTGCTAAAGATGTTTGTGTACCCCTGGTCCCTAAGGATGGCTAAGGGATCAGGGGTTTACAGGGACTGCATGTAAAGCTAAAGCATTCAAGCTGAACCAAGCATATATATGCACAAAAGGCCTTCACTTTATACGATGCAACTTGGTGTGGGAAGGAAAGGAAGTAAAATGTGGATCGAGACTATGTTCTGTTATAGAGAAAAGGGAAGTAAATTAAGATGAATACATCAGAGCAGGTGTTACTGCTATTTTATAAAAATGGTAAGGACAATTTTACAGATAAAGAGATACTTGAGTACATATGAAGGTGGTGAGAGAAAAATTCATGTGTATGATTGGAGTAAGAGCGTTCTAGGTAGAAACAGCTGCAAAGGCAAAAAGCGACTATCGTAACCATGTGCAAAGAAGAGTAAGGGCACAAATATTGTTTACACAGGAAAGAATGAAATGGAGAGTCAAAGGAAACTCGAACAGAATATTGTCATAAAGGAAATGTATATTATGATTTTGTCGTTTACCCTGAGCCACTGAAGGGGATTATGAAGAAGGATGGATAACATGACATGTTTTTAAGTGATCATTGTGTATTTTGCTGTGGGTAAATTTTGAGTTAAGAGTAATTAGGATAGTCTAAGTTACGCTGCAGTGAAAACATCCTAAAAATTTCAGTTGATTACAACCACGAAGCTATCCCTCATTCGTTCTACATCTACATTGTTGGTTGGAAATTAGATTGTGTACATAATACTCAGGTGTCTAAACAAATGAACTTGCTTCCATAAGCAGAGTACAAAGAAAATACTGTGACACACCACACATTGGCTCTTAAGGCTTCTGCCTCTCTGTGTGATACCATCAATTCTGCTCATATTGCACTGGTCCATGCAAAATCACATGACTCGGCTTGAATTCAACTTGTCAGAGAATTTTAATAGTAAAAATATGCCTAACAACAACTAGCTATTTTTGAACACCCCAACTGATCAATGTTCTTCCCTTATGGTCGCAAGTGCTGAGTTTACTTTCTTCTCTGCTTGCAAAATTCCCTCTCCAAGAAGAAAAGCCAAAAGTCCTATCCAATAAAATTAATATTATTTCATATAAGATTTAAAAGAACAAAATCTAATGGTTATGTCTGTAGAAGTCTAGATGTGGCACCTCTTGTTATAGAGACTTAAGGAAAAAAAAGAAACACAATTTAATTATCATTCCGCTCCCCACTCCACCACTCCCATTTGTCTGAAGAAAGATAAATGGAAAGATTGGAATAAAAATTCTTATTTGGGAAGGGGAAGAATGCAGGGCTACCTAGAAGCCACTGAATCATAGAAATTTTACACTCCTGCTAAGCGGACATTGTGAGGGTTTCTTCGTAAGAGTAGCTCTCCACCTGTAATTCTCAGGGTTCCCAGGCTCTGATCTCTCTTTTTAAATCGTCCTCATTGGATATTTCTGAAGAGGATGCAAGGAAAGGTGTCCTCATTCAGACAGGAGTAGCTTTCTAAGCCTTCCTTACCTCTAGAAAATTCAGGGACCAAGAACTATTTTAAGTTTTAATAATCAGTTTCACAGATTTGTGGTTCTTTTAACAGCACAATTCTCTTAAAGCTACAGTCACCTGTTTCCTATTTGTTTTCAGTCAATTTCATGTGCCAATAATCTCACTCAAAATTTTTTGGCAGTATATTCCTCTCTCTTGACTTCTTTGCAGGTGTAAACAACAGATATCCTGGAAAAGGCACACTCCCAGTATTTTTCTCTATGTCTACTTGTTCACCTGAAGGGATTTAGTAGGTGAGAAGCTAATCCATTCAGAGATTTTTAAATGCATGTGATGGCCACGCTTTTGTTTTGACCCTGCTGCTGCTAAGCTACGTTTCAATTAGTTTCTGCTTTTTCAAGGCCTTCACAGTTTTAGTTTTACTAGGTAGAGATGGAAATCAGTTATACATGGGAACTTCCAAGCTCCCACATTGTTTTACTTTCTTTTAGTCCTTTTCATTATTTCTTGCAAATTAATTAATTTATTTCTTCCCTTAAATATCGTGTCAAAACACAGTCAGAAGTAAGAAACTCAATCTTCTAGTGTTTTCTTATTCTTTCTTCTGAAGCTATAAATCCAATAGTTACCACCTTTAATTTCCACATTGCTACATGTGAAAAGTTTACCATAACATAACTTGAACCTCCATCCTTCCAGCTGTCAATAATATCTCTTTGACACCTACCACCCATCACTATAACCAATGTCAGGTATTTTGTTGCTGCTGTCTTGTTTTTTGGTAACTCCTGAAACAATTCCTTTCTCAGGTAATATAGGCTAAACTAAGCTGTTTTCAACCTGAAAGTCTCAGTGGTTTAAAGCTACATTTATTTTTTTCTCTTATTCTTCAAATCTACCCACTGTTCTCAAGGAAGTTAGGCTCCTAACAGAAATCTCAGCGAAGGGCTTATGGAAGCTCCATCTGTCACTCTGGTTCTTAAAGCTATAGCCCAGAAAGGAAGCATATCAATTCTTACACATTTCACTGGCCAAACAAGTCACATGGCCATGTCTGAGCTTAAGTGAGTAGAGAAGTAGATTCCTTCTCTATGACCAGTGCCAAAACAAGTGATGTTAGCAAAAAGTCCTAATGAATACCATGATGAAAAAGGTGGAAGTAAAGGAGACCATATAGTAGTGTACTGGAATAACCCAGGAGTGAGATGGATGTGGAAAGGATCCAGGTAAGTTCTGGAGGTGGTATGAGGTTTTACAAGTCTGGATAAATTTTGAAAAAAAGGTCAAATAGGTTTTGCTAATGAAATGGGAAATTATAAAGAAAAGTGAGTGAAGAATCAATCTAAGGTTCTGACCTGAACAAATATAATAGAGTTACCATTTACAGCTATGAACATGTGAGGGGAGCCATTTTTGAGATGATAGCAAAATTCAGTTGTATGCTTATTAATTTTAAGACGCATATGCTGCATTCAATTCTTCTTTGGGTTTCTGAAGTTTTTTTTTTTTTTTTCTTTTTCCTTATAATGTCTATCTGTTTACACCTACTCTTTAAATGTACGACTGAAACCACTCATGAGTAAGTGCATCCTGGACTTGAGATGATGTGATGATCACTCTTATTTTGTTTTTTTTTTTTTTTTTTTTTTTCAGTATTCTTTTATCCACATATATTCAAATTTTAAGAGATTTATTATGTATTCCTATATTCAATGACCCATAATACCTACCACACTACAAGCTAATAACATTAATTAAAAGCTCCTTATTATGCTCACCTTAGAAAAAGTGACCTTAGAGAAAACAATCGTTCTACAGCATTCCTCAAAGTATTGGATTATTTTTACCCTATCAAGCAGTATTTCCTTTTTAAGAAGATCATGTCTCACTTATAAAGATAGAAACATGCTCTTATTATCTAACTACCCTTTTAAAAACACAGGGGCTCAGAAAATATCGAAATCAAATATTCCTTAAATGTCTCAGAAAACTGTATGCAGTGCTTCCTGGCATTTTTTATCCCAAGGCTCTGTGTATGTGGCAAAAGATTATTGTCAATAGGCAAAATAAGGGGCAGCATAAAAAAATAAATTTTAGTTGATCCAAAATAGACCATCTATGCAATCACCCTTTGATTGTAGATACACGCTTGCAGAAAGGCCATTACTAGGTAGTCTGCATAATCTCTTTGCCAAAATCCAATTTCAACAAACTTTTCTATAGAGTTTTGAAATTTGTTTATAGTCAATATAAATAATTATAACTTTGTACAAAAACATAAATCAAAAGCCACACCAGTGGTTAGAAGTTGTGGTAACTTGATTACTGCCCAGTATCACTTGGCATTAATTTCTCATAAATCCTACTCAGATTTTTACTCAGCCTTCACCACCCTTGTTAAAGTGCCAGAAAAGTCTGCAACACAGCTCAAACTCAGTGTTAAGTCTTATTCTCAGGGGTTTTAACGGCATTGATCTGGAGCCTTTGCCAATTTCCCGGCAGCAGCACTCAGAGGACAGTCACATTTTTTACAACAGTAAGAGGGAATGTCTAGGTTCTTGCTATTTCTGTCTGTAATAGTGGAGAACAGCCGACACCAGTAGTACTTCCTGATCTTACAGAGCTACACCTAACTCTTCCCTAATTTGAAGCTCAGTGTTCTGATCACCACTGTCTTCGCTGGGACTACAATCTTGTCAAATCAACTCCCAATGGCTAACTCTCCCCTATGAATGAAGATGCAAATGTGGGTCAGGGACCTCACCCTAGCCATTCAATATTACTGTTTGCTTTTGTTTTGCTTAACTAATGTTGTTTTTCCTCAGGTTGCTTCTCTTCTGCTTAAATTTGCATAAGATCAGGTCTTTTTGTGTGCTAAATTTGGCTACCTTTTCCTTGACCCGAAGCTGTTCTTGTAAGCATGAATTTGATCTTTGCCTTTCTGTCACTTATTTCCAGAACAGGCCATAATATTGGGGAAAAAAGTATATCTAATCTCCCAAAACTGCAAGTTCTTTTATCCTTTCTATATTGGGTAGTGAAAAACTCATGCTTCCACAAAAATCTCTGCCCTTCAGAAAACTTGTTCGAAATTCAGCATCTAGTCAAGCACAGGTGCAAAAGCCTTCCCAGCTTTCACCTCATGTTTGACTTAAATGATCTATCTCTGCATTATCCAGCTGTGCATCTCAATCTCTAAGGCATTTTATTCTTTCATCTTTCCCTGAGGATGTTCAGTGTGGAGCCTAAATTTTTCCGTCGAGAGAACACATTTCAACCACCTGAAAAATGTCTGAGCTTTTTGTCATATCATAATCATCACTCAGAGATCTTCTCTTCTCTAGGAAAAAAAAGAAAAAAAAACTTCATTTTACATGTTATGTTCCATAACAAGTTACAAACCACCATCCATGAACACTATTCCTTCAATATTCCCGCATGAAGCTCATTTCTCACGTTATGAATTCTAAGATCCTGCACTGTGTTTGAAATATCCATTTTTGACATTACATTCCCCAAGCGCGTCCACTGAAGATGACCACCATATTCCACAGAAAAGGGAGGTCCACTCCCAAGCACCATTAACTAACAGTTTAGAAGCTTTCTTTCAGTGGCATTAAAAGTATACTTTGATTTTAGCAAAGTACACAATATGAACGTTTCAGCAGCCAAAGATAGTAAACTCTTTTCTATGGCCCTAATTCTTTAAGAGTTTAAGATTAGAATTATATGAATCTCAAAAATGGAGAAACATGCCAAAACATAAAATCCAAAGGATCTTTTAATGATAACAATAATAGATAACACATATGGTGGTACTGTTTGCCAGCACTGCTTCATTATTTTATATTTATTGACTCAATCTTCATAGTATATTATGAGTTCAATACTATTATTTATCTAGGTTTGGAGTAGGAAATTGAGGCAAAGAGAGGTTGAGGCTTCTGCCCAGTGTCATACATTTGGGAAGAGATAAGGACAGGATTCCAAAAAGTCACATGCATTTTCATGGAGTTGCATTATAATTTATATAAAGTCTCCCTATCTATCAAAGGGCATTAGGAAATCTATCTATTCCTGTCTCCTTTCTCCCGTGTCATTCACCACTTAGCCTGTTTCCAATGTCAGAATCTCTGTTTGCAGATAATTCAATTCTTTGAATTTTCTTTTTGTTTGCTCTTTGCTTGGTATTTTGATGGAGCCATAGGGTTTTGTTTCACTCATTATTTCTCTCATTTGCTTCACATTCATTTCTCTTGCTCTTATGTATAACTTATTTTCACTGTCTCACTAAAATCCAATGCACCAAAAAGGGACAAAGTGTGTTGGAGAAACCCTGAACTGCCACAAAAAATATATCAAATATATGTGACTATATTTAGGTATATCAATTAATTTGCACAAAGTCACATTGAAAGTAAATGGTGGAGTGAAGCTTTGACCTCAAGTGGCACGGTTTTCACATCTGTGCAAACTACTACTCATTCTCACACTATCATAATAATTATGATAATAATAATAATTCTATAATAATAGAATTTATCTTATATGGAGGTTATCATGTACATGATTTTTAATACAATGACTGGCATATAGTATGTACAAAATAAATTTTAGCTATTATTATGAAATATATTTTTCTTTGGTTGGTTTTAAAAATAATGTCATTATTAAACCTATTTTTCTGCATTTCCTTTGCTTGATTTTCAGCTGTCTTTTCTACTCTAGATTCATCATTGACAAGGAAATCTGTTTTCTCAAGGAAATTCCATCATGCCATCATTCAAGTTATTTAATTAACTTGGAACGGTTGCCCTGTGGCCCCAAGAATAACGTCCAAGTTCCTTAACATTTTGCTTCCTTTTACAACTCCAGGCTCACTTCTCAGTAATTCCCTCTCAATGCAGCAATATGGAGCCACTTCTCATCCTTTTTGTTCCCTATAATATGTAAGAATTGATTTCTACATTCCTACTTTAAACACAGCTCAGATCGTCTGACCTTCAGACCTGCCTCCAGTGTCACCAGAACTGAGTGAAAGAATTTAGCTATGTGCACTCTGCATTGTATGAACAGGACTCTCTATATTTGTCCTGCAGCACATATCACACTACATTCTAATTGTCTGCTAATTTGCTTGAGAATTCGACAGGCTTTTGCTCTTCTCTACTGCCCTGTGGTAAGTGGTAACTGAGCAGAACAGACTTCTTCCAGGCAAGGTTCAGAGTAGAGCGACTTCTCCTGCAATCAAAAGTGTTAAGAGAGGTTTTCTATGATGAGATAGTAATGGAAAGATAAAAGGGATGGACAAGGAGATAGAAAAACATAGATTAAAAGGATCAGAAGGAGAAAGAGAAAAAGGATGGAAAGATGAAAGGAAGGAAGAATGGAGAGGGGGAAGGATGAAAGCGATAATAGAAGAAATCAAAGAGAAAACTTGGTAGGCACAGTGGGTAATAATGCAGGTATATGTTAGGATGGGGTACTGTACCAACGTTAAAGAAATAATAACTAAGACTAGTAAATCAAGAAAAAAGTGATTCTGCAGCAAATTCTTATTTATTTTTTAATAAGGGGCTTTGTGGCTGAACAAAAGTCAACATTAGACTGTTTCCTCCTCTAAAAGACAGAGCAAGTGATTCACTGAACCAACAAATAACTTTTAAGTAGCTTCTATGTGTCATACAGGAAACAGTGAACAAGAAAGATATAATCTCTCCTTTAATCGTATTTATAGTTCAGCCAGGGAATGAGACATGAATTATTTATAATGTTCCAGGCATCGTGCTATGTTTTTTTACATGCATTTTCTACATTTAATTCTTAAAATAACTGTAAAATACTGGCTATTTAAAGCTGGTACCATTTTAAAGATTAGAAAAATGAGGCTTATAGGCAGGAGTTCTCAACCTTTGCTACCTTTTAGTATCACCAAGAGAGATCTGCACAAAGCCAGGACTCCAGGCCGAAAAGTTATTATTATTATTTTTTTTTCTGGAGCAAATATGTTTGAATATTTTAAAACTCCTAAGTAACTCTAATATGCAGACAATTTTGAAAACATTTGGCTTAGACTAAATTTATAATTTATTCAAAGTTTCTATGCAAGTAAATGCTAAGCCTGGACTCAAGACCCACATGTTTCCAATACCAAAACTGGCACTCTTAATTCCCTTGCTATGTCCTTATGCTAACATCAAAAGACATCAAGAATGGAACAGTGAGGATTGCTCATTGAATACATGTCTTTTGTTGCTCTAAAATTTCATGACAATTTGTAAAAAAAAAAAAAATAGATACTGGGAGAATAGTATTGAAAGATGGACATGCTAGACATAAAGAAAATGCTTAGCATAAAGAGGAGGCATTTTTGTGGTTTCTATAAGGAGACAGAAAACAAGGTAAAGCTAGCATTATTACATAGTAACCTGCCTCTGTTATGCCAAGGAAACTTTTGACAAACCGGACACATAAATGACATTCTAATCTATGTTCACCACCATGTATCCCCATCAAATGAGATAGTGTAATTGTATACATTTGCGGTCCTCTTTTATTCCTGGATATTAAGGAAAAAGTTCCCAATGATAATTTTCCCAGCAGTATTCAGAGGCTCCATTGATTGGAATATATTATAGCAATCTAATGAGAACATCACAAAGATTCCAAGATGGATACTTAAAAAAGCATAATTTTAGTGTCTTCACAAGTGTATAATTTTAAATATCAGGCATAATGCTATTTCTGCTATAGAAAATAAAAAATTAAAGTTGAGATTAATGAAACTTTAGGGAAGCAAAACACCCAAAAAAGGTAGTATACATTTTAAACCACGTCATTTCTCCTGATTCTTATTCTGTTTCATGCTTAGATTTGGTTAAAATTTTGGTTGTACGTCATTTTCTCATTATCCACAACACAGACAAACCTTAGCAACTAATGAACATTAGGGGGTCAAGTTAGTTAAATGGAGGACTTTTAAAAGGAGAATAAAAGATACAAAATATTCACAGGACTCTGGACTTAAAGGTTCCAGGAATGAAGATGTAAGGTACAGGACTGAAATGGCAGTGATGTGTTAAAAGTCTCATGCAGAGAGGATGAACACATGGTGCCAACCTTTTGCCATTTTCTTAGGAAACACATTACTTTACCCTCAGGAGATATAGTTTTGATTCTCAGGAAAATTTGAAAAAGGGCTTTAAATGGAGAAGAAAATATAAAACAAAGGGTAAGAGTAAGGCATAGTGCTGAAAAATTGAGAATTAATTAATTAATGTATTTTTTATTGTAACTGTACAAATACATATTTTTAAAATTTTATTTTTCCATAAGTTTTTGGGGTACAGGTGGTATTTGGTTACATAAGTAAGTTATTTAGTGGTGATTTGTGAGATCCTGGTGTACTCATCACATGAGCAGTATACACTGCACCACATTTGTTGTCTTTTATTCCTTTGTCCCTCTGCCACTCTTCCCCCAAAGTCCCCAAAGTCCACTGTATCATTCTTACATCTTTGCATCCTCATAACTTATCTCCCACCTATCAATGAGAGCATACGATGTTTGGTTTTCCATTCCTGAGTTACTTCACTTTGAACAATAGTCTCCAATAAGTCTAAATAGTCAAGAGCTTTTTACTACAGAGGGTTGCAGTTTCCAGAACAATGGGAATCAAGCAAGTATCTACTAGAGGGAAGTCCAGCTTCACATGCATGCAATTTATGCAGTCTCACATAGGGCCACATGCTTTGAAGGGCTACACTCTTAAGTGTATTGTTCTGCTGTTGGGACCTTGATATTCTTAACATCTTTTATAACAAGAAGCCCTGTACTTCCCAATGGTGTTATACCTCACAAATTATGTAGCCCTGACCAGATTTTATTTTCTAGAGGAAAAGAATGGCCAAAAAGAAAAGATTCTCAACTTGGAGTCAAAAGTTTCTCAGGTTTGACTATGAAGACTGGGTATCTAATCAGCTATTTCATGCCTTAGTTCTAAGTATAAATAGACATCTAAAAATGAGCAGCCATTTGAGAAAGCTTGCTAAATGGAAGGAAGAGGAAAACCAAAGTCAAACATGAAAGGGAATTTAAAGTAAAAATAATATGAAAAAAAGAGGACTTATTTATACCAAGAAACTGTAATGACTGATAGTTATTATATCACATAAATAAAGCAAAAACATTAAATTGTAAAACGAATGTTCAGCAAATACAAATAGCTCTTACAAATTAAAGCATTATAACTGAAATTGTAAGTTCAGGAAAGGCATTGAAAATAAACTTGAGAAAATCAGTTCATTAAAATAGATTGATATAACATGGGAAAATAGGAAGAAAGATGAACAAATTAGAGAATTATTCAGAAAAGTTGACATCCAACATATAGGATAACAGAGAAGGGGAAAATGAAGACAAGATAATTTCAAAGGTATAATACAAGACAATTTCTTTTTTTTTTTTTTAGACAGAGTCTTGCTCTGTTGCCCAGGCTAGAGTGCAGTGGCTTGATCTCTACTCACAGGAAGCTCTGCCTCCTGGGTTCACGCGATTCTCCTGCCTCCTCCTCCCTAGTAGTTGGGACTATAGGCGCCCACCACCACGTCCAGCTACTTTTTTTTTTTTTTTTTTTTTGTATTTTTAGTAGAGACGAGGTTTCACCGTGTCGGCCAGGATGGTCTCGATCCTGACCTCATGATCTGCCCGCCTTGGCCTCCCAAGTGCTGGATTATAGGCGTGAGCCACTGCACCTGGGCCCAAGACAAATTTTTTACAACTGAAACTCACATGTCTATAAATGCAAAGGCTTTTGAGCCTAGGATAGAAAAAGAAATGTGCAACATTAAATATAAAGAGAAAATTCTAAAAGCTCTCAGAGAGAAAAACGTTCACAAATATTAAGACTGACAATGAAACTGACACCACACTTAGCAATAACAATAATGAAAACTGGAAGACATTCATTAATGCCTTCATGATTCTGAGAATAAGAGGTTTTCAACTTTAAATTTTATAAACAAACTGGAGTATGGAATAACAATGTTTTTAGACAATATTTTTAAATTTGCCATGTGCCATTTAATAGGAAGCATTGGGAGAATGTGATTTAACAAAATGAAGTCACTTTTGATAAAGGAAAAATACATAGGATTTTGCATAAGTTGCATGCCCGTGAGGTTGGTCCTGTCCTTAGAGATATTTATCTGACTTCAATCACAGGAGAGGGACAAAAGGAATACACAAGATGAGAGTTCTGGCCTAGAGAGTTAGCTTTTCTTTGGGGGCATAAGAAAATCAAGGGCTGTTGGGACATACCAACAGGGGGAAAAAAAGTGAACTGAAACAGTATTTGAAACATTGGAACATTTAAAAATTATACTTTCAATATTTTAAAAGTATGTTGGGCTATTTGAATGAATAAAGCAGAATGTCCATAAAAATTAGGCAAATGCATGACTGGTCAGTCATTAACTCTAATAAAATAAAATGCTATGTAAAATAAAATATTTAAAAATAAAAACAGTGAAAATATATTTGTATATATATTCATCTTTATACATGTATATAGGTATATGCCATTCGGTTAAGTAGTGAATGATATCTATCAAATTTTACTAGTTTCAACATTGACTCTTGATTTAATCCAAGCTTGTAAGAATGGAAAAGGAAAAAATAAGGAAGTGGTACACTAATAAAATAAGCTAAATTTTTAATCTAACATAAAGTTACCAGAAAATATCTAAAACTCATAAATTGAGATATATCAGTATATGCATATTTTGAAACAGAGAGTAAAACAATTGAGGCAACTGAAATCATTGAACTTCTAATAAAAACAACTGGTATGTTATTCTACAATATACATTTACATATTTTTTGTTAAACCATTTTCAATTAATTAACCTTCAAATTATATGGCTAGATTTCTCTAATAAATTAAAATTATTTTAAATGATTTAAAATATAAACCACTTTAAAAAAATTTAGGAAGCAAATTGCTTCCTGAGTATCAAAGTCAGCCAAATTTTAGGAAATCAATTTATAGACATCTTTGCATTAAATAGTGAGGTCTTTCGAAACTGCATCATTAAAAGTTCTTCAGAGAGTTTCATAAATCCACAAACATATGAAAGGAAAACTCTAAGTAAAGACAAAGTAGTAACTAAATTGAATAGTCAATGATATTCATGACTGAAATAGAATATACAACACATATACGCTAGAGATATAGAATTTACATGGAGTTAGAATGACAAAAAGAATAGCAACTAAAATGATATACATTTTACATTTTTTCAAAACAATAGCCACATCTGTTATTTTACTATTGAAATGCAATAAAATCTGTAAAGAGAAAGATGAGCTGATAATATAACAATAATTAAATAAATAACACTAAAGACAGTCAGCATTCCTCTTCTGCTTGAACTAGCTGGATGTTGCAGGTCAGAGGGCTTTTATAGGCTAAATTATTTGGATAATCTGTTTATATTTACTCACTCATCTATCAATAATACATATAGTCATTAACACTTTTCCAACTTGAAAGAAAAACTAAATAGAATTAATTTGCAAGAAATGAAAATCCTCTATTTTGTTATTCTCCTTCCTCTTAATTTTAATCACAAAACGATAACCTCCTCCACACCTGCCAATGTCTATGATACAATCTGCAGCCACTTAAACAATATTTTGAGGCATTACCCTCAAACCTGATACAGAATCACTTCACTCTCATTTGCAACATCTGGGAAAGTATTTGCCATTTGATTTCTGTCATCTTCTATAGGCTCTATTTGCATACATTATATTGAATGAGACATTTCATGTTTCTCAAAGTGAACTTTAACCAAATAACTAGAGTGGAATAAAATTCTTCATTCTTTTCAACTTCCCATTTTAGTTTCTGCCATAAAAACTCAGGTGGCCTGTAGTGCACTTTGCTGTGCTCCAGTCGAGGACGTCAAGCTGTACAACAACATGCAAATGAAATTCCCCTCAGGGTTGTGTATTCCTGCGCTCGGTTCAAGAAAGATGAAAATGAAGATTTAATGTAAAGCCTTGTCACTGCAATGTCAGAGAAATTCATATGTTTTTCTTCACAACATTCTGGAAGTGTTTTGAAACCAGAATACATTTAATTTATAAGAACAGTATCTAAAATTCTATCTGCAATTTTGAAGTAGGAGAAATAGCCTGACTCTACTTAAAAATCAAAAAGGAATTCAACCTGTTTTGTTTTAAAATTTACCTATTAAATTATTCTTTGTTATTGAAAGCTCTCCTCATTAGCCACCCAGAATCAACAAAATAATTTAGTATGTTTCAAGTTCTAGTGATAGAACTCACTTTCCACTTTCTCAGCACTTAAAACAGTCTTTGATTTATGTGTTTTTATTATGTCAAAAGTTTTAGACAAGGATGGATATTTTACTTCAAAAGCTTTGGTCAAGGAAAAGCCTGGAAGACAGAACACATCCCACCCATGCCCCATGATCCTTCTCACAACACAAAGCAAGGGATGGGCAAGAACAGAAAGCACCATTCCTCGATGCCCTAAAGCATGTGAAATGTAAAAAATGTCTCATTTTCTTCCAAAGGCCATTTAAGACCCACAGATGTCCCCGACAACAGTATCATGAGGAGATCTATCAGGATCTAGACAGATCTTCTTTGTGCATCTCCAAAAATAGTAGAGGCGAGTGAGAGAGGTTATGATCATGAAAAGACCTTACAAATATGACAAAAATCCACCATATAAAAAGTAGCATAGACCGTACATCTGCAGACATCAAGAGAACAGAGTCTTGAAATGAGTTGTTCGTATTTATTAACATCTGGAAGCATTGCTCGATGTTGATAGAAAGGAGTATGGTTATGTTACCATAAATGTATAAGGCAAATATACACTCATACATCAATCTTAATAAGAAAATATTAATTTTTAGCATTTTTCTTGCGTTAAAAACAGATGTAAACCTGATGATTCTATACATCATATTAAAAGATTAGTGATGTCCAAAAATTCCTATGAAATTATTGTTTCATTTATGAATTTAAACATATTCTTGAAATATAATTGAAAATATAACATGCAAAAAAACCTCTCCCACCAGACACACACAAAATAAACACATAACACAAGTGAATAGCACATATAGTGATTTAAGTTTAGACCACAATAATTACTACCAAGGAAAATACAAATTAAAATATATTTGAATATAAACACACACACACACACACACACACACAGAGAGAGAGAGAGAGAGAGAGAGACAGAGAGAGAGATATGGTTTGCTCTGTATCCCTCACCCAAATCTCACCTTGAATTGTAGTAACACTTATGTGTCAAGGACGGGACCAGGTGAAGATAATTGAATCATGGGGACCATTTCCACCATGCTGTTCTCGTGATAGCAAGTGAGTTCTTAAGAGATCTCATGGTTTTATAAAGGACTTACCCCTGCAATCAACACTTACTTTCTCTCCTGCCTCTCTGTGAAGAGGTGCCTTCCACCACAACTGTAAGTTTCCTGAGGTCTCCTCAGCCATACGGAACTGTGAGTCAATTAAACTTTTATTCTTTATAAATTACCCAGTCTCGTTTATTTTTTTCATAGCAGTGTGAGAATGGACTAATACTGCATACACACACACAAACACACACACACACACACACTCCAAACTTCTCTAAAAGATGTGAATGTTTAAGATGGGCAGTCTCATGCCTGTAATCCCAGCAACTTTGAGATGTAGGATGATCACTTGAGGCCAGGAGTTGGAAACCCTCATGAGCAACAAGGTAAGACCCTGCCTCTACGAAAAAAATTTAACATTGGCCAGGTGTGGTAGAATGTGCCTGTAGTTCTACTACTGAAGAAGCTGAGGTGGGAAGATCATTTGAGCCCGGGAGGTTTAGGCTGCAGTGAGCTATGATCACACCACTGCACTCTAGCCTGGAAGACAGTGTGAAACCCTATCTCTTAAAAAAAGTGAACATTGAAAATCCATGAAATATATATTAAACAAGTGTTTAACAATGTGTTAACATAGATCGTCTAACTTTACTTACTTAGCTAATGTTGAATACTATTCTACCTAATAAGAAGGAGTACTGAGTTCCTGAAAAAGCACATACAAGTTAGTATTCTTTGGGGCCATGAGAGCCCTGATACAATAAATTAAGATAAATCTAATAAATATCTTTTGTTTAGTACTTTACTAAACAAAAGTACTAAACATTTTTTAGCACTTTACTAGTACATTCTAATATGATGCTTCTCTATTCTAAAATACTACTACTGCAGCTGTTCTATGCTAAGAATGAATTCTAAATTCTATTACTTACTATCTATCTGACTGCAAGGAAAGCACTTAATCTCATTTAATTTCTGATAAATGGAAATACTGTAAGTTATACATAGTCTCCTTGAGAATTAAATTAAATGTAAATGATGAAAACATTTCTCATAAAGCCTCACATAAATGAGGTGATAAAAAATTATTATTGTACCTTGCTATGAAATTCAAAAGTAAAATGAGAAGGTAACATTTAGAGGTGCAGCAATGGATGGGCAATAAATATGCCATCAACAAGTAGTAGCCTTCACTATAATGTTTGCCCTATTCTTGAAAGGCACGATCATTGCCTTCAATTAATTACTTGAAAAATTAAACAAAACTGATAGCCAATGTGTAGTATTTAAAAACTAAAAATAATTTAGAAATTTTGTGAAAAACCATCAGTTTTGGTTGGAATAATTAAAGCAGGCTTCACAAGGATGTGCTACTCAAATGTATCTATCAACTTCAGAGCATTTTGTATGTTCTTTTTTTTTTTTTTTTTTTTTTTTTGAGACGGAGTCTTGCTCTGTCACCCAGGCTGGAGTGCAGTGGCCGGATCTCAGCTCACTGCAAGCTCCGCCTCCCGGGTTTACGCCCTTCTCCTGCCTCAGCCTCCTGAGTAGCTGGGACTACAGGCGCCCGCCACCTCGCCCAGCTAGTTTTTTTGTATTTTTTAGTAGAGACGGGGTTTCACCGTGTTAGCCGGGATCGTCTCTCGATCTCCTGGCCTCGTGATCCGCCCGTCTCGGCCTCCCAAAGTGCTGGGATTACAGGCTTGAGCCACCGCGCCCGGCCGCATTTTGTATGTTCTGAGTGTAAGTTCCATTATTAATCATAGAGACCCAGACTAAAATTTCAAACTTTAAAGAGACTCTTCAATACATATCATTTATATCTGAGTATATTTAAAATTGGCAGCTACCGAGTGCTTTCTATGTGCCTATACATACAATGTTTCTCAACATTTTTAATGAATTATCTCATTTTATATTACTTCCTAAGTGAAATAGAAACCAAAGCTGAGTATGGGCAGATGGTGTGAGTGTAGAGAAGCTAAGCACCAGAGAAAAAGTTTCTTGAATTAATCAAGTTCTGTCAGAAAATGTGAAAACGGCCTCATTTTCTTCCAATTATGAGTTCATCTTCTGATGATACTAACTCTAAAAGTATGACCCTTTTGCTAAGATTTTTGTTTAATTTGCCTTTTGTCTATCTTCAAATATTTGTTGTTATTATTTTCCATGTGAGATATGATTAAATGTTGGCAGTGGCATCGTATTAAAGCATATCAAATGCTATTAATACTTTCTTTTTAGCACTTAATACTGTTGATCTTTACCAAACTTAAATGTGTGACAAATTTGAAACAACTCTAAAAGAACAAATTAATTCCCAAGTTTATATACAATTTTAACCTTTTAAACTCTCAGGATCAATATAAAAGTAAATTAGGTAAAAATGCTATTGTTATATTTTGCATAAACATTTTTAGGAGTTGTTGTACTATTAAATCTTAATTGAGGAACATAATCAAAATAACACCTCTATTAACTTCCAGCTTAAATGAGTCCATTGATATAAAAAGAAAAATTGTGTGTACTCTTAGAAATCACACTCTAAACCCATTTCTGTGGTTTTAGAAGAGATAAGGAAGAAGTGAGAAGCACATCCATGGTTCACCCTCACCCTGTGTTGAACAAAAGCATACCCTGGTATCTAGAGAGACTCCTTGCTTGCGAAACTGTGCAATCTTCATCTCTAGAGAAGGGCTCTTCAGTAGAGGTTATAGGAGAAGTTAAAATATACAAAAATCCCACTTCTATGCCAAGTTATGTCTCTACTTGTCCTCAATATTCTGTAGCCATCTACTGGAGGAAAAAGCTTGTCTTGGAGCATGCTATTTTTAAACAAAACAAAACAAACAAACAAAAACCCACTAAACTAACTCCAGAGTTACATGTTATGCTCCTATTCAGAGATAGTTGACTTTAGAGACTCACCATAGGAAAGCCATCAAATTAAAGATAACTTGATTTCACTCAGCAGGGGATGTCAACAAGGCTAATAAATATAACCACCCCACACCTCCATCACCACTGTTCTCTCTGGAAAAGCAGGAGAATGTAAGAAAGACATTTCTTTCTCATTCTATCAATTGCTGCTACATTCTTATCTATCCTATCTCACTCTCCTGTATATTTAAATAAATATGAAATAAAATGGCACACAATTCTGAGGTAATCCTTTACAGGTATATTATATGTATGTATACACACACATACATCAGTAGAAGTCATATATGTTTAATCAGATTACTTGAACTACATGTGTATCTTTATACATATATAAGTATAAACTGATTACTTGAAATTTCAGTTTATAAATAAGAAAAGCAAGGAACAAGCAAACAGATAGGAAAAAGAAGCCTGTTAGAAGAGATGTACCAAACAACAATGAAAGAAAATGGATAAAGACAAATAACATAGGAAAAAGCAAAAAACAGCAACAAACATGCTAGCAGTGTTTCAGACATATCTGACTTTGCAGACAGACTGCTGTGTCTGTACAGTTGGCAACTGAACAATTTTGGAATAAGGAAGATGCATAAAATAATTACATCATTAGTTTATACATGTATAATATATTATGCACACACATAGATATATAGACCAAAGTTGTTGAAAGTAAAAGAAATGAATAATAGAACAGACATAGCTAAAAGGCAAATTAGCAATTTTGTAAACAACTCACAAACTATTTAAAGCATAGAATAAAATAATGAAGCAAAGACTATTAGAAAAAAAATGAGACTTGGAGGAAAGAGGCAGAATATGTATATTAATAGCTACATTTTCAGTAGAAGTCATAAAACTGACAAGAATAAATTCAAGAATAAAAATCTAAGAGTATAAAATTTCTTTTAGTGGAAAGGACAAAAAATACTCTAAACATATGGTGGAAACAGCTTACTAAGTACCAGCAGGATTAGAAATGATGAAGGAGCAAAACAAAATAAAAAAGAAAAAGGAAGATTAAGTACACAAATGATTATAGCCCTAAATTTCTCATCATACTAAATTATTAGCAATTATCACTTTAGTAATTATCATTATGAGTCAGACACTATTGTATGTGTGTTATATACACATATAATTGATTTATTACTTACCACAACCACCCCCTGTGTTAGAAACTGGAATATCAGTTTTAGACTTGAGAGTAGCTAGAGTTAATAAAGGTAAACAATGAGTCCAAACTTACATAGTTTCGAACCTAGTTCTGTCTGAATATACAGGATATTTTTTAACGGTAATGTATATTGCCCTTCTAAATGTTTCATTTAAAAACCTAATAGAAACAATAAAAGCAATATTCAGAGAAAAAGTCATAGGCCTAAATCGCTTTAATTTAATCAAAGAAGGACTATATTTCAATTGTTAGTAGTTAAATAAGAGCTGATACTTGGAAACCAGAAGGCAGAAAAACAAATGAAAGTGAATTGATCAATAATGTTAAGTGTTTGCTTTTTACAATGACCAGCATAATATGCAAAATTCAGGCTAGTCTTTTCATTAATATTGGTAAAAACATTCATGCAAAACATTGAAAATAAAAAATACCACCCCCCTACAAAAATGTGCAAATGTTTATGTTTATATTATTCTTATTGCTACTAAAGGGAAAAACTATTCTTACTTCTGAAGTGTCAAAATGTATAAGATATAAAAATATTAAATAATTTTCTCTTCTCCACTTAAGCAATAACTACTCCCAAAATGTAGTGCAAAAGATGTATTTAAAGCACTCAACAGAATTCCTCAAGAAAAATAAAAAGGGTAATTAGAAATAAGTGAGACTTATATGAAGGCTTCCATTACATTTACTGTAAGTAAATATTACCAGAGATAAGAGAGATCCTTTTATGATGATAAAGGGGGTCAATACATCAGAAAAAATAACTTTAGTAAACATATATTCAAATTAGAATGGACCAAATTTGAATGCACCGAAATCTAAGATAATTGTAGGGAAACAACAGACAATTTAACAATAGGTGGAGGCTTATATATCCCATTTTCAATGATGAATTCAACCACTAGGCATATTTTCACCAAGATAGAAAGGATTTGAAACACTCACTAACCCAAGCGTGAGTCATCTAAGTAATATTTCGCCTAACAACAGCAAAGTATGCGTTTTTCTTAAGCACATATGGAACATTCTCTGGGATAGACTTTGCCAGACCACAAAGCAAGTAAATAATTTAAAAATAATTGACATAAAAAATATGTTTTACATTCACAATTCAATTAAATTAGAAATCAAGAGCAGTAATAACGTGAAATTCACAAGTATGTGGAAACTACACATTCTTAGTCAATGAACCAAAGAATAAAATCACTTGGGAAAGTAAAAAATACTTTGAGATAAATAAAAATGAAAACACTGAATAGAAAAATTTATAAAATGCAACTAAAGCAGTGCTTAGCAGGAAATATATGGCAAAGACATCTTGAAGAAGATGTCGAAAGCACAGGTGCCCAAAGCAAAAATGGATAAATGGGATCATCAAACTAAAAATCTTTTGCATAGCAAAGGAAGCAGTCAACAAAGTAAAGAGACAATCCACAGTGTGGGAGAAAGTATTTGCAAACTACCTATCTGACAACAGGTTAATGAGAAGAAAATATAAGGAGCTCAAATAACTCAATAAGAAAAAAATGGCAAAATCCAATTTAAAAATACGCAAAAGATATGAGTTGTAATTTCTCAAAAGAAGACATACAAATGGCTCACAGATATGTGAAAAAACAATGTTCATCACTAATCGTCAGAAAAATGCAAATCAAACCTACAATGATCTATCATCTCATTCCAGTTAAAATGGGTTTTATCCAAAAGGCAATAACAAATTCTGGCAAGGATGTGAAGAAAGGGGAATCCTTTAACACTGTTGGCGGGAATGTAAATTAGTACAAAAACTACGGAGAGCAGTATGGAGATTCCTCAAAAAAAAAAAAATGAAAATAGAAATCACATATGTTCAGAAATCCCTTACATTTATTGTCAATTGACTTTTCATGAAGGTGCTAACACAATTAAATGGGGAAAGAATAGTCTTTTTAACCAATGTTTCTGGGACAACAGGATATTCACATTTTGAATGATAAAGTTGGACCTCTACTGCATATTATATTCAAAATTTAACAGAAAAAGACATAAAGACCTTAATATGAAATCTAAATATAAAAAAATACCTCTTAGAAGAAAACATACATGTAAATCATCATGAGTTTGAACTAGGCAATGGTGTCTTAGATATGACACCAAAAGCACAAGTAAGAAAAGAAACATAAGACATGTTGGAATTCATCAAAATTATAGCTTTTCATGCTATAAATGGTATCACCCAGAAAGTTAATTGAAATTCACGGAATAAAATATATGTATTTATTTACAAATTTATCTGACAAAAGACTTGTATCCAGAATATACTCATTATACATACACATATTTTATATGTTCCGACTTTATTTACAACTTAATAATAAAAGAACAAATCACCCAATTACAAAATAGGCAATAGATTTTCATATAAAAATTCCAAAGAAGATATGCAAATAACTAATACTACATGAAAATTTACTCAATATTATTATTCATTATTGAAGTGCAAATCAAAATCACAATGAGATACCCTTTCACACAGTTAACCGGATATGATGAGCAAGTGAGAGAATAACAAGCATTGCCAATGATTTAGATAAATGGTATCCCTCAGACATTGCTTGTGGGAATGTAGAATTTTATGTAAAATCTCTGGAAAAAGTTAGATACTTCATCATATTGTTATTATGCAATATGCAGTTACCTATGACCAGCAATTCCACTGCTACATATATATCCAAGAGAATTTTTTTTAAATGTCTGCATAAAATATTATATGTGGAGGTTAAGAGCAGTTTTATTTATAATTGTTAAAAAGTGAAAAAAATTGAATGCCCATCAGCTGATGAATGAATAAATAAAATATGGTACTTCATAAAACATGATATTATTTGTTAATAAAAAGGAATGACATGCTGATATGTGATACAACATAGACAAACCTTGAAAATATTATGCCAAATGAGTAAAGTCAGCCATAAAAGATCACATGGCATAATTTCATTTATATGAAATATGTAGAACTGGCAAATTTAAAAGAAAATAAATAGATGAGTGGTTGCCCAATGTTCATGTGGGAAGGATCCAATAAAACTGTAAATGGATACTGGTTTCTTTTAGGGTGATGAAAATATTCTAAAGTTAGATTTTGGTAATAGTTTTACAATGCTATACATTTACCTAAAAGCATGAGCTTATTTTATGGTGAGATATATCTCAAATGTCCCTCTCTCTCTGTGTCTCTCTTTCTCTCTCTCCCCCACCTTCCCCCATCCACACAGAGCAATGCTTAGTAATTAAAGATAGCACTTAATAGTCCTTATAAGCTCTGGTTCTGAAATAACAAACTGGCTATGTTAAAATTCCCAATTTGTCTTCTTTAGATTGTGATACATAATCACTATGTACTATGCCTCAGTGTTTTCACTCATTTAATAAGTAAAGCAATAAAATGTATTTCATAGGGTTATTATGAAGAGTGAACAACTACATATAAAATGCTTAGTGTAGCATACAACACATGACACATACTCAAAGGTAGTCATTGTAATAATTGTTATTAATATTGTATTAAAATATTATGAACTTGATATTTATACACTATAAAAACTCCTTTCAAAATATTGGCAGTTTAACATACATGTTCGTTGACAAAAGAAATACTATTGTCTCTCTGTCTCAGATTAAGAAATAAGAAATTAATTTACAATACTTCCCTCACTAATTCTTATTACAGAAAATGTAATGGACTCTATAAATAAAGTTATTTTTCTACTATAAGTTCAGGGAGATAGAATTCTTATTATATTTTACCGTGGCTATCATCACATGCAAATTGGATCCCAGCATAAAAGATGATGTGGGAATAAATGTGAATATAGTAAACTAGACAAAAAAAAAAAAAAAAGAAAACAAGAAAGTCTAAATTTTAAAATTGTTGAAAATGAGTAAAGGAAGAAAATGAGGGGGTAGAAGAATATTCAACTGTTCTCAGTAATAACAGACTAATGGCAAGTTAATAAAAGAGCATTAAAATGGTTTTAATTTTTAAAACATAGATAGTTGTACCCTAAGTTTAAACATCAATAAAATTAACCAAAATATTGATATGTATTTTTGTTTGTTTTAACTTGATATCTTAAAATTTGCAGATATTTTTACGCTTCTTTTTTTGTAACGGAACATCCTTAGCCAAATTCTCATTCAGCATACGTTTTAGTTTTAGAAAACTAACATTCAGCTTCATTAAACTACTCTTACAAACTAAGTAACCTGAAAATAAAAGGAAGTCAGTCTTCCTTTTATGGATGGTTTTATGTTCTAAATGGAGACTTCTTATTAAAAGCTAAAATGTGGCTATTCCTGATAAGAAACATGGAAGACCTTATCAGATGTGTATAGCTACATATATTTGCCACATAATACTTTGACCAGATATTAATCCTTTTTACAATCACAAATGTTAAAAAATCATGTCATTGAAATATAAAATGCTTTTATATAAATTGAATATGACTAACTTACATGATTATATCATATTCTGCTACTAAAAATTATATATTATTATGCATATGAATATATAGACACATTAAAATATTCAAGGTCTAATTTTATTAATACATATTACAATATAATTAAAGAATGAAATTAGTGCAACATATGTATTTTAGTATGCAGTTTGTTTTGTCTGCTTATGGGACACGTGCCTATATTCCTTTTGGTTAATTTCTCATAGTTCAGCTTTTATTATTTGAGCAAATCCTAGTAATGAAGAGTTAAACGTGGGGACAACTTTTAAGTTACTACTAATAATAACATGGTTATAAATAAATCACTTAAGCTCTTTGATTTGTCTCAGTAAAGAGAAAACAATAATACCTTTCTCTTTAAGTGAGACAATAAAGGGTGTGGTGCATTGTTTACCACATAATATGTGTTCAAAAAACGTTATGTCACCACCACCATCACCAACATCCTCATCACCATCTTCGCTACAGTATCTTTGAAGGCAGACATGGTGTATCATTAAGTCCCCATAATTTTCTCAACGAACATTATCAGGAATATTAAAATGAAGATATTTCTAGTTAGGTGCTGATTAAAAACCAATGTTTTAGTCTGCTTCAATTCCCATGGATTTTGTTCATTATGAGCTCTGCATTTGACCTTTTGTGATTTACCATGGGGCTAGTTTAGAAGTGTTTTTAACATACCGATGAGTTTTACTGAAAATCTTCTTACCAAAATAACTCAGTTAATTTGGGGGAATTTCTCCTAACACAACGTAACACAACAGAAATGTTAAACTTTTAAATTTGTTCTTAGTGTATTAGTTTGCTAGGGTTTCCATAACAAAATACCTCCAACAGTGGCTTAAGCAACAGAAATTTATTTTTTTCACAGTTCAGAAGACTAGAAGTCTGAGATCAAGAACTATTGAGTACTGAGAACTATTGGGTACCTGATTGATGTCATATCCTGTACAAGAAACCCCCGTGGCATGTGTTTATCTGTGTAACAAACCTTCATATATACTCCTAAACCTAAAATAAAAATTTTAAAAAGGTATCAGCAATGTTGGTTTCTTTTGAGGCCTCTATTCTAAGCTTGTAGATGGCTGTCTTCTACCTGTGTTCTCACATAGCCTTTCCTCCATCACTGTTTGTGTCTTAATTTTCTGCTATAAGGACACTCATCATGTTGGACTAGGACAAACTCTATGGATATCATTTTTTACCTTAATTACCTCTTTAAAGACTATCTCTTCCAATATAGTCACATTCACAGATACTGGAGATTAAGATTTCAACATATGAATTTTGGGAAGACACAATTCTGTCCATTAATAGTTACTTGATTCATTAAAACACTTGTAGTTTAAATTTTCATAATTGAATTATGGTCTGTATTTTATGTCTTTTTATTATGATCTGAGGCTTATTTTTTGCATCACTCTTTCATAGCAGCCACATGAATACATTCTTTCTTGTATTATAACTATTTTGAGACAAATCATGTACTTGTGAAATCCTTTTTCATGTAAGTGGACTTAACTTTTTACTTTTTCTCCTTTCCCACATTGGAAAATACTTAAATTAATTCTAAGCCATTAGTTTTTCCTATAATAGCATCTATTACAATCCTCAAAAAATTAAATTAAGAGAACATGATAAGGATTCTTATATATCTTTAAATTTTAAAATAATTGACAAAGGTTTAAATTGTCTGTTTATATACTTTTTATCTTATTATATATAATTTATGACTTTAATCATTTGTATGTCAATAAGAAGCATAAATGCTTTATATATATAATATATAAAGAACAAGTTCAAGAAGAATATGTACTTTTCTATCACTATTTTTTTAAAAAACCTAAAGCATTTAAAATTGCATTATAAATATATCAACATTAGACTATTTGCTCAGCATTACTTGTAATATATGAACCTTGACACTTTTATGGCATTTTAATATTTTTAATATGTCAGGCACATCAAAAAGTAAAAATGGTCCAGAATTATTCTTATCACTGCAATGCGCTAGCATCAGGGTTGTGGAGGTTGAGAAGCTGCAAGTTCAGCAAGGAAGTTCACTAAAAGATTCAAAACATCACCTTGGGTTCAACACTTTCAAGTATGGAATGTAAGCTGGCCATAAGAAGAATGCAAACAATGCATTTATTTTAAAAAATGATTTAAGACAAACAATAGAAATCTTGTTATAGTGTGATTTTTACTCCTCATGAATACTATAAACTTTATACTACTTAAAAGTCTATGCTGAAAGAGTAATTTTTCATAATTAAGAATCATTGTTCTGAAAAGGAAGAAACAAAGAATTGCATACATTCCATGCATGGCTAAGGATGTTAAGGCATATTCATTCGAACAGCATGTGGTATATGTGACCAATTAAAATTGCCATGTCATTTCTATATATTTTTGGATTTGGTTACTACTTCTTGTATTCCACATTCTCCCTCTCATCTCACTGGTTCTTTCCTTTCTAACCTTCAATTATCAAGCTACATCCTATTCTTTAAGATTCAGTGTGACACCACCATCTCCAGAAAATCTGCTACTAGCTAAAGGTAACCTAAGGAATTAATAATATTGTTATTTAAATAAAAAAATAAACTTAACCATGCATAGAGAAATGTGTGCTTGATAATTTGACATAAAATTAAACGAGATATGTTCTCTACTGTCAAAATATAGTTTGATTTAGTTATGGATATAAGTAGCATTAACTTTATACTACAAAATTATTATATCAGCTTTCCTTTAAAATATATGTTTTAACTATCTCCAAGTAATTTAAATGTGTCTTTCATTTATTTATTTATTTATTTATTTGAGACGGAGTCTCGCTCTGTCGCCTAGGCTGGAGTGCAGCGGCGCGATCTCCGCTCACTGCAAGCTCCGCCGCCTCCCGTGTTAATGCCATTCTCCTTCCTCAGCCTCCCTAGAAACTGGGACCACAGACGCCCGCCACCACGCCTGGCTAATTTTTTTTTTATTTTCAGTAGAAACGGGGTTTCACCGTGCTCGCCAGGATGGTCTCGATTTCCTGACCTCGTGATCCGCCCGCCTCGGCCTCCCAAAGTGCTAGGATTACAGGCGTTGAGCCACCGCGCCCAGCCTAAATGTGTCTTTTAAATACAATTTTTAAATATGTAAAATAATAATAATTTAAGATATATTAAATACATACATTTGGAAATTACTGTCAATAAAATTTCAGATTTATGACATATAAATCAAAGGGAAACCTAATTTGTTGCATACGCAATTGTTCAAGACTATTGAGCAACTGTCAAGCATATTTATTCAACAGATATTTATTATCACCTATTATTTGTTCTATACTATATACCATGCGAGAAGTTGAATAAGTATATTTTATAGTAAAAATAAAGGATAACTAGAGCAAATAATAATTAATTCAAAATAAATTAGCCACTCTATATGTAGCACATGTTTTACTTACTGGTATTGTGTTGAAAGCTTGTTATTCAACCAACTCCTCAATTTTTCATTATGTGGATTGAAGAAACTGTGGCATCAAAACAGTCCCTATGATGGATTACATCAGCAAGAAAGAATTTCTCTCTGCAATGGTCTATTGTAAATTCTGGGCCATTAAAAGCCTTTTATCATAATATCGAACATTTATAAGAAGAAGGATGAGGTGCAATTTAAAGGTTAAATAAGAACAGATATAATAATTATAGCAATAATAAGGATAATATCAATATCAATACTGCCCAAATGCTTCTTTAATGCCAAAAATGACCTAATAAAATACACGAGCTATCTCATTGAATTCACATAATAAGCTAGCTTCTCATTTCAGATTTAAAGACTATTTTATCACGTATTTATTTTTACACAGGCACACACATATATGGACATAGAATAAAAACATTTATTTTTGTCTTCCTGTTCACCATATCACAACTCTTTCTTTCCTTGTATGTACTTGTAAAGGAGAAACAACATTTTTAAGCAACTTAAATATCACAATTTCTAAGTAAATTATCTCTGTCTTACTCTTAGACATTCATCACACAGGATGCATAGAGGAATAAAGTGACAAATTCAATCATACTACATATCTTATGGAAAGTATTGAACTTTTAGAATTTTAATGGTGGTGATAATAGCTAAAAAATAAAGATAATTGTTTTCAAAAAGGCACTAAGTTGATATTTTTAGTACTAGTAGTAGCACAACCTGGAAATAATAACAATACAACAATAATGCTGTTCTTGCAGACCTATTAAAAAAATATGCCAAGGTATAGGTTATGGAAAGTGCTATAATTTGTTTAGTTGCATTTTCTTATATTGCCTTTAAAAGAACAATTATTTCAGTACTAAATAAAACACCGCCTTCATTTAGAAGATAAAAGAAAGCAATGTTTGTGGGAAAATATGCTGTTTTTCTCCAAAAAAATGTGAAATAAACTCCAAACTTATTTTGCTTTCTATTAATTGATATAGAAATGTTCAGAAATAATTCTTCATTCAGTTTATTCAACAAATATTGATTAGATATCCAATGTCTGCCCGATCCATGGCAAGAGCTATAAATATTTTGGTGAAAAAAACAGACCTGTTCGTATAAAGAGCCATTGGCTAGTGAAGATAAATAGGTATTTGTTACTCCAATAATACCAAAATAAATGTTAAGTTACAACTATATAAGTGTGATGAGGGAGAGGTATGTGGCACTATGGAGGGTGTAAGATAGAAGAATGTGGTTTGGTCTGGATAGTTAGGAATAGTTTCCTTTGGTAAGTGGTTTTTGAATTGAGATCTGCAGATTGTATTTTCTAGGTAAAAAAAAGTTACAATTTTTCTCCTAAGAGGATATGAAGTGTGCAAAGGAAATGAAGTGTTCTATGACACTAGAGAAATCAATTAGGAGCAAAAAGAAGGCTACCATGTCTTAAGCAGGCAAAGAAGAGGAAAAATGGCTAGATGAGCCAGAAGAATAGAGAAACAGCTCCATATTTAAGACCAAGTAGACCACATTAATGATTTAGGTTATTAAAAGCAACAGAAAATAATGGAAAAAATTTGTGAACTACCAAATATAATTTTGATTTGATTAAAAAAAAAGCCCTCTAAAAGAATCAAGATGTATGAAAGTAGATCAATTAGATGAGAAACTAGATGATGGAAATGAATATCAAAGGAAGTGGACAGAATCAAAATAATTTAGAAGGTTGAGTTGATGTTTTCATGGTTTGGATATGCAATATATGTGGCTGAATTGTCAGAGTTGACTCCTAGGCTTTTTGGCCACTGTACACGGGATGTTTTCAAGGTATATGACGAACATTTTAAAATGATAAAAGAGTAATTCATCAAGAAGGCAGAACAATTCCTAAAATGTGTACATCTAATTAAAGAGTTTTAAAATATATAGAGTCGGTATATAAAGTCTAAAGGAAAAAAACAGAGAAAGCCACAAGGATATGATAGGTAGGAAATCTAACACTGTTATTTTCAGTAATTGATTGAAAAAGTAAGCAAAAAGTCAGTAAGAAAACATAGTTTAGTGATGAAAGATCGGAGAACATTTTTGGTTTCATGGTGGTGGTAAAAATTAGCACATGACTTTTTTTAGTAATTTAGTGATGTCCTGGTTATCTAAAAAGACTTACATTTTTTTTTTCTGTTTTCTAATCTTGTACTATTTTGCAACATTTAAGGTGGAATGCAGTTCTGAAAATTCTAAAATTACAAGGTAACTCTAGTAATCCCAGAATACTGAGACACACAAAAAAGTTACCTAGCAGATAAGTCTCAAAACCAGGCTCACACAAATAATTCAAAAAGGTTAAAAGGAAAGTTTTCCTTCATCATATTTATGTAACTCTATGGTGATCTCTCCAATGAGCTTATATTTTTCAAAATAGCCAGAACAAAATGTGAAATTAGGGATGTTTAGGATGATGATGTTCTTCAAATTAAGCAATTGAAAGATACCCCAGGCAACACAGAAAGGATAAACAAAGCGTAACTCCCCAGCCCAGTAAAACATCAATTTAGATATAATTACTGATATTAGCACATGTAAAGAAAAACAAAAGGTACTATGAGAAAGGAGACTGAGCCTTAATAAGAAATAGAAAATCTGGCGGTCCATGAGGTAGGACGAACTGGCAGAGTATGTCAAGAACCGGGCAGGTACAAGCGACATTGAATCTAAGAAACCCAAAGTGTGTGGTTGGGTCTCTTGAAAGACAGAAAGGGTTAGTTAGATTTGACCCTGACTTAGAGAAATATATCCCTCACTGCTCTCAATTTATCTCTTTTTAATCCAAATCAACATCCACATCCTGCTTACTTATTCAGTTTCCTGGGACCATAACACTGGGAAAGCAGAAGTCATGCACACTAAAGCATCTCCTTGCTGAAAAGGATTATCTTCTTGTACATTTAACAAATTGGTATTCTGTTTTAAGTACTGGTCTCACATAAATTATGCTAATAGTGATATTTCTTTTAATGACTACTTACATAAAAGTGGCTTTAAAAACTTTGTGGAGTTACACAAGTGAGTCTTAGACCCTAAACCTTAAAAAATTCAGCAAGAGATATTAACCCAAGAAATATCTAAGTAGTCAGGCCTTTTTAATGACATCCTGATGGTTTAAACATTCTTCCCTTAAAATTTCAATGGGTAGATATCTAGGAATCAGTATAAATAACTAGTACTTATCTCAGGAGAAATTGTCGGGAATGCAAATATACAAATGGCTAAAATTAATCTAAATTTTTCAAAGGGATAAGGTGAGGGGAGTGGATATGAGGAGAGTGAAAGGGCAACAGAGAGAGGGAGAAATGCAGCTCTTATTTTTCTATTGTCTTCCTCTGTGAGTAAAGTATTTCTTAGATTAAAACGTGTGAAAACATACTGATAAGAACAAAAGGAAGAAATGTTTAAGTTTTCGTGAGTTCAACTTTTAGGTGCTTAATGAAGTATATATCTCAAGGTACTGAGAAAACTCTCAATATCTTTGGTGTGGTACTAATAATCTTTGAGAGAAAACATGCAAAACATGAAGAGAAAGGAGAAGTGTAGATTAAACTGCAATGAAAACAATAGGAGATATGGATGATAAGAAGTACACTATGATAAGAATGAAAATAAAAGTACAGAGAAAACTCAATATCTTTGGAGTGGTACTAATAATCTTTGAGAAAACATGCGAAACATCAAAAGAAAGGAGAAGTGTAGATTAAACTGCAATGAAAACAATAGGAGGTATGGATAATAAGGAATACACTATGGTAAGAATGAAAATAAGTTGAGGAAATAAATGTTTTAAGTGTGTGTGCTTGTGAATTGCTGTGGTTTGAAGGTGGTGTCTCCTCCAAAACTGATGTTAAAACTTAATTCCCATTGTGGTGGTATTGAGAGGTGGGGATTTTGGGGAAGTAAGTAAGCCATGAGGGCTACCCCTTCATTAATAGAGTGATATCCCTAATAAAAGAGTTCATTAACAGTTCACCCTCTCAGGCTTTTTTGTCCCCTCTGTCTTGTAAAAACACAATGTCACAATGTCCCTGCTCCCCAGAGTATGCAGCGACAAGGCATCATCATGGAAGCAGAGAGCAGCCCTCACCAGATACCAATCCTGCTGACATTTTGATCTTAGGTTTCCCAGCTTCCAGAATAATGAGAAATAAATATATGCTCTTCATAAATAAACCATTATTAAGTTTTTTGTTATAGCAGCGCAAATGGACTAAGACATGAATGTGACAAGAAAATTAGTGAATATAGCAAAAGCAAAAATGACATTGCCAAATGCATAAAAGCTGCTTTTATTCTTGTGCATTGCTACTAAATTCAAATATCAGGAAATTTGGTATACTCAAAATATATAGATATCAGCATAATGCTGAACCAAGTCTAACAACTCACACATTCGTTAACACTTAAAGCCCACTAAACAGCTGTCTGGTTATAATTCAGATTACTGATTGCTCATCTTTTCATTCTAATGTCCAATTGCTCATTTTCTCATTCCCATATCCTTGACATTAGAGTAGAAAATTCATTGGTCTGGGCTTGCTTTGTTATTGGATGGATATGTCTCACTGCTGCTTTGTTATGGCATCACTACTTACTGCCTTTTTTCTACCCCAGGGAGAGCTGAAGGATCAGAACTGGAACTCAAATATCCTACCATAGAGGATGGAGGTAGGTAAATAGCAGTTTAAAGATTTTCAGGACTCAGAAATGTATAGTGACTCTCTCAACATCTTTCCATCAAGTCATAATCCATTTTCTACTAAGCCCTCTTTAGCAAAGAGTTACTTTAACAGTGGGGACTGCATGTGGGTGGGTGTGGTCTGGGGTGTGTTAGAGAGACACAGAGGGACAGTAGGGGGATCTGGAGGTGTGAAGGTTGTTCAGGAGACAAGGGCTTTTTGCATTGCCTTATTTCCTTCTAAGTAAAAGGTTATAAGACAGAAGTCTCAATATTACATCTTTCACAGTCTTCTTTAGTGTCCTAAAGCAAGACTTTTCAGTGCCTGCATTACGCAAAGCGGAATAAAATATGATTGCATAAAAACTAAAACATACTGACTACCTTATCTCAATATTTGTATGGCCTTATTCCCAATTTATATAAATTGGAAGAAATATTCAATAGAAAGTACTTCATTATTTTACCAAATCCAAATATTAAATAAGCACCAATAATTTTTTTAAGTTTCTACATTTCTCATTCTAATTTATATTTGAGCAATTAGGTAAATTGATGACTGCTTAACTGACCACACCTATATGTTGATGTGAAATCACTGCCCATGTCAATGATGTTAGAAAGTCCCAGAGCTTTATTTTCTTCTACTTCATTAATAACTTTCATTAAAATATTCAAGGCAAACTCAGAAAATGTGTTTAATATGAATTTGGTAGTCATGATGACAGAATAACATTCCAAGAAACTGACAGATTCAAATGATGGGCCAAATTTAACAAGACAGATTTAATCAAAATAATTATTAGGTTACTCAAGGGATATCTTATGTCCAAAAACCTAATTGCACAAAAAGGACTGGAAAAAAATGTGGCTCAGCAGTAAAACATATGGTAGAAAAGTGTAAATTAGCTTAAGAGTTTCAGTTAATATTCATTCAATGTTAGTTAGCAATGTCGTTAGTTGAACATAAAGGCAATTTCTTAATTTAATATTTTTCTGTATTGATTAAAAATAAACATTTATAAACTGATCATTTATTATAGTCTGTTACAGTCAAACCATATGTAAGTCATTGTTTCAGTTACAGAACCTACCATTTTTAATACTTAAGACAAAGGAAACCCATCCAGACAAAGATGAATAATTAATACATTTATAAAGTTTGAAAAATGTTACAAATACTTGAGAAACTCTGGATATTTATTTTAGAAGAAAGGCTTTATGTGGGAATGGCACTAATACTGAACAACCTTAAAAAGGACTAATGGGTAAAAGTTAAAAAGACAACTGATTTTAACTCATTGTAAAAAGATGATGAATAAATATTTATATAATGCCTATTATGTGTCAGATGCTATGTAATTAAATCTCAAAAAGTTATGTTACTTTACTTACATGGCACAGACTGTTAAGTACTCAATTTAGTTTTCAAATCCAGGCTTGACCATATTTAAAGTATTTGATAATTCTAATTAACCTTTTTATTATAGAAAATGTTTCTCTCACATGGACCTACTGGTGAAATGAGGCAGCTCAAAAGGAACATGTTTGCAAACCCTGGAAATGTTAAATCATGTAAAAAAAAAAAAAAGGCAGTTTTTCTATTTAATCAATTCTACTAAAAATGCCTTTTCCCTAATTTGTCACCTTTACAAATGCAGTATTTCCTTAAGTAAGTGTTCTCAAAGCAACACCATAAAACCATGGTTCTTTGGGGGTTTTATGAAACTGTTACAGCTGAGCAAAGGGCTCCATGTAACCAAAGCAAGTAATCTGAGTCAAGACCTGCTATGTCCCTCTCAAAATCTCATCTTGAATTGTAGCTTCCATAATTCTCACGTGTCATCCCTATGAGAAGTAATTGAATCATGGGGGCGGGTCTATCCCGTACTGTTCTCTTGGTAGTGAATAAGTCTCATGAGAGCTGATGGTTTTATAAAGGGGAGTTGCCCTATGCAAGGGTTCATTTCTGCTGCCATTTAAGATGTGCCTTTTCTTCTCCTTTGCCTTCCAGCATGATTGTGAGGCCTCCCCAGCCATGTGGAACTGTGAGTTCATTAAATCTCTGTCCTTTATAAATTATCCAGTTTCTAGTATGTCTTTATTAGCAGCATGAACATTAACTAATACAACCAGTAAATGAGAATATAGAGTAAGGAAATTCAAACAGATTAAACTCACAGACTTCCAAACCTTGGTAAGATAAGTTCTCTATTCCTTGTAATATATATGCACATATATCATATAAATATATGTATATGCATGTGTATTCACTAGGATTCATGATGCTTCCTAATTTTAGAGTACAATAATCATGATGTCTAATATGCCCCAGGTATTGAAATTTTATTTATAGCAACACGTTTAATCCTCACAACAATTCCACGAGGCAGACTCCACAGATTAATTAACTGAAGTATAGAGATACTGAATTACTTGCCCAAGGGCACACAGACAGAAAGTGCTCTAACAGGATTTAAGTAAGTAAGTTCTACTGTTGAATCCATGTTCTTAACATTTAAGGATACTGCATCTTACAATTATCTGTCACAGAAATCAAAATAACAACTTAATAAAGGTATTAATTTTTGAAATTTAGTGTCAGCATGTGAAAAGCCTAAAGTATAATTTTTATTTTATTTTATTTTATTTTTTTTTGAGACGGAGTCTCGCTCTGTCGCCCAGGCTGGAGTGCAGTGGCCGGATCTCAGCTCACTGCAAGCTCCGCCTCCCGGGTTCACGCCATTCTCCTGCCTCAGCCTCCCGAGCAGCTGGGACTACAGGCGCCTGCCACCTCGCCCGGCTAAGTTTTTGTATTTTTAGTAGAGACGGGGTTTCACTGTGTTAGCCAGGATGGTCTCGATCTCCTGACCTCATGATCCGCCCGTCTCGGCCTCCCAAAGTGCTGGGATTACAGGCTTGAGCCACCGCGCCCGGCCTAAAGTATAATTTTTTAAAATAATGTGTTTGGTGTAATTGCCCAGAATATTGTTTTATTATTTTCAAACTTAAGCTCATTTTCCAAAGCATTTATTTATTTAGCCATATGATACGCAACAAATCCTCAGTGGATATGATTTTTGCTAAACTATCTGCTAAAAATCTAATTGGATAACCTACGCTTGAAAAAAATACAAAAGACATAAAATATGTTTCACACTGCACTATTCACAACAGAATTATCAATACAAGGTGTCTGCATGCAAAGACCATACTTAGCAGAAAAAATTGTAAAAATATTGCAAATCAATTTTACCCGTGCTATAATTGATAAAGGTACAGAAATAGAAGAGAGTGGTTGGGGAGGACATGTCAGACACTACACCGGCACACAGTCGAGTGAAACTTCAGCAATGTGTCAGCTGAGTAAAGTTTTGCAATATGAATATAGGCTTAGCAACTAGCCAAGACTTCATGCACAATAGGAAGAAGAAAATATACTTACAAAATAGGAAGAAATGAAACAGCTGTAAGCGGAGGAAACTTTATAGAGTTTGATATGGGAGTAAAGAATCACTGTGGCCGGGCGCGGTGGCTCAAGCCTGTAATCCCAGCACTTTGGGAGGCCGAGACAGGCGGATCACGAGGTCAGGAGACCGAGACCATCTTGGCTAACATGGTGAAACCCCGTCTCTACTAAAAAATACAAAACCTAGCCGGGCGAGGTGGCGGGCGCCTGTAGTCCCAGCTACTCGGGAGGCTGAGGCAGGAGAATGACGTAAACCCAGGAGGCGGAGCTTGCAGTGAGCTGAGATCCGGTCACTGCACTCCAGCCTGGGCGACAGAGCAAGACTCCGTCTCAAAAAAAAAAAGGAATCACTGTGAGTATGTTATATGGCTAGACCCTGCAGAGACTTAAAGAGACTAGGCAGAATGTAAAGAGTTTCTTGCATTCTGTTCTGTAGCCAGGGAGGCTCTACACAAGGTTCCAAACAGGGGAATTTGTGGATCTCTCTGGTGGCAGAGGGGAGTATGAGCTGGAGCTGTGGACAAGGGAAAAGGTTTGAATTAGTAAGAACAGTTGTGAGTCTATGTTACTATAGTCTGTAGGAGAGATTTGGATGGCTTGAACCTAAATAATCATAAGAAAGATGGAGAGAATGGGAGTTGAGAAGATTAAGGAGGTCGGCAAGATCTGGCTTCTGGTATAGGTATTAGGAGGGATTGTAGATCAACGGAACAAAATTCTAAACACAGGCAAAATAATTGCTTTGATGGGAGAAGAAAAAAACAAAAGACAAACTCAGGACTGGAGTTTGAGCTGCTTTGTGCCATTCATTTGAGATTTGAAACTATGAGTCTGGCACTCAGAAGACAGGTAAAACTATTGATAGTATTTTTGAGCTTGTGGTTGATAATTTAAAACTGTACATCTTATTGTAATCACCCAAGAAAAGCAAGTGAGTAAGAAGAGCGCTGAAAGCCTTCCAACCAGTCGAGCTCATACCCCAATGCAAAGTAGGCAATATCATTATGAGACACTTGCACAGCAGGTTGATAACAAGGAGGTGACTAATCCTTGACTCATTTGACAGAGATAATGCTAGTATAATAAGGGTAATAAAGTACAGTTTTTATTTAAGTCCCAAATTGAAACACTGTGACAAGGCAGGTAATTTGTTTTGCTCAGATTCAGGCTTACCCTAGGGTTAGCATGGAAAAAACTGGCACTAACTTACCATCAGATTTAGGTCAAAGAAACCCTGAGATCCGTTTTAGAGCAGAAATTCACTGAAATTTTGTGGACAACTTGCAGAATTTTCTTTTTCATTTTACAGATGAGGCACAAGAAGAACAGATATTTTTCTATTAGAAACAATATTTCCTGAAGGTTTCCCCTGTCCACTTAATGCTTCAGAAAGATTTATTCTCAATCTACAATGATTAATTACAAAATGTCCAACTGCTACAGAGTTAATCTGAGACTATACAAGCAGACGACGCAGGAGGGGCCTAGCCATTAATATCTCATAGAATAAGGCTGTTCATTCTTTATTAAAAAACAACCTCTGAAGTGCTTGGAAAATCCTTTGATGAACTTAAGAAACCATATTTCCTTCAGCTTCCTTTATTGACATAAGAAAAACATTGTGATCTTTACAGAAAGTGCTTTCAGTTCCTTCTTGCAATTGTGTTGACAAGAGCTCCCACTACTTGAGTTAAACAACTTCATTTGTGTAGCAGAAAGTTCTTTCCCAATCAATCAACACGAAACTGTGCTCTGTTATCTTGTGCTTAACACTGCTTTTCATCTTGCAGCAAATATAGAACAAACACAGGACAAAATACATAGGTAGGAAATGTCTAAATTTTAATTGGAAAAATAAACCTGTATGTGAGAACGAGAGGTAGGTAAAATCAATTCCCTGAGAGTTTAAAGGAGAAAACTCTAAAGACAACTGGAATAGCCAGAAAAAGCTTTGTATGGAGATAGAGGTTTGCATAATGTAAAAGTACAGAAAATTTTTGTAAAATCCCAGGTAGCAAATTGATACAAGTTTGCTTTTGATTACAGTGAGTTTGGCAATCCAAACTAAAAATTGTCTAATTTATGCAGTAAGATAATCACATTTCTCAGTTTAATTTTCTGAATATTCTAGTTGCATTGTATTACTTGTACTATAAATTTTTTTTGATATCCCTTAAAAAGTACAGTGCAAATTAATCTCCATGACCAGTAAATTCTTCTAAAACCTAAATCTTATTTACCTCTAATCCCTTATCTAATTATGCTCTATGATTTATATAATAAAATTCATATTTTATTTATGAGATAAAAAATTTACTCATAACTTTTTTAAACATAACAAGCCCTTGAATGTCTCTGCTTAATATATTTACTTTTTATGGATTATTTTTCTTGAAATTTTTGATCTATAGTATCATATTTTCAGTAGATTCAGTTCTCATGTCACCTATATCGTAAAACTTTCCTTACCTGTAAGTTGGAATTATTTACTTCCTTCGCTGTGGAACATATGTCCATATATACTTATTTATATATTTTCATGTATGTATGTACAGGGTGTATATATCTAATACAGCACTTGATAATTGAGCTCCATAATTTAGCTAGGGGGTTGTGTATTAATTTCCTCTTCTAAAGCCGAACACATTTAAAAAATTATTATCTATAGCCCGTGTTGCTTAAAACAATGTTTTTCCGAGACAATTACCTAAGATATATATATTGTATATTAGAAATATGTACAGCGGGTCTTTTATAGTGCCATTTTGTTAAACGTTGTTTTGTTATAATGTTGATAAGAAAAAAATGATTCCAGGATGTGGTCACTGTGCGTCATTTTTGTGTTCTCCCCATGTCTGCTCGTTATCTCCAGGCACTCTGGTTTCCTTTTACCATCAATTAGCCTATAATCTCGTTTCTTAAAGTACAGTTTCCAAGAATCTATTGATGTTACGTGAGGGTGAGGACTTACTGTACACACACACACACAGCCGTATTTATTGAGAGCAACATTTAATTTATAATCCACTTATTCCACTTATATTTTTAATCCATAATGGATTAAAAACAAATGCCCTGTGGAATGGATTATGATGATAATTGATTCAGATAAATCTACAGCATTTCAGATAAGAAGAAGACACTACCGTTCATGCTAGGAATTGGTTTCTCAGAAAACTATTGTATTTATAAGACCCTTTGACATCCAGGTCTCGGGGCTTCTAGCTAGTGAAACATAAATCGAATTGGTATGTGTTAGTCCCTGGTTTTAGAGGCATGAGTTGCTTCTCTACGATCTCCTTCTTCTAGTTCCGCTGGCAGGAAACTGGTCAACGAAACATTGTGGATAGCAAAGCTGGGTCCAGAGAATCCTCACATGATGTAAAACTGCCTGCTAAACTGGAACATACCATCATTGAACTTGTTACGTGAGTAACAAATACATTTACATTGTATCAAGTCATTGAATTTTCTGGGTTCATTAGTTAAAACAGCCAGCATTGTCCTTACTAATATTCTTGGATGACATTCAACCAAATACTTAGTAATAACACTCTGGTCTCATATTATCAAAATGAAGCACTATTTTCACATATTTAGCACTTAAAGCAAGATATGACACATTTATATAAAGAAATCAGTTGGAAAAATAATTTATGTAAACTTCTGTCAATGAACAATTTACAATGATTCACAAGTATATTAAAGGTGAAAGAAATTTACAAAAATGTAATTAGCGAAAGATACTTCAGCAACCTCATTTTACAAGTGAAGAAAAAAGAATTTAGAGATGTAAATTGTCTTCTCCAATATCATACACATCTTAAATAATATACATATATTATATATGCATATTAAATTATAATATACATATGTATATTAAATTATAATATACATATGTTATATATATTAAATTATAATATACATATGTTATGTATATTACATGTACACTATAAGTATATATTATATGTATATAATATAATATATGTATGTATATATTATATTATAATATACATATAATATACACATATAACATATTAATATATGCATATATAACATACATATGTATATATTATAATATATAGTACATGTATATATTGTATTATTATATATTATATATGTATATGTATTATAGTATAATATACATATATATTATATATGTGTGTATATATGGGTTTTATAAGGTTTTGGTTATACAATCTAGTTTGGGATCATACAGAATTACTGATAATTACTTATAATTCTGTATTCTTTCTTTTCGTTCTTCTAAATATACCATACTAAGAAAGTACCTTCTTGTTAAGTCAGTAGAAAATCCATTACCAGACAGTATATACAGCCTAAAATAAAACTATATTAATGTCAAATGATAAACTCCTTAAATTATCCTCTCAGAAATGCATTTTGAGGGAATTATTTATAAATCCTCTAGCTAGTTTTCAGTTATCTATATTATTTATTAGCCAAAACAAATTTGTCTGGCTTTCTTTTAAATTACTTAATAAATCAAAATTATTATATGCTGGTTTTTAACAACCATAAAAAAAGCTGTAAAATGGAATTTAAAGAGATTTAGTAATAATTAGACTAGGTCTAAAGTACCTCACATACTAATGTAAATCAGAATAATACCAACCAAAACCTTGCTGATGAAATTACTTCAACTGATTACCCAAGGACAAACCTTCCTATTTATATTTGCAGTATTTCTATGATATTATAAAGGGCTACTCAAGTAACAGGTTTTATCCAGAAAATTTTACCCTTAAATTATTAAAAGCGAAGAACTTCATTTTCAAAGTCCTGAAGCTAAATTTGGACATGCCACATTCTATTTAGTCTGTTTTTTTTCTTTTTTCTTTTTCTTTTTTTTCTGCTTGAGAATATGTAAGCTTTGACAGTTGATGTAAAAATGTGAGATGATATTAGAATGTCTGAGTGATCTTCTTTACTGCCTCAACTAATCTTGACTGCTTCCAGAATTTGTCTACTGGTCTTTAAAGGGTGTTTTAAATTTAACTTTTAGAAAAAAAAAATTCAGAGATATGATGGATAATACTCTTTCAACTTGTCTAGACTCTGGTGCCTATTTTGTCAAACACCGGTCTGCATGTTGCAGTGAAAACATTTTTTAGATGCTACTGTATTAACATTTACAATCAGTAGACTTTGAGTAGACTGCCTTTATAATGTGAGTGGGTCTCATCCAATCAGTGGAAGGTCTTAAGAACAAAGACTGAGGTTTCCAGAAGGAGAAACAATTATGCCTCAGGACTGCAACATTAAAAAAAAAAAAAAGTTTTCTGCCTGCTTATTTGTACTGAAGGTTTTTTTTAACTCAAGAATAAAAAATCAAGTCTTAGCTGAATTTTCAGTAGGCCTGCCTGCCATTACAGACTTCAGATTTGCCAGTCCCACAATTATATGAGCTAATTTCTTAAAATATCAGTCTATCTCAGTCACGCTCTCTATTTATATATTCTTTTATGCCCTATAAGTTCTGGAAAACCCAGATTAATACAGGAAATTACACTAGCCACCACAAGAAAAAAATAGGTGAAAATATGAGCCAATTTACTAAGGTAAAACTTTTTGCTACTTGGCAAGTGTTATTCTCTCAACATGCCATCAACACCTACTGCATACAGTGTGTGTTTGTATCTCTTGTTGATTTGCTTTTTTTTCAAGAATGCTCACTAATACACGAAGTTTATGACATTCACATAGATATACATAGGGCTAGGTCACAGGTCATGTGAATTGACCCTAAAAGTAGCACATGTAGAACTCATTATACTTGGACTACTTCTAGAAATGGGATATGTCCACTTCAGAGCCCTGAAGAGAGAAAGTGTCATAATTAAAGCCAACAATGATTTAAGACAGCCCTGTTAGACTTCTGGTTGGCATTTCTATGAAGAATGTAGTTTCCCCTCAAAAAATCACATGCATATTGAAACTTTAAGGGTCAAATTGTTTAAGACTGTTCTACAAAATAAGGCAATTAGAAGATATCCCCTCTATTTACCCAAAGGTAGACAAAGCACAGATCTTAATTAGCTATATCTCCATCAGAAAGTGACTGCAACAGTATTAGTGTCAGTAAGGCACGACTGAAGACTCAGATAGGTCATGGTGGATGCAAATCAAAGAGAATAGCAGGCAAGGGAACTAAGGACCAGTGACTTTTCACTCAGTACTGAAGACCCAAACATAGTTGTGACTTTAGTGAGGTAGTGATGACATCAAGTCAGCATCAATGGCAGCTTCAAAGACTGAAGGTGTATCGATGAACATCTAGAGGCAGATTTCAGTATTCATATTGGTTAGAATCCCAGTCAAGAGCACATCGATATTTGGAGAATTTTGGAATAATGATAATGAGGACTCTAAGAATATTATTGATGAAAACTCTTAGTCAACATTGAGAGCCATGAAGGCAGAAACAATAAATGAATCCTCATGTGGTTTTGTATTCACTGTGAAAATAATGTAGCTGGACAATAGATAACAGACAGAAAGGCAGATTGAGAGCATCTTGAACATTGACAAAAATGGCAATGAACAAAAAACATTGTTGCAACCACAGGTGTGGCCAGCAGGGGAAATGCGTAGGCAAAGGATGTTCATGTGTGGTAGAAGCGCCTCACTTTGAACTACAGAGGCTAATCAGATCAGAAGAGAATCATTAGATTTTTGGCCAAGTACAGCCCTCTACACAAAGGAATAATGAGAGCCAAGAACGTATCTAAACCTCGAGAAAATATATTAGCATCTGGGTCAAAATATAACTAAAATGACTATGAGCAAAATAACCCTAACAAAAATCTCTATTTTCTAATTTTCAGAATAATACTCTTTCAAGTATATGATCGGCTGTTTTCTTTCATTTTAGTTGTTAAAAATGTTTTTCATAAGGGAAGGGAAACATGAGATAGACGTCTTGGTAAAATTTAGTGGAGAAACTCAAGTAAACTTTTCAACTTCATAAGCTCACCATCTTTATTCACATTAACTTTACAAAGGAAGCATTATAATAAAGTAGTTTTGATTTTTAAAAATATACATATTAATGCAATACGTCATTTTTGCCAAAGAGAAATCTAACTACAGTTTCTTCAACTGAGTTGCTCACATTACAGTATTATATTAATGATATGTATTATTTTTACTTTTCCTATTAGAACTAACTTGGTGGACAGAGCTGAATAAAAAAAAAAAACAGCATTATACATATTTTTAACACTTAGGGTATAATTTGGAAAAATATACTGGAATGAGAGAAGAATTATTAATATAAATAAACGTGACAGGCTTAATATGCTAAAGAGGGAATTTATCAAAAAGCATTATTGATATATCCTATCAGATATTTTGTCACTAAAGTTTTCAGGACTGAATTCCACTTTTTCATTTGGCAACATTTTCTCAATAGTTGTTATAGTAATATGTATTTGTTCAACAATTTTAGGTTTTATTCATTTGTATTTATTTCTGTATATCTCAATAGTTACGCATTTATGAACTCTATGTGACCTTAGTTTCTTATTCGAATCTATAAATCTTATAACTTTTAGACTGAAAGATTAAATGGAATTGATATTTTCATGAGCAGAGCTCTCATAATTGAGAAAACTGTTTTTCAAAGTTAATATTAACTTGAATTTTTAAATTAAATACAATGACTAAACACATATCCTATTATATAATTCCCCTATATCATAGTTTATATAAATATACATAATTACATAAGGCATATTTTAATATGTAACGTGTAATTATACAATATGTATTAATAATATATTAATATTACATATATCTTTGTAAATCTATCACAAAGAATTTCTATATTAAAAAATAAAATTATAGGAATGTGGTTACTTCAGTAATAACAAGAATCTATAATTAGATAGTGGATGATATAGGTTTCTTTTTACATATGAAGCTCCTTTGGGACAAAATTGTAATTTGATCAGTGTGCTTATTTTTAGGATATTCTTTTAGCATTATTAGAAGTGAATCGTAAAACATTTATAGTCACAATCAATTCTGCAGTTATCTCATGGCCGATCAAATTTCATCTACATCCCTGCTTACTTACGCTCCTTCTTAGATAAGGCCATGTGCTCAAGAGAATGTAAAATTAGGTAATGAACAGTCATTTCAAAGAGCTTTCAACTAACTATTAAAGTTCTACTTTAAATCAACTGAGGAGAAACTGAAATAAATGAATTAAAGATCAAAAGAAAATGCTATTACACACCTGTGAGTATGCTGGGAAAGCTCATTTTATGAAAATTGTTTTATAAAACATCTACTCTGAAAGTTTCGATGACCCCAAGTTACATAGCAGCTCACCTATTCCGGGCATGATGGATTGAATTGAGCATGAGATTGGTTGTTTGGAGGCTTCATTTTTATTTTCTGAATGTAAGCTACCTTAAGCAAATCAATTCACCTTTTTATGAGTTTCCCTACCACTTTCTTTGATTTTATATATTCAAGATTTTTTAAAAAAACTTTCAAATCATAACATAGAGCTGACTGCTAGACTTTTTAAATCTTGCAATATTACCTTTTGTCTCAAGGATTCTCTGTCCACCCTTTTCATTGTCTCTGGCATTTATGTGATGTTTGGAAACAATCCACAACTTTTAAAAAATCCACATTTTATTAGACATGTTGGATCTCTTAAAAGGCCTCAAAGAATCTACACTTTTACTTCAAATACAGCTATTCTCACCTCCATAGCTACATTTAATATGATCCTGGAGCTGAGGCTAAGGTATGGGCTGGAGACATTTTTCTTTAGTAGGTGATTCTAACTTCTATGGCGCAAAGTAAGGGAAAATAAAGAAAGGCCATTATACAAATTAATCAGTGTTTGCTCTCACTTGTCTTAAAGATGTAACATTGCTGCCTTAATGTACCAGCTGAGAACTCTATTTGCCATGCCATGTTACTGTACAATTTCAAAGAAATAAATATGTGAGGAAAATTTTAGTAAAAGTTGTGTAATAGTAGAGCTGAGTATATGTTTGTGAACTCCTCCCTGGCTGAACCCATGTTTGTATCAGTATATCTCAAGTCTGAGATCATAGGTTATTAATGTATGTCCAGTTAAACTTATGAAGAGCCTGCCAGTCAAATCTTCTTCGTCTTAATTTACCTTAATGCAGGACCTGACATAGTTTCTCTAAAGAAAATATATTTACTTCTATAAAATAGAAGTGCTACAGTAAAGTGGAGTGTTAAAGAAGCTAACTGTCCTGGCTGATTTTTAATACGTTTTGGGGTCTTGCATTCTGTTTTTCTATCGAGTCCCAAAGTGGGTAAATGAAATGGGAATGTGGGACAAAAACTATGATGGGGATTACAGATATAGGTGAGTAAGTATTTTCCTGGTTAATCAGAAAACTCCGGCAGGGCGCGGTGGCTCACGCCTGTCATCCCAACACTTAGGGAGGCTGAGGCGGGCGGATCACGAGATCAGGAGATTGAGACCATCCTGGCTAACACGGTGAAACCCCGTCTCTACTAAAAATACAAAAAATTATCCGGGCATGGTGGGGGGCGCCTGTAGTCCCAGCTGCTCGGGAGGCTGAGGCAGGAGAATGGCGTGAACCCGGGAGGCGGAGCTTGCAGTGAGCTGAGATCGCGCCACTGCACACCAGCCTGCGTGACAGAGTGAGACTCCGTCACAAAAAAAAAGAGAAAAAGAAAACTCTACTATGTAATCTTTACAAATAGGAAGGTTTGTGAGTGTAATAATAAAATACTGTGAAATTGAATGTACAAGTTAATCTTTTTCCAGAGTTATGAAAGTTTCTACTCTCATTTCTAAGAATATTATCACTTCGCTTAGCGCATATGATTAGTTCAAGTGGACTTTCCAATACACACACACACACACACACACGTGTATATGTACGTACATGTATATATTATATATATTCTGTAGTCCCTCAGTATCCATGGGAGACTGGTTCTAGGACCTCCCACACATATGAAAATCCATGATGCTCAAGTCCTTAATAGAAAATGGCATAGCATTTACATATAACCTGTGTGCATCCTCCCATATAATTTATATCATCTCCAGATTACTTAAAATACCTAATACAGTGCAAATGTCATATAAACAGTTGTTATAGAAAATTGTTTAGGTAGCAGTGACAAGAAAAAAAAATCAGTCTATGAAGCGAAAAATGGAGGGCAAGTAAATGCATAACCTTCAATGGAAACATCCAGGTGCATGCATTGGGATTAATCAAGGAAACAACTTGAGCCATGAAGAAGGGAGAAAAGCAAGGAGGATGATGGTCCACCTGAGAGTGAAGTGGAGCCAGGAGAACCACCCCCACCAAGGGAAGCGGTGAGTGAATAAGAGACCCTGGGAACTGTCACTTTTCCCACACATCTTTGAACCCTTGCGTCAGAAGATCCCTTGTGAACCCACTCTACCAAGGCCCTCAGTCTGACATACAGAACTATGTAGACTTTTGACAGAACACTCACTCAGGCACACGTGGAGACCCAGGAGCCTTAGATATCTAGGCTTTCTAGACTTTCCATCAAAAGCAGCTGCAACTCTGGCAAAGCAGGAGGTTAGACACCCGTACATACCCCTTACAGAGAGACTGAATCCAGGAAGATACGCAGCGACAGTCTGCTGGTCCTGCTTCCACAGCACTTCACAAGGTAAGACCCACTAGCTTGGGACTCCAGCTAGCTACTAGTAGCAGCATTGCACCTCTCTGAGATGGAGCTCCCAGGTGGAGGGGTAGCCCATTATCTTTGTGGTTCGGCTGACTTAGCTGTTCCAGCTTTGGGGCTTCGGAGAGTTCAAGGTAACCGGGGACTGAAGTGAACCCCCAGCACAGCAAACTGCTCTACAAAAATGTGACCAGACTAAAATCCGGTCCCTGATTCTGTTCCTCCCCAATGGGTAGGACCAACCATCCTGGGTATCCAGCTAACCTCCTCAGAGTTCCTTGGCCAACAGAGGTGTCAAACCTCCTTGGCACGGAGTTCCCAGAGGGAGGGGCAGGCTGCCATCTTTGTTGTTTGTGTAACTTAGCTGCTCCAACCTTCAGGCTTTGGAGCATTCAAGGCAACTGGGTGCTGAAGCAGACCTCCAGCACAGCACAGCTGCACCACAAAAAAAGTGGCCAGACTACTTTTTAAAGCCAGTCCCCAATGTCAGTCCTCTTTATTAGGTAGGTTCTCTCAACTGGGGTCTCCAGATAAACCCGCTGGTGTTCACTGGCTGACAGAGGTTTCAACCTTTCTGGGATAGAGCTCCCAGAAAGAGGGGTGGGGGATCATCTTTGCTGTTTGGGCAACTTAGCCATTTCAAACTTTGGATTTGGGAGAGTCCAAGACATCCTAGGGCTGGAGTGGATGTCCAACACAGAACAACTGCTGTACGGAAATACAGATTGCCGTTTCAAGTGGGTCCCTGATCCTGTTCCTCCTCACTGGGTGGGACCTCCCAACCAGGGTCTGCAGCAACCTTCTACAGTTGCATTCTGGCCAGCAATAGGTTCATACCTCCCTGGGATGGAGCTCCCAGAGAGAGGTTCAGGTCACCACCTTTACTGTTTCACAGCCTTCACTGTTAATACATCCAGGCGCTGGAAAATCTCAGGTGACTAGGAACTGGAGTGAAACCCCAGCATACTGCGGCAACCTCACAGAAAAGTGGCCAGATTGTTATGTGGATGCTCATTCCCACATCTCCTCATTGGGAAAGTCCTCCAGGCCTGGGCCTCCAGCCACCTACTACTGAGGCTATCAAGCCAGTAGCAGCTCTGCAACTCCCTGGACAGAGCCCCCAGGGGCAAGTGAAAGCCTCTGTGCTACTGCCTCTGTAGTTGAACTGCCCTTGCTACCCTTGGAATAATGAAGGAGCAAAGATTCTAAATGCCTCATCCACACCTCCAACAAGCTGCAATTGATCAAAGGTGAGAAAGCCAGTCTGACTCCCATGGGTCCCACCCATGCACCGTGTTCATTACCAGATAGGAAACCTCTGGCTTGGGCACACATCACAGACCCTCCACCCTGGGCTGATTGGACTGAGCAATTGCTGACCTGCATCTCCCTGGGGTGGATTCTCCAGAAGATAAGCAAAAGATCCTTGGTCACAACCACAACTAAGGTCCCATTCCCTGCTGCTTCCAAGATGGGGGAGAAACATAAACCCTGAGATTACTCCAGAGCTGCAATGGGAATCCCAGGAATCCCAATCCATGATCTACAGCCAACATTCAAAGGTAGAGGAGGCCACACTTTCAGAGCATTTAGAGGGAACGTGACTGCAAGTGTGATGAAACATAAGGGAGCCACATAACCAAGTAAGAATCTACTAACTGACCAATATGCCTGAGTGCTGTCAACTGAATTACACTCCAAAGCTTCAACACCAAAATAACTTGCTAACATATCCACCTATGAAACCAAAGACAAGAAGTTAGTTCAAATAAAGATCTTGTCAAAAACCTCAGCCTTGTGGAAAAAAAAATCCAGAAAAGGAATTTATTGACTATACACTGCAGTTAAAGGAATACCCACATGCAGAGATTAGAGAAAAAAAAAAATGCAAGAACTAGAGTAACTCAAATGGCCAAAGTGTTGTATGCCCTTCAGAAGACTGCACCAGTTATCCAACAGGAGTTCTCAACCAGGCTGAGCTGGCTGAAATGACAGAACTAGAATTTAGAATAGGAATAGTAATGGAGATTATTGAGATCAGGAAAATGAAAAAACCCAATCCAAGGAAACTAAAAATCACAATAAAACGATAAAGGAACTGAAGGACGAAATAACCAAAATAAAAAAGAACCTACTGGATCTCCACAATGCAATTTCTGAATGGATTGTGAAATTGTTGTATTGTGCTGAAAAACAAAATACAATAATTTCACAGTACAATCATGAGTATTAACAGCAGAATAGATCAAGCTGAAGAAATAAATCTCAGAACTTGACCAGATCTCTAAAATAAGACAGACAAAAATAAAGATAAAAGTACAAAAAGGAATTAAGAAAACCACTCAGAAATATAGGATTATGTAAAGAGGCCAAATCTACAAATCATTGACATCCCTGCAAGGAAGGAGGAGAACACAAACAACTTGGAAAACGTATTTCAAGATACGATCCATTAAAAGTTCCCAAACTTTTCTAGAGGGCCCAACAGTCAAATCCAGAAAATACAGAAGACTCCTGCAAGATTCTATGCAAGAAGATTATCCTCAAGGCACATTATTATCAGATTATTGCAAGGTTGAAATTAAAGAATACAACAGACTGAAAGGGTAGGTCACCTGAAAAGGGAACCTCATCAGGCCAACAGTGGACCTCTCAGCTGAAACTACAAGCCAGAAGAGACTGGGGGGCTATATTCAACATTCTTAAAGAAAAAAAAACTTCAATGAAGAATTTAATAACCAGCCAAATGAAGCCTCTTCAACAAAGGAGAAATAAGATCCTTTTCAGATGAGCAAATGCTGAAGTTCATTATCATCAGATCTGCTTTACAAGAGATTTTGAAAGGATCACAAAATATAGAAAGGAAAGACTTAAAAGCTAATACAAAAACACACTTAAATTTACAGACAAATGAGATTATAAAGCAAAACAAGGCCGGACGCAGTGGCTTACGCCTGTAATCCCAGCACTTTGGGAGGCCGAGGCAGGCATATCACGACGTCAGGAGATCAAGACCATCCTGGCTAACACGGTGAAACCTCGTTTCTACTAAAAATACAAAAAATTAGCCAGGCATGGTGGCAGGCGCCTGTAGTCCCAGCTATTCAGGAGGCTGAAGCAGGAGAATGGCATGAACCCAGGAGGTGAAGCTTGCAGTGAGGCGAGATTGCACCACTGCACCCCAGCCTGGGCCACAGAGCGAGACTCTCTCAATAAAACAAAAACAAAACAATACAACAAAAACAAAAACAAAAACAAAAGAAAAACAAGCCAGCATAATAACTACATAACAGCACAATGACAGGATCAAATTCACATATATCAATACCAATCTTTAATGTAAATGGGCTAAATGTCCCAGTTAAAAGGCACAGAATGGCAAGCTGGAAAAAAAAAAAAAAAAAAAAAAAAAAAGCAAGACACATGGGGTCCTGTCTTCAAGAGACACATCTCACACTTAATGACATCAATAGGCTCAAAGTAAAGAGATGGAGGAAAATCTACCATGCAAATGGAAAAGATAAAAAAGGCAGTGTTGCAGTACTAAATTCAGACAAAACGTACTTTAAAACAACAACAAAATGATTTAAAAAAAAAAAGACAAAGGAGGCCATTACATAATGGTAAAGAGATCAGTTTAACAAGAAGACCTAAGTATCATAAATATATATACTCCCAATTCAGGAGCACTCAGATTCATGGAGCAAGTTCTTAAAAACCTTCCAAGAGACAGAAACTACCAAACTATAATAGTGGGAGACTTCAACACCCCACTGACAGTATTAAACAGATCATCGAGGCAGAAAATTATCAAACATATTCAGGAACTGAACTCAACATCCGACCAAATGAATTTGATAGACTTCTGCAGAACTCTCTACTCCAAAACAACAAAATGCATATTCTTTTCATCACTACATGGCGTGTAGTCTAAAATCAGTCACATAATTGGACATAAAACAATCCTCAGCAAATGAAAAAGAACTGAAATCATACCAAACACATTCCTGGATCACAGTGCAATAAAAACAGAAGTAAACACTAATAAAGTTCCTCAAAACCATGTAGTTACATGGAAACTAAATAACATGCTCCTGAATTACTTTTGGGTAAATAATGAAATTAAGGCAGAAATCAAGAAGTTCTTTGAAACTAATGAGAACGAAGATACAACATACAAGACTCTCTGGGACACAACTAAGGCAGTGTTAACAGGGAAATGCATAGCACTGAAAGTCCACCTGAAAAAGTTAGAAAAATCTCAAATTAGTGACTTAACATCACAACTGAAAAAAAAAAAAAAAAAATAGAGAAACAAGAACAACCCCAAAGCTAGCAGAAAACAAATATAACTGAAATTAGAACTGAACTGAAGGAAAATCCAGACATGAAAAACCATTCAAAAGATCAACAAATACAGGAATTGGTTTCTTGAAAATGTTAATAAGGTACATAGACTACTAGCTAGACTGATAAGAAAAGAGAGAAGATCCAAATAAATACAATTGGAAATGATGAAGTAGACCCCACAGAAATAAAAATAACCATCAGAAACTACAATGAACACCTCTATGCATACAAATTAGAAAATCCAGGAGAGATAGCTAAATTCTTGGACACACACGCCCATAAACTGAACCAGAAAGAAATTCGTTTCCTGAATAGACCAATAATGAGCTCTGAAATTGAATCAGTATTGAAAACCCTACCAACGACAACAAAAAATTCCCAGGACAAGATCGAGTCACCGCCTAATTCTACCAGAGGTACACAGAAGAGCTGGTACCATTCGTACTGAAATTATTCCAAAACCTTGAGGAGTAGGAACTCCTTGCTCAGCTCATTCTAAGGCCAGCATCATTTTGATACCAAAACCGCTCAGAGACACACACACAAAACTTCATACCAATATCTTGATGAACATCAATGCAAAAATCCTCAACAAAATACTTGCAAACTGAATCCAGCAGCACATTAGAAAACTAATCTACCACAATCAAGTAGGCTTCACGCCCGAGATACAAGGCTGGTTCAAAATATGCAAATCAATCAATGTGATTCATCATGTAAAAAGAACTAAAGACAAAAACTACATGATTATCTCAATAGAGGTAGAAACAGTTATTGATAAAATCCAACATTGCTTCATGTTAAAAACTCTCAATAAACTAGATATCAAAGGAATGTACCACAAAATAATAAGAGCCATCCACGACAAATGCACAGCCATCATCATACTGAATGAGCAAAAGATGGAAGCATTCACCTTGTAAACTGATACAAGACAAGGATCCCTCTCTCACCACTTGTTTTTAACATAGTACTAGAAGTCCTATCCAGGGTAATCAGGCAAGAGAAATAAATTAAGGTCATCTAAATAGGAAAAAAGAAAGTTCATGTATTCCTGTTTGCAGATGAGATGATTCTATATCTAGAAAACCTCATAGTCTTGGCCCAAAATCTCCATCAGATGATAAACACTGTCAGCAATGTTTTAGAATATAAATGTACAAAAATCACTAACATTCTTATACACTAATAGCAGCCAAGCTGAGAGCCAAATCAGGAAGGAAATCCTATTCACAATTGCCACAAAAAAAGAATAAAATACCTAGGAATACAGCTAACCAGGGAGGTTAAATATTTCTAAAATGAGAATTACAAAACACAGCTCCAAGTAATCAGAGAAGACACAAACAAATGGAAAAAGCATCCCATGCTCACAGAGAGGAAGAATCAATATCATCAAAGCGGCCATACTCCCCAAAGTAAAGATTGAATGCGATTTTTATCAAAGTATAATGAGATTCTTTACATAACTAGAAAAAATGTTTTAAAATTTATATAGAACCAAAATGGAGCCTGAATATCCAAGGCAATCCTAAGCAAAAAGAACAAAGCTCCAGGCATCATGCTACCTGTCTTCAAAGCATACTACAGGGCTACAGTAATCAAGGCAGCATGGTATTGATACAAAAACAGACACATAGGCCAATGGAATAGAATAGAGATCACAGAAGCAAGGCTGCTAGCCATGTGCTGAAGATTGAAGCTAGAGTCCTTCCTTATACCATATACAAAAATCAACTCAAGACGAATTAAAGACTTAAAGGTAAAAACCAGTAAAATCCCTTGAAGACAGCATAGGCAATACCATCCTGGACCTAGGAATGGACAAAGATTTCATGACAAAGACATCAAAAGCAATCATATCAAAAGCAAAAAATTGACAAATGCAATCTAATTAAACTTAATAACTTCTGCACAGCAAAAGAAACTATCAAACGAGTAAACAGACAACCTGCACACAAAATGGGAAAAAATATTTGCAAAGTATTGCATCTGACAAAGGTCTAATATCCATCATCTATAAGGAACTGAAAGATACAAGAAAAAAAGAAACAACCCTATTAAAAATTGGGCAGAGAAGATGAACAGACACTTTTCAAAAGCAGATATATATGCAGCCAACAAATATATGAAAAACAGAGCTCAACATTACAGATCGTTAGAGAAATACAAATCAAAATCACAATGAGATAGCATCTCACACCAGTCAGAACGGCTATTTTTAAAAAGTCAAAAATTAAAAAATGCTGATGAGGTTACAGAAAGAAAGGGAGCACTTATACACGGTTGGTGGGAGTGTAAATTAGTTCAACCATTGTTGAAAGCTGTATGGTGATTCCTCAAAGAGCTAAAAGCAGAACTACCATTTAAACTAGAAATCTCACTACTGGATATATACCCAGAGTAATGTAAATTATGCTACCATAAAGATACATGCATATGAATATTTATTGCAGCACTATTCACAGTAGAAAAGAAATAGAATCAACCTAAGTGCCCATCAGTGACAGATTTAACAAGGAAAATGTAGTACAGAAAGACCATTTAGAACTATGCAGCCATAGAAAGAATGAGGGCATGCCCTTTGCAAAAACATGAATGGGGTTGGAGACCATTATCTTTAGAAAACTAGTGCAGGAACAGAAACCAATTACTGTGTGTTCTCACTTATAAGTGGAAGCAAAATGATAGGAGCTCATGAATACAAAGAAAGAAACAACAGATACTGCCATTTACTTGAGAGTGAAGCATCAGGGGTGGAAGAGAAACAGAAAAAATACAATTGGGTACTAGGCTTAATAGATGGGTGATATAATAATCTGTACAACAAACCCGCATGACATGAGTTTGCCTATATAACAAACCTTCACGTGTACCCATGAGCCTAAAGTAAACATTAGAAAAAAAAAAAAATAGAACAGCAAAGTTAAGCGTGGGCAACATAATAAGACCCTGTCTGTTTAAAAAAAAAAAAAGCTGTACATTCCTGTAATCCCAACTACTCAGGAGCATCACTTGAACCCAAGAGTTTGGAGACTGCAGTGAGTGATCACACCACTGCACTCCAACCTGGGTGAGAGTGAGACCCTGTTTTTTAGAAGAAAAAAAAAAAAAAAAAGAAAAGAAGGAGAGAGAAAGTAATATGAAGAAACATGTACCCTCGCACCCAGCTTGAAGATGTTTCGACACGCTGTTACCAATTCAACTAATCTCACTGGAAAATAAAATAAAATTTTCTGTGTCTGAAATATTTGTCATAATAACAAAGATCAAGACTATTGGATGGAACTATTAATACTTTGAGTGTTTTAAATTTTCATTGTAAGAATAACTTTTTTTCTTTTCTAGTAGATGTTCAAAAAATAACTTAAACAGTAAACTTTTGTGATACTAAAAACAACCTGTGCATTTTCAGTACAGATGCAATTTTTTGAAGAATATTTGTTGAATCCACAAATGTGGAACCCACAGATAACAGAGGGTCAACTGTACACAAACATACGCCTTTTCAGCTGTTATCTGTCTTGCTAATGTTTTCAAAGATCAACAGAGACCATGATAAAATAAAGTTTAGCTAAAATTTCTCAAGGTAGAAAAATATTCTGAAATTCTGTTTTTTATTCTATTCACTAAGAATATTAGAATTAAGACATCCATTTTTTTTTTAACTTACTTTAAGATCTTATTGTATAGTTCTTTGAAGGAAATTATTTTCTTGGAAACCTTTTGTTTGGTTAAGAAGCGGTAATCTAAAAATATTTTTCTTATGTGTCAAATATATTTTTCCTAAAACTTATTTACATTCTTCTTTATGAATTCACATATATTTATATTTTTATCAAAATCAAAATTTTATATTCTTAGTAAGCTGCATTATTTCCAAATCACATTGTAGTTAACATATACTCTTATAATGTTATATTTTAATATATATTATTGTGCAAAGACATAAATATGTTTGATGTCAGTCTTTAATGTTCCTGTCCTTATAAACCTATTTCACAAAGTTCACTCAATGCTCTTTCTTTATTCTACATTAAAACACTATAAAGTGAACTCCAAATGTGTAGTAGCAGCTAAGATGATGCCTACTTATTATACTATTTGCAAGGAAACTAATTATTCACATTGGTGAGGTTATATTAAGTAATATCTTTATTAGATCAAAGATATAATGGACTAAAATATGGCGATAAGCTAGAAGATATCTTCATAGCTCAAATGAGACTGTTGTTGGAGGATAAACAGGAAAGCGTAGGCAAAGATACGGACCCAAGAAAGCTCATAGTGATCTAGGAAACAGGGGTATATCTTAATATATCTTAATGACTGGAGCTTAAGGAATATAGAGGTACATGCAAACTTTTTAGGTCAGTTGATCCTAAATAATTAATAACTTTAAAATTAATGATAATTATTTGAGTTTAAGCAATGATTTCAACTTTTTAATTTCATTTTATTTAAAATTGACAAATAAAAATTGTCCATATTTATGAGATACAATGTGATGTTTTGATACACATACACATTTGTGGAATGATCAAACCAACCTAATTAACATTCCAAAAAAGCTAAAAAATGATTTTTTTCTTTTTGAGAAATTAAATCCCATATCAACTGTACAAAAGATGAACTTGACATGTAACAGCTATAACAGCAGGATCCTTTAGGAAACAGTTACTTTAATACGACACTTTAAAGAAGTTCAAATAAGCAAAACTCAGGGTTTCGCTTGGGGCAGCAGGAATGCAAGCAAAAGGGAAGAGACATGTAAGGTTGTAGGCATAGGTGTAATTACTGCTAAAAATGTGGGTGTCATTGAGATTAGATACAATAAATGGTTACCAACATTCAAATTCAAATAACGTTGTTGGTTGGTGCATTATTATTTAAGACATGGAATGCAGAAAGTACAGGCTGCGTATAAATATGTGTTTTGCAAAATAATCCCACTTTCAAGATGAAAGTAAGAAAATTATGTGGATTTATCCAAGTTGAAAAGATTATCAACTTCCCATTTCAGAAAACAAAAACAAAAACAAAAACAAAAAACTGGCACTGCAAGTTTTTGTGTGTTTGTTTATTTTACCCAAGCAATAAATTCAACCTATACAACTTTAACTTTTTAGATTTCTAAGTAGGAATGGCAAAACCAAGCCATATCCCAATAAATATTCTGAATATCTAGTAAAATGAAGAAACACTATAAATACCAGTAACAACTTTAACCGTAGAAATCAAACAAGAAATTTGATAAAATCTTAATTAAAATTACTCAAAAGACATCTGCCAAAGAAATAAGAGAAGTTTATGGTGAGAATGGATGAGACTCTGTGTGGCTCCCAATCCTAGTTTCAACCATCAGAAATGGAAGGTGTGTTTTCTAACACTACAGCTTGGAAATACACACACACAAACACACACACACAGAGAATATTATTGTTATCTTTCTCACCTTCTAACTGGACCAAAGGGTAGAAGAGTACAGTGGTGAGACTAGGACATTGTGAAAAACAAAAAATGTAATGGTAATTTCTCAGTTAAGTAGTAAAAAGAAATTGTCAGAGGTAATTAAAAGAATACTCAACTATATATTGTCTACAAGAAACCCACGGTATTACATTAAAAGGCTCAGGTTGAAAGTAAAGGATTAGAGGAAGATGTATTATCCTAACACTAATCAAAAGAAAGCTGGAGTAACTGTATTAATTTCAAGAAAAGCAGACATGAAAACAAAGCAGATTGTCAGAGATAAAGATAAATGTTAGATTATAATAAAATGGTCAATTTTTCAATTCTTCAAGAAGACATATAATTCCAAATATGTCTGAACATGACTTAATAAAAAAATGTCAAAATATATGAACCAAAACTCATAAAACACAAAAGAGAATTAGGAAAATCTACTATTAAATTCAAGAATTCAACACCCTAAGATGACCTAAATAACACTACTGAACCAATTTATCTTGTTGGAATTTATGGAATCTTCCATCCAATAGCAGAGTACACATTCTTTGCAAGCTCACACGTGACATTCTCCATGATTAACCCATATTCTTAGCCATAAAACACACCTTAACAAATGGAAAGAATATAAACTATACAAGCATGTCCTCAGATGACAAAGGATTTAAACTAGGAATTTTTATACAAAGCTGCAAAACCTCAGAGATTTTTAAAAACACATTTCTAACTAGCACTTTGGTCAAAAAAGAAGTAGCAGATAAAAACAATTTCAACTATATGAAAATGAAAATACAATTTATCAAAATTTGTAGGATACAGTGCAAAGAGTACCTTGAAATTTATAGTATTACGTGCACATATTAGAAAATAGGAAAGATTTAAAATAACAACTCCAGTTTCTCCTCTGGAAAACTAGACTAAGAGAAGCAAATTAAGCCTAAAAAGAGTCAAAGACAAACAAAATAATCGGAATTAGAATGTTCTTTCATCCCCACTATTCATCATCACACTGGATGATATGGGTTGGGTCTGCGTCCTTACCCAAATTCCATCTCAATTTGTAACCCCCACATGTTCTGGGAGGGGAATTGTGGGAAGTGATTGAATCTTGAGGGTGAACTTCCCTTTTTCTTGTCTCATGATGTTAAGTTCTCACACTATCTGGTTGTTTGAAGTGTGTGACACTTCCCCTTTGGTTCTCTCTCTCTCCTCCCACCATGTGAAGAGCTTCCTTCTTACTTTCCTCCAAGATTATAAGTTTCCTGAGACCTCCCAGTCGTGCTTCCTTTTAAGTCTGTGGAAATATAAGTCAATTAAATCTCTTTTCTTCATAAATTACCCAGTCTCAGGTAGTTCTTTATAGTAGTGTGAGAACAAATACAGAAAATTGGTACCAGGAATGAGGGGCATTTCTATTATGGTACCAGGAATGAGGGGCATTTCTACCTGAAAATGTAGAAGTGATTTTTGAACTTGGTAATGGACAGAGGTTGAAAGAGTTTGGAGTGTTCAATAAAAGAAAGAATGATGTAGAACATTTGGAACTTCCTAGAGACTTGTTGAATGGTTTTGACCAAAATGCTGATGGTGATATGAACAATGAAGTCAAGGTTGAGGTGGTCTCAGATGAAAATGAGGAACTTATTGGGAACTGGAATACAGGTTACTCTTGTTATGCTTTAACAAAGAGACTGGTGACAATTTTCCCCTCCTAGAGATCTGTGGAACTTTGAACTTGAGAGATATAATTTATGGTATCTGGCAGAAGAAATTTCTAAGCACCAAAGTATTCAAGAGGTCACCTGGCTGCTCATACAGTCATATGCATTCACAAAGAGATGGTCTGAAATTAAAACTTATGTTTAAAAGAAAAGCAGAGCATAAAATTTTGGAAAATTTGCAACCTGACCATGTGGTAGAAAATAAAAAAAAAATATATGGGGAGAAATTCAAGCTGTCTGCTGAAGTTTGCATAACAGGAGCCAGATGTTAGTAGCCATGTCGATGGGGAAAATGTCTCCAGAGCATGTCAGAACCTTCATGATATCCCCTCCCATCACAGGTCTGGAGACCTAGGAAGGAGAAATGGTTTCATGGGCTAGGCCCAGGACACAGGCCCCAACCTTTGATGGCTTCCATGTGGTATTGGGTCTCTGGGTGCACAGAAGTCAAGAGTTGAGATTTGGGAACCTCTGCCTAGATTCAGAACATGTATCAAGCACATGGATTTCCAGGCAGAAGTCTACTGCAGGAGCAGAGCTCTCATGGAGAACCTTTACTAGGGCAGTGGAGAGGGGAAATGTGGGGTTGGAGCCCCAACACAGAATCTGCACTGGCACATGGCCTAGTAGATTGTGAGATAGGGCCACCATGCTTCACACCCCAGAAAGTTAAATCCACTGACAGGTTGTGCAGTGTTCCTGGAAAAGCCACAGGTTCTCAATGCCATCCCAATAAGCAGTGGTGGGTATGGTACCCTTCGGAGTCACAGGGGTGGAGCTACTCAAGGCCTTGTGACCTCATGTCTTGAATCATCATGCCCTGGATATGTGACATGGATTCAAAGAAGACTATCTTCGAGCTTTAAAATTTAATGATCTGCTTGTTTGAAAGTCTGTGACACTTCCCCCTTCACTCTCTCTCTCTCCCCACCACGTGAAGAGCTTTCTCTTCACCTTCCACCATGATTGCAAGTTTCCTGAGGCCTCCCAGCCATGCTTCCTGTTAAACATACAGAATGCGAGTCAAACCTCTTTACTTCATAAATTACCCAGTCTCAAGTAGTTTTATGTAGCTGTGTGAAAGCGTAGTAATTCGATGGAAGTCCAAAGTAGTGTAATAAGACAAGAATAAATAAAAGCTAACCAGATTGAAAATGAAAAAATCTAACTATCTTTATTTGCCAATAACGTGATTGTCTAAGGAGAAAAGTCAAAAGAACCTACAACAAAAAACTCCTGGTACTAATAAGCATGTAGAGTATGCATGCAAAATACAAAGTCAATATGTAAAAGTTAGTTCATTTTCAATATAAGCAACAAAAAATGGGAATTTGAAATTTTAAAAAGTACTATTTACAATAGCACCTACATATATAAACATTTTGGTATCAACCTAACAAAATAAATACAGATTCTAAATGTAGAAAAATATGAAACACTGATTAAATAAATCATAGAAGATCAAAATAATATGTCATGTACATTGATGGAAAATTCAATGGTTAGAATGTCAATTATTAACAATTTGATCTAAAAATTAATAAGATTCCAGTTAAAACCACAGAACAATATTTCATAGTTGTAGATAAACATTTATAATTTACATAGAAAGGCAAGAATCTAGGACAGTCAATAAAATGCTAAAGTAGAACAAAGTAGGAGTACTGGCACTACCCAGTTTTAAGACTCCTATAAAGCTTCCTGTAGCCATCTATAAATCTGCAGTAATCAAAACAGTGTAATAAGAGAATAACACATAGATTAATATGACAGAATAGAGTGTTCAGAAACAGACACACACAAATATTGTCTATTGATTTTGAACAAAGGTCCATGGGCAATTCAACTAAAAACAGATAGACTATTAAACAATTGTTGCTGGAACAATTGAACGTCCTTATTAAAAAACAAAATTGAACACAGATACAGACCTTATACTTTAACCAAATATTATATTAGCACAAATAAATCATCGCTCTAAATAATAAATTTACTACCATAAAAATTATACCAAAAATGGGAAAAAAATTCATGTGAACAAAGGCTTAAAAACCTTTCAATTTTTAGGTACAATAACAAAAGTACAATCTGTAAAAGAAAAAGGTTGGTTTCAGAATTTACTAAGTAAGTTTTGTTCTGTTAAAACCACTAATGCCTAATTGGAAAAATAGTTAAAAATAGTTGGAAAAATTGGAAATAGTTTCACTATTGGAAAAATAGTTGAAAAATTGTATTTCTGTAAGAGGACTTACAACCCAAATATAAAAATAATTATTAAAACTCATCAATAAAATGAAATTTCAATTTTAAAATGAGCATAAGATGTAAACAGATATTTTACCAAAGTAGACAGACAGGTGGAAAATAGCATATGGAAAACATAGTCAACATAATTTGCCATTAGATGACTGCAAATGAAAAATTAAAAAAAAAATGAGATACAAACACACATCTATTAGAATGGCTGAAATCCAAAAATTTAAGAATCTACTAACAAGATTACAGAGCAACAAAAACCCTTATTCCTTCCTGGTGGGAATATAAAATGTCATCTCTATTTTGATATAGTTTAGCAGGTTTTACAAAGCTAAATTTATTTATTTTAGCTCAGAAATTTTGCTCAACTGATTTGAAAACTGATGTCCATATAAAAATATGCACAAAAATATTGAGAGCAGATCTCTTCATGAACACTCAAAACTGAAAGCAACCAAAATATCCTTTTGAAAGGTAAATTATTAAGCACATGTGGTATATTGCATAGAATGGAAACCAAATCAGTGAATAAAAGGAAGGAGTTTTCAATTCATGAAAATACAAATACATAGATTTTTTTTTTTTTTTTTTGAGACAAGGTATTGTTCTGCCACCCAGGCTGAAGTGCAGTGGCATATTCTAGGCTCACTGCAACATCCACCTTCTGGGTTCAAGATGTCTCCCACCTCAGCGTCCCAGGTAGCTGGGACTACAGGAACGTGCCTTCAAGCCCACCTAATTTTTGTATTTTTGGTAGAGACAGAGTTTTGCCATATTGCCCAGGCTGGTCTTTAACTCCTGAGTTCAAGTGATCCACCTGCCTCACCCTCCCGCAAATTGCTGGGATTACAGGTGTGAGCCATGGACCCAGCCTAGATAATTCTTAAGTGCATATTTCTTGGTGAATTTAGTCTATGTGAAAAGACAACATACTGCACTATTCCATTCAGCTAGTATCCCGGAAAATGCAAAACTATAGAAATTATAGATAAGTGGTTGCCAGGATGTGGGGGAGGGGTATGTTTTGAGTAGGGGAAGTACAGTGAATGCTTCAGAATGGTAAAACTATTCTATATGATACTGTCATAGTGAATAATGACACTATGCTTTTGTTAAAAACCATACAATATTATGGCATCAAAAATAAAAACATAATGTATGAACATATTTTTAAATAATTTAGGAGAGCAGGGAATTCCAAGATATAATATAAAATGCTACAAAAACATCTAACCTTATAAATGTGTAAAATTACCTTACTGAAAGATTTGGGGTAAATATAGTGACCCAAGTAAGTTTTAAAATTAAAGGCATTAAGGAACTGTGCATAAGCAGTATATTCTAATTGGGAAGGCGATGGAGAAAGTTAAGTGTGTAGTATATAAAATGTTTATATAACCTCTTTGCAACTTTTTTTGTGAATTTAAAAATGCTCTAAAATAAAATATTTATTAAAAATGAAGAAAATATTATGCCAAGTGAATGAAGCTTATAATCAAATGTTTCATGCTGAAGTGGAGGTGTATCCAAAAGGATCTTCACATTGAAAAAGGATTCACCATCTAATTGGTCAAAGAAACTCTAGTGCTAGACATTTAAAAAATAACATCCTGAAGACAGCGCTTCCAAGATGGCCGAATAGGACCAGCTCCAGTCTGCGGCTCCCAGCGAGATCGATGCAGAAGACGAGTGATTCCTGCATTTCCAACTGAAGTACCTGGTTCATTTCACTGGGACTGGTTGGACAGTGGGTGCAGACCATGAAGGGTGAGCTGAAGCAGGGCGGGGTGTCGCCTCATCCAGGAAAAGCAGGGCGGTTGTCACCTCATCCAGGCAGCTCAAGAGGTCAAAGGATTTCCCTTTCCTAGCCAAGGGAAGCTGTGACAAACTGTACCTGGAGAAACTGTACACTCCTGACCAAATACTATGCAACCTACAGACAAGGAGATACCCTCCTGTGCGTGGCTCGGTGGGTCCCAGGATCACAGAGACTTGCTCACTGCTAGCGCAGCAGTCTGAAATTGACCTGCAATGTTGCAGATTGGTAGGAGCAGGGGTGTCCACCATTGCTGAGGCTTGAGTAGCTCACAGTGTAAACAGAGGCCTAGAAGCAAAAACTGGGCGGAGCCCACTGCAGGTCAACAAGGCCTATTGCCTCTATAGATTCCACTGCTGGGGACAGGGCATAGTAGAACAAAAGGCAGCAGACAGTTTCTGCAGACTTAATCATACCTGTCTGACAGCCCTGAAGAGAGCAGTGGTTCTCTTAGCAAGGTGATCAAGCTCCAAGAACAGACAGACTGCCTCCTCAAGTGAGTCCCTGACCCCTGTGTAGCCTGACTGGGAAACGCCTCCCTGTAGGGGCCGACAGACACCTCAAATAGATGGGTGCCCCTCTGGGACAAAACTTCCAGAGGAAGGATCTGGCAGCAATATTTGCTGTTCTTCAGCCTCTGCTGGTGATACCCAGAAAAACAGAGTCTAGAGTGGACTTCCAGCAAACTCCAGCAGACCTGCAGCTGAGGGATCTGTTAGAAGGAAAATTAACAAACAGAAAGAAATAACATCAATATCAGCAAAAAGGACATCCACACCAAAACCCTATCTGTAGGTCACCAACAACAAAGACCAAATGTAAATAAAACCACGAAGATGGGGAGAAACTAGAGCAGAAAAGCTGAAAATTCCAAAAAACAGAGTGCCTCTTCTCCTGCAAAAGACTGCAGCTCCTCACCAGCCAGGGAACAAAACTGGACAGAGAATACGTTTGATGAGCTGACAGAAGTAGGCTTCAGAAGGTCTGTAATAACAAATTTCTCCAAACTAAAAGGGCATGTTCTAACCCATTGCAAGGAAGCTAAAAACCTTGAAAAAAGGTTAGATGAATGGCTAACTAGAATAAAGAGTGTAGAGAAGACCTTAAATGACCTGATGGAGCTGAAAACCACAGCATGAGAACTTCATGACACATGCACAAGCTTCAATAGCCAATTCAATCAAGTGGAAGAAAGGTATCAGTGATTGAAGAACAAATTAATGAAATAAAGTTAGAAGACAAGATTAAAGAAAAAAGAGCGAAAAGAAATGAACAAAACCTCCAAGAAACGTGGGACTATGTGAAAAGACCAAATGCACATTTGATTGGTGTACAGGAAAGACACAGGGAGAATGGAACCAAGTTAGACAACACTCTTCAGGATATTACCTAGGACAACTTCCCTAACCTAGCAAGGCAGGCCAGTATTCAAATTCAGGAAATACAGAGAACACCACAAAGATACTCCTTGAGAAGAACAACCCCAAAACACATAACTGTCAGATTCACCAAGGTTGAAATGAAGGAAAAAATATTAAGGGCAGCCAGAGAGAAAGGTCAGGTTACCCATAAAGGGCACCCCATCAGACTAACAGCGGATCTCTCAGCAGAGACCCTACAAGCCAGAACAGAGTGGAGGCCTATAATCGACATTCTTAAACAAAATAATTTTCAACCCAGAATTTCATAGCCACCCAAATTAAGCTTCATAAGTGAAGGAGAAATAAAATTCTTCACAGACAAGCAAATGCTGAGAGATTTTGTCACCACCAGGCCTGCCTTACAAGAGTTCCTAAAGGAAGCACTAAACATGGAAAGGAACAACTGGTACCAGCCACTGCAAAAAACATGCCAAATGGTAAAGGCCATCGATGCTATGAAGAAACGGCATCAATTAATGGGCAAAATGACCAGTTAACATCATTATGACAGAATCAAATTCAAACATAACAGTATTAAACTTAAATGTAAATGGCCTAAATGCTGGCAAATTGGATAAAGAGTCAAGACCCATGTCTGTATTTAGGAGACCCATCTCACGTACAAGGAGGCGCATAGGCTCAAAATAAAGGGATGGAGGAAGATCTAGCAAATAGAAAGCACAAAAAATGAGGGATTACAATCCTAGTATCTGATAAAACGGACTTTAAACCAACAAAGATCAAAAGAGACAAAGGAGGCCACTACATAATGGTAAAGGGATCAATTCACCAAGAGGAGCTAACTATCCTAAATATATATGGACCAATACAGGGGCATCCAGATTCATAAAGCAAGTCCTTAGAGACCCACAAAGAGACTTAGACTCCCACAAATAATAACAGGAGACTTTAACACCCCACTGTCAATATTAGACAGATCAATAAGACAGAAGGTTAAGAAGGATACCCAGGACTTGAACACAGCTCTGGACCAAACAGACCTAATAGACATCTAAGAACTATCCACCCCAAATCAACAGAATATACATTCCTCTCAGCACCACATAACACTTATTCTAAAATTGACCATATAATTGGTAGTAAATCACTCTTCAGTAAATATAAAAGAACAGAAATCATAGCAAACTGTTTCTCAACCCACAGTACAATCAAATTAGAACTCAGGATCAACAAACTAACTCAAAACCACACAACTACATGGAAACTGAACAACCTGCTCCTGAATGACTACTGAGTAAATAATGAAATGAAGGCAGAAATAGAGATGTTCTTTGAAACCAATGAGAACAAAGACACAATGTACCAGAATCTCTGGGACACATTTAAAGCAGTGTGTGCAGGGAAATTTATAGCACTAAATGCCCATAAGGCAAAGCAGGAAAGATCTAAAATCAGCACCCTAACATCACAATTAATAGAAGTAGAGAAGCAAGAGCAAACAAATTCAAAAACTAGCAGAAGGCAAGAAAAAACTAAGATCAAAGTAGAACTAAAGGAGAGAGACACACACACAAAAAAAGACTCTTCAAAAAATCAATGAGTCTAGAAGCTGGTTTTTTGAAAAGATGAACAAAATAGATAGACTGCAAGCAAGACTAACAAAGAAGAAAAGAGAGAAGAATCAAATAGATGCAGTAAAACATGATAAAGAAGATATCACCATCGATCCAACAGAAATACAAACTACCATTAGAGAATACTATAAACACATCTACACAAATAAACTAGAAAATCTAGAAGAAATAGATAAATTCCTGGACACATATACCCTCCCAATATTAAACCAGGAGGAAGTTGAATCTCTGAATAAACCAATAACAGGTTCTGAAATTGAGGCAATAATTAATAGCCTACCAATAAAAAAAAGCCCAGGACCAGACGGATTCACAGATCAATTCTACCAGAGATACAAAGAGGAGCTGGTACCATTCCTTCTGAAACTATTCCAATCAAAAGAAAAAGAAGAAATCCTCCCTAACTCATTTTATGAGGCTAGCATCCCCCTGATACCAAAGCCTGGTAGAGACAGAATAAAAAATAAAAGAGAATTTTAGACCAATATCCCTGAAGAACATCAATGTGAAAATCCTCAATAACATACTGGCAAACTGAATTCAGCAGCACATCAAAAAGCGTATCCACTATGATCAAGGTGGCATCCCCACCCTGGGAAGCAAGACTGGTTCAACATGCAGAAATCAGAAAGTGTAATCCATCACATTAACAGAACCAATGACTAAAACCACATGATTGTCTCAATAGATGTAGAAAAGGCCTTCAACAGAATTAAACAGCTTTTCATGCTAAAAACTCCCAATAAACTAGGTATTGATGGAACGTATGTCAAAATAATAAGAGCCATTTATGACAAACCCACAGCCAATATCAAATGGGCAAAAACTGGAAGTATTCCCTTTGAAAACCAGCACAAGACAAGGATGCCCTCTCTCACCATTCCTATTCAACATAATATTGGAAGTTCTGGTTACGGCAGTCAGGCAAGAGAAAGCAATAAAGGGCATTCAATTAGGAAAAGAGGAAGTCAAATTGTCTCTGTTTCCAGATGACATGATTGTATATTTAGAAAACCCCATTGTCTCAGCCCCAAATCTCCTTAAGCTGATAAGCAACTTCAGCAAACCTTCAGGATACAAAATCCATGTGCAAAAATCACAAGCATTCCTATACACCAATAATAGACAAACAGAGAGCCAAATCGTGAGTGAACTCCCGTTCACAATTACTACCAAGATAATAAAATACATAGAAATCCAACTTACAAGGAATGTGAAGGACTTCTTTAAAGAGAACTACAAACCACTGCTCAACGAAATAAAAGAGGACAGAAATAAATGGAAGAACAGTCTATGCTCATGGATAGGAAGAATCAGTATCATGAAAATGGCCATACTGCCCAAGATAATTTGTAGATTCAATACTATCTTCATCAAGCTACCACTGACTTTCTTCACAGAACTGGAAAAAATTACTTTAAAGTTCACATGAAAGCAAAAAAGAGCCTACATATCCAAGACAATACTAAGCAAAAAGAACAAAGCTGGCGACATCATGCTACCTGACTTCAAACTGTACTACAAGGTTATAGTAACTAAAACAGTATGGTTCTGGTACTAAAACAGATGTATAAACTAATGGAACAGAACAGAGGCCTCAGAAATAATGCCACACATCCAAAACCATCTGATCTTTGACAAACCTGACAAAAACAAACAATGGGGAAAGGATTCCTTATTTACTAAATGTGCTGGGAAAACTGGTTAGCCATATGTAGAAAGCTGAAACTGGATCCCTTCCTTACACCATATACAAAAATTAACTCAAGGTAGATGAAAGACCTAACACTATAAAAACCCTAGAAGAAAACCTAGGCAATGCCATTCAGGACATAGGCATGGGCAAGGCCTTCATAATTAAAACACCAAAAGCATTGGCAGCAATAGCCAAAATAGACAAATGGGATATAATTAAACTAAAGAGCTTCTGCACAGCAAAATAAACTATCATCAGAATGAAAGGGCATCCTACAGAATGGGAGAAAATCTTTGCAATCTACCGATCTGACAAAGGGCTAGTATCCAGAATCTACAAGGAACCTAAACAAATTTACAAGAAAAAAACAACCCCATCAAAAAGTGGGCAAAGGATATGAACAGACACTTCTCAAAAGACGACATTTATACAGAGCCAACAAACATATGCAAAAATGCTCATCATCACTGGTCCTCAGAGAAATGGAAATCAAAACCACAATGAGATACCATCTCACACCAGTTAGAATTGTGATCATTAAAAAGTCAGGAAACAACAGATGCTGGAGAGGATGTGGAGAAATAGGAATGCTTTTACACTGTTGGTGTGAGTGTAAATTAGTTCAACCATTGTGGAAGACAGTGTGGCAATTCACAATCTTTCTTCAAAGCAGCGCTTCTGACCTAGAGTTCGTGTAAAGTAAATGGGTCACAAGAACTGTCTGACAGTATATCATAACTTGTAGAAGATCTGGACAAATCTACCCATCTGAAATATAATCAAAATATAAAGAAACAATGAAATTCCATTATTAGAATACATGGAAAACTAGATAACCTAAAACTCTTCTGCTAAAACATAGATAAAATTGCTACATAAAACCAAATGAAGTCTTTTAAATGATTAGACAAGACTCTAAAAATGTAATAAGATTTTTCTAAGGCCAGGAATACACGACAAAGGAATTAAGATAATAGTGCCTCTCACACATGTCCTGAGCATATCCAGAGGTCTGGGAGGTTTAAATATTGTGTGCCCCACATATAATAGAGTATAGAGTCTTCACGTGTGTGTGGTGTGTGTGTGTGTGTGTGTGTGTGTGTGTGTGTGTGTGTGTGTGTGATGGAGTCTCACTCTGCTGCCCAGGCTGGAGTGCAGTGGCATCATCTCAGCTTACTGCAACGTCCACCTCCCAGGTTCAAATAATTCTCCTGCTTCAGCCTCCCAAGTAGCTGGGATTAAAGGCGCCCGCCACCATGCCGGGCTAATTTTTGTATTTTTGGTACAGAAGGCGTTTAACCATGTTGGCCAGGCTGGTATTGAGCTCCTGACCTCAGGTGATCCACCCGCCTCCGTCTCCCAAAGTGCTATGACTACAGGTGTGAGTCACCACGCACTGCCAAGGATAGAGTCTTAATGAAGACCAAGCCGTGCAAAGACAGTATGTAGAAAAAACTTACTCAACAATGCCAGACTGAAGGGAGAATTTTCTTTCTCATCTTTAGTTTGGTTGGTAGTGAAGAAAAAGGAAATTTCCTTTGACATTTCATACACATATGTAAGCTACAATACTTTTGGAACTGAAGATCATATCTATAATGTGAAACCTTAAAAAATAATTATATTTAACAAAGAAAAATTTTATTGTGTAATAGATGCTTGACAGAGGCAAAACACAGCTACTCCATGAGGAAGACCCCCTAAAATATGCCTCATAGAATACTCATGGAAAGAATTGTTAATCATTAGCTTAAATTTGAGGTTTTATTTTTTTGTGGTGGTTGTGCTTGGCTATCATTGTCCATTTTCTCATTGGACTAGCTTTTTTTTATTAATACTTAAATATTCTGCATATTACATTGTCATCACAAATGTATTTTTCATAATCTATTATTAATAGATTTTTCATGGTATATTTTCTATATCCCAAATTTTATTTTTATATATCCTTTGAGTCTTCTGTTTGGGTTGAGAAACTCCTTCTTAACTGAGGATAGTACAAGTAGTTGCGTGTTTCTTGCAATTTTTTTTTAAAAATCTATGTAAGAAAACGATTTAATTTATTTCTACACTTGACGAAAGATATGGGGGTCATAGTCTTAAGAAGTTCATATTTTTTAAGACAGTTATGCCACAACTATTTGTTAAAAACTTGTTTAACATTATTTTTAACTGTAATATAATTGAACACTGTTAAACTTATCTCAAAGAACCATTGAAAAATATGTATTAGCAGATATTTCAAGCAAATCAATCAATTTCCCACTTAATCTCACTAGTAAAATTATCAGGTGGAAAATGTGAAATAAGCATGTTCAGTATACTTAAGGAAATACCAGAGAGTATACAATACATAGCAAAAAGCAATGAAAAAAATTAAAACATAACAATGGAAATTATAATTGTAAGTAAATATTTAATAGCAGACTAACCATGACAGAAGATAAAAACATTTGCAATTTTAACTATACAAAATTTAAAAATAAGGTATCAAAGAGAGATAAAGAAGTGAAAATTTAGAAATAGAAGTAAACATGTTTCAGAGTTCCTGAATGAGATAATAGGGTAGACAGTAGAGAATGATGAAATTTTCTTGAAAGAAACAACAGCTGAGAATTATTCAGAATAGATTTAACGACAAAGATTTGTATTGTCTATTACTATAAGAACTACAAACAGAAAATAAAATAAATCTATACTATAGTCAAACTGCAAGATAACAAAGATAAAGACAAGAGTCTTGAAGTAGATATAGGAAAGAAAAAGATTATTTGAAGGGAACTACAAGGACAGTTGCAACTATCTCAACAAGGGTGGATGATAGAAAACAATTTCTTCACTGTTCTATGAGAAAATAATTGTCAAATTAGAATTCTTATGTCATGTAATTCTTTAACAAGAGGGATTGTGAAATAAAATATTTTATATAAATAAAACTCCAATCTTTTACTATCAAGAAGCTCTCATTAACAAAATTCCCCGAGAATATTAAAAAATAAATCTCTGATATGCAAAGAGAACAAATAAATAAAGAAAATTGTAACAATGTAGTTAAATCTAAGCAAAACTTGCCTATATATATATCAATAATTATATTTAATTTACAGAATAAAAAATAAACAGAAGTTTGAGAGGTGGAATAACAATGACGGGGTGATCAATATTACAGCATGGTTTATTTCAAATTAGTGCAAATGTATTATTTAACTTTAAATGTTTAAATGTGTTGTTACAAGTTAATGGCTGTTAGCATAAAAATTAAAATATATATCTTTCAAAAAGCTTAAAGGCGAAAAATAGAATGAGGCCAAAACCAACAATAGAACCCTAATTTTTTTAAAATTAGGAGTTGAATAAAAAAGCTCAAATAGTGACCACCTTCAGATTACTTGGTAGAAATAATTTCGAACGTATTCATAAGTCAAATGAATATATTTACACTATTTTTATATAATGTAAATACACTAAGTTGTTCAGTTGAAAGCACAGATTCTCAGTCTCACTTACAAAATACTAACTGAAGGAAAGCAGGCATACTTTTATTAAAATCACATCATGATCCCTTATTCTGCTAAACATTGTACCAGAAGTTTTAGAAAGGACATTTTGTTAAAGTAAATGAATGGTAAAGATTTGAAGGGGAGAACATGAGGTAGTTCTCTAGGATTAAATTTTCAAAAGAAATAAAAAATGTATAAAATATTTAATTAAAATATTAGGGAAGTACAAAATAGTTATGTTTGTAGAGATTGCACTAATTTCATAAAGATTTCAATTCTACCCAAATTTATATAGTCATTGCAATTCTAACCAACATCACAACAAAGTTATTATTGACTTGATAACTTAAAACTAAAATTTTTATGGAAGTCTAAAGAACCAAGATTATCCAAAACATTTATGATTAAAAATCAGTAGAGTGGTATATTTGACTTAGGATAAATAAAGGTCTTACAAACTGAAGGCATTAAAATAATTTGTGGTAAGATTCTGACATGTTGATAAATAAATAAATAAATGGCATAGAACAGAAAGCTAAGACACATATCCACATGTATATAAAAGTTACTAATATATCACAGAAGAGTCAAAATAGGTCTTTGGAAAAAGAATGGACAATTTAATAAGTGATGGGACAAATGATTATCGACATTAGAAAAACAGTTTTTATAAAATTCGATGTAAATATATAAATTTATTTTATAAATCAGAAAAGAAAGTTTTTTTAAGTATACAAATTTTCCCCTTGACTTGGGGAATAGGAAGCATATCTTAACAAGACACATCAAGTGAGATCATGGAAATGAAGACTGAGCATTTGATAGTGTCAAATTAATAACTCATATCAATTAATTGACACCACAAGAAAATAAAGATATAAACAACTAACTGAAAAAATATATATATGTTTGACACTTATAATAAAAATAAATATATGTAAAGTCTCTACTTGAAGTAAAAGCAATTTCTAAATATTATCTCTTTAGCATAGAATATCATTCAGCAGTATAATAGGGATTTTAGTTTACATTTTATCAAGGTAAAAACTACTGCAATTGATTTCACCAAATCCAATAGTGGCAGGGCAAGATGTAAGAATCCAGAGAGTCTAACATAATCTAATATTATAAAAATACTAGTGGTGTATTGATAACCATTGTCTGTATTCTGTTAGTGTTCTGCATATGGATTGCATGCTCTAGTTTATGGATGGAATTGGAAAACATTTCCTTCCTAGTAACAAGGAGAGTTTGCTGTATATATAATTTGATATCTTTAGATTGCATAGTAACACATTTCCCAAGTACTTCCTGATATGAAATTCAACTTCAAAGTTAGATTTGTATGCTCCAGCTCATGAACTTGACACTATTCTGACTATCACCATGGGAAAGCTATTCTCTGCATAGTATCAAATTTTAGAAGTTAATCAGAGATGCTACATGATTTCAGCTACTTGTGAAATGTGCAAATGGAGATTTGATAATCCTCAGGAAAATATTTTTCTGACACAGAAAAAGGATAGATTTGTAGCTGTAGCTGATTTGCATTTTAGTGTTTCATATAATGTGACTAATTTAGATAAAATTGCAAAATTGTCTACAGTTTATCATTTGCTTACAGGCTCCGAGTTCTGTGTGTCATCCCTCTGGTCATATCATAATTTATAGGGAAGTGACAGGAGCAAGAATATTGGTATTAATGGTAATTAAGACTAAAGACAATGCCAATAACTCTGAGGGGTAGGATATTGAACTTCTTTTTAAACAAAAGGGCCCTTAAAATCATAGCTTGTGTACCACAATATATTATAGTATCTGATTTTGTTTATCTATATTCACCACAATACCATAAGCTTCATGAAAACAAGGGCTTTATTGAAGCTAACAGTGTCTGTAACATGGCAGGCCCTCAATAAATATTTGCTGAACGAATAACTAAATGAGTAAATGAAATGATCTTTTTCTCCTTGATAAACAGGTTATACAAAAGTAAATCTACGATTAACCGGATTAAAGTATAGATTTCTTTTTCAGTGTTCTGTGGTAGATATGCTGTGACTTAGCTAATTCGAATTTTTAGTGTAGTATCAAAACACATGTAATACTGCTGGAGGGAAAATGGCATTTAGGATTAGAATTAACTTTTAGCTGATGTAGTTCCAAAATGCTCTAAGCATAAAGGCTATGAAAAAATGAATTATTTAATATGGTTCTTACAGACCTTTCTTTTCACCGAGAGTCCAGGTAAGTGCAAGTTAATTATAAAAATTGTAGGTTGGGCGTGGTGACTCACGCCCGTATTCCCAGCACTTTGGAAGGCTGAGGAGGGCGGATCACAAGGTCAGGAGATTGATACAAACCTGGCTAATATGGAGAAACCCCATCTCTACTAAAAATACAAAAAATTAACCAGATGTGGTGGCAGGCGCCTGTAGTCCCAGCTACTCGGGAGGCTGAGGCAGGAGAATAACTTGAACCCGGAAGGCAGAGGTTGCAGTGAGCCGAGATTGTGCCACTGTGCTCCAGCCTGGGCAACAGAGTGAGACTCTGTCTCAAAAAAAAAAAAAAAAAAAAAAAAGAAAAAAAAAACTTGTAGGTGTTCCTTAAAATGTGGGGGTTTTCATTTATAAATCGCAATGCAAAATGTGTTTATATAGAGCATAACTTCATAAATTTGACTCAATTTCCCAAAGAAACATGGGATAGGTGTATTATTAACCAGAACATAGTATATATTATAAAAGTACTAAATAAAGGATAATTTAGTACCAGCTTCTGCATTAACTGTAAGGCAAGAATAGTTTGCAGAGCTTACATAATAGCACGTAAGTGTGTTTTATAGTTGTGCCTCCCAAAATAATAGATATACAAGTATATATTCAGGACATTAAACAATTGTTTTGATTTGTATGTTAAAGATTTGATCTAAATGACAGTAAACATTTTAAAAATAATTGTTTTGGTGTTCATTTTAAAATTTCACTGTAATTAAGAGAATGTTCCAGTTAACTGTAAAATGATGTTGAATTAAGATTTCTTGGATTTTTCTTTTTCAAGGAGTATACTTTCTATTTATTAGACTTATTGAAAGTGTTTCCACAAATTTTATGATCACCCCAAAGATGTGTAATTGTCAATGTCTATATTCTTGTTGGTGATGGTAGTGATAATGACGCCAAGCTTTTTAAGAAGTTTAGAAAACAATCAGTTTTCTTCTCTTTATTGTTTCCTAACAGTCTCTTTTCTTTCAAAAACTAAATTAATATATGACAGGTATTCTAATTCTAGTCTTCATTGAAAGGACAAAAAAGGAAATCTATTATCAACTTATTTGGAACTTTTCAGAGGATTCTAAACCTCTTCAACAGACTGCTAAAATATACATTAGCATTTCAACAGTATGTGCTTAATTGTCATTGCCCTTTTACTCAGTGAATGAATAAACGCACATGGGGTATAGGCAATTATTAGAAAATGTTGAATCAATAGAGAAGGAAAATACAAAATTTTCTACTTTTGTAGGTAAAACTTATATTGATGACTTCAGGAAAGTCAACTTAAATAAAAATAGTTAACGTCTGTAAAATGTTAAGTATGCACAAGGTACAATTGATATCATTTATATGAGCCAATAATAAGTGAGTGAAGTATTGTAAGTACCATTATGCAAACCATTTCACAGATGAGAAAACTAAGGCACAGAGAGATTAAACAACTTGCCCAAAGTTACATGCATACTAAGTGGAAAAACTGAGACTTCGACACAGGTAAGCTAGTCCAGAGCCTACTTTCTTAAAAAAAAAAAACTAGGGATTCTGTCCTAGCATTGAATTTAATTGATTCGGATTGAAACAATTTTTGGGTCAGCAACTAGTGTTTTACTGAGAAAAAGGCAAAGAAAAATAACACACAGCTTCTGCCCTGAAGCAACTTTCAATCTCATAGCCATTCATAAATATTGAACACTTAGAAATGCATTCACAGGTATTTGGTGTGCAAAAATATCTTTTTTCTATGATTTGCTATTGAACACCTCTACATGTTTTATCTCTTTTCTTTGAATTTCTTAGCACTAGGTTGGCTGGGTTGCTTATATCAGCGCCCAGTCATCTAGTTTCTTATCCCATTAATTGCATTCAGTCATTCACTCAGGCATCTTTATTAACTTAAGAAACCATGGTGACACTATTTTTGTCTTTTCTCAATGAAAAGTCTTCAACCTGGGGCTCTGGGGTACATGAAAAGTTTATCAGGTTGGCATGCACCAATAGTTTCAATGGAATTGATTCCTAGATTCTCGTTCTCATATATGCCTTAAAAAAAAAAAAGATCTGAAAACAAATCTAAATTCACATAATCTTCTATCAGTATACACAATTACAGGCACACCTTTCTCGGAACCTAAATATTAATAATGTTTATTAACTCAAGGTTTATAAAACTTCGGGATGTCAATCAAATGGATGCACATATATAGAATACAGAGAATTCTCCTTTAAACTTTAATCAAAGCTGTCGTAAACCTGAAAATATTTTTTCTCTTTACACATACAGAAACACACCGTATCAATACAAACACACACACATAGTGTTTTATATTATTAATGGATATTTTGATCCATGCCTAAAGATTGAATTTAGAATAGCCAAAGCATAAGTTACGGATGTTCCTATTTTGAAAGATTAATAATTCATACATTTTGCAGGACTGCTGAACTCTGCCAGTGAACAAAATACATGATATGGTTTGGACCTCTGTCCCCACCCAAATCTCATGTTGAATTATAATCTACATTGTTGGCGCCTGGTGGAAAGTGACTGGATCATGGGGGCATTTTTCTCATAAATTATTTAATACTATCCACTTAGTACCAACCTTGTGATAATAAGTGAGTTCTGGTGAAATAAAAGTGTGTGGCCCCACCCCCTTCACTCTCTCGCTCCTGCTTTCTCTAGGTGACATGCTTGCTCCCTGTTCACCCTCTGCCACAATAGCAAGTTTCCTGGGGTCTTCCCAGAAAGAGATGCTGCTGTTTCCTGTGCATCCTGCAGAACCATGAGCCCATTAAATCTCTTTTCTTTATATATTACCCAGCCTCGGATATTTAGTAATGTGAGAATGGACTGATACAATACCTTTTTTATATTTGTTTTATTCAATTAGGTAAAGTTGACTTTATAAATATATTAAGTATTTGTTACTACTTTAATCAATAAGTTATTTCAAATTTTAAAATGAAATATCTAATTTTTTTATTTCTTATGAGTAATAAATTTATTTAATCTTAGAATAGAAATCTTTAGTTGTCGCCGCTAAAAAGGAAGGGAAGTATAGTGTTCCAAAATTCTTTTAGGGATGTGCAGTTAAAAATTTGAAGGCTACTGTTCTAAAAGTTTAACTCTTAGAGAGCAGCTTCATGTGAATCTACAGTAAAATATTGTGATTTTTCTACTGAAAATGAATTCTTGAAAGACATTTGAAATATTAGAAGTTCTAAAGAAACATATAGTCTAATACTCCACCGTAAACATTTCGCAGTAAGTAGTAATTCAGTTATGGTCAAAGTTAAATCATGTCCCCAAGGATGGCAAAGGGGGATTCACATCTTTCTCAATAGCACTGAAAGGGTATTTATTGCTACAGCAATATTGCACAACATTCACAAAATATCATTGGTATACACTTATTACCACTTATTTAACTTATATGAACCCCTTAACTACTAAGAGTAGCCATAAACAGAACATCTTTTTGATTTTGGCCGAGGTGACTTATGCACCTGAGTATCTGCAGGGATAACTGGGACAACTCAGCCCTGTTCCATGTGTTTCTCATCTTCCAGTAGCCAGCCAGTGAATTTCTATTTTATATACAATTTAAACTTGTGTTTTACATTTGGGGGGTACATATGCAGGTTTGTTACATGAGTATATTACGTGACACTGAAGTTTGAAGTACAAATCATACTGTCACCCAGGTAGTAGTGAATTTCTATTTTATACACAATTTAAACTTGTGTTTTACATTCAGGGGGTACATATGCAGGTTTGTTACATGAGTATATTACGTGACGCTGAAGTTTGAAGTACAAATCATACTGTCACCCAGGTAGTGAGCACAGTACCCAATAGCTAGTTTTCAGCCCTTGCTCTCCTCCTCACCTCCTCTCCCTAGTAGTCTCCTGTGTCTATTGTTCTCATATTTATGTCCATAGGTACCCAATGTTTAGTTCTCACATTTAAGTGAGAACATGCGGTATTTGGTGCTCTGTTCCTGTGTTAATTAATTTGGGATGATGGCCTCCAGCTACATCCATGTTGCTGCAAAGAAAATAAATGTATTTTTTTTGTATCAGCCAGTGCATTTCTTAAGGCAATGAAATAATTATAGGAGAACAAGTAAAAATATTCACGGACTTGGCTTAGTACCAGCATAATGTCACTTCTGCCTTATTTCGTTAGTCAAAATCAGTGAAATGACCAAATCCATGTAGGTAGGGAGGGCACTCCAAAATACCATGCCAAACAGCATGGTAACAAGAAAGAGTAAAAAAATACATTCAGGGCCAGTGTTATCATTTACCTCAGATGTACACAGTATTGAATTATTTCAACTTGTTAATTAAGCAGAAGGATGAAATCTTAGGTAGTTTGCTTACATGTTAGCTTTGAACATATTTTTTTACAGCTCTGAGTTAGGTGACTATGTTCTACATGTCCAAATCTGAAGGGTGAAAAAAACACTTCACTTCATATAGAATGAATAATTTTCAAGCTATATAATTTAATATGGAGGATAATTAAAGTATGTACCATTAAATTTAAAGAGAAAGAAGAAAGGTCTTAAAATGTGGGTAAGGCTTTTAGACCAGTGGTAGGGCCTAGGATCAATTTGACCATGTTTTCTGCTTTTTATATTTTATATTTTCTATCTTTTTATTACATATATGGTACTTTTCCCCCACTTTTTATATAATTATAATGAATGTTTATCGTAACTATAATAGAAAAAGCATGAAAAATAATCTGAAAATAAAAATGGGTTAATTATAACACTGAGCATAAGTCTTTATTTCCCTAGTGATTTTTTTAAATGCATGAGTTTTTATTTTATCTTCTTTGTACTCAGATATATTATGGGATGGTGCAACAATAATGGCAAAAACTACAGTTACTTTCACACCAACCTAATAATTTATATGACAAATTAAGAGCATATTTGATTACAAATTTGTGGTTAAACAAAAAATTGTGTTTGTTAGAAAAACCCCGGAAGCAGAGATAGATCTGCATGTACCTGTAGATGTCACAGTAATTTCACTGTTTAACAAAAACAAAAATAAAGTAAATTATTATTTTATAATCTATGAGTAGAAAAAGCTTTATATAATATAATTTTAGTTCAGAAATATAAACAAAATAAGGAAAATAGTGTATTAACATAGGAAATTAATTACCAAATATATTAAGTCATCTAACTGGTTAGATGGAACATGGTCTTTGTCTTTGTGAGTATTTAAGACCATAGCTAACAATTAAGAGCATAGTTCTTGATATTCTGTTACTGAAATATAATATGGCCCTGATGATGATGGGGACAAAAGTATCTTTCGTTTTTTCTCCAAAGCAGCAATGATTAGTTAAAAGCAACAAGTTCATGATGATGAATTATCCTTCATTTCCTCCAAACAATACATTCCTTTCTAGCCTTAATGTCCAGCTTTAAATTCCATTAATGTTAGTTCATCCTATGAACAAGTTTTCAGGGGCTTCTTCATGAAAATCACTGGAGATATTTGGGATTGAAAGGGGCAGGGAGTGAGGAAATAACTAATGGGCTTCCTTAAGTTGCTTACAAAATATTTAAAGATATATAAAGATGTAGTATACAAATAGCTAGAAAATTAGTGTCTATGAATAATAAAAGAGAAATAGATAATGTGATCTGGGACTTTAGGGGATGGGGCAATAATACTATAGCATATCAATGCTACTGGAAAATAAGGAATATAACTCAATCAGATATATAACAAATTTTTTAGGCATCCTCAATAGCCCCAGAAGTTTGCTAGCTACTGTGATAGAAAACTAAACAAAACAAAAATATAGTGCCTGCACTCCATGCGTTTTTTTAGTCACTCGAGTCAATTTGTAAAATTTAAGCACTTCGTTGTATGGTAGAGAATGTAAGTGCATTCGGGCTAGGGAAAAAGAGATCAGGGGAACCTGGCGGAAAATAATTTATCGAAGAAACAGAGCCAAAACTGAACCTGGAAAGCCAGGGAAGACACTGGCTGTGAGGAAAGGGCATGTGAAGTGATGAAGAGTTCATAATGAGCATTTGTGTTCCAGGACTAGAGAGCAGATATATTACTTTTTATAACAGGTACTTTTTTTGGAGGAAACAACAATGGGCTAAACATATAATAGAAAGGCAGACAAAAGGAGACAATGGAAACAAATCTGGGTTCAAAATGCATTTAGGAAACCTTCTAGTTTCATAAAGACATGAATATTTATTTGGCAGCTAAATGCAAGATGGATTGGAAGAGGCAGAGAAAGGAGAAACAGATGACAGAAAAAAATTGAAATGCTTTTCCAATACAAAAGCATATTCCATTCTTGCTCCTTTTTCGGAAATGAGGAGTTTATTTCCCCAGCTGCTGCGAGTACTGCCAGCAGACAGCTCAGTTGTCAGCCCCCCTTGGAGATTCCTTCAGCCAAAAAGAATCAGTCTACCAAATACCAGACCTCCCTCTCAGGGTGTCTTGCGTCTAATTTTCTTGTTCCCACTGGGGAGATTTCTGAAGGATCATCCCATTTACTATGACTACATTGGAGCTTGAAGTCTTTCTCTGTCCAATCCTGACGCCTTGTCTTCTCTTCCACAGGTCATTTGGAGAGCACCCCGGTATTTCTCCTGCACATTAATTTCCTTGGAGTCCACTTCACACGAGCCCAACTGGCAGACATTCTCTCTTTTTTTTCTCTTTATAGAACTATAAAACTGTGTTCTTTCAGTTATACATTATCAGAATGGATGCGGTAATAGTGCTTTGTCAGCTGTATCTCCCTGTTGGCTGTCTCTGCTTTTTGCCTTGAGGAGCTATTATTGTACTGCAGCAAATGTTAAGAAAAAGAGTAGACTTCTATCTTATTTATTAACAATGGTGAGTAATCATATCTTGAAACATTTGTCCCACTCCATTTACCCTCCATAACATAGCTTCTTGCCAAGAAGACTTTAAGAGAAATTTAAAGAACATATGCATCATGAACTGCCCCAGTATCACCATCACCTCCACCTCTACTTCATGAGTAATCCTGTGTGCTGAATTACTCACTTTCTAACCCAGCTCTTCATTTTTCAGCAAAGAAGAATTTTGTGTATAAGAAGTGTGAAAAGAGAAGAAAGATGTTTATGAGTAGGTTGGTTTACTCTCTAAAAGTAAGTATCCTTGGGACGCATCACTTCTGTTGTAAGAGTCTTAATGGCAAGAAGCTTTAAGTGGAACTAAAGAACTTCAAATGCCCTGTTATTTATCTACTCACATTCATTTAAAATAAATGTGTGAAGAACACTCTTTTGAAATGCTGTATTTAAAAAAAAGTATTTGTATTAAAAATAATAAAAGTCATTTTGACCGTTAGTAAAAGTAATAGGTTTTAATTAGGATATTGGAGAGAACAAGTTCACTTAAAGAATAAAGCAAGTATATTTGGGGCAAATCATTCTTTAAATATTAAAGGAGCAGAGAATTTAATGAGCTAAAATATTACCATTATTTGTCTCAAACATTGTTTTCTCATTGGCTTATAACAGAAGAAAAAGCCTCATTTTTGTATATATGCAAATTTGCAAGAAAAGCTAACAGGTCACAACTTTTATCATTTAATTCATTTGAAGGAGAATGTTCCAATTAAAGTAAAAATGGTTCAGAGTTTTAGTCGGAAATATTAGTGTGTGGCCCATCCACCAGATTAAGTATTGAGAGCTTAATTAACCAATTCAGTACTAATTTGCAGGGAAATATCCAGCTGAAGTCAAAACATGAGGAAAGGCTATTCAAGGGAATGTTCTTCTCTATTAGAACTTATAAGTGAATTTAATAGTTTTGAATTTATACCAAAAACCTCAAAATAAATGCTTTTGTTATATATAATTTTAAGTTACACTATATTACTTTCATCTCCAAATATATCTATATCTAAAAATTATCCTCTTTAACTTGTGCAAAAATTTACTTAAATAATATGCATTTTGTTAAATATAGTAAAAACTTGTATTATTTTTATTATTATTATCACCTCAAACACTATGACACAGAGTGATCTACACACACAGTATTTAGCAAAGATGTCAGCTTTAAAGATCCAGGCCGATCAACAGAAAGTTTTCATTTTTTTTTTTCTGATAACCAACTGGTGGAAACCATCCTTCAGTTGGGAAAAAGAAGCGATAAGCTTCCACAATCTAATAGCTAGATAGATATTAACTAAAACAGCCTCAACTCTGTAGTTTGCAAATATAATACAATTTTGTGAACATTTAAAAGAGATGTCAAAAATTCACTCTATCTTATGTCTAACTTCTTAGGTTTTGAAAGGAATAAAAATAATCAGTAGTTAATATTTCAAAATATTTACTCTATTTGCCAAACATTGTTTTCTGTCAGATTATTTATTCTGCGACATACCCGTAAGCTCCACTCTCTAAACCTCTGTGACTAAAATAATCAGTTGATTACTTATTAATGTATTTTATTCATCACTTTACAATTTCTTGAAGCGATACCATTTTTTTTTTTAAATGATAGACTATTTTTTTCTCCAAAAGTCTTCACTGTCCTGGTAAATATATTTTATTGTCATGGTTTATAATTACCATGAAGTGAAAATTCAACCAATGCTTCTGATATCCTCTCAAAAAGAATGAAATGTTATAGAAACAGGAATCTAAACAGAAACAAATAAAAAAATGCCAAAAGGTAAGGAAATAACCATTGTATACATCATAGGCAATTAACGAAAACTCTTCTAACATATCTTCTTGAATACTAAATATCTTTGTTCCTGTATATGAACTGATTCACACTTCTAAGGATTTTATTCTCAAACAACATTCTTCTATGCATAATTATATAACACATTAGTTTATTAGAATAAATCAAAGATTTATTGAAGCTTTACTTATAATCCCTAACTGTATCCTGCTAAAATTGTCAAATAATATATTTGTATAATAAAATTACTCTCACTGAGAATGCTATATTATTTGCCATTATCTATGTAGAATGATTTTATAAAAAGAACAATACAAATTTAAATGATTGATTGCATAAGGAGTTGTTTAATAAATCCCAAAGTAATTAAACATCAGAAAAGTTGTCAAAAATGTACTGAAAACTATAAATAAAAATGGCCTTTAACTTTTATGAAACCATAAGCATTTTCTTTTAAAAGTATTCATATTTATATGTACTTTCCTGTCATCTTCTTAAAATGTTTGCAACCTGAAAATAAATGCTGTTTTGATAACTATTTATATTTAGGAGATATTGGCTCTCTCTTAGTAGACGCTCAATATATACTAATTGACAATTGTAAAATCTACTAGTTTCATAAAGTACTTGTAGCAAGTTTTGATAACCATGTCTCCGGATACACACTGAATATAATTCAGCTTTGCAATGACCAGATGACTCTGGAGAGGATCATGCTCAATCTCCTGGATTCCTGGAACAGCAAAAGGCCTAACAGCAGAAAGAGTGAGGCGCAAGAAAGCCACCTGGGGAGCAATACAGTTTGTTAGGTCTATGTAGTTACAGCCTGAGTAATTGCAGGGTGCTTGCTCTAGGAGCAATTTTGTTTTCTAGGTCTCTAGAGCCCTGTAACAAGCAATAGATCAGACTAGCCACCAAGGAAAGAGTTCATGTTACACACCCCTACATACGGCAAGAAAGGCAAAAATGGCCAAGAATAGGAATCAATCTTTTTTATGGGTTCCATTTGAAAACCAAAGTAATATCACATGGTACAAGACTAAGTGACCCACCTTGAGACAAATGCAATTGTACCAATTCTTTGAGCATGAAAATAGCTCAGTGAATCTTTGGTTGAATGATACATAGCCCTTAACTATACGGTTGGGAGCAAGACGTCCCTTCTAAGAATGAAACGTTTTGCAACATTATTTTCTAGGTTGGGTTATATAAACAAGGCAGTTTTATTTTCTATGTGGTGGGTTTAGAGAAAAGAATACATACTAGTCTACTAAGATTTAGTATTCAGTTGCTAATGTGTAGCAGTTTTTTTTTTCACAAAAATATTCACTTACAATTTTCATTTTTTATGCAAGGATTGAGTCTATCCAGTAATTAGCATTGAGTGAGGCTTACCTGAGGAATCTTGCATCTGAAATTCATCTTCTTAGAGAGAATGCCTGTGTGGCAACTGCTAAGTATTAAGCAGTCAGGTACCCAAATAAAAAAATCAAAAAAGTGAAAAATGAGTAAGATGAAAATGAATTTTATCTGAAATGGGTCCCAATGAATACCTTTTGCATTTAATAACCATGTGCTTTGTAAAATATTCAGTCTTAATGTAATTGTGTTATAATGATTGCAACATGTAAACATGGGAGGAAAATGGAAAGACTAATAAAATCATCAGAGAAGTGATTTTATATCTCTCTTCCACTCAAAGTTATGATTGAGGCCAAAGAGAACAACAAACAACTGTTGTGTCCATTGAGGTAATTGGGGAGTTTTAGGAAGAAAATTACAGAGTCAAAGGGCAGAGTCTCCTGCATTAGCAAAATAAACTCCGATGACTTTGAAAAGCCTAGGACAGTAAATCAAAAGAAGAAAGAGTAGGAATGATGACAGAGGTAATTTTTAGAGCAGTAGAAATACTGTCTGTAGAAACATCCCTAGTGTTTAAGTTTAGTAAGTAATATGGTATCATTTTCTCAAATATAACACTTAGGGTCAAGTTAAATTGCAAAATGGACAACCATTAGGAGAAAATCAATCACAAAAGTAAAGCAACCTGTTTCTATGCCTGTGGTACTTCCACCTTGTTGATACATGTGATGTCCAAAGAAGGACTGGTGGTATGCATGCCCTTCAGTCATATCATACAGGCTTGGAGCAGTTTTTTTTTTTTTTTTTTTTTTTTTGAGACGGAGTCTCGCTCTGTCACCCAGGCTGGAGTGCAGTGGCCGGATCTCAGCTCACTGCAAGCTCCGCCTCCCGGGTTCACGCCATTCTCCTGCCTCAGCCTCCCGAGTAGCTGGGACTACAGGCGCCTGCCACCTCGCCCGGCTAAGTTTTTGTATTTTTAGTAGAGACGGGGTTTCACTGTGTTAGCCAGGATGGTCTCGATCTCCTGACCTCGTGATCCGCCCGTCTCGGCCTCCCAAAGTGCTGGGATTACAGGCTTGAGCCACCGCGCCCGGCCGCTTGGAGCAGTTTGAACTTTGAGAACATTCATTGCTACCCAGATTATTGGTGCCTTTGGACTGCTCAACTCAAGGAAGCTGACCTCGTAAACTTCTTGTTCTACTGCTCAGTTAAGATATTCCAGAGGATACCTCAAGCCTAGCATTGTCCTTTTTCTGAGCTTCACAATCAGGTGTTCATGTGATAGCCATTTAAATTACTGGAAAATAGCTCAGTGTGGTGCTGCACACCTGTAGCCCCAGCTGCTGGAGAAGCTGAGGCAGGAGAATAACTCAAGCCCAGGAGTTTGAGGCTACAGTGAACTATGATTGTGCAACTCCAGCCTCGATGACAGTTTGAGACCCTATCTTTTAAAATATTTTAAATATTGATATTTGAATTTTCATATGTGTGGAGGTATGTGTATATATATATGTGTATATAAAAATAGGCAAGAACATTTCAATGAGGCAGCAAGTAGGTACTATTTACCACTGTTAGATACTAGAATGCTAAACAACATGCTATACTAAGTGATTTCAGAATAATATGGTAGTCTGTCCCTGGTAACAACCCAAGATAATCTTATTGTGCATAACACCAAGGAGGTTTATATGCCATTTCCATCCACAGTCACAAGAAATACATAATTGTGTGTGTAAACATGGATAAGCTTATCTGTATTTCAAGTAGACTTAAATCTAGCATTTTGCTATCCACTTAGAGTTGAACAATGACAAAACTATCAAAATATTAATTACGATCATCATATAGGTAGTTGAATTACTTTAAAAACTAGACTATTAGTTTCACAAATAAATTAAATCCATTACTCCCTTCTTTGTTTAGTTGTAGGGGCAGAAGTTGTAAAGGAGAAGGAAGGGAAAAGAGGAGAAGGAAGGGAAAAGAAATAATGATATAACATTGATAATAATAATATTTATTTAGTACTATAATGATTTAGGCATTATTTTAAGACAGAACATATATTAATGCATCTAATTGTCTACCTGGAATACAGGAACTACTGTTGCTTACATTTTCCAAATTAGAAAATTTGCACAGAGAGAATCAACAACGAGTTCAATCTGATACAGTTACATAGTGTCAGGGATGGAGGATAAGCTTTGGCCTTCTGATACCAATGCCTATATGAAAATGAACAACCTGACTTAGGTGCTCCCTGAAGAGCATTAGATAAGAACTTCAAGGTGAACAGAGACAGATCCTAATATACTGCATAACTGACTGATAACCTAAAGTTATTAACAACAGAAGAGATGGACTAAAAGTTAACAGTATATCCCATTGCATTCATAGTTATAAATTACTCTGTATTGTCAGCAATATGATATCTATTTCCAAGACTTATAAACAGTATGTAGTTTTCCCTAGGCTTAATTAATTCCATATTTTATTTCATAACATTTAAAAATTAAAGAACCACATCATACAACACTTAAGATGAGGTACCTGAAATTTTTGGTTTAAGGCATATTTGTATAATTTTTATTTTGATATCCAAAATTAGAAGTCAGATAAGGCACAACTCTACACAATGATTTTGACCAGGACTTGTTCTTAGTATAAACTTTTAATCTACCTACTGTTATTGTACACTGCTTACTCTCTATTGTCACTATCCACTGAGTTTTTGAGGTTTAAAAAACATAGAACCTAAAAAAAAAATCTAGAACTAATGTCACCCCATTGTTTAATTTAAAACTATAACAAAAAGCTAAAAAAATTATGTTTCTTGTGGTTAGCTGCATCTCCTTAAAATGTACTCCCCGTAAAGGATACTTCTAAATCATATTCTGAAATTTCAGTAATATAACTTTCATTGACATTAATGGAAACTGCCCTGCTAAAACATCACATGATGTTTTCCTAATGCACCCTATAGTCCCCAGTGACCAATATGGCCATAACATATTGACTCACTCATTACTGCCTGAAGCAGCACAAGAAGAGTAAACTAGTGAATTGTTGTTCCTAGTTTTATTCTGCTTCAAAATGAAAAACAAATGCCCTTTTCTACTATTAAAATTGTACCCTATAACTTAGGAATTACAAATAAAAACAATTACATCATAATTCATGTTGAAAGGGCAATAATGAATTTTGTCTTATTGAACAAACTCTTGGACATCAAGATTGAAGACATTGCATACTAGCCATGATCTCATAGCCATTGAGTAAATATTACTTTATTGCAAACTGGGATTCTGAAGTATACAGCCACTGACCTGAAATCCTTTCAGCATGATCTAAGAAGCGTATTTAAAACAACGCTTCCTTATGTAAGAATTTCTCAGATGTCTGCATCTTTTTCTTTACTTAGTACTTGTAAAATTGTGTTCATTATAGCACAAAATGCCTTGCAATACATTAATAGTGATTCAAAATATCTTTTTGACTTTGTTCCATTTTTGAAAGAAGATATAGTTATTTTAGATGTTAAAACAAATACACACACATATCCATGATGCTACAAGTGTATATACACACACACATACACACATATGTATATACATATACACACACACACATATGTATATACATATATATATTTGTGATACTGTTCCACAGACATATGAATGATTTTAGGGAAATCTACTCAGAGAAGAAGTCCAAGAACTTCATTCCTGTAAGCCATACTTATGTCTGATTTCAAGGTTCTTCTGCATTGCAATCGGTAAATACATGCATTTCTAAACATTAAATAGGTAAACAAGTTGAAGAAACAGCAGACAATGATTATATACCCTGACATTATTTTGATGGACTCAAAATACCAAACTAAAAATGACAAAATAATGAGAATGCTAGTTATTACATAATATTCAATGGTGAAACCACTTTATTCTTAGTTGTTCATTGCATTTATTTTCAAAGTCCATCTATGTGTGCTTGTATTAACAAAAAGAATGTTAGATGTTCCCTAATACCAGAGACAGCCAATTTTGTAGAGTTTTGAGGATAGGATGATTCTGTAAAGAATATATGTATAGTTTTATTTGATGAGTAATTTCAACTCTAACTATACTAACCTTTAGCTCTACTGTTTATCTGCTTATATTTGCATGAATTAATTATATATTGACACATACCTAAGCTATTAAAATTGTTGCACGGTTTCTATATCTGTGGTAATAAGGGATGAGCATTTTAAAATAGTTAATACACTTGATCCATTCAATGCATATAGAGTTATTTAACTCATTTTTTTCAATAGTTTTACCTAACAAGGTTATACATTTAATAAAGAAGATGTGCTAAAGTTATTTAAAGAAAATTTCACAAACTCTCTTGGTCAGTACCTTTTTGTGCTTAATGGTTGTTCGACCTAGATATTCTTTGTCATTTGTATTATGCCAGAAATCTTCTATCCAGGGTTTAAGCCAATTTATTCTTATCTCTCATTGAGAAAGAAAACCTCTATTCACAGTGTATCTAGAGATCTTTTTACTTTTCAAATACCTCAAATTAAATAAATCAATTTTCTTTATATGTTCAGAGTTGCAGACATCATCTCATTTTGAGATATTCTTTTTTTTTATTTTTAATTTTTTTCTGAGACGGGGTCTCACTCTGTTTCCAGGCTAGAGAGCTTTGGCAAAATCTCGGCTCACTGCAATCTCCACCTCCCGTGTTGAAGCGATTCTCCTGCCTTAGCCTCCCGAGTAGCTGAGACTACAGGCAAGCACCACCACGCCCAGCTAATTTTCTTTTGTATTCCTAGTAGAGACCAGGTTTTACCATGCTGGCCAGCATGGTCTCAATCTCTTGACCTTGTGATCTGCCCACCTCAGTGTCCCAAAGTGTTGAGATTACAGGCATGAGTCACCGTGCCTGACCTGAGAGATTATTATTAAATTTCAGTTTTTATAGTTATTTTATGGGCATAATTTCTAAATCTTTTTATAATTATTTAAATACAGTTTATTTCTAAAAAATAACATCTAGAGTGGTCTCTCCTGCTGAGAATCACAACTCCAGAAGAATTGCTTAAAAATATGATAGCTTCTCCATTGTTTAGAAATACTGTCGTTTTTGAGTGAAAAAAAGGAAGTGCTTCACTCTTGAATGCAGACAAAGTATTACATACAAATCCATATAACATACAATTAAAAGAATAAAGATTCAGTTTCAGCTAATTATTTTGCTGTTTGTTTGCTGTTCATGTTACTATAATCTAATGTTTAAAATATCTCCCCTTCTTCTAAACTCTACTTTTATTCCTCTTTAGCTATATGTCTGTATTCTCATCACCTGTGACAGCTTAATAAATATTTTGTCATATGTAATAGAGAAACATTTATTTTTTTAATTTAAAAATAGATTTTATTGATATAAATATGCTGCAAAATTTTGTCTTAGTCTTTAGGCTTATGCAATTATGCAAGGTGACTTCAAAAACCTCACGGAAAATACATATAAGAAACTCTGCATGGCTTTCAATCTTTTTGCATTAAACTCACACTAGCTTGTTATAATATGCCTGAACAGGATGTAGTTTGAAGCATTAAGAAGAATAAGACATCAGTTTGCAAAGAGTTCATCTCAGAGCAACATGAATTCTGGTAAAATCGAAGCAAGAACAAACATCAAACTTATGATGAAGCTTGGGTGGAAGAATGTCGAAATCATGATGCTTTACAAAATGTTTGTGAGGACAATGCCCCAAAGATATCAGCAGTTTACAGATGAGTAACTTGTCATAAAATGGGATGAGATGATGTTGAAGATTAAATCCACAGAGACAGACCATCCACATCAATTTGCAAGGAATAAATTCATCTCGTTTGTACCCTAATTGAAGATGACTGATGATTAACAGCAGAAATGATAGCCAACACCTTGACATCTCAACTGGTTCAGCTTACACAGTTTTGACTGAAAAACTAAAGTTCAGCCAACTTTGCACTCAATGAATTCTAAAACTCTTGTGTACAGATCAGCCGCAAACAAGAGCAGAGCTTTCAATGCAAATTTTAAACAAGTGGGATTAAGTTCCTGAAGACACTTTTGAAAAATTGTAACGGGATATGAGACATGGCTTTACTGGTAATATCCTGAGGCCAAAGCAAAATCAAAGTAATGGCTACGTGGAGGTGGACGTAGTCAAGTCAAAGCAAAAGTGAAACATTTAAGAGCAAAGATGATGGCAATGGTTTTCTAAGATGTCAAGTCAGTTTGTTTGTTGACTTTCTGAAGGGCCAAAGAAAATAATACCTCCTTGTTACAAGAGCATTTTAAGAGAGTTACCCAAAAGCGTTAGCAGAAAAATGCCCAAGATAACTTCAATAGAGAGTCCTCCTCCACCACGACAATGTACCTGCTCATTACTGTTATCAAACAAGGTCCATTTTGCAAGATTTTCAATGGAAAAAAATCCACCTTATCTAAGATATCCACCTTATCTAAGGTATCCACCTTAGAGTCCTGATTTGGCTCCTTCTGACTTCTTTTTTGTTTCCTAATCTTAAAGAAAACAAGCAAACAAACAAAAAAACTTTAAAAGACACCGATTTTTCTTCAGTTAATAATGTAAAAATACTGCATTGACATGGATAAATTCCCAGAACCATCAGCTCTTTAGGAATGAACTAAATGGCTGATAGCATCACTTACAAAATATCTTGACCTCAATCAAGCTTATGTTGAGGAATAAAGTTTGTATTTTTCGTTTTCACCTTGTAATTACTTTTTCCACAAGCTTTTAAAAGTCTCCTTGTATTGTCTCAGAGTAATATCTTAAAAAGTACTTTTGTATTTCAGAGTGGATCAATTCAATTAATTTACAATAACTACTTGACGGTCTCTCATGTATAATAAGTAATTTTAGGAAGATAAAAATTATTTCATGGAGTTCTTATGTGAGTTGTGTATTTATGTGAAATCAGAGGAAAGACAGACAGAGGCCAGGAAATGGATAGCACCGTTAAAGAGGCATAGTTGCCTGAACTTTACTGGTTTTATATTGTATGTCAATGTTCTTCTGGTTATATGCAAATAACCATTTTCCTTAATGCAGTTATGCAAACATTTGTCTTAGAAAGAGAATAGATTAGGGGGAATTAGAAGAAAACAATGCATATTAAGTAAATTTATGTGTCATGCTATGTATTAAATGAAGCATATAATATACTTTCACTTGAATTCTATGATCTAATGAGGCAAGTGCTACTCACAATTGAAAGGCTGGGTTCCAGAAACTTTCTTTACAGCAGTCACAAACCCTTTTGTGAATCTCTCTGATTTGAAGGTCAGACACCCATTCCTCAAACTTTAAATAAAGTGACATTTCTAGGTTTTCTTGAATATCTTTAGAAAACATAAAAATACTTTTTTGATTTTTTTATTTATGGAAATATATTTCATGACTGTGCTGAGATTGATTTAAAACTAAACATAGCTTATTTTTCTTTGTGCTTCATGAAATTTATTTGCTATCTAATAGCTATATTTAATAGTCTTAATATTTATTAGTTTTATTGGTGTCACAACTAAGACATTATAACTTTTCTAACATTTGTTTCCAAGATCTTCTCTTAATTAAAAAATAATAATAATTGCATACTTTTTATACATCTTGTGACACAAACACGTCAATCCTGGTATTGCTTACCAAGTTGAAAGGGAGGGTGATTTTCCCAGTTTCCACAGCACAGTCTTGCATCTTTTCTTCAGCAGCCTAAAGCACAAATCACTGGTGAGTACCAGGTACACAAGCAGGGGCTTACATAAGATATCATCAAGAACAAACAAGCTGCTCCGGCACTGATATAACTTGCATGATAATAGGAGATTGATGAAAATCCCAATTTTTTTCCCAAAGAACTCCAGAAATGTGAGATTCTAGGGTGATAACCATAAATACCAGAAAGCAAGGTAAGGGAAATGAATGCATTTCTTTTTTTGTCCTCATTCTCTTCTCTAAATAAGATAGAAATGGCAGCTAATAAAATGCAAAGTAACAAATAGCAATTTTTCCCTGAAGCGATTGACCATTGTACTTCCCTTTCCTATTACCCAGCACTGTTAACACTCAGGCACCTCCTAGATTCTATCTTTCCCATCATTCAATTCTCGTTTAGGTTTATGGATCACTTATACTCTACTCTTTGTGACCTTTTAGACACTCTTGCCACGGAGAAAACCTCGCATTTATGCCTATTTAACCATTGCCTCCTCAAGTATATACTTATCAACATTCAGGGTACATATGAATAGAAAAACAGGCCGGGCACGGTGGCTCATAGCTGTATTCCCAGCACTTTGGGAGATGGAGGTGGGCGGATCACCTGAGATCAGTTCGGGACCAACCTGACCAACATGGTGAAACCCTGTCTCTACTAAAATATAAGGCACATATCCGTAATCCCAGCCACTCCATAGGTATCGCTTGAAGGAATCGCGTGGGGGCAGAAATTGCAGTGAGCCGAGATCACACCACTGCACTCTGCACTCCAGTCTGGGCAACAGAGCAAGACTCTGTCTAAAAAATAAAATAAAATAAAATAAAAAAGGAAAAAAAGGAAGTACAGATGTATTTTAAATGCTTTTAATTTAATCAGTAATGCCTCAAAATGCTTTCATGCAAGTCATTATTAACATGCAAAGAATAAATTAAACGTAAAACTTTAAATCCTTCGTATAATAAAGGAGAAATCCCATCTTAGAATGTCTTCAGATGTTTTACTTTTTCAGATACTAATAGAATGTTATCAAACTATTCTATCAACCAAACATGAAAGAAAATACAATGGGTAAAATAAACTAAAAATAAATTGCTGGTTTTGCAGTGATTGAAACTCATTACCTATGATGACAAAGAATATCCAAATAATAAATAGTTCTGTATTTTTACTGATTCAGTGAAGAAAACAGCCGATGGCTCTATCAAAGATAAGATGAGTCAAAAGAAATATCTGGAAGATTATAGCTTTCTGCTTTTGAAGATTAAAAAACAGGAAAATTGATATTGTTCTTTACAGAAAGAAAATAAGGTGGTACATATTTCAGAAACATATACTAAGTTGCCTCAGAACAACGTTAGGACTTTATATTTACATCTTAATATATGTCCATTTCTTATGACAATTGCTCATTAGAGTTTCTAGGAAGAACATTTGTAAATCGTGTTTATGAAGCAATAAATAAATAAATAAATAAATAAATACAAAAATACATAAATAAATAAATAGAAGTGATTATTGGTATAGTTGTCGTTTTTTCTTATGGTACATTTTCTTAAAATGAAGCCTCGAAAAAGCTAGAACAAAATAAACCAGTGAAAAAGAAAACAGTAAATGGTTAACTGTCTAAATAATGTGACTCAAATTATCCATCACTATATTTTCTAATTTCTAGTGTAATGTTTACATAATTTATTGTTAGCTCAGTCATACAGTATATTATTTCTGCTGCAAAAGTCTTACTTTCTTTATAATCTCTTTCATTTATCATAGGATCCCTTATTTTACTATATATCAAATAGTAGAAAATATTTATAAGAATAGAAAATTAGTAATTATCTTTGGAGCATCACTATGTTTAGGTACATCATCATTCACACAGTCCTTTCCAAATTTTATTTCTATGAATAGTGGGATAAACATTCTAATACTGTATTTTTTGGAGATCCATATGTGTTTTTTGTGGCTTTTGTTATTATTTTTATCAGCAGTAGTAGTCATAGTAATAACAATGTTATGCTTCTTTTTCTGATAGTGATACTAGAGTACTTAGGGAAAGATATGATTTATACAAGCCATTTTCAACTTCATATTTTGATTTGCTGTAATGATTGATTTTATTATTACATTAAAGATGAAAGATTATTTAGCAAAGTGAAAACAGTTAAATTTGCTACATTATATACACGAGTATGGATAGACATAGACGTATTTTGGATATATGTGTATATTCACACATACAGATGTGAGTAAAAATTTTATAGGAAGAAAACATTTGTTTGAAAATGTAAAGGCAATAATCAGGGAATTTCCATCATCACAGACTGCAGCTGTGAGTGAGTTATGATTACTATAAGAAGCCACGTTTTTGCTTTTCCTGACTATAATGGTTTTCAAATTTCCATCTGCCACATTGTTGAAACTTCCTCCCCTGTTGCTGTCCACAGTAAATCATACCTGATTGCTCAGCACCAAGCTTTATAATAGAATCTCGGGGCCAAATCGTTTACTAATGAGTACTGTTCCAAACAGGAATAAACAACAGAGCCTACAATTGCTGCACTGTTTTTTTCTGGTTTTAAAAACAAACTGCTTTCCGGTAGCTAATTATGTCCCATTTTAAGCAGGTATAATCTTTTCCTTGGCCTTTTCCTCTAAAAATTAATTTGTGCACATAGAATGCAATCACACGTTCTCCTTAAAAAGAGACATACTTTTAAGATACAAAAAGTTAATTGAAATATCATAAACAACAGAATAATACTAAGTAAAAAACCTAAAAGTAAAATCCTGAGCATCACAAAAAGAGACAGGTGACCCTGGACTTTTCTTTATCTATTATTTTCATGCAGTCAGTTAAACACTTATCTTTCCTTTTAATTTTTTTCCAAGTGGTTTCCCATTTTCCCCTATGACATATATAGTCTTCTTCAATAACATATCAGATTTCTTCTTTTATGCAGCATATAATAAAAGGTCTATTAACCATTTAAAAATCCCCAAATAGGTTATATTATTTTTATTAGGGTTTATTCAATTAGTAGACAGCTGCTATCATTAAAATGGTTTGAAGTATGTCAAAATGCCTTTTGATCCTGAAAAGGTCAGAGCAATTGTGTGCTTTCCATCTATTTCCCAACTTGACCAAAGCTGTCACTAAATGACATGTTGGAAAGAGCGCCGTCATTACAGGGACGATTTACTAATCAGTTGATTGTTAATGGACATTAATGGATAATTCACTGTCACATTTAATATAGGAATATTCTATTCCCATAATTCCTTCCCGAAGTTAAATGTAATTCAACTCTACATTGGCTTTACCAATGGAAAATTGCCTTAAAAATAGTAACTTGCTCACTTATGTCAACTTTATTTCAATAAGAAATTTCAAAGGCATGAGGAGACAAAGACTCAATGTTGCGGGTAACATTTTTTGAAACATCACTTTGAAGTACATAAGACCATTTCAACACAAAAAGTAGTATATATTTCCAACATTTTAGGGCGGGGTATAAAGCCATAAAAATTTTTCTATCTCAACATTCTAGATATCCTTAATTATTTTTAACTTATTATTTTGCCATTTACCCAATCAGCATAACTGTAATATAACAATTGGAAGAAATTTTAGACCATCAATTTTTTCCTAACCATCTATTTATATCCTCAATTAAATTTCCTCAATTTCTCACTGTATAAACATCGAACTTTTTCACTACCTTAATATCACCAATTGTTCATATTTATCTGTAGTGAAAAATATTAGAATTTTTTAGAATTCCCTTGAAGAGAAGTGTTTTGAAAGGATTTTTATGGATTAAATACTGAAAGTAAAACTTGATTTGCAATGTATACAGTGGTTCTAATGTTAAGAATGAACACCAAATGACAATGACTTGGGGATACAAAATTCTTATATAATACAGAATTCCGGTTTTTATAGCTGATATAAAAGTGTAAATAAATATTAAGGCAAATTTTAATCTGTAAGCCAGTAATAGTCTCTCTAACCTAAACACACTACCTTTACTATTCCTTAGATTAATCATAATCTTATTTCTAAGGTAAAATCATTTTTTAGTTTTTATTGGTTTATTACTGATGAGATGTTTTTCTTTATATGGGACTGAGTCTACTGCACATTTTACAATGTATTTTAAATAGTGGATGATTTATACATATATTTCACAGTTTAATAGTGTAACTGAGAAAATGAAGGGAAAGGTGCCCTCAAATCAAATAGAAGTGATTTTTTAAAAAGTGATTGAAACAAAGAGGCATAATTCAATGAGGAGTTTAAGTGATTTCATTATGGTTATCACTCTTTAAATTTGAAGAGAGAAAACTAGATTCTAAGACTGTATCTTCAAAAGCATTAAGATTCCACTTGACAAGTTATACTTGAAATTTACTTAAACTCGCCCATGACTTAGTGGGTTGCCAGTTGCTTCCACAACAAATTGTTTTTAAAATTGATGAGACTGTGCTGAATAACAATATGCATATAGTCAACGTTACTGTAATGTACTTACTTAACAGTTTTTAAGACAATAAGATTTATATGATTTTTAAGTACAATTTTAAAAATTGTACAAGATTTCAATGTTTGAAAATGACTTTAAAGACAGGAACAGTGTCCTGTTATTAATTACAATAATCAAATCAATAAATTCTAGGTAAAGTTTATTAATGTATTGTTTAATGAACATAATTACAACACTATCTTAAGAAACACAAATGTAAATATAACCTATAAATAAAATCTCTCATTGATTTCCTATAAAATCAATGAGAAGTGTTGTCAATTTTAATGATTTACTTAAAAAAGATACACTCTGGTTTGATTTGAGCTTTGTATTTGATAGCCTGAAACATGGAATATTTTAAGGAAAAGGAGTGTTACATTATAAATAGGACTAACAATGCTATGAACACTAATAGAAATATTTAAAGTCATTAAACAAATCATAGCTTACTTGAAGATTAAACAATATCGAAATCTTTTCTTACCAAACACTGACTGTATTTATTTTGTTGTTTAGCTGTATTTGTTCACTTTTTTTCATATATTGTTCTTATAAGCAGCAAATGTCTTTAATTATTAGTTGAAATAATGTTTCTATAGCATGTTTTGAGTGTTCTGTGTGGAAAAAATACATCTGTTAATAATGACAGTGTGCTGTTTTTTTCTCTTAATGTATTTTTCTTGGTTTCGTACACAGGCTGGAACTTCTAGTACAAAATGTGTTACAGGAAACAGCAGCAAGTATCTATCTGTGTGTTTGCATGTGAGGTTTCTCTTTAAAGAATATATCTGTTCAGGTTTTTGTAATGTCAGTATTCATAGTTGAAATTGGTCTGAGTTTTATTCATGTATAGTCTTCTCAGATATTGTTATTAATGTTTTCTAATGTTGATAATAATTGTACATATTTATGGGGTACATGGAAATATTTTGATACAATGTGTAATTATGACATCAGAGTAATTAGGATATCCATCAACTCAAGCATGTATTACATCTTTGTGTTGAAAACATTTTAAATATTCTCTTCTAGGTATTTTTAAAATATGCAATAAATTATTTTTAACTATAGTCATCCTACTGTGCTATTGGAAACTAGAATTTACTCCGTCTATCCCACGTCTATTTTTGTAGCTAATAACAGACCTCAGAGTTACCCTTTTGCTGTATCCTCACCAGCATCTCTTAGTGATTGTCTTTCTAGTAATAGCCATTTTAACTGGAGTCTGATGGTAGCTCATTGTGGTTTTGATTTGCATTTTCCTAGTGATTAGTGATATTGAGCATTTTTTCAGATAGCTGTTGGCCATTTTATGTCTTCTTTTGAGAAATGTCTATTCAGATCACGGATCCGTTTTAAATTGGATTATGTTTTTTTGCTATCAAGATTTTTGTTCCTAATATATTCCATTTATTAATCCTTTATCAGATGGATAGTTTGCAAATATTTTCTTCATTCTGTAGGCCGGCTCTTCACTTTGCTGATTATTTCCTTTGCTGTGCAGAAGCTTTTTAGCTTGATTTAATCCCATTTGTACATGTTTGCTTGTGCTGCCTAGGCTTTTGAGGCCTTATTCAAAAATCTTTGCCCAGACCAATGGCATGTAGTGTTTTCCCCAATATTTTCTTCTGATAGTTTCGTAGATTCAGATCTTACATTTAAGTCTTCAATGCATTTTTAGTTGATTTTTGTATACAGTGAGAGATTATTCCTAAATTATAAAAATGAGTGGGTTAGTTCCATTTTGTTCCATCATTTGAAACAATTTGTATAATATTGATGATTCATTTCCTGAAAATTTGATAGAATTTTCCTAAAAACTGATGTGTGGTTCATGTGTGAAAATAATTACAGGTCTATTTTCTTTTTGTTTTATTTATTGTGTCAGTTTAGATAATTGTATTTTATGAAAGTTGTCTTGAATTAAAATTTCAACTTTAAGAAAATATAATTTATTTATAGTATTAATTCATGACATTTTAAATTTCAGATATATATAAAATTTTTAACATTCTTCATACTTATTGATCATTCATACCAGAGGAGTTTTTTTTTTTTGGTTGAATTACATTTACAAAGAAAACGGTTTTCTTGTCACTAATATTTTCTAATTTTTAACTTTATTAAATTCAAAATTTACATACAGTAGTCACCTTCCACAGTTTTCTATCAATTTCTCTTGTTCTTTATGAGATTTAAAGTTGTACACATTAATAGTCGTTTTTTCTTCCTTTCTAATATATAAATATATGCTAAAGGTTTTCTTCTAAATGCTATTTTAGCTGAATTTTAGAGATACAACAATACTATGTTTTTGTATCCATGTGACTAATTTGTCATATACATTTCAATGAATTATTTTGCAGTAATTTTTAGATTTCTAAAAGCAAGGTGCTGAGTCTTATATCTTCATTACTGAGTTGTAATAATTGTATGTGATTACAGATTCATTTGCTAAGACCCTGCTGAGATTTCTTCTGTGACTTACTACATGGTCAATATTTCCAAGTATTCCATGAATGGCTTTAAAAAGTGTTTCTTCATATGTTCTTTAAGTCAAATTTGCTAAATATAAATATGTTAATTACAGTATTTCACATCATTGCTTATTTTTGTCTATTCTATTTATCTATTGTGCAGATTACATATTATAATCTCCAGTGTGATTGTGAAGCTTTTGTTGTCTACTTGTTAATGCTGAAATGTTTGCTTTATAAATTTAGTAGTTTGTTTCTAGAGATATAAAGGTTTAAAGCGGTTTTTTCTTTCTGTGGAACCACAGAAATAATAGTAATTATCCTTTTTATTATCAATTTGCATGTATATATGTGTATACACTGGTTAGTAGGTAAATATATGTACATGCAAATACATGTGTATATATAATTTTATATAGTCAATATTTTAATTTTCCTCTCCATTCTTTATTTCTAAGCATATATATAGTAAATAATATACAGTGATATCTATTACAATTATATATTATAAAAAGCATGTATTATTATACATACTTATATACATATATTGATAATTTCTAGTAACTTAGTTTCAACTTCGAATTTGATATGCCTATTGTTTTCCTTTTCAGCTTGCTAGGTTATTTATCATGTTCATTTCATTTTCTATTATTTCCTCTTATATTTTTGAAAATTTGGCTTACATTGACACAACTTTTTTGGACATTAGACATTTCTTTCTTTCTGTTTGTTTGTTTTTAGAGACTGGGTTTACCTCTGTTGCCCAGGCTGGAGTATAGTGGCACAGTCAGAACTCACTGTAATCTCGAGTGCCTTGGCTTAGGCAATCCTCTTACTTCAATGTCCCAAACCCTGGTATTACAGGTGTAAGCCACTGCACTCAGAACTGGAAGTTTCTTAACTTAATCGCTGTCTCTAATAGCCTCTTTCTGAATAATATTAAGATAGAATGTTTTAATTTTCATCAACCCAATCCTATCTTGTTATTATATCTATATATTCCCAATAGGTAATTATCATTACTATTTTTCATAGTTTATGACTGTTCAGATTTACTCATATACTTACCAATTACATTGTGTAATGTTGCTTCTAGCATTCTCTCAACTGGATTTTATTTCATTTTTCTATGAGTGAGTGACAGAATATTTTTTCCCGAAAACAAAAATAAGCTGTTTTTGCCCTTATTCTCACATGTTAGTTGAATGGGATATAGAAATCAGGTTGACATTTTTTACTGATCAGTTTGATTACATTATTCTATTTTCTTTGGCCTATATTTGAGGTTAAGATACCTAAATATGTATCTGATAAATGTTCTTTTGTTTAAAATTTAGTAAGCTTTTTTCTCCTTTTACTGTTCTGTAGTTTTACTAAATGTATAAAAGTATGAGTTAATTTATTTGTTATTTTTCTTTAACGCCATTTTGTCTTTCCCAAGATTTTGTGCTTGCCTTAGCCAGAAGCTGATGTGATAATAACATCCTGGTATCATTTTAAATATTTTCTGCAGCTGAAAATCTCCCCCCCTCCCCACAAGGATTCTGAAACACAATTTCAGTTTCTCAGGAATATCCACCGCTATACCTCATCAACTGTCCCTCAAACCAGGAAGACACAAGGTTATTTTTTTCTTTTGCCTGTAACACATAGGCAGACATTTTCTGGTTCTTCCTTTCATGCTGATGTAGCCCTTCAAGCATTATGGTTCATGCAGTTTCATTTGTTGCTCTGAGTTTGGTTCAGACTCAAAGTCTTTTAACCTGTGATTGTATGTCTGTGAGCAACGAGTTTTCACAGAACATAGTCTCATATTTATTCCACCATCTCTCCCAAAGCAGTTTGAGGTTGCAGTCTCAACAGCGGCTCCTATGTTTAACATTCCATTTTTTAAAAATTTGTGCCAACTTTACATTTTCTAATTATTCTTGTTATTAGTGTGAATAATTATATTAATTGTTTTATTTAAGCAAACCTAGGTCTTTTAGCTGAAGGGCATGTAGATTTTCATAGTCCTCTATTTTTGCAGAATCAAGAATCAATATTTATTGATTAAAATCCTTTGTCAGCAATATAATAAATCCCAGATCATTTCACCTTAAAGCTTTTATGTCATTACCAAAATACTATCTTTTTAATAAAATACAATTTATGAAGATACATTAAAACACGTGTTCTACTAATTTGATGTATTACTAAAAAGGCATATGATTCACATTTAACTTATAGAATAGAAATATGTATTAATAATGCAAAAATCCTTATAATCATAATGAATAAACTTTTTAACTTTGCTAAAATAATTGCTATTATAGTTTATGCTCCTTTGGTTGTCATAGATCTTTTTACCAGGATCAAATGATACTTTGACTTGTTTTGACAGGAATATTAACATTCTGGATGTTTCACGGTCTCTGATGACTACGTAATTCAGTTAATTAATTTGACTAAACCCAAACACATTGGTTGTATCACTGCTTCATTTCTTCAGTATACTGACTTTCCAATTAATTGAATATTCTTACTTTATTTTAGCAGTATGATATAATGCTATTAATAATAGTTAATATCCTATATTTGAGCACTTTAAAAGATTAGGGATTATAATTGAACACTTAATAATGGTTTGGCGCTTTATAAGGCTTCTACTGTTATTAACTTATTTCTTTTTCTCAAGAAATCTCAGAATTTTTTTTTTTGTTAATAACTCTATTTGATAAATGAGGAAACAGAAGTAAAGAAAGTTTAACTATCTTCCTAAGGGCACACAGATAAGTGGTAAGGTGGGTTTGCAAATTCAGACATGTTGGGCTCCAGAGACAGGACCTTAACCACCATTCACTGCTCTGTAACTGAGAGAGACCTTGTGGAAATTACCTTGCAATTCAAGTTGAGTGATCATTAAGTTAGAGAGAACACAGAAAAAAATAACAAAAATAATACCCTTTTCATTTTTAAGAGTTGCCCTTAAATTTAATAAGAAATAAACAAATTTATAAGACAAAGATTATAAATCTTAACTCAGAGACAAAAGAGAAGACTTGAACAAATCATCACCATAAGATTTAAATGAGTAGATACTGTTTCTCCCTCAATTCTTTTATTAGTTCATGAAGAACAATATAAGATAATTTTAACAAATACAAATGGAAAACAAGAGTTCTAGAAGAATGTGCTTTAGTACATATATTGTATAGTTAAATAATGTTGCTTGTTAATAGAAAAATTGGTATAGCATCAGTCTAATTGATATGATAGATTGTGTGGGAGCACTGTGTGTGTTTGTATGCCTGTGTGTATACAGCATGTACTCTCTAAAGGATGATAAAGAAAATCTATAAAGAATATAAACATTATTCAGCAATTAGTGCAAATAAAAAATCAAAAAATTTTAAATATTAAAAATATATTCTAGCATATATCATATAACAAATATATACTTCAGAGAGAGTAGAAATTTAAAACAACAAATAAATTCCAAATAATATAACAAACTTAAAGGAAATATTAGCTACTCTTTATTGTCAAAATAGTGAAGAACTTTCTAAACTTATCTAAAACAATAACAACAACAAAAAACAGAAAAGAATCATCCAGAAATTAAAGTATGTATTTAACTACACATAAATTAAAACTCCAATATTTTCAAATATTATATGAAACTAGATAAATAAGAAGCTTGGAAAATATGTCAGTATATATAAGGATGAGTTACTGATATGTTTAATCGTCCTTAACGGATAATAATTGATGTCTTTATAAAAATATGGTACTATGTATAGGAACCAACACACATGTAAAAAATGACTAAACTCTATCACTCAAGGATTTACCTACATAATTATGTTATATTTTCAAGACTAGAAATTGATGAGACTTTATTTTCTTTAATGATAATTCCCCATGTTAGTGATGGTGTTTGGAGAGATAGGCACTTCCATGCAATGCTGGTGGTGAGACAACTTAATCCAACATTTCTCAGTGTCATATTGTTGATATGCACTAAAGCCTTCAAAATAGCAGTACGCTTTTATGACTAGAAAGAGTTGTAGGAATTTCTCATAGTTGCGTTTATACCACACACAAAAAGAAAAAAAAAACTTAATAGACAGGAATACAGTTTGATTAATTATAAGGCACTTCTATTTTGAAAAATTGATCTTATGTAACTTTTCATATTATATTTTCAGGGTATTTAAAAGCAGAAAATGATAATTACGATTTATTTATCTGAGAGGTGAATAGGGTACTATATTATGTGCAGTAAAAAGAAAAATTTGTTTACATTATATACATATATATAATATTTTTGAGAGTGATAAACATTTATTCGGTGGTGTTCACAGCATCAGGAAGGGAGGGGCAAACTGGAGAGTGCCTGCGTGGGTGCAGGAGGGACTCCTGAAGGCTTCTTTCTGGTGGCTGGAGGGCATAGGTTGGGGAAGCAGTTGAGTTAATGTGTTGTCCTGGAAGTTCTGCAGGTTAAGAATGGCTCTCAGGTGACAAGGTTTAGGAAAGACTCAGATGGTGGTGGAGTAGAGGTGCTTCCTTCAGCCAGGCCAAGCAGAGCAAAAGGCAGAGAACAGATACGGGAATGCAGACTGCAATCAAGAATGAAAAGGGTCAATTAGCCCAGTTTGGCCTAAAGGGCATTGGGCTTTTTCACCACCAGCTGCACATTCAGCACACTGTAGATGGGCAACACATGTCAGATGTTCCACTCACAAGTCACTCTTCATGACGATCTTGATTTCAGTAAGTGTTCTGTTCATAATAGAGTTTGTAACAGCAAGCTTGGAAGGTCAGGAAGCCTTCCCTTATGTGTAACAGGGACATCATGATGAAAAATGAAAGAATAGAAAACAGCATCCCATAAATTAGCCGCACCTGTGCATCACCTCCTTGGGATCTCCAATTGTTCCCTGTAGTGCCATTCCTTGTAGCGCAGACACACTTGATTCCAGAAGGCCAAACAGGTTAAACAGGCACAGGTTGTGGCCAGTCATTGGAACTGCTCCTAATTGCTCCTAATGCCTATTGCTAGCCACTTCTGGTATATGTATATACATGTATACACACCCACTCAGACATACATGTCTATACACATATATAAGATGATCTGTGTGTGTTTGGGAGTCAAACACCCGAGTTTTGTTTATGACTTTAACACTTACAAACAGAGTGACCTGGGCTCTTTCTTAACTGAGCCGAGCTTCAGTTTTATCACCTATAAAATAACAATAATCAAACCTAACTCCAATGTTGGTAAATTAAATAGAAGTGTACATAAAAAACAGTAAGTCCCCAATGCATTTTTCATAACTACATAAAGTTATATTAAAACTAATTTTGAAATAAAATGACTGCTTATTGTGACAAATTGTTTTTCAAAAATTAGATTCTTCACACATTACAGTTACTAGTCAAATAGCATAGTGTCATTGTTCTAATACTATTTTGTCTTGGAGATAGTATATTAATTTTAGTAATAGGGGATATGGATTGAGAGTGACAGGGTGCAGTGAGAGATTTGGAGCTTGAATTGTGCCTCTGAAACTTGTGAGCTGGGCATCCTGTGACAGTTATTTAGGTTGTTAAGACTCTCATTCACCTTTTTAAACTATGTTAACATTTATATCTAACTTATAGGATTTTTATAAGAGTGTGATGCATTAAGGAACTTAAAGTGACAGAAATTGTGCCTTCTATATAGCGACTATGCAATTTTAAATAAATTTATTATTAGTGGTACAATTTTCTGTATTAGTTGTAATAGAAAAAGTAGCAGAAGGAATGGTACTGTTTCATTTTAATAATAGAATGCCTACCTTTGGATGATGCTACCTCTTTGCTGTGTTATAGATTTCTTATATATTTTTTGGAGTTATTCTATAGCATTACTATAACAATCCACCTGTAAGAAAAAAGGTTGCCAGGGCTTAAGATACATGTTTGGCACTTTCTTAGATTTGCACCTGTATTTAGAGATAACTAAGTAAAATTCTTACCAAGTATGTAGATTTGTATTTACAAGTATAATGATGAAGATTTCCATTGGATAGATTATTTAACTTAATCAAAAACCAGGTAAAGTTACTTAAAATGAAAGCAAGTAAATTAAGAGCATTAGAATAGTTGATTTTTTTCAGTTGGTCTTTAGGCATATGCCTGATTAATGTAAGTTAAGTATTTAAGGAGAAAAGCTATTGTGATTATTTAAAAAAATCTACAAATAATATTGTCTCATTATGAATTTAATAGTTTATTTTCAATGTTTGAAATATCCCCCTCATATTTTTATTTATCCAACAAATATTTATGAACTGTGTATTATGCACACATTTATATGAGTTTCTAATCATGCGTTTAGTAAATTATATGCCCTGTTTTGACCATGTAGTGGTCACAAGTTCTCCATATGAGAAAATATGTATGCTTTATTTAAAAGTAAAATAAATAATTGACCGTCAGGCTTTTTCTTTCCTCTTGACTTTTAAGTTAGTAACTTTGAATTCTTAAATCATTTCAGACACTTTTATGGTAGTGAGATTTTGCACTTGGACTTCAATTTGAAGTTTGTTCAATCTGAAAGCCATTCTCTAAGAGATCCACAAAAGGTCTTGTACATGGATGTCTACTTTCCCCATCCCTGCAGTCTTGGGCTAATTATAAGCAGTTTAATACTTCTAAATTAACATAACAACTCTTTGCATGAACTGATTGCTTAATATTTGTTGACTAATGAGAAAATTAAGTTCAGTTAAATCTACCACTGGGATCTAATCTATGTACAAGTGATGTTAGGTGTAATTAAAAGCAGTCTTTATAAGGCCACGTAAGTTTGAGTAAAACTTTTACTGAGTTTGCCAGGCAGTTTCATATCTCAAAAGCAAACTTCATAATTATTTGTTTAGGAAAACTAAAGACATTCATCATGTACCTCCTAAGTGAGTTTAGTTTCCCAAGGAGATGGCAGTGGCAACAGAATATGGCTTTATCTGTATTAGCTCCATCTTTGTTTTTGAGACAATTAAGATAGTCTTAATCTTATGTAATGTTCTATGAAAAACATAGCCTCCTGTCTGTGCTTTCAACAGATTGTAACCTTTGGTTCCCTCCCATAGAGAAATGTTTAATCTGCCAGAGAGCACTGGCAAGATCCTTAGTGAGGTGCCATCTAGTGGGATTTGGGGGATTTCCAGGGATGAGAGAGCCTCTAAATTAAACTTGTATACTTAATTTCTAATCAGGATCATGAGTATCAATGAGAATAAGTCTCAACACATTATAATAAGAACTAGATAAATGCATTATTTCCTAGTGAAACAAATATAATATTATAGAATTATAATGATAGAAATTATAGAAATTTAAATCTGTCTTCTAAACCACATTGTCAGCTATCTAATGCTGAATAAAGCTTTCCATCCAAGCTAGGAAAGATAGTGCTGTGTCAGCTCCTCACAATGAATCTAGAATTTCTAAGTCTTATACAGTGAAACATTCTATTTTTGAAGATGAAGCTTTCAGCTGTAATTTACTACTGAATACATTTAAAGGTGATGCTTAAATAATTAAAGCTAAGTGAATTGGACCACACTTACAACTAAAATCAATTTGTATTTGTTTGATAAAGTAGCTACTGCTCTCATTTACTTGAGTCTTAGATTGAAACCCAAAATACTACACCATAGTTTTTAAAGTTTTATAAATTATTTCTGCGGTGTCAGGCAAAAGTCATCAAAATATGATGTAGTGGTTACATTGGAGAGTCAGAAGTCTTGAATTATATTCTCGACAATGTTAACAACTCCCCCCCTTTTTTTTTGACACTGCGGAAATAAGTCAATTAACCAATAGTCAAAATAATTAGCTTTGAAACAGTCTGATGATACTACACTGAGGATTTTTAACTAGGGAATTTGTTTCAGCCTAACTTTAATCTTCTTCATTCTAAGGCAGCACACTTTGGCCAAGTGCAGGAACGGAAAAGTAAGATTTAACAAAATTTAGAAATATAAAATATCTATTGCCATCTGACTGAGTACCAGAGCCACCTCTAGAAGACCCAGTGATGCATGTGAAATTCATCTCTATTTTAACTTTACAATGCCTTCCTTTTATAGCTTCTACCTCAAAGAACCCTGTACCATTATGCTATTGCCCTTTGGAAATTAATCACCAGTCTTTATTCTCTTTCATACTGTGCTTAGACTCCTGACTATTAAAAATTGACTCTCTCTTATCAAAACATTAGTGTCATGTGTCATTTACTGAAAGTTATCTTGGATCTAAAAATGCATTTCATTATCTTCCTTATCTTGTTCTTTTTTTTAATTAACCAATTTTTCCATTTAGGAAATTCTGACAAGTTTTCCACTCTCCACTTGACCTTAGATTCAACTTTAAATTTGTAAATCTTTTCTATAGCTTCAGTCTTCGAAATTTTATTTAAGATAGCATCTCTTCCCATATCTACCTCTCTGGTCCCAGAATTTATATACTTAACTCCATAGCTCCAATTTCCTGCCAGTTCTCTCGCCTGAGGCCTCTATTATAGTTCAATTTGTTTAATTTTGACAGCCAAAATTTGATTTTCATTTACTTTTTCTAGATGACCTTTACATAGTGTCATAACTGTTATTATTTAATGTACTATATTTCATATACTTCCCCTATCTACTATGCTTATTTTTTGGATTATTGTTAAATTAGAAGACATATTAACAATAGCAAAAGAATTAATTATGAGGACCGTAACACTAACAGAGTTACAAAAGAGTAAACACCAAAAGAGAATCATGTAGACAACTAAGAAACAGAGAATTAAGTAATATGTAATTAGATTAATGTTAAATATTTTGAGATTAAAATTTGAAAATGTAGTTGAATATATAAACATAATTCAAGAATAAATAGTATAATTTAAAAATAATTTTATAGGCATTAAGTGTGGTAAAAAGTAAAATTGTAGAATATTACATGAAGACCTCATCATGTAAAGAAATAGAATAAGAGTTGAAAAAAATGAAAGACAACAAAAAAACTAGTGATGGCACAAACTAGATATTTATCAGAATTTAAATACCTAGTACTCCAGGCAAAGATAAGAAGTTTGTTACATTTACCTACATTAAATAATCGATATTGATTAATTATCTAATATTTTATCTTGCGGCTAACTTCAAAGCATCCCTAGAAATAAACTGCCCTGGATAGATTATCATTGTTGCGAATTAAATACACAAAGTCAATACACTAGATGCATTAAAACGTAGATTGAGGCCGGGCGCGGTGGCTCAAGCCTGTAATCCCAGCACTTTGGGAGGCCGAGGCGGGTGGATCACGAGGTCAGGAGATCGAGACCATCCTGGCTAACATGGTGAAACCCCGTCTCTACTAAAAATACAAAAAACTAGCCGGGCGTGGTGGCGGGCGCCTGTAGTCTCAGCTACTCGGAGGCTGAGGCCGGAGAATGGCGTGAACCCGGGAGGTGGAGCTTGCAGTGAACCGAGATCGATCGGGCCACTGCACTCCAGCCTGGGCCACACAGCGAGACTCCGTCTCAAAAAAAAAAAAAAAAAAAAAAAAAAAAAAGCGTAGATTGGTCAAGCATCTAGTTGCTTCTGGAATGCAATTTGTAGGTGTATATTTTATAAACGTATAGAGGACTATGTTACATAATAAAGTTAGCATTGCTATAAAGACATTATGTATCTTTACTGATTCAGAAGAAAAATATTAGAATAATTTGACCATTTCAATGAATTAAAAAAAAAAAAACAGTTATAATTAAACTATTCCTGAATTTCTAATGAAGATTTGCTCTTTTCCTTTGCATCAAGTCTTACACAAACCACAATTCTGGCAACATTTTGAGATCTAAGGAAATTTGAAATGGTAAGAAACACAATTATAGTGACTTACTTGTTATTTTTTCCTTTAGAAAACTTTAATGCTACTTTCATGTATCCCTCTTGTAAGCTAACATTCAGAATTGTGATAGAGGTGCTATAATAAATGTCTTTATAGATAATTTTTGTCAATAGAATTTATTTAATTTACATGAATACTAAAATTACAGAGCAACTACTTATTCTGACAATGTAGATCAATTTAGCATGAGTGATAATGTAAGTAAAAATGATAAGAAAATATCTGCATTTATTGCAAAGTTTAACAGTGTCATTTCAGAAGAAAATTTTTGTATTGTAGAAAATGCCTCCAAACTGCAAATTAATATAAGATGAAATGGTATCACTAAGAACAGTGAAATTTAATAAAAATAATGTCTCATTTATTTGAAAATAAACATTTCATTTTAAATAATGAAAACATATTTAAGGAAAATATTTAACTTCTTAGGTAATATAGTGAAGAAACTTTTAGCCGACTTTGTCAGAAACAAAGTAATCAATTTACATGAAATATTTATTTCATCCCTGCATTTATATACCATCAGTCAATCCAAATAAGAAAGATAATTTAAAAATCACTCATGATGAAGACCAAATTCTTTTAACTGAATTTCCAATTTTGCAGATATTTTGACACCTTAGCAGGCCAGTCTTTCCCAGAGTTTTATTCTCTGGACACCTACATTAGAATCACATATGTGATGAGATAGAGGATGTAAGCTGTTGAGATACTCAAGACTGACACACAGTTTGCTGAGGGAATGGTAAAGGTCAGGAACTGACTCATTTCTGAGATAATCCTGATGTCCAATAAAGTTTAAGAAATGTTGTTTTAGAGAACATTTGATGTCATTAAAAATCCATTGAAAACACTCTTGACAAAAGGGTTTGCTTACACTGTACTATTCATTCTTAAATAAAGGAGACTGGGGACAGAAATAGAACCATTGGACCATAGAACTAGAATTTAGGGTGATTAAAATTCATTGTTTCACAGAATCTGCCCAAAGAAGGATTAGAGTGGTCATTGACTACATAAACAAGAAAAGTAACTTTTGAATCACAAGTCCAGGGATATAAATGGTAGTTATTTGCCTCTAAATAATAATTATTCTAATTTTTATTTGCTATACATTTGGAAATTATATTTTAAAGATAAAAATAAACAAAAATAGTATTCTAGTTTTTGAGTACTGTTTATTCCAGCATTTGCCAGTGAATCAATAGAACAAACAGCAGAACGCTGTAAGTGTGCCAACCAGAAATTATTGGGAAAAAAAAAAAACTATTATTGAGGTTCTAAAAATGAACTTAAATTTATTTACATTTCACAATAATTTATTTTTTACTGATTTTAAAGAAAGTAAATAGCAAATCTAGACTATTAAAAGAAATAAATAAAAAGCATACGATGAAGAAAACCCACAAATAACAAAAAGTAAAGAAATGTATACAGCTAATTTTAGCTATTCACAATTGCTAAGGCAATATCAGTTAATTCACTTGACTTGCACTTTAGCCCAGTTAGGGCAGTCATCATAGGGAAGAGGGTGTTAAGCAAATTTGAAAACATAATCTAGAAAAGTATTTGTGATAGTTTGCTAAGAACAGAAAACCAAACACCGCATGTTCTCACTCATAGGTGGGAACTGAACAATGAGATCACTTGGACTCAGGAAGGGGAACATCACACACCAGGGCCTATCATGGGGAGGGGGAAGCGGGGAGGGATTGCATTGGGAGTTATACCTGATGTAAATGACGAGTTGATGGGTGCAGCACAGCAACATGGCACAAGTATACATATGTAACAAACCTGCACGTTATGCACATGTACCCTACAACTTAAAGTATAATAATAATAAATAAATTTAAAAAAAAATAAAGAATAAATTATTCCAAAAAATAAAAAAATAAAAAAATAAAATAAATAAAATACAATCGCATAAAAAAAAAAAAGAAAAGTATTTGAATGAATCAATAATAGAGGAGATGCTAGATAAGACTGTGTGTGTGATTACTCTTCAGTACATTCAGGATAGAAAATAAATTTGTTTTCCAGAGAAGAGCAAGAAAAGGGTGGTTAAGCACCCAAGAATGAAGGTTTAAATTTTAGTTTAACTTATATTTAGAGCTACATACATTTCCCCAGTCTCAAAGCTCTAAGTTCCTATTGCTATCATTATAAAACTTAAAATTATGCACAATTAAATGGAAAGAACACTTTATATTACTCATTTTTCCGTTAGTCTTGGTATTAATTACTATCTTCTCAGACATCAAACTCAGAAACATGTAATAATTAATAATCAGTATTTCTCTTTGTTTCACACAGCATATCTATTAAGCTTACTATTGTGCATATGTTATGTCTTGCATTAAAGTTTCCTATTACCATATATATTTATTCCCATAAAAATATGCTCTTTAAGTCTAGGAACCAAATTTTCTATGCCCGTTACATTGACTTGATATGAACTCATGTTAGATAATCAAGAGTCACTTACTCTCTATCTAGATCACCTAAAAGACTAAGAAGCTCACAATTCTGACAAATAAGTGTTACATAAATATGAGTTTGTTCAATATGAAAATGCAGGTTCTATTGATACTTTCTCCATCTTATTTCAGCTTTTCTCTATTTGTTAGCTATTACCCTAATGTAATCATAGAAAGACTTGCACATTCTTATAGCCGACTCCTAACTTGTCATTCCTTGGTTCATTCTGTGTACAGCTACAGCTACAATGTGTTTATATAGCAAATATATACAATCTGTCTTTCATATTTGGAACAACAAACTAAGCACTGTAGGAGATCCAAAATTTAATAAGAAATAATGCCTGATATCCACAATGCGATACCATCTCACACCAGTTAGAATGACAATCATTAAAAAGTCAGGAAACAACAGGTGCTGGAGAGGATGTGGAGAAATAGGAACACTTTTACACTGTTGGTGGGACTGTAAACTAGTTCAACCATTGTGGAAGACAGTGTGACGATTCCTCAAGTATCTAGAACTAGAAATACCATTTGACCCAGCCATCCCCTTACTGGGTATACACCCAAAGGATTATAAATCATGCTGCCATAAAGACACATGCACACGTATGTTTATTGTGGCACAATTCACAATAGCAAAAACTTGGAACCACGCAAATGTCCATCAATGATAGACTGGATTAAGAAAATGTGGCACACGTACACCATGGAATACTATGCAGCCATAAAAAAGGATGAGTTCATGTCCTTTGTAGGTACATGGATGAAGCTGGAAATCATCATTCCCAGCAAACTATTGCAAGGACAAACAACTGAACACCACATGTTCTCACTCGTAGGTGGGAATTGAACAATGAGAACACTTGGACACAGGAAGGGGAATATCACACACCAGGTCCTGTTGTGGAGTGGGGGTAGGGGAAAGGATAGCATTAGGAGATATACCTAATGTAAATGATGAGTTAATGGGTGCAGCACACCAACAGGGCACATGTATACATATGTAACAAACCTGTATGTTGTGCACAGGTACCCTAGAACTTAATTAAAAAAAGAAAAAAAAAAAGAAAATGTAAATGTAGCACATGTGGCTGGTGTTGTATTTCTTTTTTTTTTTTTTCCTAGGTACACAGGCAATTTTATTTAAGATTGCAACAAGAATTGGTGTGTTTCTGCTAGTTAGAATGGCAATCATTAAAAAGTCAGGAAACAGCAGATGCTGGAGAGAATGTGGAGAAATAGGAATGCTTTTACACTATTGGTGGGAGTATAAATTAGTTCAACCATTGTGGAAGACAGTGTGGCAATTCCTCAAGGATCTAGAACTAGAAATACCATTTGACCCAGTGATCTCGTTGCTGGATATATACCCAGAGGATTATAAGTCACTCTATGATAAAGACACATTCACACATATGTTTATTGTTCACAATAGCAAAGATTTGGAACCAACCAAATGTCCAACAGTGATAGACTGGATTAAGAAAATATGGCACTGGATTAAGAAAATGTGGCATATATACACCATGGAATACTATGCAGCCATAAAAACGGATGAGTTCGTGTCCTTTGTAGGGACATGGATGCAGCTAGAAACCATCATTCTCAGCAAACTATTGCAAGAACAGAAAACCAAACACCGCATGTTCTCAGTCGTAATTGGGAATTGAACAATGAGATCACTTGGACACTTGGACACAGGAAGGGGAACATCACACACTGGGGCCTATTGTTGGGAGGGGGGAAGGGGGAGGGATAGCATTGGGAGATATACCTAATGTAAATGACGAGTTAATGAGTGCAGCACACCAACATGGCACTTGTATACATATGTAACAAACCTGCACGTTATGCACATGTACCCTAGAACTTAAGTATAATAATAATAAAAGCAAAACCAAAAAAAAAAAAAAAAAAGAAAATATGGCACGTATATGCCATGGAATACTATGCAGCCATAAAAAAGGATGAGTTCATGTCCTTTGCAGGGACATGGACGAAGCTGGAAACCATCATTCTAAGCAAACTATCACAAGGACAGAAAACCAAACACTGCATGTTCTCACTCATAGGCGGGAGGAGAACAATGAGAAGACATGGACATGGGGCAGGGAATATCACACACTGGGGCCAGTCAGGGGGTAGGGGGCTGGGGGAGGGGTAACATTAGGAGAAATACCTAATGTAAATGACGAGTTGATGGGTGCAGCAAACCAAAATGGCACATGTATACCTATGTAACAAACCTGCATGTTGTGCTCATGTACCCCAGAACTTAAAGTATAATTTTAAAAAAAGGAAAAAAAATAATGCCTGATATCAAAGGAATTTTAAGGAGATGAAGATACATATTTCTATAAATAACACAAGGGTACATGGAGTATAGAGCTCAGGAAAAGTAGTTTGAGTTGATGTGGTAAAATACTAAGAGTGGATTCAAAACGCAAATGTAGAATCTTGTGTTTCCATAATTAGAATTATGATTTGAGGATTTTATTAAACCTTACTCGTTTTAAGCAGCACCAATGTATAAACGTTTTTTCATCTTTCTTGATCAGTGGCCATTGGGTTGATCTGTACTCTGTTTCCAAAGAGTTGTGGTCCTAAATGACATAATAATATTAATTCTTATGTAAATATATGGGTTCACACATTTAAATACCATATAGATATCAACATTTGGGAGGTCTTTGGTCTATTATCTCTGTATTCACAATAAAGAGTATCATACCCAGGCCATATTAAATGCTTAACAAATAGTTACAGAATTGAAAATGTTTGATAAAAGAAGTCTTAAATTCTGAAATATTCCATTTAAAAATACGATAAACAGCTTTTAGGCACTGGAGATTCTTGAGGACATTTTTTAAGCCACTCCACTCAAAAATTCATTCAAAAAATGATTCAAAAATGTTTCTAAATGTATTTAGTTAAATGTTTTATGTCTAAATTGTTAAATGTGATAACTTAAGACTTTTAATGCACCAACTTTATTAACTTGATCTGGAAAAATAATTCTGATCCACTCTATTGCTTTCATTTTTTCTAGAATTTTGCATGTCTTAAATGCTCTAAGACTTATGAAATGCTATTTTATGTCATAACAGACACACCCAATGCTCCTTTTCCTTAAAACCAACCAAACAAACAAAAAACAGTTTAAAGTAATGTATCCATAGATACTTGGTGAGTCCCTATTGACCTGCATGTACGCTGTAACAACATAGAGTATTAATTGTTGACTTGTACATGAATTCACATATAAGCTATTCTACCAAAGTTTGTGAATAATTTATGCATATAGATAAATAATGCATTCTTTTGCAGAGGATTGAAGTTTAATTTTTTTGTGGTCATTTTTAATTTTTAGTCATCAAAGGGCCACTGTCATCATAGGGGAAAATAAACAATGATTATTAACCTAGATAGAGAAAAATGTATTTACTGGTAATTCGATTAAGTGACATTTTGGAATTCTGCTTTGTGGGAGTAAGTTTCCAGAAGTTAGTAATACACTAATTATAGAGAGGCTGGTATATGGGTTAGTTAAGAAGACAAAGGTAAGTGATAGACATTAAGTCCTGGAACTGAATTTTAAATGTAAAAAGAGAAATAAAAAATCAGGGTCACTAAAAAATAAAAGAGGAGCCATTGATAGTTTGGGTAGGAAGTAAGTGAAACACGTGAGACAAATCACCTAACGAATAAGGCTAGTGAACTCAAAGTAAATTCATTCACTTAACAATTATGACAATCAGATTTGTGATATTGAAAACATTTTAAAATGAAAACATTCTAAAATTCTATAAACATCCTTGTTCACATCATGACCAAAATGTTTCTTCCTTCTGTTACCAAGATACTTATCAAGAGAAAACAAGAACCGTATAGAATGTTATCAGTAGAGTAGGCAGTGCCAAGCTCTTGTTATCCCATAGAAATTGTCAGAACCAACTTTGACAGAACTCTGGTAAATAGTCAGAGATTTACCTCAACCAAATGAATGCTAAATTAAGAAAATTGCAACTTAAGATGGTAGAAAGGTGTTTGCAGCATTTTTACTTGCCTTGTCCAATCTTTCACCAGCATAACAGCAGTCTTAAAGCAGTAGCACCCTGTGTACCCAGTTCAGAATCCTGGTCCTTGACTCTGAAGAAAGTCAAATGGACCTTATTCACAAATTATTGTTTATGTCTGTTCTATTGTGTCTGGGGACTACCTGAAGAAATCGTGAAAAGCAGTCATCACTGTTTTGGATCTCAGGCTAAAGAATTGGGTATTGCTCAAAAATGAGCAAGGCAGACAAACAGATGTTTGAGGTAAAAGATTACAGTTGTGACATAAAATAGACTGCTTAAGATATAGGAAGAAATTCTTTGGAAAATCAGAATATTCAAAAGCACTTGTATATACAGGGGGATTTATAAAGCCAAGCACATGACCAAGGCAAGACACATGTTAATAAATGAACAGAGAAAACTCTGTATTTCCACCCTGAGCTGATGCTTAGGCTCAGTGCAAGTCTGGCTAAATGATCAAAGTGCCACAGCACAGAGACAATCTCCAAATACTAAAGTTTTTTCTTTTGTAATTATTTTCTAATATTTTATTTGCTGTGTTTTGTACTTTTGTTTTGTTTTATCTTTATTTTAGCTCCTAGAGGTCAAGGAAATATCTGTCAAAACATTAGTCAGACATTAGCTGAATGAACAGATAATTTAATGGTCACAAAAAACCAACCAAACAAACAAACAAAAAAACAAGCAAAAAGTCTTGGCAAAAAATAGTTTGCAACAGTAACTAAACAAATAGACTAGCACAGACTTCAACAATTGAAAACATAGCAAACCTTAGGGAAGGAATAGAGTTTGATTTCCAGAGTCACTGTATTATAATATGTAAATGTCCAATTTTCAACAAAAATCCACAAGACATATAAAGTAATAGGAATGAGTAAAAAGGAAAAAAAATAAATTGAAATAAACCGTATCAGAGGAAGTCAGGCATAACACATACTGGAAAAATTTTTTAAATACCTGTTTAAATATGTTTAAAAAGCTAAGGGAAAACATAGAGAACTACAAGAAACAAAAACAGAAAAAAGGATTTATGAAAAAATTATGATATCAGTAAAAACAGAAATTATAATAGAGAATACAACAAAAGTTATTGAAGTAAAATTATACTAACTGAAATAAAAAATCACTAGAGGTGTTCAACAACAGATTTGATCAGGCAAAGGAAAAACAGCGTGGACTTAAACATACGACAGGTGAAGTTACTGAGTTTGAAAAAGAAAAAGAAATAGGAAAAGTGAACAGAATGTAAAGGCCCTCTAGAAAACCATCAAGTGGATTAACATATGCATCATCTAAGTCCCAGAGAAAACAGAGAAAATGGGGTTGAAATAATACTTAAAGAATATTCAACTTCTCAAACTTACCAACTTTAATGAAATACATGAATCTACAAGTCTAAAAAGCTCAACAAACTTTAAGGTGGAAAATTTAATTATACATTCAGACACATTTCACACACTGCAAAACAAAAGCAAAGAGAGGATCCTGAAAGCAACAAGAGAGAAGAAACTTATCACTAAGAAGGGATCTGCAATAAGATTCATAGGCCAAATGTAATCAGAAACTATGGTGGTAAGAAGGCAAGGGAATAGCATAAAATGTTGGAACTCTTTTATTATAAAAGAATCTTATTTGATTAAAAAAAAAGGCAACCAAAAATTCTATATCCAGCAAGATTGTAGATAAAATTAAGAGAGGTATTCAGAAATTCTCAGATTTAAAAAAAAAAAAAAAAGGATGAAAGACTGTGTTACCATCAGATCTGGCCTAGAGGAAAAGCTAAAGAGAATCCTTCCAACCGAAATGAAAGAACAGTTTACAGTATTTCAAAATCATGTAAGTAAAGGTCTTAGTAAAGGTAAATACACAGAACTATAAAAAACTAGCATTAATTTATTTTTGCTTTGTCACTCTATTTTGTATTTCTTAAAAAATGGGTAAAACAGAAATGCATACAAATATTTATAAATTTATGTTATTGGATGCACAAGGTATGAAGCTGTAGCTTTTGATGATAACATAGAATGAAGGATTATACCATTTAGGAGTAGAAATTTTGTATGATATAGAATTTTAATCATTGTCAATTCAAATTATGTTGTTATGCATTTAGTATGATAAATATAGTTCCCATCATAAACACAAAGAAAATATTCATAGAATATACATGGAAGAAATAAAGAGAGTAAAAATGATTTATCATCAAAAATTAACTCACTACAAAAGAAGGCAATAAAGAAGGAAATGAGGGACAAACAAGGCATAAGACATACAAGAAAACACATAGCAAAACGAGAGAAGTAAATATTTCCTTACCAGTAATTATTTCAAATGTAAATTAATTAAATTCCCTAATCAGAGAAACAGAGATTGAAGAGAGCATGAAAACAGAATTTAAAATATCTAGTTAATATTTTATATTTGAACGTAAATGTAAAATTTGAGTTTTGAATCTCAACACTATTAATGTTTCTCTGTACTGCTTACTGATAGCTGCAATAATAGAAGTTATAACTTACTGAAAAGTCCTAACTAAAAAGAATTTTTTTCATAATTTGGTGATTACATAAACTCTACTGGTAGTCAATGTCTCTTCAAAGTGGAGGTCCTGGATATGTCACTGTTTTTTTGTTTTTCCTCTTTCAGGGTTTCTGAGGTTGCTCATTGATATCAATGCACTGAGTACTCTATCCCAAGACATCTTATAGTTGACCAGAGAATAGAAGACCAAGTCCTTCTAGTTTTCACCAAAGAGAATATGACCATATGGGAAAATGCCAAATATAAAAAATATTGTGTGGAATCTTTTCAAGAGCAAACAAATAAACAAACAAAATCCCAGAGATTGGTAGAATTGGTAAGAAAAATCACCCAACAATATGCTGGACACAAATATTGTGTCCAAAAACATAAAAACATAAAAGGGTCACTTCATCAAGAACTATAACAATTGTAAACTTATATACAACAACAAATAAAGACCCCTCAAAATGAGCAAACATTGACATAATCGAAGGTAAAAACAGACAATTCTACAACAATGGTTGAAGACTTCAGTACACCACAATCAGTAATCAATAGAACTGACCTTAAAGAAACCAAAAGAATTATAAGAAAATATTACACTAGCAAGATAGATAGCCTACATGAAATTCAGAAATTCTTAGAAACACAAAAATTGCCTGACTCAAGAGAAAATAGAAAATATCACACGACTATTACAACAAATACATTGAATCACTAATCCAAAACCTTTGAAAAAAGACATGCCAGGGCCAGATGGCTTCACTGGGGAATTCTACCAAACTCTTAAAGATAATTCTATCAATTCTTCTCAGACAATTTAAGAAAATAAACAGAAGAGAAAAACAGTTCTTAACCCATTCTATGGAACCAAAATAGTCCTGATACCAAAGGTAGATAAAGACATCACAAGAAAATAAAACTGCACCAATATGTATTTTATATATATTATATATATATAAAAAACTGTGCCAATAGTCATTATATAGGTATGTGTATATATTATACATTATATATTATATATATATTAAATGAAAAAGCTATATATATACAAATCCACAACAGAATACTAGCAAAAGAGGTGCAACAGTATAGTGAAAGGCCAATACACAATGACCATGTAAGATTCATCCCAAGAATGCTATGGTAATTACAGATCAAAAATCAATGAAAACAATACAACACAATATAATAAAGGGCAACAAAGCACATATGATAAATCAAAGCAAAAAGGCATTTGATAAAATCCAACCCCCTTCCTGATAAAAACACTAGAAAACCACAATGAAAGGGAACTTCCTTAACATGACAAAGCTTATTTATGAAAACTCTACAGCTTACATCATACTCATCATGATGATGCTGAGACAACTGGATATCCACATCCAAAAAAACAAAGTTGGACCTCTACCTCACACTATCTACAAAAATTTACTCTAAACAAATCAATCACCTAAAAATAATCACCATTGGCTTGTGCACTTAAACTGTACAGCCCTTAGAGGAAAACACAGGGGTCAATCTTCATGAGCTTGAATTGGGAAACAGGTTCTTAAAATGACACCAAAAACACAAGAAACAAAAGAAAAGAAAATACAATCAGACACATAAAAATTTTAAAAAATCATCAAAGTATATTATTAATAATGTAAAAAAGAGACAATCTACAAAATGGGAAAAATATTTGCTAATTATACGTCTGATAAAGGACTAGTATCCTGAATATACAAACAACTACCAAAAGTCAACACAATTTTAAAATGGGTAAAAATGTTGAGTAGACATTTCTTAGAACATATACAAATGATCAATAAGCATATGAAATAATGCTCAGTATCATTCATTATTAGGAAAATGCAAATCAAACCCAAATCATAAAAAATTTAAAACTTGGGAGAAACTGAAACCCTAACACCCTTAAAAATTAGTGGAAGAAATCTAAAAAGGTGTAGCTATGGTAGAAAACACACTGACACTTTCTCAAAAAAAGTAACAAAAAACTCAAAATTAAAACTATCATATGACCTAGCAATTCCACTGCTATATATGTAACCAGAAGAACTGAAAACACACAGACTCAAACAGATAGCTGTACACTGATGTTCCATGCAGAACTGCAGCATTATTCACAGTGCCCAGAGGTGGAAATAACAAAAGTGTTCATCAAAAGACAAATAATACGATAAACAAAGATAAAATACGATACACAAAATATTATTATACCATAAGAGGAGGTGAATATCTGAGGCGCACTTCAACATGGGTGAGCCTTGGAAACATTGTAATAAGTGGAATAAATTAGACATCAGAGGGCAAATATTTTATGATTCCACTTACATGAAATATCTAGAATAGGTATATTGTAGAGAAAAGGTAGATCAGAGTCTATTAGAGACAGGGAGAGAGGAGGAATGAGTATTATTTGCTACATGGGTACAGAGTTTGTGTTTGGGTCATACAAAAATCTTTAAGTGCTTTTTAAGAAATATTTAAAACAGTGGGTGATGACTGCACAATATTGTAAATGTAAGTAACACTATTAGCTTGTACAGTTAAAATGGTTACAATGTCAAATTTTATGTTATATATTTTCCAAAGTAAAATCTTCTTTAAAAAAATTAGTGTAGATAGCCTCCCTATATATAGTAATTTTATATTAAATGAGACAATCAGGTGCTGGGGACTTTTACTTGGTGCTATACTTCTACTTTTTTACTTTTACTCTTGTACACAAAAATTTGCATCTCATTTGCATTTTCAATAATTTCATGTGACTCAATACACAAAAGTGCACATAACAATTAATTATTAGATCTATAAAATGTATGTATGAATATATTTTGGAAATAGAAAAGGAAAGAAATAAAACTTGAATAATTTTCTGGAACAAGTACAACAGAGTGATTAAAGAAATAACCTGAGTTTATGAGTACATTTTAGAAAAAATAAAAAAAGTCCTAAAACATTCCATATATATGAAAAGGAATATTTTGGGGTTTAACTGACAATTAAAACTTGTTCAAAAACTAGCTGGTGAGCTACAAAATTATACATAAAATAAAAAGGAAAAGTTATTTGAGATTTATTTCCATGTGTTATTCCTTTCAACGTAACAGAACTTTATTTCTACAAATTGTTAGAAATATTAGAACCCTTTAGTTCTACAGATTATTCAAAATTTTAAAAATCATGATTTTAGATTTTCAAAAGAGTAACTTATAGTTTGCAGTCTACTTCCACACCTCATTACGCTATAACTCTATTGCAATCAACACACTTTTATTTGAAATTCTTGTGTTTGTTGTGCTTTACAATATACTATGAATTAGATGTGTCATAAGAAGTATGTATTTATACTTACATATTTTTAGCAGCTAGATTACTTCCAAAATTACCCAAGAACGTTGAGTAACAGGAATGATTTAAATGGTTTCCAGTCTATGTCCATTAACATTAGCATTGAGACTTGTTATCATAGATTAGCGCATTCCTGTACCTTATAATATGTTCAGCTAAAACAAATTGCTCCTGCTTACTTTTAAAATATAATTATGCCACTTTTTGTAGAAGTTTATGTTTTTATAGAACTCTATTTGTGAATGATTATTAATTTTATTTAGTTATGGGTATACACCTATGTTCTGTTAATCTTCTTAATATAAGAATTAAATATCTCATAAAAACAATTGATTCTCACAAACCTTAAGAATCAGAGTCTGCGCCCACTCTTCCTCATAAACATTAAAAAAAAGAAAATGTGTACATTATGGGTGTGTGAGTAACGCTGTTTGATTGAATATATGCATAAATGGAAATTTTGGATTTAGATGTAGGGGATGCAGGGTAAAGACTTGAAGTGATTTAACTTTCGTTTTGACTCAGTAACAATTCTGTTCCTTTGAAAACAATCGCATAAATATCCTGAATGAATGAAAAAGTAGATGATAGGACAGGTTATGAACAACACTGTTTTGTTATCACCATCAAGAAAAGAATTAGCCCCAAAGGGGTGGGAGGAGTGTAAGAATAAACAGGACGATGTCCTTGAGGAACCAAGATAACTGTAAATGTCACTCTGAGCTGAGATCCAGGAAAGCCATTCCTGCTCTTGACTCTCTCTTTACATATGTATATTAGGAGAAAAGTTGTATACAACAGCAAAGTATTTGCAGAGGCAATATTCACTCTTCAATCTGTCTCTTTTTAATCATCATACATGTTCATGTATGTACATGCACGCACACCCATAAGCAAAGTTGTTCCAGGGTGTTATAGTTGTCAAACAGAGAATTAGGTAAATTGCCCAATGTCACGACTACAAATTTAACCACGAAAATTCAATTAAAACTTGCAACTTCTGTTTCAGTCTTGCATTGTGTGTGTCAGGGAGTGTGTGTGTGTGCGCGCGTGCACACAAACAACTGTATCTAAATTGTCCCGTGTAGTTAGGTTCCTGAGCACGGCTTCCAAGTGTTCTAAATGGCTAACGTCCTGAAACCTCTCCTTGGATGATTGGATATTTGTAATAATCCAAATGTGGAATAATTAACAGATTAACCTGAATTTGTTAAAAGGTAAACAGTTTTCTATCTTATTTGGTTTGAACTTCAAAAAAAATAAATAAACTACATATTGGTCTCAATGATAACTATCAGAATTACCAAGGACTAGAGACATGATCTGTATCTTAGAGCGTCTGAATTCAATTGGGAGTAACAATGCTCTTACAAATATTTTTATTGAACTCATTGCTTTTGCCACGTATTCTGATAAATGTATGTGCTTTCAAATTTTACATTAATATCTATTTTATGACACCATGGGAGACTGCTGTGCATAAGTAACCGGCCAAACTCACACAGTTGAGGCCTGCTTCACACCAGAGGCAGCTCTTATGTGCTTAGCTTCGATATTGCTTAAATATGACTGCATTCTCCTGTATTAGCCATCAAAACTAACTCAGTTCTACATGTGCTGGTATTAAATCACATGCATATTCTTTGTTCTTACTCTGAACTTGTGCAAAATTGGAGAAATGTGCACTTAAGGCTTGTAATTACTAAAACCTCTTTTGCCCTGGCTCTCTAGAAAAGCAATGAATCAATTTGGATTAATTATAGTATTCCTATCTTGATCATTTTGGAAGTTTTACTAGGAGAAGAGAGCCTTTATCACTTTTTATCCTATACTGAGGCATAAAATTAGCATACCTTTGCTTAAATAGCTGTCCCGCCCTCCCAAAGAACTGGGTGCACCTAATCATGGAATAAATAGTTCCAGTATTATAAAGCCGCTTGTAATCTCTTAAGGGTTTTGCACGGCCTACATGTAAAACAGTATTATTAGTTCTTGCAATAATTATTTCACCACTCGCACTTGAAGCAATGGGTACTTTCACAAATCAGGCAATGTGCAAATTCTGTCATAGTAAAACATTTATTTGTTAAAGTGATATAGATTATTCAAGATTCTACAGTCTGTTAAATCATGGACGGCAATGTAAGATGGATTGATACAGAACTTGATGCCAATGTAGGCTTTTTTTCTTTCGGGAAAAAAAAAAAAAAACTTGTAGGCCAGAAGAAAAAAAAATTGGTTTTAAAAGAGGATGAACCATGGTCTGATGGAGCCAGTTCCGCCAGCATCAGAGACTTTCACCTCGGCTCCTGTAGACAGTTTCTTCTAGGACAGCAGTTCAACAATTAGCCTTTGTGAATTGAAACATTTTTGAATTTTATCCAGTAAAAATATCAGTGGCAAATTTTTTCAGGAGAGAGAGGAGAAGTGGTGCTCTTCAGATTAACTCCAACCTCTGAAAGGAAAGAAAAAGGAAAAGGAAAAAAAGAAAGAAAGAAAACACATAGCTAATAAGATCATTGTGTTAGCAAGCTAAAAGTAACTGAAATGTAAGTACCCAAACAGGAGTTTCTTGCCATGAAATATATCACATACGCATGGAAACTATGTAAACATGCATATTAACATATAAAATGTTGGTTGGTAACTTCAAATTGGTGAATATATAAAAAATCTTATTTTTTTTTAATCTAAGTATATGAAGTCTAGATAATTATGTAAAGTCAAAGCTACACTGGAAAATGTCATTTTCTCTTGCTTTGTTTTTCACATATATAATTTCAAGGTAAGATAAACAAATAATAATTGCAGCTATTAATGCATGCCACTTATAAATTTAAAAAATTCTGCTAGAAAATGTGTATGATATTAAAATTTTACAAATATTTAATTATACATATAATGGTAGTAAATTATTCATCTTAACTAATCAGTTTTTCACCCACAAAACAAAATAAATGGAAAACTCACAATAACTCTTAAAGTCACTCCATGTTTGAATTAAATATGATTTTGAAAGAAAATAATGTAAAAGCCATTTTATAAAAATATTTACACATACAACTGTGAAAATATTTTTCCTCTAATCAGTCTTCATGGATTTAAGATACTTCTAATTAAGTCTACTTTTTATGAAAATGGAAAATAATGTTTTGAGAAATATATGCTTTCATATACATGAGCACAACTAATTTTCTCTTTTCCATTAAAAAAACTGCATGTTTACAATTTTCTATTTGGAAATTTTAAAATGCATGGCACGAATGAATCATGAAATAGAGATTCATTTATTTCGTATTCTATATTAAAATGCTGATGTAGAATATCTTTAGATAATTTTATGTGATAAAGTTATTAAAGTATATTAAAGGTTATTTGGCAACTTTATGTGAAGGTTGGTAAAATGCTGTAAAGATAATTTATTTAAGAAAATATTTCAAAATAATTAACCTGAATAGTGAAATTGATTTTAGCAAAAATAATAATTTTGGAAAGCTAATAAGAAATGCACCATATATGTGAAGATTGTTAAGGGACCAATGTGTATGTTATTTGTAAAAAAAAAGAATTACTTTTTAAAAAGTTACTGAAATATAGAGATCATTGTCATAATTTACCTGGAATATACTAAGAAAAACATTGCAAAATCACTGTAAAAATGTAACGGTATATATTACTAAGTTCGTCTTTATTTGGTTCATTGCAGAGCTCATATTGGTAAAATTGAATATCAACATGTTTTCTCTTTGTGTATTTCAAGTGATATACTCCCTTTGACACACAAAAAAGTTGTTATGGTACTATATCAAATGTCAAGTTACAAAAAGTAATAACATAGTAAAAGCTGCAGTATACCTAGGAGGAAAATGACAGTGGACAAAGTAACTAGTTTAAGTTTTTAAGTAATAAATAGTTCCAGGATAGCAAATGTTAATTTAGTATCAAGTTAATGATTTTATAAGTTGACATATCTTAAAGATTTACTTAAGTTTCACATTAAATAATGATATTAACAAACTGTGAAATTACGGTTTATATAAATGCTACTAATTTTGAATATTAGGAAATAACAAAAATATTGTGAAGTATAAAGTTTGTCTGCTCTGAAGATGTAGCAGTATTAAAATTATTAAATAATACGGAGCCAAATAAAAATTGCCATTTAATAGAATATCCAAAATAACACTTTAATTTACATATCAATAGGTAGCTCCTATAGTAATTCCATAAATATCTAAACATAAAACACAAAATTACAAGAGTATCAAACAATACAAGTAATGCAGACTAAATATGGTAAAAATGTTATAAAAACTAAAAATAATCAAGTTGTAGTAGGTTTAGGATGTTTTGGTTATTTTCCTCATTTAATAGTGGGTGGATATCATGCAAAAATTTGTGGACAGTCTTATTAACAGTACTAAAAGATAAATAAGAAATGCAAGCTCTCTGAACATTAAGAGAAGAAAAAATGTCCTGACATCGAATGAATTGTGGGAAAACATTTATTACTGCCCCTCTTCTCAATGTAATTAAGAACTGTGAAATATTTTGATCTTTCATAGCTAGGATGTCTAAACAAGGAGCTGATTTCTAAAGGTCATTGCTGACACAAAGGCTCTTCTTTTTTTAAATTTGGTAAATGTTCAAATATATATGTTAAAACATGCCTTAATTATTAAAACAAATCCAAATGTTTCCTACATATGTGTTTATTCTATTACTCCTATTTGAGAAAATTTACTTGAAAAGAATTTCATAGGAACCTCCTCCTGCAGAAGCAAATATTTTATATTGATCACTCTCACCTGGAAACATATTGGAAGCATATTTGCATCATGTATAAAATTTGCTTTTCTCTTTGGCTCTTATTTTATGTATTTTCCTAACCCTATGCTTTCCCATAGTTTTATCAATGTTGTTATGTATTTATAATAAATATTAGCTTTTTATTAATTTGTATATTATTTATCTAAAAAAATTGTACTCATCTGGAACAGAGATTTTATTGCAAAGTTTAGATTTTTGCTTGTTATTAAACGTGGACTAATGGCAAGTTAAATTTATTAAAATCAGGAAGTAATTATCTTAAAGGCCTGTGCAAGCAATCACAGAATAAGCTATAGCTCTGTGCAAAGCTACAAAAACACACACACGTACACACAATGTGTACGTATTTTGTTCGTCAGAATACAGCAAACACTTCTTAAGACATTTTATTTAAGGCATTTTAAGTATAAATGGAAACTACTCAATTATTTCTTACTTAACTGCCGAACAGCATAACTATTTTTTTACTGTGTTCATTGTAAAGATAAAAATCTTGGCCAAACACAACGAAAATTTATACATAAGTGCCAATTTCCACGTAGAGTCATCAGCATTAATTTTATACATCATTCCTTTCCCCTTTGCTCTCAATTCATTTTAGTGTGATTAAAATTGTATGATTATATTATAAAAGAATTGTATTATACATTATACATTAAAATATTTCAAGGCTACTCCACTTCTATATACGTTCGTAAAGGCTTCTAAAAAAGAAAATTGGCATGGGGCATATTCTGAATAATGGAAATGAAATAAGTGTTTTAACTCTCTATGCCTAGAAAAAAAATTCACCTTAACAGGTACCTCAGTATGATTGGCTACAGAAAACTCAGAGCTGAAGAGTTGCAATCACAAAGGGTCTCTGCCCGCTCTCCACCTCAGTTCCTTCACACACTGACAATGTGAAAGGCTGTGAGAAAGCTAAGAACACACAGGTCACACACTGTCTTCAGTAGGAGCATCACTGTTTGGTCTGCTCACGGTGGTAGACATAGGCCTGCTATAGCACAAATCATTTACCAAGAATCAAGAATACTTACCTCGGGGTCATACAGTAACTTAAATCTGATAATAGAAAGGTAGCAAGGAGCTGGCTCATAAGTGAATGATGTATTGCCACTGAATTTTGTTAAAACTATTATTTGTCTCTGGATTTGTTTCACTTGCTAATATTTATAGAAAGAGGCACAAGGTAGCCTAAGTATGAAGGGAAGTTTTCTATAATGTTATGACAGTCATTTATTTTTAATGATATTTTCTTATTTTTTGTATTACTAATTACCTTAAGATAAAAAGTCATTATTAAAAGCCTTATGTATGTATCACATTTGCAAAATCTCGTGCTATGTCTAGTAGTACAAAGACTTTCAAAGAAATTAGCTTTTTCCAAATTCCATTCCTGATAATATACGAAAATAAATACATAAGCAAAATAATATTCAATATGCCATTTCAAATGTGAATCTTTAGAAAATTCTTCAAATTGATAACTGAAAAATTACGTAGACATTTACTCACCTGCCTCCAAATTTTGATACAACATTTAATACCATTTTGGCTTGTGTTCCTTATAGATTAATCATCTGTTTCCTAATTCTTATATAAAGGTATCCTATCCTAAATTTCAGGTTGGCTGGATATGATTTATTAAAGTTACATGATCAATGAACTTTAAAAATGAAAGAGAGAAAGAGAGCAAAAGAGGGAGAGAGAGTGGTGGGTAGAGAGAGAGACGGAAAGAGAAATAAGAAGAAAGGTTAAAAATTGAGAGAGAGAAGAAAAGGGGTGATGGAGAAACCAGACACCTTCATGCAGGTCAATTCAATGCACACAATAGAACACAGACATGTGCCAGACATTGTGCTGTTGATTGTTTCAGTGTTTCCAATGAGCCATCTGCTGTTTTTTGCAACATAAGAATGGGATTCTAAATTCAGTAAAGAAATGATGCACGAAAACATTCTGATTTGTGGATGGAATTCGTTAGGGAAGATCCTGAAAGATTGACAAAGTTGTTTTTCTTTTAAATATAAAATGTTAAAAACCAAGACCCTATTTTTACTACCAGCAAATAAATCAATGGCCTTTTTTAGAACCGTTAAAAGCAGAGATTTTTGTGTGTGCCAAACCTCAAGCAAATGGCTGATGCTTCCAGCTGTTTGAACAGATTGCTAAAGTGCTGCTCTGCTCTGGAAACACACTCTCCGATCCAATTAAAATTCAAGAATCAAATACTCATTTCAAACATCCCCCCCCCAAAAAAAAACACTCAAGAAGAATAATTGGTTGCTGACAAAAGTAATACCATGAATATTTCATATGCAGTCTTTTGCTCCATTTTAAAGAGGCTTCATTCATTTTAGATAACAGCGAAACGCTTCTGTACATCTGTTTTCAATGAGGCATAATGTGTCATCTCAGCTCTTATTAGGATGTGGAGGTCAAGGATAGGAGTAAATACATTCTTATCAAGGTACTGTCTTCACATTTGGAAATATTTGTAAAAATGCACATTGTATCATGTATGATTATAAGACTGACTCCAAAGTTGCATGCATCACTATTATTACTAACTTTATTTCTTACAGAACAAAGCAGAGATGTTTAGTTAACCCAAAATATCTCTAAATTTAGAAACTGTGAATTCATTTAAGTAAACTAAACTTCAGTCTGTACTGTTGAGAATTATAAGTAAATTTTAAAAGAAAATTTCAGTAAGCTACACATATTAGCAAACTAATTACTTAAAATTAATTTATAAAAAGTGTATACTCATTTAAGTGTTGAAGTATGTTACAGGAAATAAGAATCTCACCTGTGTTTCCTGGCCAATCTGGTCAACATTAGTCAGCAAAGCATCTGGGAATAAAATGTTCAGTGTCATAAACAATTCATTTTTTAAAAGAAATAGATTTTAAAAACTTCTTATGAAATCTTGGTAAGACTTCATACCAAGAATTAGCAAAGATTTATCTAAAGATTTTTTTAAAAAAACTTACCAGTTCATGGGTTAATTGCAATTGACTTTTATAATATTTCAGGTCTCTGTGACTACTTTCTTATTCCTGATGCTTAAAAACATAGTTTTCAAAAATGTTATTCTAATAACTAAAATGAGTGATTTTCAATATGGATTTGGTATTCGTGACAGAGTTCAATAAGATAATCAAGTTTCTGTTCATTTTCTTTCTTACAGTTGACATTTTATGTATAAAGATTCATATGAATAATATGCAAAAATACATCAAGGGAAAAAGAATTCAAAGCAGAAAATATAGTTTAACTATGTGCACCATATGGAGTATAAAATAATCATTTACAATATTAACCATCATTCAATACCCACTCCCCAAATAATAGCTAATGTTTTAACAAGTACCTGTTCATACTCATGTAAGACACTAGCAATCTCAATACAAACATCTTTCCTTTAAATGTTTATATGTAGGTTCCAATTGCCTATACAAATTTAATACCATTACATAAACCTGTGCAGCAAACATTCTATTTTTTCCAAAATGCATTATTTTCAAGCAAATACGTCTAATCATTGAGAAGTGACACATGATAGAAAACTTAAGTCCTAAGGTAAAGGTTAAGTCCTTCTTAGGATTCACAGCTGAGTGTCACGAGACTGAGATAAATTGTTTTTTACAAAACTTTCAGCACAAATATTCATGTAAATATACAATGGCCTTTGGAGATTAGATTTTACATAAAATCATAATAGATGTTCACATTATAGATGAAAAAATGATTACAGAATTGAATTATGGTAGAGCCAATAGCCAACATAGTATATTTCATAACCTCATTGACTTTACTCAAATATTTATTTATTAGACATATGCCAGAGCAGAAACCTATGTACATAGCCTATGTGTCAGGTAAGGTTAAATGTTCAACTACTTCCAAACACAAGTACTTTAAATGAAAGGGCCGTCATGGCTTATTCCTGAATGAATGTGAAAATATTTTGTTTTTGTTTTCAGACATCATGAACATAACAATCACCAAGTTTGAAATGGATGAAAATAGGTTGTAGAGATGGTTATCATTAAAAAATGCAGAAAATTAAATTTGTACTTTATATTCTATTGTCACCTGATAAGTAACAGGTATAATTTTTACAGTTTTTCTGGGAGAAGTTCTCTAGCCAGTCCATTTAAATCTATGTTTTTCATAGTAATTACAATTCAATCTATATTGCAGGACACAAAATTACGATTTTAGCTGATTAATGTTATGAATATAAATATTTATATGTCTATATAATAAGTATATAGACAGATATTTGTTGAGCACATATATATTTATACAAATGTATGTGATGTATATATTTATTCAATGTTAACTTTAGTTCCTAAATTTTGACTTTGAAAGTGATGAACATAATCAGAAGACAATGATTTTATGTGTACCATTACACTTACCAGAGTAATCAGTGATTATTTTGTTCTGTTGAGTATCTGTATAATTTGATGAAATCCCCAATGCATTAACAGTACCTTAATGAGGTAATTTACTACTTAAATATACTCCTGGTTATAAATTGTTACTTTTTATATCCCTCTTCAGATAACACCACATTTTTAGGATTGCTCAATCACAACAATATGTTTACCACTATTTATTTATTTATTTATTTATTTAGAGAGAGTCTCACTCTGTCACCAGACTGGAGTTCAGTGGCACAATCTTGGCTCACTGCAACCTCTGAGTCCGGAGTTCAAATGATTCTCCTGCCTCAGCCTCCCGAGTAGCTGGGATTACAGGTGCGCACCACCATGCCTAGCTGATATTTTGTAATTTTAGTAGAGATGGGGGTTTCACCATGTTGGCCAGGATGGTCTCGATATCCTGACCTCGTGATCTGCCTGCCTCGGCGTACCAAAGTGCTGGGATTACAGGCACGAGCCACTGCGCCCGGCCTACCACTCTTTTTATTTTAAGTGGTCTTCTTTACCCTGCTACATGAATTGATTGTTTCTGTGGAAAAATATAATAATAAATAAATACATAAATAATAAAGATGTGAACAAACTAATTTTATTCACAATCCCAGCATGTATTTATCTAGCACGGGAAGAAAAAGACTGGGCAATCTGTCCTTTGAAAGTAAAAATTCAAACACTAATTTTGATTATTCTTTTCTCAATGCCATTTCAAAAATGACATATTTCTTGTCTATAAATTTACTTAAATATCATTAACATTATAAGGTAAAGTGTTATTATCAGCAACATAAGAGGATAAGAAAAATATCCTTTTCACATACAATCCACCTCTGTGCAGAAGTCCTTTTCTCAAAACACTTCACACTCACACAGAAGCATACATTGTTAAAGTAAAATCACTGGACTGTTCTTGGAACGAGGGAAGGCTGAGCAAGGGAAAGATAGTAGATAGTCTCCATTCTGTCTAACATAAATGAACATTGTTTTCTCAGCATTATAAAATGCAACTGGAAATCAACTATGCTGAGAAGACAATGGCTTGTATTTGCTGTCTCCTTAAGAAATGTCTCATATGCTTCACAATTCTACCCAAAAGATGATACTTTATGTTTATGGTTTTGTTAAACTATTGGAATTAAAAAAAATCATAAGTTTATTGCTATAATGAAAGAGAAAAACTTAAATTTAAGAACTAAAAGGCGGCTGATGTAAATTTTAGGGCAACTTTTAAAGTTTTCAGCTTTATAAATGATGTATTTTATTTTCAAAAACACAAGCAAATAAAATAGTAAAATTTATATTGGATGCAAGTACTTTAAATTAAAGAGAAAATACATTACAAAACTTGAAGAAAAAGATTTCTGGAGACAAATGGAACACATTTATGCTTTTTAATTGTTTACAAATTTGTGGAGAAAAGTATGCATCTTTCAAAGATTAGACTTACTATGTTTAGAGATTTCTTAGAATGGTTCAAAACTTATATTCCCAAATTTTAAGTAAAATATATCTACAAAGCAGGTAAAAACCCACTGTTTTAAAGCATGAAACAACTTACTAAGACCTCCACTGACTCCTTTAATGGTTACAAAAAAAAAGGGGGGGGGGGAATAAATTGGCCACAGTTTGAGTGTTACTGTGTCTACTTTATTAATTAATTAATTAATTATTATTTTTTTTTTCTTTCTTCTTGAGACAGAGTCTCTCTCCGTCACTCAGGCTGGAATGCAGTGACGGGATGTCGGTTCACTGCCACCTCCACCTCCCGGGCTCAGGCGATTTTTCCCACCTTCGCCTCCTGAGTAGCTGGGACTACAGACTCCTACCACGCCCCCAGCTAATTTTTGTGTGTGTTTTTACTAGTAACAGGGTTTCACAATGTTAGCCCAGCTGTTCTCGAACTCTGACCTCAAGTGATCTGCCCATGTTGGGCCCTCAAAGTGCTGGGATTACAGTGTGAACTACCGTGCCCGGCCACTATGTCTACTTTAAATTGTTGTATTTGATGTTTTTATGTATTTATATATTTGTAGACTTAAAATAAATAATATCCATCAAACTAAAATATACTGCTTTTTAAAATGTGGGGCCACGTTAGATGCTTCATTATCCCTTTATGACACTAGGGTAATAATAGCTTTGCATTTTCAATTGGGGGACAATTATTTGAAAGGAACAAAAATAATGCAGGAATACAATTTAAAAAAATGTTTGAAGTAAACATCGTTAATACATGCATAACAGGAAACACATTATTTTGTTTGTTCTCACATTGAACAAGCTGAAACTATAATGTAAAATGACAAAAATAAAAGAAAAATAATTAAGAATGAGGAAGCAAAAATAACATATAAGTATACATAATCTTCATATAGTCAGAAACAACAAACAGCAAACCAGATGCTTCAGATCACATATATATGACTGTTTAAATGAGAAATAAAATAATGAATGACAGAAAGCAAAACAAGAAAAGGACAGAGAATTTGTTGCTTATGGTAATATAATATTTAGATCACAAATCTGTATTGTACTAACTAATGAAAACTCTTATTTCCACACCTTACTCCCTGGCCATATTTATCTATTCATTTACTCATTTATTCACCTAAGCAAAAATTACGTTTCAGACATCAGGATAGGTAATATTATCCCCAACTTTTCCGTAGACTTACTTTTCAGTCACTTCACACTGCAATTACTTTAAGCAAAAATTTCTTCATATGTTTATAAACAAATACAAAAAAAAATTGACCTTCTTGATAAGTCAGTCTTTTGTTAATCTCTCAAAATGTAGACTTCTTGAAGGGCAAAATATCAGGCCAGATACTCACCTTTCTATTATTTTTAAGAACAAGTGTTCAAGCATTTGGTTTAAATATTGTAAAAATGATCATATTACAAATATATTAAATAACATTAAATGATTTTCAATGGTGTTAGTCAAACAAAATAAATATCATATGATTAAATATCATGGAATTTAAAAAGTCTATGAGAAATGAAAGATACTTAATCAAACTTTCATTAGAAACATAAGTAGGAAATTGATTTTTAAAAATATTGGAAAATACGAAGTTCATCAGTAACTTATAGTACATATGTTAACCTTGCTGATGTTGCATGATTTCAGAGCATCCTTATCTTTGATCACAACCTTCATAATCCCAGAAATTCTTTGAAGGTTCATTTTGTCAAGTCTTGAAAACTTTTGTATGTTGCTGATAAATCTAAGAAGGGAAAAAGTAGTATGCTTCTGCAAATCAACACCTATTGAGGAATTATGCAATTGATGTTAATTTAAAATATTTAGTTGGAATTAGAGCATTACTACATTAATAGTGCTGAAAATACATTTCACTCTGAGTGCTGTTTTTGACTTCGCAAACTACTATCACATGTGATTTCATCTATTCCTTACAACGAATAAATAACTGAGCAGTGAAGGATAATTAGACTTCGCAAATGTGAAAGGCAAATTTTTTAGAAAAAGAATCAGTGCAGAGAAGGGATTTAGCAAACGCCTAAAAAAAAAAAAAGCCCGTTGGATAATTATTTTGAACACTAGCACTGAAAGTCATCTCTAACTACTTTAATCTTACATACTGTGGAATGGCATCATGATACATTGTGTATGAGAAGATGTGGCTTTGTCAAGTTACCAGTAACTGAAATTGTTGTATATGCTTCTAGCATAAGGAAATTAACAATTCCACATTTCTCCCTTGTATCTCAAGTGGTATTTCAAGTGATCTGAAAAAGTTAATAAACTTTTGCTGTGTGTTTAACTTACTCCCAAAGAGTACTTGACATAAGACAGTAAAGCCCCTATCTTACGATATTATGGCTAAAATGTCATTTCTTTTGTGTAAAGCAATGGGTCTAAGTTCTCATGTAAGCCTTATTCTCAAAACAAAACAAAACCTCTTTGATGTTAACCTGTTTACAGATCTTTAATAAAACACCCTCAAATTATTATATAATTAAGTTTTTCAAGGAGTGAATAGAAACATTTATCTATAGACCTTAATTTCAGTAAATTGTTAATAATTCCACATTACCCAGGAGCATTATTAGTTTCTACTCAATTTAAAATCCTGTGTTAAAAAATGATGTATTCTCACTAAATGGCATGATTTCTAGTTAAATTTATCACAGTTTCTGGTTAAAATAGCAAATGCATTTACTTTAAAAGGAAAACATTCAAATGCAAAACTATAGTGCAAAGGGAAAAAAATCCACTGCCTGTTTAATGAGCAATGACTTTATAAGACTTATAAATCTAATGAGAACACCATTAGAAGTTTTTAAATTTTACTTGGTGATAAAGATAAACACCCCTTTAATAAAGGCAGTCTTGTATGTCTCCCTCTTTAGCTTGCATTAAGACCAACATAAAACTCATTCATTCAGAAAATGTGTATTAAATGAACGAAAACACCTTCATATGTCCATGTAGATGCATAGGAATTTGTAGCCTGTGACTTAAACTTGATTAGAGTTTTCATAAATGCAAAATAAATTGCACTTTCTTCCCCTTTCCACTGAAAAAGGTGTGTCATGGAGGAGAAATATCTTACTACCATTAAGGCACCTGCACCAAGGATGTTGTTTCGAAGGGAACTAATTTTAACATTAACTCAGTATACTAATTGAATATTTTATTTTAAATAATTTAGCAACATGAAGTTGTTCTCTACAACATTTCCCTAAAAACAAAGGAAACACTATTACCATTGAAAGAAAATATACAGTCTACTTTAAAAATATCATTTATCCATAGGTGGTCCTTTGTAAAATTAGAGAACATATCACTTTTTATGCAACACTGTCTTTTTTCTACAACAATTTTCATTTTTTAAATCTGCTGCTGCTAGTCCTAGGAGCTGGTCCTAGAATAGGGAAAGGCACTGCTGCAATGTCATGCTTTTTCCCTTATTATTTTATTTATGTTTCCTTCCAGTATACATATACATAAATACATATATATATAGTTATATATGTATATATATATACTGTTCCTGAGAAGGTTGATTTATGCACAGCATCAGAATTGCAAATTCCAATTTTCTATGTGAGTTCTCAAAATGATTTTTCGTTGAAAAGAAATAATAAATGACACAGAGCTTTTCAGTAGTCCCTCAGAATTTGAGAGTTGCCTTTCCACTATGACCATCAGAACAGTCAGAATGAATAAACATCACATTCATAGACATGCTTCTTTTAGAAAACAGTCCACATGTGTTCGGCGAGTTAATATAACAATAGTATTCCTTTAATTCTCCATCGAGGGAGCACTCGTGCCTTGCTCTGGATCTCTCAGCAGGCAAAGTGAGAAACTTACTTGGCTTTATATGTGCTCTTTTAGATGTGGGCCCCTCTGTGACAGAATCGGGAGGTCGGCTAGCTAACTGCAGGGCAGTTGAGTTGTTCCTGTTAGTGTTTTGGGACTCAACATTTGTGACAGCTTCACTCTGTGGTTCGGTACTTGGCTTTGTGCCAGTCTTTTTTTTCTGCTTTTGGGACACAGAAGTGCTTGAAGTCCAGGAAGGAGGCAAAGCAGAGGTAGTGGTAGAGGAGTCCTGACTCGAACAAGTTTCTGAAGATTGAATCGCATTGTCATTGGCAGCTTTACAACACTGGGCATTCTCTTCGTGTCCCACAGCTTGTTTGGACACGGACTGGGGCAGCGTTACACTACAGCCTTGTATTTGAGCCCCATTAGTTTGAGAATAAACATTGCTAACCTTGGTGACCTTGTGTTGCCCATTATTGTTGCAAACCTTATACCGGATCATCAGAATAATGATGAATACCAGCACAGATGCTACAATGATTCCACCAATAATAATAATCATGGTGCCTCCCAAAAACTGGGACTGCATGAAATGGCAACGCACATAATCCTGTTCCGTAGTAAACTGGATGCAACCCACGACTCTTGTGGCAGTGAGGGAAGTGATGCCATCATCATATATGGCCAAGACACACAAGTCATACATAGTTCCAGCAGCCAGATTATTGACCAGAAAAGTTTTGCTCGTAGGAGGTATCATTCTGAGGGACAATGGAATTTGTGTTAATAGTAATAACAAAACAAAACATATACACAGAAAGTCACTACGACTTTAGTTCGGAGTCATTTTACTATTCATTAAGGTAAGTACATTTATAACATATGAATTATTGAAAAATGATCTAATCTCATATTTACCGAGTTAAAATGGCTAAAAGTCCTTGTCAGCATCTGCACTATATTAATTGTTCCTACCCCAAGCCTTCACAAGCTTACTAATTACATTGCTTGGCAAAGGAGAACTCCTAATAAAAAACACTGCTAAAAAATCATTGATGATAAATTACTTTTGAAAGGTGTGACTGTGACATTATCTGACTGCTAAACAAATCCATTTAGCACTTACAATACATCTACGACTAAAAGCAAATTTGAAGGAAGGGAAAATGTTGACAATCACATTAGAAATCTAAATAGATACGCATTTCAGAGCATTTATTTTCCATTTCAGAAAAAATGAAATTGCACCCAGTAAATATATATTTAATAACTAAGATTATTACTAAGATTAAAGTATTTTCTTTACAAATCTAATCCTTTTTTAATGCCATCAACACTTGGACCCCATTATGTTTTTACCTATAAATGAGGATAATGAAAACATATAAGTAATATTATCCTAGAAACATGAACAAGGCAAGCCTGTCGACCACAGCATAAATCCCTCATTCCATTTTATGCTACCGCAAATTTCCATCGGAGCACAATTTATAAAGTATAAGAGTTTAGGTGGTGCCCAAATCTAATATCACCTAATTTCAGTGATACTTTCACTGCGATGGCTCATGCCTGTAATCACAGCACTTTGGGAGGCCAATGAGGGTGGATCAGTTGAGGTCAGGAGTTTGAGACCAGCCTGACCAATATGGTGAAACACCATCTCTACTAAAAATATAAAAATTAGCTGGGAGTGGTGGCGGGCACCTGTAGTCCTAGCTACTCGGCAGGCTGAGACAGGAGAATTGCTTGAAACCGGGAGGCAGAGGTTGCAGTGAGCCGAGATTGTGCCACTGCACTCAAGCCTGGGTGACAGAGCAAGACCTTACCTTAAAATTAATTAATTAATTAATTAATTAATTAAAGAGTTTATAGACATCTGTGAATCTACTACTTTCTAAAAGTTTCTTGTTAATGTCTATTTTCCTCTGTTCCTTCAGTAGCAACTGAATATGACCTAATTTATAATTAAACAACAGGCATTACTAAGCATTTTGTATACATTAAAATTTAATCTTTACAATGACCTTATGAGACAGGCATTATCACTATTTTACAAATGACAAAAAAAAGTCAGGGATTCAAGAAATTTCCTCACGGTTTAACAAAATTTTACTTGTCATTGCAGGATTAAAATCCTGGAATTTGGAAAATCAAATCTGGCTTATTTCACAGAGATAATGTTTAAAATATATATAATATCCAATAGCTACAGAAAAGTGTGGGGTGGGGAGGGGTATTTGTCATTGACAGTAGTCCATGGGTTATGTGAAGAGCCTGGTATGACAAGAGCAAATTACTTAAAGTTAATATACATGTATCATAGTCCACGTCCCCACATATTTAGTGATGAAGGGATAATTTCTCCCTTGTAATAACGAGGAATTGAAACTCAGCCAGGTAGAATCCTGCCCCGGGTTGATCACATGGCTAGCTAGGATAGGTTTAATTTTGCCTACTAGTCCATGCTTTAAAAAAAAAAAAAAAAAAATTACTCTAATTTCCATACAGGAATGAAAATCAATTATATTGAATAATTCACCTGGGGACATAGGAACTGATCTGATCTGATTTCTGAATATCTTAAACATTATATATATATATATATTATATATGTGTGTGTGTGTGTGTGTGTGTGTGTGTATATTATATATATTTCAAAGCCATGGTTTTGCATCATTTCCCAGGGCATAGTAAGTCTCTCAATTATATGAAAGGATAAAAATATGTCTTTTAAACAGAAAATTGGACAAGATGTGACTATAAATCAATGAGGCTGAACTTTAGAAAAACATACCAGAAATTCTTTAGTAGGTGCAAATTCCCCATCATCATCCTTACTTGGATATTACATACCTAATTCCAGTGATACTTTCACTGCTCAAATTATTTATAATGTTTCTTTTTGGAACTCTCTTAGAACCAGTACACGTGAGACAACACAACCACACACACACACACACACACACACACACCCCTTAATCACTCAAAAAATCAGTCTCATTATTTTATAGTTACATCCTATTTTTGACCAAAAATGGCAATACCCATCTTGATCACCCACCTTATTCACAAGACTTGACTCCAAATGGCTTTTGCTTGTTTCCAAAATTCAAATTCACCCTCAAAAGACGAAGATTTGCCACCACTGAGGATATTCAAAATAGTATGATGAAGGTTCTAAAGATAATTCCAAAAGTGCTTTGAGCAATGGCAGCATCATTGGGATAATGGTATAGCCTCCCAACATGACTTCCTTGAAGGAAAGAACACTCATTTGGATGTGTAAGTTCTGGTATGTTTTTGAATTTTTATTATAAATCAGTCTTGTCCTCTGATAGTCACATCTCTTAGATGAGGGGGAAAAAAAGTAAGTAAGCATAATATTAAATATAAGTTGAACTCTCTAAAAATAATACCATTCAAAATATCTCCCCACTTGTATTACCACCTTTTTCAAAGCTTACACTATGCACTTTAAAATACGGAATTACAAAACAGAAGAGCACTGCCAATTAAAAAAAATCAGTAGTACATTAACAAGTTCTACACTAAGATGCATGGTAAGTATATAAATTTGCTTAATTTTTCTTACCTGTAAACAAGGGTGTCATCATAAGTACCATTGTACTGGATTTGAAACATACGTATTCCAGGGATATTTCTTTGAAAATTAAATTTAAGTAGTGCCGTTGATGATGTAGCTTCTGCCACCACAATTTTATCTTGACTCAATTTAGTATCACCATTACTACTGCTTGTATTAGACCCTGACTTGGTAGAAGTTGAGATATCTGAAGAACCAGGATCAGGCTCATGGATATGGTTTGTACTGTTTAGTAAGTGAGGGAGCTTAATTATATGAAGATCAACTATTTGTGTTGCTTCCCCAGCAGGATTGGAAGCAATGCAGGTAAAAGCACCTGTATCCTTTACAGTAGTTATAAGAATGTCAAGTGTTCCGTTATCATACACCAGAGATCTTGTTGCATTTGAAATAAGCTTTCCTTCAGGAGAAATCCAGTGAATTGCAGGCTCAGGGTCTCCCCTGGCTTTGCACCTCAGTGTTGCCCTTTGTCCCTCCAGGACTCTCATCTCATGTGTATGACGAGTAATGAGAGGAGGCTCACACAAAAACTCTTCTTCAGGAATTGACCAAAAGTAGCGGCCAGTTAAAAGTGGAGGAGAAGCACAGGTCTCTAAGTCATCTTCTCTGGACAGACGCCTCAACCACAACAATTCACAATTGCAATGCAAGGGGTTTCCACCAAAACTTAATGCAAAAGTAGATGGGCTTATGATTCCTGAGGTTGCTAGTACCTGAGCTCGCTGAAAGAGAGGGTCAGGTGGTAGCTTCTGCAATTTATTTGATGTCACATCTAACCGAGTCATCTTGTGCAAATGGGAGAAGGTCCCCTTAGGAATGTTATCAATCATATTGTGATCCAAACTAAGGGTATGCAAGCTAACCATCTTCTCAACAGCATCCCAAGGAATGGTTTCTAGATTATTATAGGACAGATCCAGCTCCTCAAGGGCGAAGACATCATCAAATGCTGTAGAGGAAATTAAAGTCAGCTGATTGTTGTTGAGTATCAAATGATGAAGATTGGAAAGACCACTGAACATATCATTTGTAATTTTAGTCAATCTGTTGCTATTCAAATGCAAAGCCCTCAAATTTCGTAGGTCAGCGAAAGCATGAGGTGTAATAAAACTTATTGTATTCCTGGATAGGGTCAGGTCCACCAAGCTGGTCATATTGGCAAAATCTTTCCTTTTAATATTTGTAACAAAATTGTCTGCCAACCGCAGTTCGACAGTTCTTCTGTCAATGTTTGGTGGAACAAATAAAAGCCCTTTCTTGGCACAAAGGGTTGCAAGATTAGGAGACAAAATCTGACAGACACAACGCTTTGGACAGATCTGAGCTTTCACTGCTATGCCAATGAAAAACAGATAAAAAAGAATTTTTTCCATTGTAGATCAGATTTAAGAGCCTGTAACAGAAGACACAAAATAGAATGTTAGCATCCAATGATTTAATTCATATTCATATTCCTACTAAAATAATATTTGTATGCAATGTAGAATAGAGAAGTAATTCCACTTGTTTGCTTAACAAGAATTAATATTTATTCTGTAGTAAAGGCCATAATGGGCAATAGGGATGAATCATACACCATTGATAGTTTCATGGGATTTAAAATCAAGTGGGAAAAACAAAGCAGTCAAAAGATTATTATAACTCTGCAAACTAAGTGCCATTTTTTAAGTATGTCCAGGGTACTCCATGGGTGAACCAAAATAGATATATGGCTGAGATTCTAGGCCTGGGAGTTCAGGAGAACATACCCTAGACCCTGAAGGACATTTTGTTACATAAAGATATCTAAAAAATTAGAGGCATATTTGAAGATTTGTAAGTAGGTCAATTCAGTAGCCTCAATGGAAACAATAAAAAACCAGTATTTGTTAGCTTGCAGCATGACCTTGAAGACAACAAATTCTTGATTAATTTTTTTAACTTTACAAACTATCTTGACATAGATCAACCTTCACTTTTTTATTATTTTATTATTTTATTTTATTTTATTTTATTTTTGAGATGAATCTATCATTGTTGCCCAGGCTGGAGTGCAGTGGCGTGATCTTGGCTCACTGCAACTTCCACCTCCCGGGTTCAAGTGATTACCCTTCAGCCTCCCTAAGTAGCTAGGATTACAGGCGCCTGCCACCATGCCCAGCTGATTCTTGTATTTTTAGTAGAGACAGGGTTTGTCATGCTGGGCAGGCTGGTTTCGAACTCCTGACCTCAGGTGTTCCGCCCGCCTCAGCCCCCAAAGTGCTGAGATTACAGGCATGAGCCACTGTGCCCAGCCAATCTTCACATCTTAACTGAAAATGCAAAAATCTTATGCTCAAAAATAACAAAGTTGAATGCTTACCACAATAGCTCTGAGTTCCCTAAATATTAAAATATTTTATTGGTTATAAATGTGGATTTTTAAAGATAATTTCTGGGAAGCAGCCATCAGTGGTTTCACTTAACAGTATGTTCAACAAGATATTATATTCAGTTTTCCTTTTTTTAAAATCTTAATGAATGTATATTTATCGAAATTTAATTTTAAATAAACACTTTGACAATTTTCATTTTTCTGTTTGACCTTGTGTATATGCTATTGAAATCAATCCTCAAAAATAATAATAGCATATATGTGATTAAAAGTTCTCATATGTTGCATCAAGTTTTTTTCTCTTTTTTTTTCGAGGCAAAGTTTTTCTCTGTCACCCAACTTGGAGGCTGGAGTACAGTGGTGTGATCATGGCTCACTGCAGCTTCAACCTCCCCAGCTCAAAGGATCCTTCCACCTCAGCCTTCTGAGTAGCTGGAACTACAGATAAGTGCCACCACCCTAGGGTAATTTTTTTTTTTTTTTTTTTTTTTTTTTTTTGAGACAGGGTTCAAACTCCTGGGCTCAAGCAATCTTCCTGCCTCAGCCTCCCAAAGTGCTGCGAGTCCAGAAAGGAGCTACCTTACTCAGGCCGTTGCATGAAATTTTAAAAACCATGGGTGAAAATAGCTGTAGAAAATCATACATGTTTTCAATTTAATATAAATATGAAATCATCCTGGAAATATCATGCCTAGTTTTCTAATTAAAGCATATTTTATGACTTTTAATTATTTAATGCCTTTTGTAAAGTAAAAGCCCCTGATAGCAATAACTTAAACATATCCTTAGAACGACCCCAGATTGCAGAGGCACCTGAAAGTGTGTCCTGAGCCAGGGAATCCAGGAGTGGCCAGTCCGGAGATTCATTCCTTGTCTATGAGAAACATCTGAACCCCCAACCTGTCCAATGGAACATGGGCTGTACAGGGGATTAATGCCCTGGATTTTGGGTTACGGAGGCTGCCGGGTGGAGATCGTTAAGTGGTGGTGGGGAGCTTGTTAAATGCTATAGAAATTGCAAGCAGTTGTGTTTTTCCTGACCAGCCTGCCACCACTGGACTCTACGTAATGCAGATATGTTGTCCAGCCTGTGACCACTGGACTCTTCCCTGTATGTAATCCCCTAATCAAACCCCATATCTCACTTGCTGGCTCTGGGTCTCTTCTTCCGCTTCTTGAACCTGGATCCTTCCTACTGAGGTTAAGAGGTGTCCGGCACAACACCTATTTGATGCCATATGAAATGTGATCTAGTTAATAAAAATGATCATTATCAACAAATAAAGATATAATCTTCTGTTCATTACTAATTGGTATTAAACTAGCCTTTCCAAAACAAGCATTAACAAATAAAATTACAAAAATATATAAAACAACAAGTTTTAGACATTGGAAATGAATAAATACAGAACCGTGATCCTTGAGATAGTGAGTTAAAAATGAATTCTATAATTATCCCCGGAGACATTTTCCAAATCACAGCACAAGAAGGGGGAACAAGGCAACGTATAAATAGTCTTGTTAAACTGAAAAGACAAAGATTGGAGAGCACAGAGTCTCAGGTGGCTTGAATTTGTGGAGCAGTATCCTAACGAAAAGGCAGTTATTGAAGAAGGGCTCTGGTAATCTATGTAAGTGGAGGCAGAGTAATAGGTACAAACCATGCTGTAATACTGATAAAAAGGGATGAAAGGAAAAGGAACAAAAATCCAATGACCTGTGGAACGATGTTAAGAAGTCAAACACATATGTAATTGCAATATCAGAAGAATGCTGTTAGTCTGAAATATATTTAAAGAAATAAAAGCAAATAATTTGTTGAATGTTATAAAAAAATCTATAAATCCAAGCTCAACACAATGAAACCATGCCAAGACACATCATCGTCAAATTGCAGATAACCAGAGGAAAAGTAATCTTAAATGTAGGCATAGAAATAAGACGGGATTACAATAAGGTAAGGTAAACAAAACAAAAGTAACTGCTGACTCCTCACTGACTTCTCATTGTAAATAAAGTGAGATGGAAGATAATGAAAAACATCTTTAAAGTGCTCCATGAAGAAAGGAAAACCTAGCAACCTAGGTAGGATTATACTTTCATAAAAGATGAAAACAAGGTAAGAAATTTTAAGAGAAACAGTTTCTTCATAAGCAAACCTGCACTTATATGAAAATGTAAAGGATAGTGTCTTTGGGTTGAAGGAAAATTACATATGGAAGAAACTTGAAACTTTATAAATGACTAAAGAACAACAGAAATGAACCATCTGTAGATATGTATGCAATATTTTTGTTTCATTTTAATGTGTTTATAAATAGTATTTCTGGAATAAATATAGAAAGTAATAAGAAACCATCACTGTCATCCTAAGCAAACAAAATAAGCTGGATAAGCTACAAATAATATTTTTAAAAATAGCAACATTATAACCTTTGGAATACAAATAAACTTAAAGAATCTAACTTCCAGAGGTGACAGTCCTTGATAAAAGGGAGGAAATGGCCAGGGGTGGTGGCTCACGCCTGTAATCCCAGCACTTTGGGAAGCGCGGGGGACGGGGGCGCAGATCACGAGGTCAGGAATTCGAGACCATCCTGGCCAATATGGTGAAAACCCGTCTCTACTAAAAATACAAAAATTAGCTGGGCGTGGTAGTGCACACCTGTAGTCCCAGTTACTGGGGAGGCTGAGGCAGGACAATGGCATGAACCTGGGAGGTGGAGGTTTCAGTGAGTGGAGATCACGCCATTACACTCCAGCCTAGGTGACAGAGCAAGCCTCCGTCTCAAAAAAAGAAAAAAAAGGAAATACATAGCTGTTCTCTATTTCCCCCACCAACAAAATAGAAACTAGGACATCCTATCTATCTGACATAACTTGGGATAAAAGGAATCCTGCCTACATTTTACCAAACTTTTAAGAATGCATTTGTGGTTGGATATAACAAAATAGAATCCACAAGAGCCCCAATAGTAACAGTGAGAAAATATTAACGCCTATCTCATTCTTGTTACTTTCATGAGTAACAGAAATATTATCTTAAAAAATATGGGAATAGAGAGAGGATAGAGATAATTTCTCTCAGATACATGTTATTTTCAGATGAGAAAAAAAATGAGGTAGGAAAGGAAAATTGAAAGAAACATTTCGGGCAAACTTGCTTTTCAGCTTGGAAAGAATGGGAAAAATGCAGAGGAACTGGGAGAAAAATACAGTCCCTCAGGGATTTCATCTATCAGGATTGATGGAGGGGTGGGAGAGCTCAGTCCCCTTCATCTCCCTACAAATACTCCTGATTTTAACGACAAAATGCCTAGGGTGACATTGGGCAGCTGAAAAATCCTTCCTAGAGCTTCCTAGAGGATATCTCTAGGAAGAGATATGGGTAGCTGCAGCCAAAAGAAAAATAAAAATACTAGGGGTGAGATTTGAGATTAAAAAAATTCTGCTAGGCCACCAACAAATCTGGCCCCAGAGCTCTAAAGCAGGGTGGTGAGGCCTCCAGAAATTTAGAGATCAAAAGATTCATCGGTAAAATAGAGATAGATCTCGAAAATCACCGTAGGGCACAGATCTCAGGTCTTACTAAATAGGAAATTCCTAGACATGTAAGAATTCACTTCACATAAAAACCTGAAGAAGCAAGAAAAAGTGACCAACATTAAAAAGAAAGTGATTAATAGAAGCAGATCCAGAGACACCCCAGATATTACAATTACCAAAGGAAGCATAAAATTACTATAATAAAAATTCTAACGTGTCTACAGGAAAAGAGGGACATCACGCATGATTTGATGGGAAATTTTAGCAGAGATGTGAAAAACAATTTTTAAATGTATACGATCTAAAATCTTTGTAACAGAAGATTGGGCAGAGCAGAAGAAAAGTATAAATGTAACCGAAGATAAATTAATAGAAACAAAAACTAAAATCAGATTTAAAAAGCCTGAGAGAACAAAAAGTATTAGATCTGAGGGAAAAATATTTGAATGATTAATATTATCATAATTTTAATCGCTCTCAGAAAGAAAGGGAGAATGGGGCAGAATAAATAGTAGAAGTAAAAATACCTGAAGAGATTCCAGAGTTGATGACATTGATAATATAAAAAGACCAATGCAGCAAACAACCACCTGGGCACAAAAGAACAAATGGCTGAAATCCAAATATAAAGATAAAAATTTATTAAAAGAGGCAGAGAAAAAGGTATTGCATGCATGGAGGGTAACTGTAGAATTTACAACTGAATTTTCATCATAATTAAGGTCAAAAGAAAATGAAATAATATATTTAAAATTTATAAAGAATAAAAGAATATACTCTAGAATTTATATCCAATAAAAGTATCCTTCAAAATGCATTAAAAAGTATTTACAGCTAGGCAAAATCTAAGAAAAATTTATCTCATATTCTGTGCAAGATGTAACAACAGCAGTTCACCAGTATAGAAGGAAAAGAGAAATAATGAACCCAGTGGGAAAATAGAAAATCATTGCCAAGGTAGTAGACTTAATCCTAAACTACATGAAAAATTTCAAACACGAATGGGATGTAAAAGTTAAAGGCAAAGATTTTTATCCTGCCTAAAATAACCAGGCCATCCATGAAGCATTCAGAAAAATGCATGTTGAAAATAAAGATATGAATAACTAAAAGTAAAAGGCTGAAAAAGATATGTCATTAAAACACTGAACATAAAAAGCTGATGTGGCTATAAATTAGAAAAAGGCAAACAGTATATCAGAGATAAATATGGGCATTTTATAGAGTAAAAGGATCAATTCATCAAGAAACCACGAAAACATTGAATGTACACGAACTTAGCAAAAGATCTTCAAAATACATGAAATGACACATGACAGAAAAAAGGGAATTTTTTTAAATCCACAGTTACAATTGGAGATACAAACTCCTCTCTTTCATTATTAATTGATAGAATAAGCTGAACAAAAAGAGAGAGCTGTAGCTATAAAAGATTTACACAGCACTATCAACAAACCTAACCTAATTTACAATTATAAAATATAACTTCAATAAACAGATAATACACATTCTATCTAGATTCTCATAGAACTTTAGCAAGACTATTAAATTGAAATTAACTTAAATTAAATTAATTAAATTGAAATTAAAGTATAATAATTTATGGTATAAAATGTAGTGTGTTTGAATTGTTATGGTAATTCAGACTAAATATATTATTAGAAAGAAAACATGATTTAAAATCAGTTATCTAAGCTTGATACCTAAGAAGCTAGAAAAGAAATATAAACCAGAGTAAATAGAAGAAATGAAACTATTAGAATGAGCAGAAATGTATAAAATAGAAATCAGACCAAAAAATAGAAAAAATACATAAAGTCACAAGCTGTGTTTTAGAAAAGATTGAGGGCCAGGCACAGTGGCTCATGCCTGTAATCCTAGCACTTTGGGAGGCCAAGGCAGGCAGACCATGAGGTCAGGAGATCAAGACCATCCTGGCTAATACGGTGAAACCCCGTCTCTACTAAAAATACGAAAAATTATCCGGGCGTGGTGGTGGGCATCTGTAGTCCCAGCTACTGGGGAGGCTGAGGCAGGAGAATGGTGTGAACCCAGGAGGCAGAGCTTGCAGTGAGCCGAGATATTGCCACTGCACTCCAGCCTGGGCAACAGAGTGAGACTGTCAAAAAAAAAAAAAAAAAAAAAAAAAAGTTGATAAAATTGATCCCTGCAAGATAATTAAGAAAAAACGAGAGAAACTAATAATTGCCAATGAGAAGAATAAGAAAATACAAAATTCCCTGTCATACCAATATATATACTCAATACTATAGATGAAATGGACAAATTCATTGAAAAATGTAAATTACCAAACTACTAATAGATGAAAACGTATAGGCAACAAGATACATAGAAAATATAAACAATATCACATTTGTTAAGGAAACTGAATTCAAAATCAAAATCCTCTCATAAAGGTAATTCCAGATCAAAGTGGAGATCTAATTGTCCACCTATCTATTATAATATAAATATATAATATATGATCAGTTATGTATACAATTTAAACATGTAATATATAATTTTATATATAACAATATAAATACACATATACAGAAAGAGAGAGAGGGAAACAGAAGGAAGACAAGGAGAAAATGAGGAAAGCAAAGGCAGTATTTGTGAGTATTTGGGGATCTGGGTAAAGGGTATACAGAAATTCTTCATGCTATTCTTGCCACTTTTTAGTAATTGTGAGTAGGTGATTAAATTTTTTTTTTTTTAAAAAAGGAAGTAGTGATTTTTCATTATGTTTCTAAATATTTGTTCCAAAGGAAGAAGAATATATAAAAGGGCATATTATCTGTAGTTAATCAAAACTTAATCGAATTTTAGGAACATACATATTCTTAACTTTGCATATATGTTCAATGAGGTGATTCCATTGCAACTTAAATTATATTTCCTATTTCATAGCTTGATTTACTTTTTATCATCAGTCAACATATATACATCACTACAGATATGGTAATTTAGAAAGTAAGAGTAAGTGTAGAATAAAATCTGGACAACTCCCATAAGTCTATCTTCTATTTGAGACCTCTAAGTAATGAAAAAAAAATCATATAAATTGTGATTGATGACTTTTCCCAAGTTATTTGGACAAGGTGAAGATTTCAAAGTTTATTAAAAAATAGGAGGTAAGATCTCATGTAAAGAAGCATAGTTTTCATTTCCTACAAGTTCACAAACTGATCCTTGACATATTTATTATATTAATACATTACTTCTTTAAAAAATCAATGTAAATGGAAAGTCAGAATAGCTTTCTTACTTTTCTGGAATTAATAATTTAAAAATTCATAAATATGAAACATACTATCTATATTTTTAATCTAGTTAAGTAAAGCCATTTCAAGCACGATCTGTCTATTGCTTTCTCCAAATAGTTAAATATAAGCAACATAAACAAGTTTTTGTTAAATATTCGAGTGGAACTGTAACTCGGCAAATAGTGATGCAGTTGCAGCTCTTTAGATAATATTTACATATCTTCTTATTATATGTTATTTGAAGCAAATTCTGTTCAGACAAAGAAGAGTCTATTACACATAAACTGAAAAATGATTTTCCATCACTACATCCATCTTTCTGTCATGGCTATTACATAACATATGCTTAAGAGTATTAGTACTTCTCTGGGAACCAGGATGGAATATAAAAGCAAATTTAGATTTTACAGCCAACTGAGAGTAAAGCCTATTCTCTGCAGAAACCAATATGGTAGCAATTCATATGCTGAGTTAAAGGAAAGCTATTGGGCTTCTCCATAGCTACCTTGCCATCATTCAGTAGAACTCTATTAATTCAATTAGTGCCCGTTCGTCTCAACTAATGCCTGAGGACAAAGATTAATGTCTGTTGATGTTGATGAGTTTTTGTAGGATGTGTTAAATGGCTACAGTATTGTAAAGGATATTTTATAATATAGCTGAGATGTTGAAATGCCTTTAATAGTTTTATTTCAAATATTTTAGGTTTTCTGTCTAACTTTTTTCTAGAGAGACTATAAACGCTAACATTATAACATTATTTTTCATTAAAATACATACTAATGATGTTATTATTGAACCTATAAAATTCAGGCCTCAAAATATTATATATATAACCTAGAACAATTACATTTTGGTATTTGATTATAACAGTCACTAGTAATATGGCTAAGTACACTGAATGTAATAAATTATTAAAATTCACCCATGCATCAATCAATTTATCCTTTCATTAATATTTTCAGGAAGATGTATTTAGCAACTGCAACATATACAAGGCGCATTGCAGGAATCTACCAAACTTAGAGAGTGAGGATCTGTGTAAAACAGGTATTTAAACAATTAAAATAGATGGCCAACTACAAAAATGTTGACTTATTATACTTTGATATTTAAATTTGCATAGTCCTAATTGGTTTCTGAGTTCTTAATATAGTATCCTGTAATTTTTGTTCTCAACATGTGCATGTGTATATCTACACACACACACACACACGTATTTGTACCATGATATAAATTTACATAAACATTATTTGCATAAATTAACTCCACATAAGAGACCAATTACTTATACAAACCAAACAATTTAAAAAATAATAGCTATCATTTATTGAAGATAGGTAAACACAAAGTAAGTAATAATTTCTTTATTTTATAGATGAGGAAACAGAATTTGTCATGATCATGGCTTCTCTAACTTGTGCCTTCTCTGACTTGTAGATATGCAAATATTCCAGATATTCATTGCTTTCTAAAATTGAGGTGAAGGCTGCATAAAAAGATATTTTATGTCATTTTGAAAATTTATTAGCAAGGCATAGTATTCTGCACCCGTGATCCCAGGTACTCAGGAGCCTGAAGCCGCAGGATAGCTTGGGTCCAGGGGTTCGAGGCTTCAGTGAGCTTTGATCATCCCACTGCACTTCAGCCTGTGCAACAGAATGAGACCTTGACACAAATAAAATAAAATAAAATAAAATAAAATAAAATAAACTTATTCAATATATATTAATTTTGTTAGCTTACATTAGAAAGCTAAAATGGACTTGCCATACTATGTACTTATCCCAAATTCTATTTAATACTTGCACAACTGCATATAGTTACTTTATTACCATTTTATATGATAAAACTGAATTTAGGAAATGTAAGTGATACTCTCACAGTCGTAAAGAAAGTATACAAAAGGTAATTTTAAGAGAGAGAGAGAGAGACAGAGAGAGAGAGAGAGAGAGAGAGAGAGATCTATTTCCCAAAGCCATGTTCTTCCTATTTTACTAGGTTGTTAGTGGTAAATATTATTTATATTGTGTTTTTCTGATTATGTAGAACTTTCATATAAAGGATTTTTAATTCTCATATTGTAAACAATGACACTTTACATTCATTATGTCATTTACTCATTTATTTTATTTGTCTCTCTTTACAATCAAATTACATTTTAAAGGTGCTAGCAGATTATTGTGGTTGTTAACCAAAAAGCGATTTTGATGAGTGTCTCAATTGATGGAGGTTGTTTAGCCAAAGTGTGAGGATGCTTCAGGGAAAAACACAAGGCATAGGAGCCTCTGTATTGTGCACTTTTCCCAAGAGGGTTTTGGAAACTTCAGTATTTAAAGGAGAAAGAGCAAGCAGGAGGGATAAAAGAGAGGGCAGCATCAGAGTGAACAGGCAACCTACAGAATGGGAGAAAATTTTTGCAATCTACTCATCTGACAAAGGGCTAATATCCAGAACCTACAAAGAACTCAAACAAATTTACAAGAAAAAAACAAACAACCCCATCAAAAAGTGGGCAAAGGATATGAACAGACATTTCTCAAAAGAAGACATTCATACAGCCAACAGACACATGAAAAAATGCTCATCATCACTGGCCATCAGAGAAATGCAAATCAAAACCACAATGAGATACCATCTCACACCAGTTAGAATGGCGATCATTAAAAAGTCAGGAAACAACAGGTGCTGGAGAGGATGTGGAGAAATAGGAACACTTTTACACTGTTGGTGGGATTGTAAACTAGTTCAACCATTATGGAAAACAGTATGGCAATTCCTCAAGGATCTAGAACTAGATGTACCATATGACCCAGCCATCCCATTACTGGGTATATACCCAAAGGATTATAAATCATGCTGCTATAAAGACACATGCACATGTATGTTTATTGCGGCACTATTCACAATAGCAAAGACTTGGAATCAACCCAAATGTCCATCAGTGACAGACTGGATTAAGAAAATGTGGCACATATACACCATGGAATACTATGCAGCCATCAAAAAGGATGAGTTTGTGTCCTTTGTAGGGACATGGATGCAGCTGGAAACCATCATTCTTAGCAAACTATCACAAGAATAGAAAACCAAACACCACATGTTCTCACTCATAGGTGGGAACTGAACAATGAGATCACTTAGACTCGGGAAGGGGGACATCACACACCGGGGCCTATCATGGGGAGCGGGGAGGGGGGAGGGATTGCATTGGGAGTTATACCTGATGTAAAGGACGAGTTGATGGGTGCTGACGAGTTGATGGGTGCAGCACAGCAACATGGCACAAGTATACATATGTAACAAACCTGCACGTTATGCACATGTACCCTAGAACTTAAAGTATAATAATAATAAAAAGTAAATTAAAAAAAAAGAGAGAGGGCAGGTAGGTAGTAAGGAAAATGGTCACATTCTTCTGAGACTCTGATTAGTGCTCAGTAAACCTATATTTTACATGTGAAATGGAGTAAAAGAAAAAGACAATTATGCATTCCTCTGGTGTTCAGTATGTCTACATTTTACATAAAATATAGGAAACATGAACAAATACAATAGAGAAGAAGTCAATTACGCATTCTTCTCTGGGTAGGTGGAGGAATGATTTCTGATCTGCTCTTGTCCTGCACCTGTGAAGATAAACTGGTAATTGACATAGTCAGGGTGAGATAAAACAGAACTTGGGGTTAGCAGTAGTTTATAGAGGGGTATATCTCCCTTACATGTATTCATATGTATCTTTCAGGTTACATATGTATTCTGAAAGATTTAGAAGCTTACAGGGAATTTCCTCATGAGAAATGTGTGAGGGAGGCCAGCTGGGTAAACATGTGGCCTATTGTGGGAACTTGATTTATGTATGAAGTCAGGACCCAGGGTTGTGATATAACAGCTCTCTTTTGGGGAACAAAAGGAAGACAGTATTGCATGACTCAGTTTCCAACCTTAATTTTCCCTTCGGCATTATGAGTTTGGGGTCCTAAAGACTCTTTTCTTTCACATAGTAAAGACATCAGAACAACTTGGGAGGCAACCAAAATGACACACTTAGCTATAGTCATTCATTTTCCTTTGGTAAGTGAAAACATGACTAAAGTCACCCAAATAATTTAATTCACAATGCTAAGTTTTCTTTTAAGTGTATAAATTCTACCTCACACAAGAGAGTGATTTCTGTATGTAAAGAAAGCTCAGTATTCTTTAATTGGTATGGCTTGAGTTGTCACCTATCTTGCCTACTCAGAAATCGCCCTATAGAGACTCTATGTGATATTGGGAACCCATGGATCCTACCAGTAAATACTACTAGGAACCATAAAGGTAAATGTATTCTTTCTTGCAGAAAATGGCTTGGGGAGAAAAAGCAGCCTAGAAAAGGCCAGTGCTAAGAGGCTGTGAAGATTCCCTACAGTGCTAGAACAGCAGTAGTTTGGAGTTGAGTCAGCTGGCACAGGTGGCAATTGTTCCCTAAAATGAATTTTTGTTGATCATGAGAATTTCCTATGCATGTGCAGAAATAAGTGAGAAATATTTGGGAAAGGGGAGTGATGTGTGTAGAAAAGAGGAAGATAATTTATATATAAAACTTCAATTAATTAAACCAGTAGTACCTCCAGAAGATAAGTACAATTAATCTGGGGAGTAGATGGTTATTTGTTGATATGGTTTGCCTTTGTCCCCACCCAAATCTCATCTCAATTTTGCAGGTCCTACAATCCCTATGTGTCACGGGAGCGACAAAGTGGGGGGTAATTGAATCATAGGGGCGGTTACCCTCATGCTGTTGTTGTGATAGTGAGTGAGTTCTCATGAGATCTGGTGATTTTATTAAGGGGCTTTTTCTCCTTTTGCTCAGCACTTCTTGCTCCCACCAAGTGAAGAAGGATGTGTTTGCTTCTCCTTCCACAATAATTGTAAGTTCCCTGAGGCCTTCCCAGCCCCGCTAAACTGTGAGTCAATTAAACTTCTTTTCTTTATAAATTACCCAGTCTTGGGTATGTCTTTATTAGCAGTGTGAGAATGGACTAATATATTCATTTAGATAAATAATTTGATTATCCACTTTGTTTGTGAAAAGTACATTCCCTGGGGCATTGCTTTTGAAGGTACAATAAAACAAGGATAGTCAAATTCCTCTACTTGATAAATTAAAGTGTATTATGAGGAAGAGGGAAAAGGACTCAAGAAAGTATAGCAAAGACCAATATTCTATATTAAATGTAGATAGGCATGTAGCTTCGGATAAATAAGCAGAGTTGTTACCTTTCAGTTACAGACTATTGTTGCTGTGATATTGCCCTGTTGCTCCCTATCAATGTCAAACCTGAAGGTGTTTGCCTCAACATATCTGTGCCTTTTGGAAAGCATCAGAGTAAAAAGATCTTGAGTTCTACACCATTGATTAATGAGGAATCTGAATCTCAGTGAAGGTCAGAAGGCATTACTAGGTATCTAAGATTCCAACCTGAATTTAATGTCCTAGTTCTCTTTCTACTGCATCTCATTGCAGGATAATTAGGCTTCAATGGTCACAGGAATTAGGAAAGGTTCACACATTGAACATTGCCACAAATGTGAAATGCAATGAAATCATCTTGCTGCTACCTCAGCACAGTAGATGACCCCTGTTTCTTCCAATTTCCGATAATATAGCAGCCTCTTTCCCAGAATTCACCTTGATTTATGACAGCTTGACATAAAAAAGGTTATAATATAAATTTGAATGTTATTAACTGGTGTTTCAAATCTAATAAATGATTTATTACTTTATTCAGTTTTCCCTTGAAATTCTGAAAGGTGAATCTCTGAGCCATAGAGATGTCATACTATCCACTGTATTTCAGTTTCCCTAGGGTATTAGCATTTCTTGTAACTATAGTCCCTGTGGTTATATCGGCTCTGTTGTGCTGTTGCCATAGCAATTAAAGAAACACAGTAGTAAAGCAATGCAGAAAGAATGATCATCCATATAGAGATGCTGTATGACAGAATTCAGACATCTAGAAATATGGAAAATTCTTCAGAAAATAATTTCTTTTCATATTATTGGGGCATTGAGGTAGCCTAGTTATCGCTTTCAGAAAATCAAATTGAATAGCTGAGACTCTGTGAACATGAAAAATGGGAGAAGAAAGGCATACCCACATAGAGAAGGAAGAAAAGTGAATTTACTAGGGTATAAATACTAAGTATGTGTGCGGGTGGAAAGTTCCGGCAGTACTCCTACAGAAATATTTTGACAAACTAACACCATATGGAAGATTTTATATCACTGAAAGCAATTTCTTTCTCTCTCTCTCTCTCTCTCCTTTCTGCTCTCTCTCTCTGCTCTCTGCTCTCTCTCTTTCTCTCTCTCTCTCTCTCTGTCTCTCTCTCTCTCTCTCTCTCTCTCCCCCCCCCCCCCCCCCTTACTCTCTCTTCTGTCTTAGGAAAATGGAGGGTTAAGAGTATTTAGTACATTTTATTGTATTTTGGGAAGTGTACTCTGCTCTTCTACTCTAAAGAAAAATGTAAGAAAGCTCTGCATTAATTGTGTTTCTGTGATTTGAGTTTGTGTTTCCTTCAAATCCTGCACTATGCCGAAAATAGGATCAAGATGTAGTTTTTTTCACCTATTGTAAATATAAACTCTTTAACAAAATGCCTGGCCCAGGACAGATTCTCCTTCAGCAGCAGCAGCAGCAGCAGTCATTATTGCAGCAGTGTAGTAAGCAAGAACAATAAAAATGTGGAAACAGCCTATTACCAATTTTAGGGTGAACAATGCTACATCAACTAAATGAATTTTAAATCAAGTCATTAAAATGTTTATGACTCATAAAGAAGTGGAATTTAGACAAATGTTTAGTGGAAAAATAGAATAAACTATCATATATACTTTTTGTGTATGCAAATCTATACACATATCTGTGCGCACACTTATGTGCCTGTGTTATGTGTGTGTATGAGAAAGTACTAGTTGCATTTCCAATATCCCCTTGTCCCTCTTTAGAAGAACCTAATTTTTACCTGTTGCATTGCCCAAAATGAAGTTTGTTTTGTAAATTGTGCCTTCCAACGATACATAAGCGAAAATGTTGAGAACTTCAGAACAGGCTGCTTACAAGGAGATAACTGAGATGGGATCTACCCTACTTGTCCTGTGCTGTTTGCCTTCTTTAGAATTACAGTTTGAATATAACGTGTGGAACTCTAGCAGCAAACTGGGACATTAAGGTGACCTTGAAGATGAGAGTCATGAGCAAGGATAGTAAAGAGTCATTCCTAATTGTCTTGAATTTGCTCTACCAGCCCTGGATTACTCTTTAACATGCTTAAACTACTACTATTTTGAAAAGTCTGTTATTTACAGCCAAACTAATTTCACTTGGTTACAGTATGATTTTAAATCATTAAAGCATCAAATATGAATATGCTAACATGATTAGGAAAAAACATAGCACGCATTCAAGTCTATATGTCTATAGATACTTTAGACACTTTTTGTGTGTAGATCTTTTCTGTAAAGTTTTCAAAAAGTTAAGAGTAACTTGGGTTCTTTTAATATTAAATCATCCACATTAGCGATTCGGCATAGTCATAAAAGTTCTCTACTAAATGAGAAGTTTTTGACAGGTATATCTCTAAGCTGTAACAAAATTACTAAAAACAAATATTATATGATGATTACAGTGAGTAAACACATTTAGCCTACATCTGTCATCTATCACAGCAGACAGGCACTGTTCATTCAGGCTCTGAAGCATTTCTTGAGAGTAAGTTAGATAGTTAGGTGAAATTTTTATTTCAAGCCAGCTAAATAAATTCCTATTTTAAAAAAGCCATTGAGCCCACATTCCCTAACCATAAGAATGTAAAATGATAATAATAAAAAGCTTTCCAACCTGGTTATTGGTTACATATGTGGACTAAGCCAAGTGTTGGCTAATGTCCTCATCTTTGGCTTAGGTAAAAGAGCAGGTAGAGTAATATTAATTAGAATGTAGGAAAAAAAGTTGGAATGTGCTAAGAGATAATAAATTAATTGGGGTAATCTATTTTTGAAGGTAACTTTCTGGTTTAAATCAGGGTGGGAGAGTTGTTGAAATAAACAGGATACTGGTATTAAATAAAATCTGTGAGTAGAAAACCTTGGAGGATATAATGGATAGATATGGCTGCTTTGCAGACAATAAGAATGTGGCATTTAAAATTTCTTGAGACCACTCCATTGTATAAATTTGGGAATTTTTTTTTTTTTTTTTGATGGAGTTTCGCTCTTGTTGCCTAAGCTGGAGTGCAATGGTGTGATCTCGGCTCCCTACAACCTCCACCTTCCGGGTTCAAGAAATTATCCTGACTCAGCCTCCCGAGTAGCTGGGATTACAGATGCCCACCACTACACCCAACCAATTTTTGTATTTTTTAGTAGAGGTAGGGTTTTGCCATCTTGACCAGTCTGGTCCTAAACTCCTGACCTCAGGTTATCTACCTGCCTCGGCCTCCCAAATTGCTGGGCTTACAGGCATGAGTCACTGCACCTGGCCTAAATCTGGGAGTATTTTTTACTGTTATTTGTTATTACACAAAATAATAATTACTTTTGATTTGATTATTATTTTTCATTTTTCAGCTGGCAAGGCTATTGGTGCAAGCATTTCTTTTTTAATGACATAAATCTAGTATCTACTTTTGTTCCTAGGATTTAAAAAATAGAATCAGATGGTTTTTAAGTAAGGTCCCATCCCACATTTTCTTCCAGTTTTTAAAAGCACCTACTCCTAGCTGAGAATATCAAGGCCCAAATATTTATCAGATATTATTGGAATTTTTCAAACCTTAAAAACTGACATATACAACCTAAACATGTACTGGTAATCTAGTATTTAGGTGATTTATAATATACCTGGTTGGTTGTAATATAACACAGTCATAAAAAATCTTTGAGGGTTAAAAATAATGATAAAATATGTTACAATGTATGTTGGCATAATTTTAAGATGTCCCTGTTATTGCTACTCTCTGGTGTATACACTTTTGTGTAATCTTATTCCATTGAGTGTAGTTAAAAGTTTTAACTTCCAATCAGTATTAAATGTCAGTAAAAAAGGCAGTTTGTATATGTATGTACAACTCCTAATTATTTGACTTTGAGTTAGTAAAAAGAGAGTTATTGATATGGTTTGGCTGTGTGTCCCCACCGAAATATTACCTTGAATTGTAATAATCCCCACGTGTCGTGGGATAGACCCACTGGGGGTGGATTTTCCCCGTGCAGATCTCATGACAGTGAATAAGTCTCATGAAATCTGATGGTTTTGTAAAGGGTAGTTCCCCTGCACATGCTCTCTTGCCTGCTGCCATGTAAGACATGACTTTGCTCCTCATTTACCTTCCGCCATGATTATGAGGCCTCCCTAGCCATGTGGAACTGTGAGTCAATTAAACCTCTTTCCTTTTAAATTACCCAGTCTGGAGTATGTCTTTATTAGCAGCAGGTAAACAGACTAATACAGTTATCTTGGGGGATGTCATATTGGGCGAATCATTTGACGGAAGGTCTTTTTCCTGAAGTTAGAGACTCCAAACAGAAGATTCCCTCTCTTAATTGCTGGCTTTGAAAAAATAAACTGTCATAATTCCATAGCAGTGAGAAAATGAATTTTACCAACAACTTGGAAGAGCTTGGAAGTGAGTTCTTCCCTAGTTAAGCCTCCAAATGAAAACTCAATCAGGCCAATACATTTATCATAGCCTTGAACAGAAGACCAATACATTGTTCTGATTGAACAGAAGACTCAATCAGGCCAATACATTTATCATAGCCTTGAACATAGCTAAGATGGGTTTAGATTCCTACTGCATGACAACTGGAGATAATACATGTGTACTGTTTTAAAGCTTCAGTCTTTATTAATTTCACAGCCATAGTAAACTAATAAAAAATATTTAGATTAAAAATTGAGTTAAAAGTCAAATGTGCACCATGGTCACAATTATTGATATGGTTTGGCTGTGTCCCCACCCAAATCTCGTGTTGAATTGTAGCTCCCACAATTCCCATGTGTCATGGGAGGGACCCAGTATGAGGTAACTGAATCATGGGGTGGGTCTTTCTCTTGCTGTTCTCCTGATAGTGAATAAGTCTCATAAGTTCTGATGGTTTTATAAGGGGCAGTTTCCCTTCTCTCTTCTCTGCTGCCATGTAAGATGTGTCTTTAGCCTTCCACCATGATTGTGAGGCCTCCCCAGCCATGTGGAACTGTGAGTCCATTAAACCTCTTTTTCTTTATAAATTATCCAGTCTTGGGTACTTGTTTATCAGCAGCGTGAAAACAGACTAATAAGACTATGTAAAAAACTAAAACTAAAATAATACTCAATGTAATTTTTATTTCAACAATGTCAGGCTAGGAGCCATGCAAAAAGTGTTTTCCTTTCAGCAGTGTCATTTGTGATAATGTCAAACTGGAAACAACCAAGTTACCCATTCAGAGTAGAAAAGAAATATAAATTGGAGAGAACAAGAAAATACTATAAAGCAATGGAAATGAACCACTCTAGCAGTAACATGTTGCTTGTAAGCATAATGTTGACAAAAGAAAGACAAAATGAGTGAATACTCTAGACTCTATTTATATATAAATTTCAAAACTAAGGACATATTTAAATGGTGACAGAATCATAACTAAAAGCAAATTAAGTGATTAACATAATGTGTGAATTATGTTTATTTGCCAGTGAATGGATGGAATGTAGTTTCCATGGGACATATAGGATTTGAAGGTACTGGCATGTTCAATTTCTTTTTTTTTTTTGAGACAGAGTCTCGCTCTGTTGCCCCAGGCTGGAGTGCAGTGGTGCCATCTCGGCTCATTGCAAGCTCCGCCCCCCAGATTCACGCTATTCTCCTGCCTCAGTCTCCCAAGTAGCTGGGACTACAGGCACCCACCACCACACCTGGCTAATTTTCTTTCTTTTTTTTTTTTGGGATTTTTAGTAGAGACGGGGTTTCACCGTGTTAGCCAGGATGGTCTCAATCTCCTGACCTCGTGATTCACCCGTCTTGGCCTCCCAAAGTGTTGGGATTACAGGCGTGAGCCACCGCACCCGGCCGGCATGTTCAATTTCTACACTGAAAAGCAAGCTGCATGGCAGTCATTTTATAATTACCGACTGTACTATACGTGTGTGTTTTACGCACTTTTCGGTATGAATAATGCATTTCACAAAAATGTTTTAAATGGCTGAAAATATTGAAAAGTATTCAGTGTGTCCTGAGACTAGTAATGGCCTGTATTCAAATGCTTCTTCTCTTTTTGGCCAATTAGATATTGCTAATGCAGTGGAAGGAGTCAGGGAGGAGAGAGATGTCTTCTAAAGACATTTTATGGCCTACGCTCCATTGGTACCATGCATCAGTAGGTGGTGGATTGTTGGAGAGCAGGTACTCATTTATGCACCCTCTGGAGAAGCCAAGTTTTAAGTACTTACTCAGATTTTGTTAGATGAGTAAATGACTACTAACACTATTATCACTACTAAAATTTGAAATGGAAATAGTCTGGCTACCACCATTCATTCGTTGCTTTCTTTGTGTTGGTGCTAAGCTTGAGGGAGCATGATAATTAAAATGCTACTCAATATGGTAACTTTTTGTCCTAAAGTTCTAGTTCCTTTACATATTCCATTGTTCATTCTTTCCACTGGCCAAATATTTAGAACCTTGACATCTATTATTCAATACGTAGTCAAAACCTAAAGAAAATACTAAAAAAGTAAAGAAAAGTTAACTTTTATGAGCTTTTGAAGGCCTAAGTCTTGGAGAAAACGTTTTTACTGTATCTTATCCCACCTAGTTTGCTGCTGCTTTTTGTTTGCTTTTCTCTGTCATAGAGGAGGGTGATGAAAAAATTGTGGCCTGGAGAAAAAAGTACAAAAACAACAACATACATATGGATAGCAACTCTATGGTGAATATAAATGAAACATATTTATAAATATATAGTGAAAACATTAATGCTTTCTAGGAGTCAGGAGATCTGTCCTACACTTTCTATGATTTCCTGGAAGATCCCTCCCCCACAAAAGTTTTTTTTTTGCAATTATGGCCAACAGAGACAAAGAAGAAATGAAACAAATATTCCCAGGTAGCGTAAGACAAAGAGGGAGGCTATGAGGGAGGGTAGCAAGGAAGTGAGAAAAGGTGAGAAGTGGCAAAAAATAAAAAGTCTGAATGATGAGATGTTTTCAGCCAATTTTTCCCTGAACAAAATGACAGAGATATGATGGAGATAAAATACATAAACATAATGTAATATGGAGGTCTGCTGTGAACTGAGAATCAGCTGGGATGACGTACACATTAAGCATCAACACCAGTGTAAACTAACATTTAATATATGCCACCCATCCTAACCAAAACAAAACTTAATTGGTAGTCTGGTAAAATGAGTGGAAAGAATTAAAAATCATGTGGAAATAGGTTGAAATATAGAGATTTGCTTTATGTAAAACATAAATCTCTTTTCATAAGCCAGATATTTGGATTAAAACCAGGGCATTAGGATTTTAACCATGTGCATGCATGCACATACATACCGCCTGCCCCCCCCCAACCGCCCCACACGCAGATATCTGCATGTATATAATACACCAACTAACATTTAAAATGACACTCTTATGTAGGTATTATAATAGCTTTAAAATACAGGTTCCAAGAGTCTAAGTAAATCATCAAGAGTCAAAGAACTATTGAAAATCATAGCCCCCATTCCAAATATACATATTTAAATCTAAAGTCTATATTCCTATCCAGTATGTTTTATTACCTTCATTGAAAATATTCTCTACTATACTTCTACTGCCTTATGGATTTAAGAAGGCTGGTCTTAAAGTAATGTATATAATTAAAGGTTATGTCAATAACCTTTTCAGTATAGTTTTGGAAGATAGTTCTTCGTGATTTGTAGACTGTGTATCTCACTATGTAAGATAAATTACATTGACAACTACATAAATAAGAGTATGCAGTCATATAATAATATGATCCAATATTATGTAGCTAATAATATAATCTAGGTCATATTCTGGATTCATTAATCGGAATTACTTGTGGGAGACAACACTGATATGTCTATGTTATTGTTTAGAGATTAAGTCAATTGTGTGTTAAAATCACGTATATTCACTTTGTCTCTTAAATGCAACTTGTTAATTATGTGATGATTTTAAATTCTGTGATTTTTCTCTATAAAGGAGCTTTCCTGTTTGGTTGTTCCACATAAGGAGTGATATAAAGATAAAAATCAAACAAAAAGGTACAAGGCTTTTCTCCTTTCTTATATAATAATATAAAACTGCATGGGGTTATCAGGGTGAGTTGAAGGAAAGGCAACTAAGCAATAAGACCAGGTCCAAGGGAGTTTACACAGTTTATTTGCACATTTTGGAGATCCCGGGGCTCCTTGGTTCAGATATACCATAACTTGGGATGAAAATTCCCTGCCAGTGATTTTATCTCATCCTAAGAGACCCAAGAGTAGAGGATTTAATAATGGCAGTATCTCTGCAGCTCTTTTAGTGGTAACCTAGACTTGCTCCTTAGCTGTAACTGCCCCAAGCCTACAGAAGATGAGAAAATTCTTTAAAGGTGTTTTCTCTCTGATCTCTTTCTTAGTGTAAGAAAGCCTGTTAACACAATCTGTAATTGTCAGAATTCCCAGGAAGAAAGTAAGACAAATGATGGAGAATGAACCCACTTCCTTTACCAGACTTAATTCATAGATGCAAATGTAATATCTAATCCTATAAAACTTCTAGATAAAAACAGAGGTGTAAATTTTTGTGACCTTGAAATTGGGAGCAGTTTTTTAGATATGTCACCAAATCCCAAATAAAAAATGAAGCAAAATTGGTAATTGGATGTCATCAAAATTAAAACCTTTTGAGTATCAAATGACTCCATAAAGAAAATGAAATGACAACTTACAAGATGGGAAAAAGCAGTTGAAAGTCATACTTACGACAAGGGTCTGGTATTCAAGAACATATAAATGACTTTTATAACTTAATGATAGGAAGACAAACAGATTATAATTGGGCAAAGAATTTAAATAGACATTTCTCCAAATAAGACATATAAATCACCCATAAATATATGAAAATATGTTAAATATCAAGGGAATGTAAAACAAAACAATAATGAGATACCACTTTGCACACATTAGAATGGTTATAGCCAAAGAAAAAGACAAAAGCAAGTGTTGGTGAACATGTAATGAAATTAATATCCTCATACGTTGATTCTGGAAATGCAAAAATGTGTAGCCACTTTGTAAGCAATAAAATATAATTGCTTAAAATGTTAAATATATGGTTACCATATGACCCAACATTTCCATTCCTAGAATGGTTATAGCCAAAGAAAAAGACAAAAGCAAGTGTTGGTGAACATGTAATGAAATTAATATCCTCATACGTTGATTCTGGAAATGCAAAAATGTGTAGCCACTTTGTAAGCAATAAAATATAATTGCTTAAAATGTTAAATATATGGTTACCATATGACCCAACATTTCCATTCCTAATTACACACCAGAGAAATGAAAATATGGTGACATAAAAACTTAATACAAAAATTGTGAGAGCAATATTACTTATTATGGAAAAAAGGGGAAACAACCCAGATGTCTATCGGCTGATGAATGGATTAACAAAACCTGGCATATTCACACAATACTACATTGTTTGGCAATAAAAATAATGCAATACGGATATGTGAAGTACCATAAATGAACCTTGAAATCATGCTTAATAAAAACAGCCTGTCAAAAAATACTGCATATGATACAATTCCATTTACATGTGATAACTAAAATCAATAGATTCACAGAGATGGAAAGTAGACTCAAGGTTATATGGGGTTGGGGATGGGGCATGGGGAGTGGTTCTGATGAGTATGGGTTTTTTGTGGGGTGACAAAAGTGTTCTAAATGTGATTATGGTAATGGTGGCACAACTTTGTAAATACACTAAAAACCACTAGATTGCACAGCTTTAATGAGTAGACTGAATGACACATCAATTATATCTCAATAAAACTGTTCTAAAATAATGACACACAAATTAAAAAAATAGAAAAGTAAAATTCAATAAAAACAGAGAAGTTATTTTTAATGTCATGTGGTTTGCTGCCTAAAAATTGGCAAAGTAATTAACTAAGTCATCTTGTAATAAATTAAGAATATATATTATAAAATAATATAAAATAAGGTACAATGTAATAGCTGATAGAGCAGAGGAATGAGAATCATAGAAAAAAGCCTTTCATTATCCCCAAGGGAAAAATAATCAACCAAAAACGGAGAGAAAAGAAAACAAATTATAATAGATCAGAGAGGCCGGGCGCTGTGGCTCAAGCCTGTAATCCCAGCACTTTGGGAGGCCGAGACGGGCGGATCACGAGCTCAAGAGATCGAGACCATCCTGGTTAACACGGTGAAACCCCGTCTCTACTAAAAAATCAAAAAAAAAAAAAACAAAAAAAACTAGCCGGGCGAGGTGGCAGGAGCCTGTAGTCCCAGCTACTCGGGAGGTTGAGGCAGGAGAATGGCATAAACCCGGGAGGCGGAGCTTGCAGTGAGTTGAGATCTGGCCACTGGAGTCCATCTTGGGAGACAGAGCGCGACTCCGTCTCAAAAAAAAAAACAAAAAACAAAAAAAGATCAGAGAAAGAGAATGTAAACACTAATGTAGTATATATAAACAAAAATACTTCACTATCCACATGAAATATAGATGGACTATATACGCACTGTTATGGGTTGCATTGTGTTCCTCCAAAAATTTATATATTGAAGTCCTGAACTCCCAGTACCTCAGAATGTGACCTTATTTGGTGATAAAGTTACTGCAGATGTAAATAGTTATGATAAAGTCATACTGGAGTAGGGTGGGCTCCTAATCCCATATGACTCATGTCCCTATAAAAGGGGACATTTGAAGATAGACAAATAGGGTGAACAAACACTTCTCAAAGAAGACATTTATGTAACCAACAAACTTATGAAAAAAAGCTCATCATCACTGGTCATTAGAGAAATGCAAATCAAAACCACAGTGAGATACCATCTCATGCCAGTTAGAATGGCGATCATTAAAAAGTCAGGAAACAACAGATGCTGGCGAGGATGTGGAGAAATAGGAACACTTTTACACTGTTGGTGGGAGTGTAAATTAGTTCAACCATTGTGGAAGACAGTGTAGTGATTCCTCAAAGATCTAGAACCAGAAATACCATTTGACCCAGCAATCCCATTACTGGGTATATACCTAAAGGATTATAAATCATTCTACTATAAAGACACATGCACGTGTATGTTTATTGCAGCACTATTCACAATAGCAAAGACTTGAAACCAATCCAAATGCCCATCAATGATATACTGGATAAAGAAAATGTGGCAAATATACACCATGGAATACTATGAAGCCATAAAAAAGGATGCATTCATGTCTTCTGCAGGGACATACATAAAGCTGGAAACTATCATTCTCAGAAAACTAACACAGAAACAGAAAGCCAAACACTGCATATTTTCACTCATAAGTGGGAGTAGAACAATGATAACACATGGACACAGGGAGAGGGACATCACATACCGGGGCCTGTTGGGGGTTGGGAGCTAGGGTAGGAATAGCATGAGGAGAAATACATAATGTAGATGACGGTTTGATGGGTGCAGAAAACCATCATGTGACATGTATACCTATGTAACAAACCTGCATGTTCTGCACATGTATCCCAGAACTTAAAGTATAATAATAATAATAAATTCTTTTTTTTTTTTTTTTTTTTTTTTTTTTTGAGATGGAGTCTCGCTCTGTCGCCCAGGCTGGAGTGCAGTGGCCGGATCTCAGCTCACTGCAAGCTCCGCCTCCCGGGTTTGCGCCATTCTCCTGCCTCAGCCTCCCGAGTAGCTGGGACTACAGGCGCCCGCCACCAAGCCCGGCTAGTTTTTTGTATTTTTTTAGTAGAGACGGGGTTTCACCGTGTTAGCCAGGATGGTCTCGATCTCCTGACCTCGTGATCCGCCCGTCTCGGCCTCCCAAAGTGCTGGGATTACAGGCTTGAGCCACCGCGCCCGGCCAATAATAAATTCTTTAAATTAAAACTAGCCTATAAAATTTCAAAGAATTGTATTTATTCAGAATAATTATTTAGACTGCAGTGCAATTAAACTAGAAATTCATAAGAAAAACATGTCTATAAAATATGCATTTCTGTAGAAATTGGCCAGTGCACTCTAAATAACCCATGGGTCAAAAGAGAAATCATAAAATAGATTAGAAAACATTCTGAATTAAATGATGATTAAAAACTCTATATATCCAATCTTGTGGGATATTAGTAAAATCACAAATAGGTCAACGTATAATCTTAAAGACAGTTTTTGGAAAATAAGAAAGGCTGAAAGGCAATGACTACTCATCAATCTTCAAATGTTTTAAAGGGAACAGCAAATTAGCCCTAAGCAAGTAAAATAGTATAATAAAGACAAGAGGAGAAATTATTGAAGTAGAAAGCAAATATAAAATAGGAAAGATCACAAACAAAAATATTATTTAAGATATCTATTAGAATTTGCCACCCATTGTAAGACTGATTAAGAAGAAACTTAAATAAGCACTTCATTAAAAGTGATTATTAAAAGCCAATATACATATGAAGAGGTAGTCAACCTTACTAGTCATCAAGAAAATACAGAATAAAATAGCGCTGTTACTACTTATATACACATCCACCAATGCCCCCTCACCAAAAAAAAAAAAGTTCTCAATTATAGTTAGAGCAACATCTACTCTCATACTCTGTCTGTAATTTGCACAATGATAATTTGGCATTTTCTACTTAATGTTGTATATGTATGTATAAATTATGATACAGTCTTTCCACACATGGCATATATCCAACACGAGTGCATACTCATAGGCATTAAAAGATATGTATAGGAATGTTCCTATCGGCATTATATGCTGATTTTATATGCTGATTTCATGATTATGAAAAAAACAGAAGGAATTCAAATGTCTATAAATGTTGGAATTAATATAATTGAACAACATATAAGAAAAAAATAACCAAACCCCTTTTAATATATAAAAATGTAAATGAATGTCACAAGAGTAACACTGGGTAAACAAAATCACATGAAGTACTGGGTGATTCTACCATATAAGATGTAAAAACAGGCTAAAATAATTAATAACGTAGAACTCAAGATAGTGGGTTTTGTTTTGTTTCTTTGGGTTTGGTTTGCTTATTTTGAAGAGAAAACATGGGTGCATTAGCCCATTCATACAGCTATAAAGAACGACCTAAGACTTGGTAATTTATAACGAAAAGACGTTTAACTGACTCACAGTTCTGCATGGCTGGAGAGGTCTCAGAAAACACTGTGGAAGGTAAAGCATGGCACGTCTTACATGACCAACAGGAGACTGAGGGAGAGCGGAGTAGGCAGAGGAGTACTGCTAAACACTTTTAAACCATCAGATCTCGTAAGAACTCACTCACTATCACAAGAACAGCATGGAATAAACTGCTCTCATGATCTGATCACCTCACACCAGGTCCCTCCCTCAACACATGAAGATGACAATTCGAGATGAGATTTGGGTGGGGACACAGAGCCAAACCATATCAATAGGTAGGGTATGAGGGGAGTGTCTGGGCTGTTGGCAATAGTCTTTTTCTTGACCAAGGTGGTGTTTACATAAAGATTCAGTTTGTAATAATTAATAGAGTTCTACATTACCTTTTGCACCATTCTGCATATTGCAATCTACTTCAATAAAGCCTTTAAAATTAAAGTAACTCACATGAGAGCTATTGCAGCCTTCCATTCACCCAACAAATGTTTGCTGATCACTACTACTATGCAAGCATTCTGTCAGACATTGGAAATACAGAGATAAATAACACAAGGTCTTTCTGCCCAGACAATTCTAGTAAAGATGGAAAATATGTAGACACTCATTAAAAATGCAGCATAATATTTGCTAAAATGAAGCTTTTAAAACCCTGATGCTTAAAGTGAGTTACATCCAATTTTAACATCAAAATACATTATAGCAATGTATTAACCTTTTGAATTAATAGGAATTCATCAATCAATACTAATAGATATAAATATACATATAAACAAGTAGTAGAGAAGGAAATGGTCTTCTTTATAGCAATAGAATGGCAACGAATAAGCAAAGAAACAGTAATTGGGCTAGTAAAAACCACCATTTGTCAAAGATCATAGTAATAACCGATTCAGACATAAGTCAATGTTAAAATAGTGGGTCTAATTTTGATGAAAAATAGGGTATTTTTACAGTCTCAAAATAACTCCTCACAATTGCTAACTCCAAAGAGAAATGTAGTTTCTTTATAGAAAAGAAACCTGGGAGATAACATATTAAATTAAAAACGTATAAACATTAATGACATTCCGAAGAACTGTTCCAGATAGATACTAATAAACTCCGTGAAATAAATGCAACAAGTAATCCTGCATTGGACTCTGAGCAGAATTACTTTTCTTATAAGGACAACTTTGGAATAGTCGGCTTTAGAGTATTCTTTCAAAGTGCATTATGCTTTAAATGCATTTCATTTCGTTTAAATTTGCAGAGGTTTCACTTTGTAGTGGATGTCTGTAGGTTTCGTTTTCCAAGTATTCCTTCCTCCTTTATCTGCTGAAGAAGTCCTATGTCTGCAGAACTGCCTCTGGCACTCCAGGGAGTTCTGGAGAAATGACTTGTTACAATTCTCTGTCTTTCTGCCCTGAACACCAGGGAAGTCATGTAAGCCAAGGGAGGCAAATCGGAGTCATTTGCATACTTATCCAAACTTGGATGAAAATGTAAAGAAAACTTTCTCTTTCCTTTTAAAATTTTTAAATAGCAGTTTCAGATACTTGTTTAAATATAACATAGAAGTATGCTATGAGACGGTAGAAATAATATATACTATGTGTACTACTATATAATTATGTCCATGGTAAGGTGTTAAATGAAAAACGATTAGCTTCAGAATAGTCTACTTTGATGAACCAATGCATATTAAAATATTGTATATTTGGATATATTTATTTTTGTTTATATAAGAAGATATCAAAAAGAATATAAATCTAAAACAAAACTAAGATTGGATTAAAAAGGAGAAATATTTTCACTTTCTAAAATCCTTTAGTGTTTGAAATAATTATAAATAAAGCAAACGAAATAAAATAAAAGCAACATTTTCTTGTTGTTTATTGCTATGTGCATAAAGTATGAAAATATTTTTATTTTGTATGCTGAGTACCTTATTATGCTTTTAAATATCCTGGGGTGTTTTTGTTTGTTTTATTTTGTTAGTTCTCTGGACTATAGTAGGAATTCTGAACTTCACTTTTCTTTTGGATAGCTGGCATTGTGTTAAAGTGATGGCAGCAATAACTGTCTGTACCTACGGTCCTTGGAACCAGTCCAGAATATTTGGATGAAAGTTAAGCACAGGGATGCATGATGGCCACACCATCTCCAAGTATACTCCACATATCTTTGTCTGTGAACCACACTAACTGTCTCCAAAACCCAGTGTAGAAGGAAGGGTACAGTGATTAATGTGATAAATGGTTGATTATCATGTATAAGAAACCTGGCACAAATAAGGAGAAAATAATACTTTCAATGTGATCTCAACTGTGAGAGAATATTAAGGCATAACAGTAATTTTTAAAAAGCATAATATTAAAATATTCAAGACAAAAAGAAATGTTAAAACTGCATCTTTTCTCTTAATCTGTGCCAGAATGTTCATGAATTTCTATATATTTGGAGAACGTTTGAATGTTTTCTGTCCTGAGTTAGAAAACTTTTGTTAAATATAGCTTCTTCCAGCATTTGAACTCATTTTTAGCACTACCTAAATATGGGTATAAGTAGGCACAGTGACCGCTGAAAGCATCCCCCTTTGGGTTACACAATAGGTATTTGTAATGTTTGGCATGAGGCAAGAAGGAGTTTAGCCACTGTCTACTTGCTATAATAAAGAAAGTGTTATGACTTCACCAAACATTAGGGTTAATGGTCTTTCTTCATGAGGTTACTTCCTCTCAAACAAGTGCAAATGGCTAAAGTTTTACCCGCAAAATTGTATTTAGAGATAGCTGAATTTGTAGACAGGGAACACGGAAAGTGAATAAAATTCTGGGTCTAATGAAATCATTTAGAATTGCTATGTCAAATTAGTCCTAAATATAATCTGATTTTTCATGACATGTAGCTAGAAAGTTTCTGAATCCAGTGGTATGCTGGAGATGGCTCTCAGTGGCACATGGAAGATGGTTAAATTTTCAGGAATGATGTCATTTGGTTCACCTGACAAAGGTAGCTTGAAGTTGGCTCTGGTGGGGATAATTACACCATAGAAATTCATAAATGCTACAAATCAGGAGTTCTCCCACAACAACCAGCCAGCTGTTAATATACATTTTCCAAAACACTTCTGTGTCATATCCTTCTAGCCAAATGATCTTTCTCTTAATTCACACAATCATTAAGACCATATAGACCATTACTCTAGGGCAGAATTTGTATGGGAAACATTTGGAAGGAAAACTAAAGAACAATGCCACAAAGTAGGGACAGTGGGGAGTTCTAAGTAGAGCAAACCAGTTGAAATGCCTGGAGAGCCCAAATAAGGTTGTGATTGAGGAATATCCACTGAAGTTCAGGGTTAATAGTTCATGATTCTTTTTGCGTATAGTGGTGGAGACAAAACAATGTGCACTGGAATGAGTAAAACCACGGGAGGATAGAAAGTGGTGAAAATGAGTTTCTTTGGAGTACACGGAAGATTCTGCTTTGAAGATAAGACTGAGAGGACAAAGATAAGAATAGCATGTGGGATCAAAGGAAGAGTTTTACTTTGTTGTTTTGCTTTGTTTAGATTTTAGCATCATCCAGTCCCATGCAAGGCTGAGGAAAAGTCCCAAAAGAGGAAAAATAAGCCTATTGCAGAAAATAATATTTACTAGAGCAAGGCCTCTGTGAGGCCAAGAGCTGATGAAATTAAGAACATAATTCTGATTGGCAGGTAGGGGAAAAAAGGATGCATTATTGGTAGAATCAGAGAAATTTTTTACTGGAAATAGGTATTTGAGAGAATGCATGTCTAAAGGCCTTTTTATCTTGGAGAAAGGGGGACTCCTTCTGCAGACTTTACGCAAAGGTGGCAATAACTGGGTGGTGCTTGGAGAGAGTTGTAAAAGTTTACGACAGACCCTGGCAGAGGTCTGCCTTACGACAGAGCAAGGCAGCATCCTTGCTTACTAACAGGTGAAGAAATATTGCTGAATGTGTATTTATTTGCCTTTTGTTCCTTCTCCTCCAGTCTATTCTTCCTACAGATGACTCCTTACGTTAATGTTTGAAATTAAAAACTCACAATGTCATCTCTTAATATGATAACATTTGCAAATGTACATTTATAAGATAAAATTAAACTTTCTCCAATTTAGCTCTAGTGTATTCTGTTTCCCTTATCTTTCAACATTCCCTCTTGAAACTCTACATTCCATTCACCCTGGCCAGCTTAATCTTTGTCCAATCATTTCAGCTCTTGTATTTCACATCCAATGGAACTATCTCTTTTCCCTTCTCCTCTTAACTTATTTTCAAACTTCAAGTTTCAGCATAAATGTTCTCATCACTATGAGGTCTTCACTGGCATTTTTACTGAGCATAAATTGCTATCTTCTTATCATCTAATAACATTTTTAGAGACTTCTAGTAAAGAACTTGGAAGACCGAACAGTAATTTGTTTTCAGTTGTGTGTCTCTTTCCAAATTCTGTGATCAACAAGTCCAGAGTATGTGTTTTCTGCATGTTTTTATCACCATACAAGTAGTACAGGGTCAACCACAGTGTTTAGTATGTGGGACTTAAGAATGAACAAACAAATACATAAAAAGATGAGCTGCATGCAGTAGAAAAATCAGAATTATAAATAGCAGTACCACCAACTGTAAATAACCTTGCTTATTTGACAGTAGAAAAAATAAACAGCATATATACTATGGAGACGAACCACGAGGAGACAGTTTCTGGGAATTATATCATTCCATCTATTTATTTCCTAAACATTTTATCGCATAAATAACAAAATGAATGGCATCTGTCTCTTTTCTGTTTCCAAAGAAACAGTATTATTAAATTAGCTAAAATTGTGAGATCTGGGCCAAATTATTTGGGCTCCATCAAAGCATGGCTCTACCACTGAAAGCTGTGGGACCTTGAATATGTCACAAAATGATTTTTTCTTGAGTTTTATCTATAAAACAATAATATGAAGATTAACTTCCACTTAAATTAATTGTGAAAATAAAACAACACTCATAAGGTTCTTAGATAAGGACTTTATGCATTGTAAGTGTTATTATTGGCCATTAATAATTATGAAATAATTACAAAATACTTAGAAGACTCTTTAACAAAACTCAGCAAGTTCAGATTCCTTACATGTATTGGGTGATCAAAACCTGCTCAATAAATGGTTCAGAAAGTGAAAGTTTGAAATACTCACATTCAAGGGGGTGAACACACCCCATAGGTTTTTTCTTCCATTATTGCCTCCACTAGGGCTTTAACTCTTTGACGGAAACGGCTATGCACTATTTAAATGTATTTCTCTAGTAGAGATAGAAGCCCCTTGAAGCCCCTTGAAGCCCCTTGAAGGAAAGGGTTATGCACTATTTACATTTCTATGTGTAGAACATACCACGAGGCCTAATGGATAATATATATTCAAGGACTATCTGCTAAATGCATGGATCAATTAGGTTAAAATCATACATTTAGTATCTAAATTTTGATCATGTGTTTATAGAAGATGATTCCCTTTGTTTACTGTCTGGATCATTAAGCATGGTTAGTAGTTTCACAAAGACAGTACATTTGCTATATTGGCTGAAAGAAAAATACTAGATAAGAGAGACAATATCTTTGTGCACGCATGTCACAGTCCTCTCATGAAAAGACTACTGGAATCTGACTACTCATTGATGTTAAATTTAACTCCTTTATAGCACAATATTAACTGTCTGAAATGCCTAGATATTAGGGTACTAAAAGAGGAAACAAAAAAGGTAACAGGTTGGTTTATTAAATACTTTAAAAAAAAGATTTATTGATGATTATCTAAGTTGTAGCTACAAGGTCTCTATATACTAAGAGAAGAATGTCTACAGTGATACATAATTTCACAAAATAAATATTTTATTTGGTTAGATCCTAAGAGGTAAAACAGTTTTGCAGTGAAAATATCTGTTTTACTGAAATTTATGTTTGGATTGTTATAGGTGAATCAAAATTTATTTTAAGCCAGTGGGACTCGTTAAACATTTATAGAAATGTTTATTCAGCTTGCTAGCACAGTCATCGAGAGTTTCCTTAGTAGGCAAGAACACTTTTGTCGTTACATTTTTCAGAGTGGAAATGTGCCACAGATGCTAAATGGCTAAAATATTTAGTTATATTTTAACAAGCAAAAATACACCACTGTGCCTAGGACATTCTTGTCCAACTGTATAAAAGAGCAATGTCCTCAAGTGTTGTCCTAGGCTTGGAATAGAAAAGATAATAGAAAGAAAAAAAGTGTCAACCTAAAATGTAGCTAGATATGTTCAGTGGTATTAAAATATCATACATTCCAAATTACAAAACAGTGAGGCTCATTATCTACTTCCAAATATATTTCTCTCATCACTCTACTGCTAAAACCCTCCCATGTCTCCTGGTTTATTACATAATAAATCTATACACAGCGTGATATTCAAGGCCCTTCACAATCTGTCCCTAATATCTATGTGAGTTATATCCCACTATTATAACTTTATTCATCCTACATTTAAGCCAATTCAGCTTTATTACTTCTGATCATTCCTTTCCTCACCCTGCTACATCCATCTGGATTACTTTTCACTCAAAATTTTGCCCACGAAAATCCCACTCATTCTAAAAGTGTCCACTGAAATGAATTTTCCTCCATGAAACCTTTTAAGATCATTGGGTTTAAATGGAGACATTTTTAAGTTTGATAGAATTTTATCTTCCACCTGGAGACTTTAACTAATTCATGTCTTACCCTGCTTTCTGCAGTCACAGTTCCTTGCCAACAGATGACTCATGCCATAGATACATATAAGTGCATACTATTTATGAAGCATTTGTTTTATCGACCAGAGATGTGAATTTGTAAGTGTATTGAGTTGAAAACCTACAAGATAATTAGGCTCTCCTCCACAAATCAATCTCCTTTGATTCTCTCTTTCAACACAACAGTAACAAAAACAAACAGAAGCAATCAAAAGGGAGCTCCTCATCTTCACATGCACAAACTGCATATTCTCAATACACCGTACATTTGCTCAATTTCTTCTTTCCTCCAATTACATTAATTTACTCAAAAACCAACCTATTTTCTTGAGCTTTGGATTCTGAATTTTCTTTCCTTCAGATTCTCAAGGGCATGGCTTCAGTGTTAATTCTCTTTCTTTCCTACATCAGCAATTTCTCATTCTCTCTACCAGGTCATTTCTAATAGCACACAAATGTGTTCTGGGGCTCTCTTATTAAACAAACATGCAAGGAAAAATAAACTCTTCAACCCAGACAAGTCACTTTACTCTTTTGTACCTTACTCGCCCCTTATGCCAAATGAAAGTGATAATAGTACACACAGCATATGGTTGTCATGAGAAATAAATGAGTTTTCTACAGTAGTGTAAAATGCTTAGAATACTGATTGGTTTAGAATAAGAACCCAATAAATCATAGTTGTTGCTATGACTGCTGTTGTTACTACTACCAACACTATCCTCAGTCATCAGTTCCTCTAGCTGGTATCTAAATGTTGCTATACCACCAGAAGCCACTACTTCTTTCAGCTTCTATTCTTCTTTACCTATATTCTCATTCAAAGTAATCTCACCATTCTGCATGGTTTTAAATATTCATATAATGTTATTTTCTCCATATATATCTTGTGTCTTGACTTCCCCTGTGAGTTCCAGAACCTTATATCTATCTGCTTCTTAATATCTATATTTAGATGTTTAATAAGTATCTCAAAAATAATATATCCAAAATGGAAACCTAATTTAATCCGAGGAACCTACTCCTTACAACCTTATTTTCCCCATCTCAGGGACCAAAAAGTTCACTTAAGAGTTACTACTGTGGTATTACCTTCCCCATGCTGCAACATCCAATTCACTGGTAAGTCTTATTCTATAGTCAAATATATCCTGAATCTACACACTTAACTTGATCTCCATTGTCAGTTCCCTAAACCAAGACTCTATTATCTTTTGCTTGAAATGCTTAATTTCCCACTAACTGGTCTCTTTGTTGTCTACAACAATGTTCCACTTATTGTATCCAGAATAGAGCTGAGAACTTATTAGCTCTAAGGGAGCACTTGGTATATAAATTAATGAATAAAATATGCATTGATCTCTCACACTTAGCAAACAATTTATTTGAAAAATTTAAATGGATTCTAAATTTTGAAAATATTTAATGGATCCATCCTCATTCTTAAATTTGGAGATAGTAAATTCAAGAACGCTATGACAATATTTTATAATTTATAAACTAATTACCTACTACTTTTTATGCCTATGAGTTCCATTATCTTTCTTCTAAGACTAAGTTTGCATTAAAGATAGTGTCTGTAGATAAGAGACACGTTAATGCGTTTTAATTATCTTATAATGGGACAACTTGGCAATAAGAAAACACAAAAATTATTTTAGTTATAAAGAAAAAATACCCTCCATTTGAAGCATCTTGGTGGAATGTGACAAGATATAAGATCAGGGAGAAGATTCATGGTATCTGTTGCAATGTGACATTTCATTAGTGAAAAAGACAACATGCAGATACTTTCATGATTTAGGCAGTTTTATTCAATGGAGCAATAATATCTGAAAGAAGGATAGCACAGAAATTTTTGAAAACCTGTAAGCCAAAGATAATAAAGTTTTGGTGAGTGGCTTATAACTTAATGGGTAAAGTTAGTGCAAAGCTGAAACGCTGGCTTTCAAAAAAGACAAAATAACTACAGAGCTCAGGAAAAAAAGTATGTCAAAAAGGAGACAGGCAGTAGAAATGGGAGGAACAAAACTTTATGTCAATATGTCTTTATGTCTCCAGGTATCTGAAAGTCTGGATGCCTCTCATAATTAGCTTTAGATATTTTGATGTTATTTAGATCAAGGAAAGAGAACAAATCTAATTTTGAACTACCTGCAAGCCAGTGAAAAGAAATCAATATATAAAAGGAAAATGTCAGTGACATGCTGAAAATTCATTTTTCATAGATATTTAATTATTTTGCATTAATGTTGATGGTAGTGATAAATTAGAAGGTTGTTTTCCTTTACATATGTATCTTTGATTCAAAATGCAAAAAAAAAATAGAAGTATAGATTCATTTGATTATGTTATTTGCCAGCTTCTGAGAGTGAATTAACATGATTTGATCTTGTTCATAGAATATTTTCTGACAGGATTGTGTTAACAACATTTTACTTTTTAACATGTTAAAAGAGGACTGAAAATGGTACATTAATTATGATCATTTATAGTAAATCGCAATGTAAGGGAGTATAGTTATATTCACAATTAGGAAAGAAAATGCAATGTGAATTAAGCTGGAAAAAAAGGATGTTGTGGGTTCCACAAAGATTCTCCCTCTTTTTTTTTTTCTGCATTAATTTAGAGCAAGGATTAGCCCTGTCAGAGGATATACATCAAATTAGGCATGGTTTTTATACCAAAACTTGATCATTAATAAAACAGCCCAATTTCTGATTTTTCTCAAGTGCCACAGACCCAACAGACCCATTAATATTGGTTTATTAATTATGGGGAAAGGCCTGAGACTGTCAAATGCTTGGAATGAAATATGCAATACGAATAAACTGCCTATGTAATATAAACTGATGTTTTAAAATAAGCTTTTCTATGGCATTTGGTACTTTAAGCCACCCAACCTGCTTATGAAAATTAAACTTAAAATGACATGTACAGTATTTATATTAAGTAACTCTGTTTTGAACAGCTTCAGAAAAAATTAAACAACCGCCATAAGTTTCCACACTGAACAGATATATGTGTTTAATTTAATTTATGTAAAAAATACCTTTAGACATGTGTTTAATTTTTCAAAAAATGGTGTTTCCATATTGGGGAACCCTTACATAAGTATTTTATGCAAATATCGAAACATTATATGTAACATAATCAAAAGCCAGCTTTTCACTCATTAGCTCTTATATTTGAAGTAAGAATTAGTTTTGGAATCAGTATATTATATTATTACTCTAATAATCATATTCAAAATGCTTTGCATGTAAACTGAGTAGTAAATATACCAGAATGTAATTTGTATTTTAGTATTGTAAGTCTGAAAACTCCCTAATAATTGTTTCCCAGTTTCATTGCTTTATGCAATATATATAGCATGTGTGTTCAGGTGCCAATTTCTACAGTTTAATTATAGGCAGAAGGCACACCAAAGTAGAATGCATTATTATAACTTCTGCTTGGAGTAGTAAATATGGTGTACTACAATATTGTTACCAATGAAGCAGTTATCTATTTGAAATTATATTAATTGTACTGAAGCAAAGAAGGCAAATGCATAAGATACTATGTTACACATATTTCAACAGTTTATTCATGATTACTAACCCTTTTGGCAAAAATGGTGGACATTTTTCTTACCCACTTGTTAACTGCAAAGACATTTAGATATTGTTATTCAGGCATCCTCAAGTAACACATTTTTTTTTTCTGAAATACTACAATTACATTTGAATAACAAAGTTATAAATTGTTTTGCTGAGATGTAACTTTCAGGAAATAGTCTCTGGCATGGAGGGGGTGCTATATTAGACAGAGGACTATTGTACTGTACTGCAATGTACTGCAAAAATAATGGCCAGCTGATGATCCTTTAACAGACTGAGGTCATATAAAGGTAATGAAATTGAAATTGCTCATGGATATTAATTCAGCAAAGAAACAGAGAAAATATATCTATAATTATCAAAGAGACACTAAACTGTTATTCTTTTTAATATGCTATTTACCTTTCTCTCTCTTTTTGTTCTCACTTTAATGAGAATAAATGCATTGGTGTGGTATGCAGTCCCATAATTTCCACAGTTCTATGATATTTTCATAACTTAGTAGTAATAATAAGTAAGAGGCCTCAATGCTGGGTGTTAAATATAGATTTTTTTTGGAACGTGACTATGTTTCTTAGATGCAGAAATGGTTCAAACAATTCATTCTTTTTTGAAGCATATGTATGTGACTGAATTTAACTTTACACCTCAGCCTCGTCCTTATTCTACCTCAATCACTTTCATTAGTCACTCATTAGTCAGACCTTTAATGAACATGTTTGTGTATGTATCAGACATATATTATATAGGTACTTGTGTTACCTATGTGTATTCTACTTATACATGTACATACATGTACTATGCAAGCACTATACATGTACATGATACATGTAGTATATTACACATGCACATATTATGTACATGTATAGTACTTGGAAGTGAAGACCAAAACCTGAGTAGGTCACTGTTTCTATCCTAACCCTTGAAAAATTCACCATCTAATTTGGGGCAGTAGTAGAGATGTCATTAAAAATAACTGCAAATTTAGTATGATAAAATATTTTTTATAAACAAGTTTTCTTTTAACAAAGTTGACTAATCACTATAAAAAGTCTCAAGTCTCTTAAGTATATAGAATATAATATTTACTTATGAATGGTAAATAATGACAGTAATTTAGAATTTCAGAGGGGAGGATGGACAGGAAACTATTTTAAAATTTATACAAGTTACACATTATTTCCTTTTGAGTCAATGCATTAACTGAATTTATACCACGCATGCAGTAAAGCACCCCGCAAGGGCAAGAGCACATGATCCCACCTAAAGGAGACAGAAAAGTCTTCACAGATATGATGATGTTTGCGGTGGTTCTTAAAAATTAAATAATCATTTGGAATAGAGGGAGTAGGAGAATATATAGAAAGGCAAGGAGGTGTGAAGAAGCAGATGAGCAAATGGAGGTTCACTAGGAGGTGTCCCTGTAATTGTAGTGCAGTCTGGCAGAGTCTGAAAAGAGCCTCCCCACTTATATTTTTTTTATTTTTATTTTTTACCACACTAAGAAAATCTGATGCTACTTATAAAAATGTGTTGAAATGCTTTAAACAAGAAAGTCAAAACTGTGTTTTGGATTCAAAATTTCACCATAGAGTAGAGGACAGTTTGGGAAGATAAAGATGAAGACCTAGGGATGGGTTAAGACCTTCTTCTTCTCAAAAGTAGAGCAATATTTTAGAAAATAAATTGCTGGATTTTGGGGGAATAATATAATTGGATTACCTCATTCTATGCAAGAGGGGTTAATAACATAAGGTTTTGTAATAGCTAACAGAAGTAAAATTTGTTACTGTATAGCATAAGAATGTATAGAATTTCATGCCACTGTTTCTTAATACTGAGTCTTTAGGGGCCTAAGTACAGATCACAGCGCAACTTGATTCTCATGTGTCAAATATATGTGAATTCAGCTGTTAAATTAGTCAACATTTATCTTAACATTGCTGAGAGAGACCTACTGTAAATGTGACATCCTCACACTTCCCAAAGCTTTCACTCAGAAAAATCTTCTCAAAAACTTAAATCCTACAAGTATTCCAAAGCAAGAGTTATAGGAGTCTTTATTCTCAGGCCCACTGAATTAAACCCGGGACTGATTTCACAGTACAGGCACAAGAAGCCTGTTATATGGCATACTCTGCCAGTACTTTGGTTTCGGGGCTCCAAGGGGAACTGAATAAAGCAGAAGAGATATGATTTGAAGCCAGTCAGTCCTGGTAATCTACGAAATGCTCATTTAGAGCCAGGTTTCATAAGCTTCCAATTCTACAGCAACACCAAGCTCTAAGTGTTTTAGAATTTCCCAATTCATAGTGTTTCTTGTCTTGATCCCATGACCAACAGCTGAAGGCTGGTAAGGACTTTCCTACAGTCTAAACACAACCTGAAGCCCTCTTCATTGTCCACGCTGTAACTCCTACTGCTGACAAATAGGAAAAAAATAATGCAGAGGAGATTTATGTCTTAGCCATAACTCCAGCTGTACAACTCAATTGCCCCATTCTCTTTTACGGTTCAAAACGTACTGCTGACCTTGAGTTTGTTTTACCTTTTTCTTTTTCCTGTTAGGTTTTATTTGGGGACTTTTGGTAGTTTAAACTTTCTAACTTTTTCCTTGCTGTGTATGAGGAAAGCTAAAGCTGTTATCAGCCTCTTATTCTACAGATACTAATACAGTTTTCAATGTTTGTTTGCTTTTATTATTAATTTATTTTGCATGATGTGAATGCCCTCTTCCATCAATATTTGTATTATGGTGCTACATATCAGCAATGATCCTTTACAATTGGGAAGGGATTTTTAAAATACTCTGATTAAACTGGGGTTCTTCCTTTGATTTTCATATTTTAAATAAAGCCACAGTCATTTATACAAAAGAACAGCATCTGCCCCTGGGCAAATCTTTTGAGGACAGAAGTGAAAGTAAACTGCATAAGGTTTTCACATCATTTCTGCATGTGTTTGACATGTAGATCAATATCTGTACAAATTTGATCTTTTGTTTTCTTGGTAACTTGTGATCATTGAGAAAGTGTTTGAAACTTCCTCATGACATGTGTATATAATGGCATGAAAAATTCCTCTGGAGAATTTTATATTCCTTCCTTTCATTTTTATCTAATTGCAAATTTTCAGCATGTATGTGAAAAGCATTAAAATTATAACTTCTGTACAAGATAAAAATAATTCACTAAATTTACCCTTTATAAAATGTTAAAATTTTAAAAAAATCTTCTTCCACCAATTACTAGCTCTGGAAATTTGGAAACATTTCTTCACTTTGATTTTCTCATCAGAAAGAAGGGTAATAATTCTGAAAAAATAACACATATCAAACAATTAAAATATAGTGAGAGTATAATCAATTTTACTGTTTGTAATAAAGCAGGAAGAAGAAAGATACTAACCATGGTGATATAATTTTAAAATTTTGAGAAGTTTTAACGAGTTACGTTCAAATTTAAGACCAAGAAAAAACATTTCTTATACATGATGTTAGGAACTTTTTCAGGATCTTTTTGAAAAACTCCAACTATATTTTGGTAACACCGGGTTAATGCAGGCCAGTAAATTTCTTTACTGCAGAATATCTCAGTCTTTCTATATTAATGCATACTATTACTCCCCATGAAGGAATAGAGCAGTCAGGTTTCCCAAGTTTAACATTTTTAAAGGAGGACTAGCTCACTTTTAACAGAAATCTTGCATGATCTCATGTAGTTTCTTAACTTCAGGGAGCAGAAGGGCAAATAGTATGGGCCCCAATGAAGGCTCTAAAGAAAAATATTTACTCTTGAATTAGTCCTGTCTTGATACCGTTTTAAAAACACTTTCATGGAAATGTTTTATCTTTAAGTTTAATATCACGGTACGCAGAAAAATTACACCTCTAAAGATGTCCAAGCCGTAATCCCTGGCTGGAATCTATGAATGTTTCTTTACACAGCAAAAAGAAGTTTGAAGATGGAAGTAAAGTTATAGAAAACATGAAGGGACTGGGCCCAACTTTGTTGCTTTGAAGTTGAAGGAAGGGGCCATAGACCAAGAATATGGGTGACACGAGAAGGTAGGAATGGCCCTGACTTGACAGCCCGCAAGGAAATGGGGATCACAGTCCTTACAATCTCAATAAGTTGATTCTTACCAACAATCAGAATAAACAGAAGACAGATTCTGCTCTACATCCTACAGAAAGGAACACAGCATTGCTGACACCTGGAGTTTAGCTAAGTGAAATCCACATCAGACTTCTATGCTATAGAAACCTACATACAGGAAAGTGCAGAAAATATAAATATGACAAAATAAATTTCCACATAAACAAATTTATATAACTAGCATCCAGATTAAAAAACAGAAATTCCAGTTTTAACACTATCTAACATTATTTTGCTAGTTTTTGAATGGTGTGTATATGGAATCATACAGTGCATATTTTTTTGTATGTGACCTCTTTCCCTCGTTTGTGAGTTTAATCCGTGTTGTACTGTATTCACATTCATTGCTATGCATTATTACATTATATGATCATAGCGAAATGTATTTTTTTGATTCTATTGTTGGAGTTTTTTTCTAGTTTTTGATGATTTCAAATAGTGTTATTAGTCATTCTTCTCATTTTGTAAATATATGCAAATATATGTTGAGTTCATACCTAGAAGTAAACTTGCCACATGGGAAAGTGTGTGTGTCTCTGTGTGTGTGTGTGTGTGTGTGTGTGTGTGTGTGTGTGTACACATATACACATCTTTGGTAAATTCTGGAAATAGTTCTCCAATATTGTTGTACCAATTCAGAAACACACTAGCAGTGTATGGACACAGTTTTGAGTTTGCTGGATTTCTGCCATGCAACCAGACACATGGTCATCCGTACAGCTTTCTAGTTTTATAACAGTTATGGAAGGGGCTCTGAAATGGCTACAAATATTGTTGGTTATCTTTCTGAAACAAATACTTTAACAAGTGTTAAGCCCTTGAGATTCAAACTTTCCTGTTAATTTTAGCTCTGGAATGCAGGGAAAATGTCCCTCTTATTCATTACTTAATTAACTAATTTGCAGAAGTTGCTGGCAATAGTAGGCACTAAATACTTTGGCTTTATATAAGAATGCATTCATTTACAGCAGTTAGCTATATGCATATGAGCTACTTTAATACTCTTAGCGTTGGGTGGTATTCAACTTTTTTTGCTGACAACTAATGAAATTATTGTCTGTTGCTAGTTGCACCTAATAATATTGAAATTTAAAATTACATGATATGATATCTTAGACAAGAACTAGGTCTTCTCTTCACATTTATATATGTCACAATTAGATGTCAGATTTTTTTTTTTTTTTTTTTTTTTTTGAGACGGAGTCTCGCTCTGCCGCCCAGGCTGGAGTGCAGTGGCCGGATCTCAGCTCACTGCAAGCTCCGCCTCTCGGGTTCACGCCATTCTCCTGCCTCAGCCTCCGGAGTAGCTGGGACTACAGGCGCCCGCCACCGCGCCCGGCTAGTTTTTTTTTTTTGTATTTTTTAGTAGAGACGGGGTTTCACCATGTTAGCCAGGATGGTCTCGATCTCCTGACCTCGTAATCCGCCCATCTTGGCCTCCCAAACTGCTGGGATTACAGGCTTGAGCCACCGCGCCCGGCCTAGATGTCGGATTTAAAATCACAGAATAACTTGCAGTTTCCAAGGAGATGTAGACTATTGAGAGAATAGAGGAAAACAAGAACGAAGAAAGAAAAAATTTACAAACTTCAGATAGGAAGGAAAATGCTTTTGTTTAGATACAACATGCAAATATGTAAATATACATGCATATGGCAGACTACGTATAGCATTTACATTGTATGTGTATATTATATACACATAGTTGTATAAATATATATGAATAACAAAATAAATGCAGACATAATCTATTAAATGCATACAATCTTTTCTAATAAAAGGAATACATGCTGTTTGGTTGCCTCCTTTTCCAATATGTATCCTGCAACAATTTTGTCATGTCCTTTAAATAGTATTTTGAAATATTTTATATAATCCATGCTTATTAATCTATCTTCTAGCTACACCATAATTGGATTAAAATATTTATTATTATCTACTCATGTTTTCCCCCAGCAGTTGCTCAAAAAAGGTAATACTTCAGTGAGCCTAGTGTTAGATAAAATTTGTGCATGTTCTTTTTAATTTTCTTAGGATAATCTAGAGGTAGAATTTCTGTATTAAAATACAATCATGTTTTTAGATTTGATACTTATTTATAAATTGGTCTCCATAAAGCCAAAATCTTTTAATTTTACATCTGGAAAATAAGCCATATTCAAGTTCATTTCATCTTAAAATAATTAATTAATCTGACAGATTTCTAATTTAATCTCTTGTTTAACAATTCTCAGCTATATGAACATGATTTTTAAAAAGAATATGTATAGTGGAATTCTTGTTCTGGCTTGAATTTTCTTGCAAGAGATAACTGTGAAATTCTGTGAGTGAATTGTTAAACTGTTAATAGCCTGAAACTGACCATGGTGGGAGTATTTATATCATAAACATTGGCAAATGCTACAAATCAAGGCCTTACTTTTTCCAGAGAGTCAAATTAATAGCATACCATGGTTATGTGTGTACAGAAATCAGTGTCAGTGTAAAGTGGTAAAAGATGTGATATTTATATCACTAAACTGTCCTTTAAAATATTGGAATGGTTTTAAACTAATCAGGAGGTTGTATGAATTCCCATCTTACCACAACTTCAAAATCAGTGTGAAATTTATATTTTTAAAATATACATTCATTTGAATTGAATTATGACATTGTTATCCTTTCCATTTCTCTAATAATTAGCATAATCAAAAATTGTTTATGAGTTTGTTATCTCTTTTTGCCTCTGTTATGAAGTATCTCTTCACCTCCATTGTTCTTTTAGCTATTGGCCCCTTCATGTATTTTTATTATTTTGCATAAGCTATTTGTATAACAGTGACCATTAAAAGTTTATCTTTAAGTGTTAGTTGTTGCACATATCTTTGCATATCTTATTTTCTATATTGTTACTTGTTTATGAACATGTGTTTATCTTCTCTATCTTTCCTTTGTGACTAATTCCATTTCTTTCAGGTTTGTAAAATCTATGCTTATGAAGTGATTACATACATGGACCATATATTCAGATGTAGGTGCATTTTGTGTTGACACACACACACATATATATATAATATGTATTTTATATATATGTATTTTATACATATATATCAATCAAACACATATATATGTATGTAGGAATTAAAGTATTAATACAATTTATCAGTAAAAAGAAGGTCTTTTTGGTAAATGGTGCTGGAGTAACAGTATATTCCTATGGTAAAAAAGGAATCTCGAATGCTACTCACAGCATACACAAAGACTGATTTGAATTGGATCATTCACTAAAATGAGAAGCTTCTTCAAAGCTTCTAGAAGAAAACACAGAAGACGATCTTTATAACAGAGGGGTAGGCAATGATATGAACAGGGTGCAAAAAGTCAGTAACCATTCAATAAATAATTGCTAAATATAATTTTATCACAGTTAAAGTTCTGCTTGCGAAGGATATCATTAAGAAAGTTTTTCTCACGTAAGAAATTCCAGCACTTTGAGAGCCCAAGACCAGAGGATCACTTGAGTCCAGGAGTTCATGACCACCATGGGAAACATAGTGAGACCTCATCTTTACAAAAACGTTTTAGAATATAGCTGGGCATAATGGTATGCCTGCAGTACCAGCTAGCTACTTGGGAGTCTGAGATGGGAGGATCACTTGAGCCCACTAATTCAAGGTTACAGTGAGCTGTGATTACATCACTGCACTCCATCCTGGGTGACAGAGTGAGACTCAGTATTTAAAAAAAAATGAAAAAAGAAGAAAAAGTTTTTAAGAAACTATAGAGTGGTAGAAAACTTACATACACCTATATCTCAAAAAGAAATGATATGAATTACATATAAAACATTGACATAAGTTAACTAAAAAAAAAATTTGAATGGCAAAGATCTTGATCAAATACTTCACGTGAGAAGCATTGCTAAGACAACGTAAATAGATGTTCAACATAATTTCCATTAGGTAATGTTGCAATCACAGGGAATGTACTTAAAACCATATTAAAATGCCAAAAACACCAAAATGGCTACAATTTTACACTACCAACAATATTAAATGTTAGATAAGATGTAGATTAAACATTCATACACTTCTCATGGTAAAAAAAATGTTATACATCCACTGAAGAGAAACCTTCAGTAATTTGTTTCAAATTAACTGTTTTTTAAAGTTGTATGTTGTGTGGGAAATATTTAACAACCGGCACTCTGAAAATAAATGTTATCAGTGTATTTAATGCTTGTAATTCACATAACTACATATGCAATTATTATAAATTTTAATGATATAATGAAAGTGTAACCCTTAATGTACAAATACTAATAAAATATAAAATTCTATTTGCTGTAAATTATATACAACTAACATGTTTTAACAGAACATTTTTTTAAAAACCTGCAGCCAACCTATGGTTGCAATTAATAAAGTATAGTTTTGACATAACTATTTGTTGATATTTGGGTTTACATTAATCAGCAAGACAAAAGTTAACCAACAAAGATGCTTGTCACTGTCTCTTTAATGATGTATACAACTTATTTGCTGACTTAGATAATAGGTTTTGAATACTGAAAGAATATTTATTAATTTTGTGATAATTTCAATGCAATATCTACAAATGCAACAAATGTTTAAGTTTAACCAGCATAAGTAACATCATCTCCATTATTTTCTTAAGCCTGAAAAAGCCAAAAACAACAAATTCAGCTATTATTTATAGCATATATCAAATCATGTGGTATAATTAGTCCCACCATATTCATTGTGACATCACTGAATGGAAAACTTGGAGGAATATGTACTATAGCACATATTTATACAGGATTTTCACCATCTACATATAAAAGACATAAATAACCTCAATAGCATACATAATAGTAAAATATAGTAGAGTAATTAGGGCATAATGAGTTTTGAGAATTTTTTAACTTTAGTTTTAATATAATTTATTTAAGTGCAAATTTATATAGTTTATTTTGTTATAATGTCCATGCATAAAAACTAACCCACAAAACAACTAAACATTTATTTAGCAGATCTGATGGGCTGATATGAGATTATCCCAGCATGCCCATCTACCCTGTGAACAGAAAATCTACACTTAGTATACTCATAAAAAATGAGTGCACAAATCTACAAAAACATAACAATGTTCAAAGTACTTTATTCATAATAGCCCAAAACTTGAAAAAAACATGTGAGACCATCAAGAAGAGGATTCATCAAAGAAATTCTGAAACATTCATGCAATGGAATAGTACACAACTATAAAAATAATAAATTACTGACACATACAAATCATGAACTAAAATATTTCATTGAGTAGAAGAAACCAGACACAAAATGGTGGTACAACTATCTAATACCATCTATGAGCATTTATGTACCCATACAAATATCCTTAAACCAATGAGATTTATACAATAATTCAAAGGGGAAAAAAAGGCAATTTATCTCTACAGCCGTAATTTTAGAACTAGCTATTTCCATCCAGTGAAACCATTTTACTTATCTGTTATGTGAAGTATAATCCTAGAAATTCATTTTTCATTTTCAGGTTTTCTAATTAGGATAGTAACAGATAATGTCCTTATATAATTTCTATAATTGCCCGTAAAAAATATTAAAATGTGATACTAGGGTCACTGATTTATTTTTAGCTCCCCTATTTTATGATTTAGTTACATATTTATGTATTATTTGTACAGTTAAATAACTGCTATTGTGGAAGAAAAGTAATTTTTTCCATATTGCTACAGATACATATCATACTATTATTGATTGTGGGTTCGGATTATACATAGATCTCTTGAATACTAACATTTTTAAATAAAATTCAAATTCTGGCTACTAACATAAGTAATACATACATTGATTCTGTGAGTTTGTATAACCAAAAAAATAAAATATTACAACCCCTGTTTAGATTCATATTTTAGTTGAATCCAAAAACAATTCTATCTCACGTTTATACAACAAATAGATACTGCATTAAATCACTTAATATCAATAGGAGCTAACTGGATAAAAAATATAGAACAATGTTTAGAATTATTTTAGTTGACTTCCAGTCCTCTAGAGGATATGGCTCTTTTGACTCTCTCAGCTGGCCTATAAAATAATATTATGGCAAGGTTACAATTTCTCCTACTTAAGGGATGAGGGGAAAAAAGAATATTAATTATTGATGTACACAGAAAATATTTATGCCTAGGAGAGGTACACCAGAGTTCTTATCATTGTCAAAGGCTACTTTAAATTGCACTTAAGCATCAATAAAACATTTTACATTCTACTTCTGTAATTTTGATGTTTTGTGCATATTATTACACTAAAATATTTAACAGATTTGATTAAATAATAACAGAAGTCATTCCATGGCACTGTTGCCCAAATAGCCTTCAGGAATAGCTGCTTTGAAAATAACCACAAAATACATTTCACTAATAGTATTTATATTAATTTATTTTATAAGAGAACAAAGACATTTAGAGATGTGAAGTTATTAGTCTATGTGTTTGCTGCCTGAATTCCTTTGTAACACTGATAGTTTTACATTGGTGAGAAAAAAAATATATAAATATTTTGCAACTTTTGAAGGTCATATAATCAGCCCACCAGGCTGATTTTTCTACATCTTTTAGGACATTGTGGATTATTTATTAAGTGACTGGTTAATTCTGTCTAACAAGAATGATCTTCTTTAATTAATGCAAATTCCCAAGTTGCCTTCCACAGTTATTGCACACATCCAAATTATCCTTCCAAATAATCATTAAATTAAATTTACAGATTGGGGTTATATGGATGAGCAAAAGAGAGGAAGCATTAAGAAGAAACAGAATGCCAGGATAATGTGACTATTTATAGTACAAACAACATGCCTGTCTTGATTTGGTGATTCTTTGGCTGTTCCCCTCTGTATTATCAAAGCTATGAATATGTGCACACAGCATGTTTTAGCAATACCCGCTGGTTAGAAATTGAATTAGCTAAAGCCGGGGAGTTCAATCGAAAGACCTCAGCAAGGGTATAGCAATAGATTCACAGGCATTTAGATTGTGAAGAAAAAGCTGGTCGTTTTCAAGGTCCCTTCACAGAAATAGCTTTGGTGAGTTGAGCTACGTCTTTCCCACAGATTTTACAGCTAGTATTGTTATAAAGAAAATAAATGGCTCATATTTAGATTAAGCATGTAGTTCTTCCTCCCAGAACGCATATTCTTTGATAAAATACCTGGGCTTGCTTGTATGGACAGCATCAGGCAAACAATAAGATAGCTGCTACCAGGTTGCAAGGACTGGCAGTAAGTATAATTAGGTGAATGCAAAAACAGAGATACTGTACAGACTGATCATGCAGTCAACATTATTGAAATTATTGTTATTGTTATGATACTATCTTAAGAATCAAATATACATTTCTGAATACCAATCATAAGTTTGAAACCAAACCACTTCTTCTTTTATTAAGAAGTCCCTTCTTAAAAAAAAAAAAAAAATCTACTCTTACAGTTGGTCAAAAGTAACTTGACTAGGACACCACCTGCTGAAGTACTCAGTAAATTTGTTCACTTCAATTTCTACACTGAGAATATATACACTATTTTGTTTATATACATAAAGGGGAGATAGCTGTAATTAATAGAAATTTCTAAATCATAGAAATTATAAAAATATATGCATGACATTCTGAGTAATTTATGAAATTAAAACTCTGTTCATTGGTAGGTAGAATACACTATCCCAGGCTACCAAAGGCCTTGAGAGGAGATAGACACAATTCAATATTGTAACCTGAAGCAATAGAAAAGCATATAATATAAAAGACATTCTCCAATAGCCAATTTCTGTGTCCATAAGGGAGAAAAAATAGAGGCTGCAATATTTTAATAATTGCTGTCCTTTAACTCTCCTTAAAATAAATGATGATTTTGGTCATATGTGTAGAGGCAATGAGCCAAGAAAATACCTCACATTCATGGCCACAAATAATTTTAACACTATCTATTTTCTATTAAACATTCCCACATCAGTCTAGGACAGGCTAAGTTTAATTTTCCTAGAAACATGTTAAATATTCTCATTCATATCTAAGACATCTCATTATTTAATGACTTTTTCAAAATATTGCTATAGTATTTCTGGAAATAATTGTTTCATTTAATTATTTTTGCCTTTATTTCTTTACTCCCTGCATCCCCCATCTGAGTTTCTTTCAAAAACTCAAGGAGAACAAGGAGAGACCTAAGACATATCTGCCAGGAAGATGATAAACATATTGTTCCTACTCTTCTTATGTCTGCTTAAGGTTCCTCTGTTCATAGCTATAAATGCAGAAATTAGAAACAACTTCACAACTAGGTTGTATGGTGCAGGCAGATACTACAGAAGGGTGCTGGAGGAAAGAAGAGCATAGAACCTCTCTTCCAGAATTGCAGATCTTATCCAAGTCCACGCAGTCCTACTTCATTAGCATCTCCCTTGGGTATGTGATGCCAATTATTGCCTATGCCATAATCATAGACTTACCAAAATGAAATGTTTAGCATTAAAATCTCATAATAGTTTGTATACTACGTGAAGGATCATCAAAGCAGAAAAATAGTATGTCAGAATATTTTTTCTTTGGTGTAGTCTTAGTAATAAATAATACAAAATAGAGTAACATAGTGCATATCCGTGTTTTTGTAGATGTTAAAAATAGTATTACATTGATATTACACTAATGATAAGCACATTTATTTCCTTTTTACAACATTCACTGTTGTAAACACATAAATTTGGCTTTACATCTTTTTAGATGATGTACAATTTTCCAGATACTAAATATAGTCTCATGTGGGTATGTTAATGTTGTATATGTTCATAAGCACAAGCACACACAATTCCTACATTTACAATGAGTATATTTGTGAAAAATTGGTCCATAAGAGAGAATTAAATTAGAATTATGTCAGCAGTTATCTTTCCTTGGTTTGCATTACAAGTTTCAAAGCTGAATATCATTTTACAAGTTCCCAGATAAATTATTTTAGCTATTTTAAAGCAGCAGCTCTTTAAACAGAATAATTCTTCTAGATGACCGAGAGCTTGCACATGCAGGAAATACATTTTTTTAAAGTGCCTCTAGCAGAATAACTGAAAAAAAATGATCCCTTTTCCTCTTGCTGGCCTGCCTTCTCCATCTTTATACAGCAAATATCATTCCCTATTTACTACTTTATGTAAATTTATATTTGTCTCTAAAGTGGGTTGTTACTTTGGCCAGACTAAAGCTGACAGGTTGCTTTTAGTTAATAAAATTTAGTCCTTGCAGTTTAATACTACAAATTCATTTCTGATTCAGAGCTCTCTCCATGCACCATCTCCGGACAGAGTAAGGAGACTAAGGAGCCAATGGAAGGAGATTCTGTCCTCCTATGTCTTTCTCCACTGTGCTATAGTAAGTCTAGCATTTCACCACGGGGGCAGAGTAGTGAGCAGGGAAAACAAATACTAATTTGTCTTAATGCTGATGTGGTTGTTCTTCTAACACTAACCTGACTGTTGATGCTCTTGATGTAACTGAGATTTATTCAAATGCTGGCATTTTTTTTTTTTTTTTTTTTTTTTTTTGGAGTGTGTGTGAGAGAGAGAATTCTTCAAATTCTCTTTAGTGCCTCCAACTTCTCAGTCTGCTGATTTGGGAAACCAACTGGACTCAACCTTTTTCACCTTTCAATTCTATAGACATTCTGGCTTCACCTTCTTTCCTTTTTTTTTTTTTTTTTTTTGAGACGGAGTCTCGCTGTGTCGCCCAGGCTGGAGTGCAGTGGCCGGATCTCAGCTCACTGCAAGCTCTGCCTCCCGGGTTTTTACGCCATTCTCCTGCCTCAGCCTCCTGAGTAGCCGGGACTACAGGCGCCCGCCACCTCGCCCGGCTAGTTTTTTTTTTGTATTTTTTAGTAGAGACGGGGTTTCACCGTGTTAGCCAGGATGGTCTCGAACTCCTGACCTCGTGATCCGCCCGTCTCGGCCTCCCAAAGTGCTGGGATTACAGGCTTGAGCCACCGCGCCCGGCCTCTATCCTTTGGAGCAATCTTCCTGTGTGGGAAGGAAGAAACTGGCAAAACCACCCAAGCTTAGTCAACTTCCCAAGTAACCACTAGGCTCAAAGAAATTTCACCTGTCCCAGCCCTGTCAAACAGGGGACTACATGCTACTCCTCTGTCATTCCCTCTCTGTGTCTTACTGCCACTGTCTTCCTCACTCCTTAGGAAGGCACAGGCTGAACAGGAAAACCTCTAACTATTAAGACACTCAACAAGGGGGCTCCCAAGGAGAAAGAATAAAATGCCACACTTGGAGGCATCCCTATCTCTCTGAGTGAATCTGTTTAGGTGCAGTCATATACTCATAGTGAAGAAAATAACTGCTTCACTCAATAAGCACTAGAAATTGTGCAAGGCCAAAGATTGTGCCAATTAACAAAAACTGGGTAATATTTGATCCAGTTGTTGCTGGATCACTTCAGAACATGAGTATATTTAGCTTCTTTTTGTCTTCAGCTTTGGGCCCCACCCTCCAAATCAAAAGCAGCAAAAAGTTATTTGTAGAGTCCTATAAAAAATACAAACATGCATACATTATAACAAATATATGCATGTATATTAACAGATACATAAGTACACATGCAAATATTATACATGCATACACCTGAACATACACATGTCTACTTATATGCATGTATATATATATCAAGTATATGCAATTCATGCATTTTAAATTTAAATTTGAAATGAGTTTGTTTTGTTGGTAAATATATAATCTTCATTTGCTAAGACTGTCAAAGTAAAAAGTATCTCCTTTTTAGCAACACACATTTGAAAACTTTGTCAAATACTTCCCCATTTTTCCAGAGATATTCATGTTCTCAGAACAGTGGAAGCGTGACAATTTATACTTTAAATAGGATGCAAAAGCTGAAACTAAAGTCTGAGTTCATAGAAACACACACTAGTCCTCTTTCCCCCAAGTCCAAGTAAGCAGCATTTATTTGTAAAGGCTTTTTATATTTTTGTGATTTTTTTTAAAGGTGGAAGATCATATAATTTCTGAGCTCATCTTGAGATTTCTCTCTTTAAGACATGGGACTATTATAGTATTTGCATTATCGTGAATTCTGAGTACAACTGAAAGCCACATTTTCAATTTTTTTTTTAAAGAAAGGAAAAAGGAAAGGAAAACTTTTTATCCTGATTAAAATCAATTTTGGTTTGCATGCTCTTTGTTTATGAACCATTACTTTCATCTAGAATTATTATTTTAAAATAAACTCCAAAGATTTGTATCTGCATTTCCAAAATCTTTTTCTCTCTACCTCATTTACTAACTCATTAGTTTGTTTTGTTTTGTTTTTCGTTTGAGACAGGGTCTCACTCTGTCATGCCAGGCTGGAGCGCAGTAGCATGACCGTGGCTTACTGCAGCCTCGACCTCCCAGGCTCAAACGATCCTCCCACCTCAGCATCCCAGGTCGCTGTTACTGTAGGTGCATGCCACCATGCCCAACTAACTTTTGTATTTTTTGTAGATACAGAGTTTCACCATATTATCCAGGCTTACTCATTAGTTTTTAATGCTCCCTTGACTACATTTAACCCTATTGGAAGTTATGAGATCTAGTTGACTTCAAAGTACTTGACAGGTGTTCTATTTCCAAACATAAGCATCTGCTCAAACTGTTCAGACCAAAGGTTTATTTGAACCCTTGTTTACTGCACAATTTTGTGTCCTTAGGCAAGAGAGAGCATTCCATGTTTTTAGCCTATAGCCAAAGAAGCACAGACAAGCAGTGAAATACAGCAGTAAGCATTTATTTATCATGACCATCCCATCTAGTTTGCAAAAATGATGTCCTATATGTTTAATAATCCTGGACTCAATTACCTTTTTTTTTCTAAGCAGTACATTTGAAAATGGAAACTACTATATAATTTTCTGTTTAAATTCACACCTCACTTTGTTTTTGCTTTTAAAGTCATTATATTCAAGAAATAAGAATACGTAATGATGAAAAAACTTTGCTTTCATTCTTTGGGCTTCTAAGAGTCTCTTCCATTTCATGTTTTTTTTGTTGTTGTTGTTGTTGTTCTGAAATTCACTGGAGACTAACATTCAAATATCAGTCCCAGGCTGGGTGTGGTGGCTCATGACTGTAATCCTAGCACTTTGGGAGACTAAGGTAGGCAGATTGCTTGAGTGCAGAAGTTCAAGAGCAGCCTGGGCAACAAGGCAAAACTTCATGTCCACAAAAAATACGAAAATTAGCCAGGTATGGTGGTGCATGCCTGTAGTACCAGCTACTCAGGAGGTTGAGATGGGAGGATCACTTGGGCCCAGGGAAGTTGAGGCTGAAGTAAGCTGTGACTGTGCCACTACACTCCAACCTGAGCAACAGAGTGAGAACCTGTCTCACAAACAAAACGAAACAAAACAAACAAACAACAAAATTCCACCCACAAATATCAGTCACTTTATGAAATTTAACACGATTATCAAGTAATTAGATGAAGATATAGAGAATGTACTTTATGAAATGTTAAGGTGAAATAAAAATATAATTAAAACATGTTATGTAATTAGCAGATTTTGCTAGACTATGAGGACAGGTGAATGTTAATAGGATTAAATGCCCTAAGTCTAGTTGGGTTCAAAAAGTAAATGCAGATCTCATTCAATATGGTGATTTGAGCCCTTGAGTTTAGCTCTAAAAAAACAAATGAAATGACCGAAGTGCAAGTAAGTAATTGAATAAATGAATAAACAAACACATATAAATAAAACATAAGAATAAACTTAGAAGAGAACAGAACACTTTGCAAAAGATATTTAAGATTTTCAGCGAATTATTATGCAAATCGAGACCAAAATGAGATCTAAAAATACTGAGGTTCCCTGAATGCAAAATATTTTTCCCCCTAGGGAAAAAGTGGCACATACCTTCACTGGAATCTTACTGACACCCTTAGTTCACAATGTAGATCTGGAAGTAAGTACAGGCCATGCTGACACGCAAATAAAAATGTTCTTCTCTAGTTCTTCCTTGCTTTCCCTGGAAAGCAGGACACCACTGCACTAAAATAGGCAATTTATGAGCACATGCAAAACATTATCCCCTCACATATCTGGGGCATAGACTGCTGTACAAAAATCACTTCAGCTATCAGATTCCCAATAACAAATAAATATTGAACTCCACCCTGTTAAGTCTTCTCAGAGAATCAGTAGTTCAAAAGAGAAAGAGACTAATTTGGAGAATCTGAGCAACGCTCTCCCTACCAAGAGATTTATGCCAAGGAAAAGGAGAAACTAGGAGATGGTTATCATATGAAAAAATAACTTGACAAAGTTAAGACAGTAGAAAAAGTAAATAATAAATTGGATGTTCCCCAAAAGCCAATACTGAATATACACATCCTGTTCAGAGAGGTACACTAAATGTTCTTTGCACAACTATGAATAGCAGCAGCTGTAGCATTAAAACATCACATAGAAGTGACATTGAAAGACAATGATGAAGGAGACTCTGCTCAGCAGGCAGGACTTTGAGAAGTGTACTTGGTTGCAACTTTGCCTGGAAAGAGATAAACCGATGTGTGCATTTTCTGTTAACTCATGGGTAGTGGCTAATATTTTGGCTGGATTGTTAAAGATTTGAAAGAATATAATTGGAAAATTGGTATCAAGAGATTCTATAGATGGGGGATGTGGCTAGACCTCTCTGATTGAATCCAGAGAATGAAGAAACTTGTGCCCTCAGCAGAGGATCCTGACAATTAGATGGTTAAGCTGACTTTTACTGCGGAGTGCTAATCATTTTCTTTCTGTGGCTACTTCTGTCCTTATCAATGGGCTCATAAAAACGTTGTCATAATGGTTGTAATCCAGTTATGATTGAGCTTATCAGGGTAAATTTCTACTTACCAAGGTTTATCTGTCTAGAGAAATTACTGAATGGACAAAATGCCAACAGCAGAGATTGATACTGAACCCCTAATATGGTGTGATTCCCTGACAGGGAGGAGTCAGCTACCTGGTTACAGGTTGAATATATAGGACCATCGGACCACATCTAAATCAGAAAAGGTCACATGTTATTCTCCAGAAATATATATTTATTATAGATGCAGATTTGACTTCCCTTCCCACAATGTTTCTGTTAAAACCAACATCTTACATTAAAGAAAAGAATGTATGACAATGGACTCACACACTTGGAATTTACTGGTATTATATTTACCATTATCCTGAAACAGCTCACACAAGAGAAAAGTAGAATGGCATTTTGAAAAATTAGCAATGGTATTATCGGTGTGGTAACACATCGTGGGGCTGGGCAGTGCTTTATAGTATGTGAGAGGTCCAGATATATGTTCTGAAAAAGGGACCAATATATGGTGAACCCATAGCCAATATAAGGTAAAAGCACCACAACTAGCATTAAGTCCAGGAGTCATGTTGTGCAAAGGTGGACAGCTCTTTTCATGATTACCCCTAATGACCCTCTAGTGAAAATTCTGCTTCTCATTACTGCAAATCTGATAGCTCTACTAGTATAATCATCTTAGTTCCGAAGGGAGGAATATTTCCCCTTACGGGTACAAAAATGTTTTTATTAAACTAAAAGATGAAATTGCCACTGGTCGCTTTGTGCTCCTTATGCCAGTGACCGAACATTGCATTGCTACTATAAGAATATAAAAGCTATTCTGGAATTAGGGGAAACTCTTGGGAACCTCTTACTACTTTTACATCCTGTGATTAGCCAATGGAAAATGTTCACAATCCAATACAGGCAACACTAGCAATGTCACAGCCAATTCAGAAATAAAAATTTGTTCCAGAATAATGGTCTGGGTCACCACACTAGACAAGAACTCCTGACTAGCTCAGATGCTTGATGTGGACTGCTAGGGACTGAACTGTGCCTCCCCACAAAATTCATATATTGAATCCCTAACCTCCAAAGTGATCGTATTTGAAGATGGGGTTTGGAGAGGTAATTAGAGTTTGATGAGATCATGAGGGTGGGATACTTGTGATGTAATTAGTGGCTTTATAAGAAGTGGAAGAGAAAAAAGGTTAAGATTTTTTTCTCTCTGCTATGTGAGGACATGGAGAAGGTGGACATCTGTAAGCCAGTAAGAGGGCTCTCACCCCAAACTGAACTTGTGGGCACCTTGATCTTGAACTTCCTAGCCTCCAGAATTGTAATAAATAAAAGTGTATTGTTGAAGTCACCTAGTCTTTGGTATTTCATGAGGAGCCTGAGCTAAGAACAAGAGCAAAGGGAAATGGAATACATAAGAAGAGGCAAATACTACCTTGAGCTGTATGACTAGTGACAGAGAAAAAGGACTGTGGTAGTTGTAAATGTATAAAGTGTAATAATATATTAATATTTGTTTATGTGTGTATTCAATTTAAGGAAGAAATACTCATAAGGTAACAGTCTTTTTTTCTCTAACTAGCATGCACCAAGCATATATATATAGAGAGAGATATGTGTATATACTTACAAACACAAACACACACACACACATACATGTACATAAGTGTATAGCACATATTGTGTGTATATATATTGCCTACATCGTATATTTATATTATATATCTGTAGCACATATATATGTGCATAGAGTGTATGTATGGTATGTATAGAATGTGTGTATATGTCTATGTATGTACAAACAAGCATTACACATACAAAATTATTATGCTTTACTCATTCTCCTATTCATAAAATGTGTTAGTAGTGATTAAGTTATATTTCAGTATTTAAGTTACAAGCTATCAAAGAATGGTGAGACTCAGCTAGTAAAAAAATAAACATTATTAAAAGATGGGTAATGTAACATGTATCCTCTTTGTATTCTCTTTTGGGGAGAAGGTTAGCATGTTTTCAGTTGTATGAGGGACAACTGCATGGGCTTTTAAAATCACTTTATTCAAAATAAACAGATGATTAAGAAAATGAAATATAAATGCCAAGTTTTCAAGAGTGACAATAGTGGTGATAGATTGTATATAGTTGTAAGCTGGAGCAATGTTTCCCAGAATTTCTAATATAAACAGTGATTGCCTAAAGATAAATTTTTGTGAGATGTAGAAGAAAGAAATGGAGTAACAGCTACTAATCTGTGAAGGCTGTTGCAGTCAGATAAGGGAAGAGACAACTCAGAGGAGCTGGCAGGTTGGAGCTCGTCCTGGCTTCCCTTGTTCCATAGCCAGTTCTTTCTAACTGCTGACACTGCTGACCAATAGGCCCACCAGGAGACAGAGCAGCAGCAACCTTTCACACATGTCTCTATTAACTTCCCTTTATGGTTCCCCTCTGGCAAGTCACCATCCCCAGCTTCCCTGCAGCTCAGGTTTATCTACCTGAGCCAGCACTGCAGGAGTGCTAGTTTCTGACTCTTCTCTGACTCTCCAAGTGCTATTTCTGGACTTCATCTCCTATAATTCATTATTTATTCTTCAAAAGTTGTAGTAGTTCTGCTTTCCTGATCAGCACTGACTGATATAGAAGGGTGTATTTATTAACATATGAGGTACACTAAAGATAAATCTTTCATAATATTCAATATATCAAACAGCAGTATTGAAATCAAAGGTAAAGCTGATGGGAAACAGTAATAAAACTCTTTAAATATTTTATTTATAGTATTTAACAGATTGAGCTTTGATTTTTAAGGATCACATTTTTGAAAGCTAAGTTAGAATTAAAATATATGAATATTATTACATATGAATATTATTACATATGATCATGAAATAAGCCAGAAAGAGAAATTTTGCCATATCAAAAACAACAACAAAAAACATGAAAAGTTGTGTTGGCTTCATAACTATACTACAATTGAAAAAAGACAGATATAAACACAAGAAATATAAACCGAAGATTTATAAGTTAATACAAGTTAAAATAATTGTATGATCTAAAAATAAAATGAAATTCATAATTTAAAAATATAAGATAAATAAAGCCAAAAGTTAATTATGTATTAAGATACAATTAGAGATAAATCCAAAGCTCTAAATAGTTTCATAGTTAAAAATGAACAAAATACAGATGAACTAAGCAGTCAGGTAAATACATTTTAAAAAGAGACAAAGAAAATAATTTGAGAAAAGAATAAAATGGTTGTATAAATGTTACAGTAGAAATTTTAAGGAAGTATTACTAAAAAAAGATGTGGAATCAGAAAGTTCAAAAAATACTGACTTAGTAAAAAAAAGCAAATAGTTTAATAAAAAGGTAAACACATCCACAAATATATAATATTTGAACAAAGGAGTATAATCACTTAATGAAAGGGAATTTTATAAATAAAGATATATTTGGAGTCATTAATAAAATAATCAGATTAATTCAGAAAAAATGATAAAAATCAAGAGGAAAACAACCATTAATAGATCCGGAAAATATGGTTTATAATTTACGTCATTCAAGATAGGGTCAATCAGATAAACAGACTAGCAGACAGTGTGGACAATTTGTCTGAAATTGCTCATCTCATCATAAATTTTATTTAAAAAATGAATACTTTCAAGAAATACACTTTTAAAAATAAATCAAAAGGAGGATATAACTTTTTTGTGGATTTGAATACTCATGACTACTGTGGCTCTTTTGTTAATATTGACATTTAATGTAATTATCTTCAAAAATTCATTTGTGGGTTTTGGTTTTATATTATCTGTAAGGAAATGTAACAAAATGAGTCTACATTCACAGAACTAATCTCTGTCTTCATGGAATGCAGAGTGTAGTGGAGATGACAAATATTAAACATGTAATTATGCAAATGACTAATATAAAGAAGAAGCAGAGTACTCTAGGATTGTGAAACTAGGAGTGATTTTATTATCAGAGAAGTAAGAAAAAGGTTTTCTGAGGAAAGAAATAAAAATTAAGCTAATAAATGAGTAATGGTTAAGTCATAAAATGTGGGAGAAGGACAAATTAAGAGAGAAGGAAGATTATCATAAGAAAAGACATTATGTGTAATGTCTCACATTAGGAAAGGCTTACAGCTTTAGAACAACTGAAAAAGGATCATGAATCTGGTGCCTGTGGTAAGGAAATTGCATCAGGTAAGTCTAGAGAGGTCATAAAATAAAGTCCATGGGAAGTATTTTCAACTTTAAGAAAAATGATCTAGTAGTTAATTTGAGATTGGAGAAAGTTATAATATTATTACTCAAAGTGAGAAAGAGTAGTGTCTCTAACTATGACAGTGTTGACAATCAAGTTTGAGATTTAGTGAAGAGCTTTGGGAGTTAATTATGGTGGAGAATCAACAGGGCTTATTTTCTTATTAGGTTTGAATAGGTAAACGACTGAACAGTTGCCATAAAGGACTTCCAGATTTCTGACTTGAGGAATACTACATGGAAAAAAGTGGGAAAAAAGGAATAGCTTTCAGAAAACGATTATGAGTTCAGTATTAAACATGTGGATTTGGATGTGCTTGTTAAAGAAGCATTTATTTAGGATGTAACATTTCTTCATCAACTACTTGATCTGTTTGCTTTAGGGTAGAAGTTGTTAAGAATGCAAATAAACTTGATTCTACTAGCACTACTATCCTCTCTAGCTAATCTGACGCCTACAAAGTAGATGATTTGTTTGAATTTCAAATCTTGATCTATGAATATTATTTTTTGAGAAAACACATGTTATTAGGTTAATTAATATCCTATAATGACAGCAATAACTTAAGCAGAAGTTGTATTTAGATAAAAATAAATGAAAGAAACTATTTTGAGTTTCAAAGGTTTTCTTCATATCTAAAATCTAAAATGTACAGTCTGTTCTACTGACATAAAGTTTATGACTAGAAAAAGCTGACCTATTTTTCTTTTACTGACTTCAGTTTCATGCTACAACAATACATACTTATTTTTACTGTGAACAGATATAGTCCCCTTGTGACATGAATCAAATGCTCAACATTAAGGACAACCTTGAAGCAAGTGCAAATTTGAAGGGTAATAGTTGAAACTTTTGAGAATAAAAGCACATAATCAAGTCAATTGGTAAGGAAGATCATGTATGTTATGTTTCCTTTTACTGCTAAAATAAAGTAGGCGAACAGAAAGATGTAAACTAGAACTAGTTCTCAAATTTAGAAACATATAAGCAATGAAATGTGTTGCTATTTCAGGCAATTATAAACAAATAAAAAATTGTTAAAACAAATGGTTCTAAGTTTTAAGTTTGGAAAGATACAGTAATCTTATTCAGATATAATTAATTTCGCTTTAATTATTTAAACAAGTAGCAGGTCTATGGTTTTGTTGTCATAGTTTTTGGAATTTATATCAAGGGAAAATTAATATCAGATGGTGCCTAGAATTTCAGGGAATGGCTGATGAATGTACATGTGCCATTCATTTTTTTCTTTTTCTTTTTTTTTTTTTTTTTTGAGACAGAGTCTCACTCTGTTGCCCAGGCTGGAATACAGTGGCGCTGTCTTGGCTCACTGCAACCTCGGCCTCCTGGGTTCAAGCAAGTCTCAGCCTCAGCCTCCCAAGTAGCTGGGATTACAGGCACCCACCACCACGTCCAGCTAATTTTTTGTATTTTTAGTAGAGACACTCTGTCGCGCGGGCTGGAGTGCAGTGGCGCTGTCTGGGTTCACTGTAACCTCTGCCTCCTGAGTTCAAGCAATTCTCTGCCTCAGCCTCCCAAGTAGCTGGGATTACAGGCACCCGCCACCACGCCCGGCTAATTTTTTATATTTTTAGTAGAGTAGTAGTAGTATTTTCACCATCTTGGCCAGGCTGGTCTTGGACTCCTGACGTCGTGATCCACCCGCTTCGGCCTCTCAAAGTGCTGGGATTACAGGCGTGAGCCACCGCGCCTGGCCATTTTTTTCATTTTTAAAAAAAATTTCCTTTGATACTTTATGCTTCGATTATTTTTCAATGTATCTGGCTTGGTACTTTCTTTAACTAATAAAAATATATACTTACCAAATACACATTTTTTTCTGAGTAATTCAAGCAATAACTTTTGAAATATGATTCTATCTTTATTCTTATGCATTCAAATTTATATTCCAGCATTGCCTATAATTTACTTCTTGAGAATTAGAAATAAATGTACAGATCTTTGTAAGCAGCTGAGCAATACAATTGCCATCATAAGCTTACATTATAATAACTATGCTTTTATGTTTTGTAAAGTGCCAGTATGTTGATATAAAAAAGAAAGCTCTAGGGCCGGGCGCGGTGGCTCAAGCCTGTAATCCCAGCACTTTGGGAGGCCGAGACGGGCGGATCACGAGGTCAGGAGATCGAGACCATCCTGGCTAACACGGTGAAACCCCGTCTCTACTAAAAAATACAAAAAAAAAAAAAAACTAGCCGGGCGAGGTGGCGGGCGCCTGTAGTCCCGGCTACTCGGGAGGCTGAGGCAGGAGAATGGCGTAAAAACCCGGGAGGCAGAGCTTGCAGTGAGCTGAGATCCGGCCACTGCACTCCAGCCTGGGCGACACAGCGAGACTCCGTCTCAAAAAAAAAAAAAAAAAAAAAAAAAAGAAAGCTCTAAATGACCTTCAGCTTCATGATTGTGAAAGGAAACAAAGTATATGCCATTCAACACTAATTCACTTGATATTAATCTTAATTTCTATCCTTCAGGTATAGGTAATTTGTTCTAATTATATGTGGTGTAATTTCAGATTTTTGAATTAGGTAAGGCTAATTCATATTTCTGAAGTTACTTATGAGATGATAGAAAATTACCTTTGCAATGTTGGATTGATTTGATCTGTTTTAGTCAGTGTGAATCAAAATAATTACTTACTAAAACAACATTTACACAATTCTTACAACATATCAAACATATATGCCTCATGTATATTAGCTAATTTCATTCTTAAAAACCATAGTACTTATGTACTATTATTTTCCCGTATTATAAATGAAGATACTTAAACATTTACTTAAATGACATGTACAAAGGCATATGAGTAGGCACTGGCAGAGATGGTATTCAAACCCAAGCAATCTGGCCTCTGGTTTCATGCTTCTAGTCAATAATCCACACTGCTTTATGATTTATGTGGCAAGAATAAATCTATGATAATGACATATATATTCAACATCAAAACATTTCTTAGTTATTATTGAGTATATATTGGACCAACAGAGAGATTGGGCATTTTCTATAATATCCCTAGATAGGTGGTGAAACTTAACAGCTGAAAGTTGTGGTAAATGACTTTTCAGACGAAATGACATCTAAAATTTGGTGAGAATGAAGACAGAGTATTAATGGAGAAAAGAAGAGCATTTCAATTTAAAAGTACAGCATGAGAAGAGATCAAATATAAGAAAGACGTGGATGACATTTGAAGAGCTAAAGGAAGTTAACCATGATTGGAACTTCATGTGTAAGGAAAGTAAGGTACAAGGCTAGTTTAAAAAGCAGAAAGTCACTTTTAAAGTATCTGCATAATCTTCACAATGTAATGAGCAACCTCTGAAGGGCTGTAAAGTATAAGTGAGTTAGTGTGAATTCTCAAAAGAATTTCCTCCCTCCACACTCCACCTCACAAAATCCTTTTAAAATGATTGCAGTGAGATCATTTCAAGATTGATGACTAGGCCTATCCGATGCCAGTTCTCAGAAAGAATAATCAATATTATAGATGAATATCGTAACTTGAACTAAAAGTTGAAAGGAGAATGCTGGAGCCTGACAGAAGACTCACAGGAAGAAAATGGGATGCTGAGAAAGAAGGAACAGTTTGGCAGATATGGAACCTTGAAGAACTTGAAGTCCTATGGAAAAGGTAGGTGGAGTTATTGTTAGTTCACCAAGTCCCTGCAGCAGACTGCTGGTTTCCAAACTGCTGGAGGGCTCCTCTGCCCTCATAAACCCAAGCACTGGTGTGGGTGGCGATTTGAGAACTTCTTGAGGGCACTGCACTGAGCTGCCAGCTGGCAAAGGGTAACTCACCCTCCCCCCAGACCTAAGCTGAGGTGGCAGGCACTATATTGAGTATGCATCCATTATGCGCCACTGTCATGCCCAGGAAATCTCATTCCTGGTGTATCCATATCCCTTGATCCCTGGAAATATACACCAACAACTGCTCAGACTACAGCCGCCCCAAAGGGCCAACAAGAGCCAAGGGAGCTGCATAATTACTGGTAGTCTGACCCCCAGGGCAGACAGTTCTTGGGGAAAGAGTGAGCGCAGCATTCCAAGAGAGTGCTCCTCGGGACAAAGGAAACCAAAATTCAGAATGCACGTTCTCCCGTACCAAGAGCTCCCTGAATGTGAGCTGAAGGTCATTGTTCTTCTTCCAGCAGAGACATGAGCATTTCTCTGGGCTCTGAAAGGGAGGAGTGTGGTTCTGCCCCAGCAGCCATGCAATACCAGTACTTTTCATAAACATGGAGAGGGGGGACTTCTCCCCCTCCCATCCCACTAGGGTTCCTCTCCCAGGGGCTTTTTGCAAAAGCGTCTGTGGATGGCCATTCCAGGTCTATTCAGGGTGACGGAACCCACACTGGCAGTGTGCCCTTTGGGCCAGGGCTTGAACAGAGGGCATGGTCCTTCCCGCTTTCTACATGGAGTGGCAGAGTTCCTGCAGCAGGGATTAGGGGAGCTGTAGAGCTATCTGTTTTGCGTTGAGAAAAGAACTTCTGCCCAGGGGCCATTTCAGCAGATAGCTGTGGGACAAGCATTTTCCACAGCCATTAGCTACGGTGTCCCATGCAAATAAATGACAGTATCTCTCTGAACTGAGAGTCAGGAATCCCAGGGCAGGGATATGATAGGGAGGTGGACATTGTTTTTGCTTGCCTGGGACTTAGAGCTACTGCAGTCCCCTCCCCCCTTGCAGAGACCACAGTACATTTCACCACAGGTTCCATCTCCCACTTGCATAAGGCGCAGTACTAGTAATTTTGATATTTGAGAGCAGCTTTGTCCCCTCTCCAAGGCTAAGCAGGAAAATCAGGGCTTCAGGCATGCATTCCACAGAACACCGCACTGGCCGAGACAACAGAGACGTCCTTCTGGTAAACAAAGATGGAACAGTATACCCATTTGCTTCTGCTACAGCTTTTACCCATAAACACCACCTACTGGCCTGACGGTAGAACTACACAGCCCAATAAAAAGCCTGCTAACAGAAGTTCACAGTACTGGGTGGTCAGACAAGCTTCCTGAGACCTCGGCAATCCTAGTCTTGTGGAAGGTAGTGAGCCTGCTGATAGAACCAGTATATCACTACTACAATTGAGATTTGAGAAGGTCACTATACAAAAGCTATCTACAACCAAGGAACTCATACTGAGCCTTAGCACCCTGAAAGCACCCAGAATAAAAGCTAAATGGTAATACAAAACATACCTTATAATCACACCCTTTGGGAGGGAGGAGGAACCACCTAACCAAAAGTAAATTGAAATCTAAGAAGTGACAGCTTCTCCAGATGATAAAACACAGTGTATCAATTCAGGCAGTGTGAAATAATAGGATGTTACAACACCTCTAAATAATCACACTGGCTCTCTAGCAATGAATTCTAACAGAAATAGAAATTCTGAAATGCCAAATAAATAATTCACACTATGACTTGTAAGGAAGTTCAATTGGATCAGAGAAAAAGTTGAAAACCAACACGAAGAAATCGGAAAAAACAATTCAATATATAAATGAAAAATTTACTAAAATGATTTTTAAAAATGAATGGTTTCTGGAAATAAAGCATTCATTGAAGGAATTACAAAGTACAGTTGAAAACTTTAATAATAGCCTAGACCAAACAAAATAAATGATTTCAGAACTTAAAGACAGGTCTTTTGAATTAACTCAGGTAAAATAAAGAGAATTTTAAAAAATGAACAAAGTCTTTGAGAAATAAAGAGTTATGTAAAGTGTTCAAAACTATGAGTCATGGGTATTTCTCAGAGAGAAGAAGAAAGAGTAAAATGTCTGGAAAACCTATTTGAGGTTTTCCTCAAATATTTCCTATTCAGGGAATAACTGAAGAAAAATACACTAGTGCTGCTAAAGATTTAAATGTCAAGATACAACAAACTCAAAAACCTACTGAAACATAAATTGCAAGACATACTTCACCAAGGCACACAGTCATCAGGCTATCTAAACTGATTGTGAAAGAAAAAGTGCTGAACCAGCAACACATGAGGATGTAATTACCTATAAAAGAAATCCCAAAAGACTAACAGTGAACTTCTCAGAAGAAACCTTACAAGTCTGAAGAGATTAGGGTACTATTTTGAGTCCTCTAAAATCAAATAGATACAGATATAGATATATATCAGCCGAGGATTTTGTAACCTTCTATACTAAGCTTCATAAATGAAGGAGAAATAGTCTTCCAAACAAGCAAACGCTGAGGGAATTCGTCACCGCTAGATCAGTCCTACAAGAAATGATCAAACGACATTTAAACATGGAAACGGAAGGTTAATAGTCACTGTCACAAAAACACATGAAAGTAGGAAACTCACAGGTCTTATAAAGCACATACACATATAAAGTAAAAAACAACTAGATAACACTTAACATTGTGACAGAAAAAATAAGTCACACATAAATATTAACCTTGAACACAAATGGACTACATACTCCACTTAAAAGATATAGATTAGCAGAATGGATTTTTTTTTTTTTTTTTTTTTTAAAGATTCAACTATATGCTGCTTACAGGAAGCCCACATAACTAGTAATGACACTTATAGACTCAAAGTAAAGAGGTGGAAAAAATATGTCATACATATGGAAACCAAAAAAGTGAGCAGGAGTAGCTACACAGATAACAGACAAAACAGACTTTAAATCAGCATTATAACAAGACACGGAAGAAAATTATATAATGATAAGGAGATCAATGCAACGAAAAGATATTTAACAACCCTAAATATATATGCAACCAATACCAGAGCACTCGGATTCAAAAACAAATGTTACTAGACCTAACAAAATATGTGGAAAGCAATACAATAATAGTGGTGGACTTCAACACCCCACTGACAGCACTAGAGAGATGGTCCAGGCAAAAAACTAACAAGGAAACAAAGCACTTAAACTGGATAATAGACCAAATGGATCTAACAGACATTTACAGAACATTCTTCCCAACAACAGATCAGAGATAAAGTTGAAAACCAACACAAAGAAATCAGAAAAAACAATTCAATATATAAATGAAAAATTTACTAAAATGATTTTTTTAAATGAACAGATTTTCTGGAAATAAAACATTCATTGAAGGAATTATAAAGTACAATTGAAAGCTTTAATAATAGCCTAAACCAAACAAAATAAATTATTTCAGAATTTAAAAACTGGTCTTTTGAATTAACTCAGTGAGATAAAATAAAGAAAAGGGAATTTTAAAAAATGAACAAAGTCTTTTAGAAATAATTATGTAAAGTGTTCAAAACTATGAGTCATGGGTATTTCTGAGAGAGAAGAAGAAAAATTAAAATGTCTGGAAAACAAGACACAGAAGATAATTACAAAATGATAAAGAGATGAATGCAACAAAAATATATAACAACCCTAAATATATATGCAAACAATACCAGAGCACCCAGATTCATAGACAAATGTTACTAGACCTAATAAAATATATGGAAAACAATACAATAATAGTGGTAGACTTCAACACCCCACTGTTCTCATCAGTATATAGAACATTTTCCAAAATAGACCACATATTCAGCCAAAAACAAGTATCAACACATTTTAAAAAATAAAAATCATATCAACTATCTTCTTGAACCACAGTGGAATAATACTTAGAAATCAATACCAAGAGAAACAATCAAAACTATAAAAACACTTAGAAATTAAACTCCTTCTCTTGAATGATCTTTGGGTCAATGATGAAATTAAGAAGACAATTTTAAAAATTGAAACAAATAAAAATAGAAACAAAACCAAAACCTTTGAGGTATAGCAAAACCATTGCTAAAAGGGATGTTTACAGTGATAAATGCCTACATTAAAAGGATAGAAAAGATAACAAGATAACTAGTTCAAATTGTGCCTCAAGAAAATAGAAAAATAAGAACATACCAAGCCCAACATTTGCAGAAGGAAAGATATAACAAAGAACAGAGAAGAATTCAATAAAATTGAGATGAAAAATTACAAATAGTCAATAAAATGAAAAGTACGTTATTTAAAAAGATAAAAGTGCTAGACTGCTGGCTAGATTAACCAAGAAAAAAAAGGGAGAAGATTCAAATAAGCAAAATCAAAATTGAAAAAGGAGACATTACAACTCATACAATAGAAACAAAAAAAATCATCGGAGACTACTATGAGCATCTCTACATGCACAAACAAGAAAACCTAGAGGAAACTGATAAATTCCTGGAAACATCCAATCTCCCAGAACTGAACCAGAAAGAAATAGAAATATTGAATAGACAAATAATGAGTAGTAAGAAGGAATCAGTAATTTAAAAAACTATATCCCACCCCCAATATAATGTCCAGGAACACATGGATTCACAGCCAATTTCTGCAGGTGTACAAAGAACTGGTACAAATCCTACTGAAACTGTTTCAAAAAATCAAGAAAGAGGAAATCCTCCATAACTCATTCTACAAAGCACATATCATCTTTATACTAAAGCCAGTCGATGACAACACAAAAATAAAATACTACAGGCTGGTGTCCATGATGAACATAGACACAATATTTCTGAACAAAATACTAGAAAACCAAATCGAACAGCATATCAAAAGCTATTACATTATGATCAAGTGGGTTTTACTCCAGGATAATTCAATATGTGTAAATAAATAAATGTGATTCAACACATAAACATAATTAAAAACAAGTTTCATGTAATCATTTCAATAGATGCAAAAAAATATATATTCAATTAAATTTAGTACCCCTTCCTGATTACAAAAACAAACAAACAAACAAAAAAACACACTTTGAACAAACTAGGCATGGAAGAAACATACTTCAAAATAATAAAAGCCATATATGACAAATCACAGCCTATATCATACTGAACAGGGAAAAGTTGAAAGCATTCCCTCTAAGAACTGGAATAAGACAAAGATGCTCGCTTTCATACTTTACATTTACAATTCATATTTTACACTGTATTGGAAAACCTAGCAAGAACAATCAGGCAAGAAAAAAATGAAAACATCCAAACTAGAAAGGAGGAGCTCAATTTGTCTCTACTTGTTGATGATATAATTGTATTCCTTGAAACCCCTAAATATTCTTCTCAAAGACTTCAACATTTGAAAATTGACTTAATTAAGTTTTATAATGCAAAGCAACATACAAAACTCAATAGCATGTCTATACACCAATGACAATCAAACTGACAACTAAATCAATAACTCAATTCTGTTTATAATAGCTACAAAAAATAAAATATCTCAGGATATATTTAACCCAGGAGATGAAGATCTGTACAATTAAAACTATAAAACACTAGTAAAAGAAATTGGAGATGACACAAACAACTCAAAAAGCATTCCATGATCATGGAATGGAAGAATCAATATTGTTAAGATAAATGTACTGCCCAAAGCAACCTACAGATCCAATGAAATTCCTCTGAAATGACCAATATGAATGCTCACAGAATTAAAAACAAACAAAAAACAAAAAAACAAACATTCACAAGGAACCAAAAAGAGCCTAAATAGCCAAAGCAATTATAAGCAAAAAGAGTAAAGCTGGGGGCATCATGTTATCTAACTTCAAACTATACTATAGACTACAGTAATCAAAACAGTATGGTACTGTTATAAAATAGACACATGGATCAGTAGCACAGAATAGGGAACTCAGAAATAAAGCCAATATCTACAACTAACTGGTTATCATTAAAGTCAACACAAATGTACCACGGGAATAGGAATCTATTCAATAAATGGTGCTAGATAATAGGATAGCCACATGCAGAAGAATAAAACTGGATCCATATCTCTCACCATATTTAAAATTTAATTAAAGATAGATTAAATATTTACATATAAGACCTGTAACTATAAAAATCCTAGAAGAAAACCTAGAAAAAAAACTCTGGGGTTTGGCCTAGGAAAATAATTTATGACTAAGACCCCAAAAGCAAATGCAACAAAAACCAAAATAGACAAATGGGTCTTAGTTAAACAAAAAATTTTCTGCACAGCACAAGATATAATCAACAGAGTATCAAACAACATACAGAATGGGAGAACACATTTGCAAACTATGCATTCAACAAAGGACTAATTTCCAGCATCTAAAATAATGCCAAATAAATCAGCATGAAAAATAAAAAAAGAAAATAACCCTATCAAAAGTGGACATTTTTCAATAGCAGACATACATGTGGCCAATGAACATATGAAAAAAGGCTCAGCATCAATAGTTAATATGGTTCAGATCTGTGTCTCCAACCAAATCTCATGTAGCATTGTAATCCCTAATGTTGGAGGAGGGGCCTGGTGGATGGTGATTGGATCATAAAGGTGGTTTCCCCTGGTTTAACATCATCGTCCTTGGCACTCTCGTGACAATAATGAGTTCTCATGAGATGTGGTTGTTTAAAAGTGTGTGGCACCTCACCTCTCTCTGTCTCTTCCACCTGCTCTGGCCATGAGATGCCTGCTCTCACTTTGCCTTCTGCCATGAGTAAAAGCTCCCTGAGTCCTCCCCAGAAGATGATGCCATGCTTCCTTGACAGTCTGCAGAACTGTGACCAATTAAACCTCTTTTCTTTAAAAATTATCCAGTCTTGGGTATTTCTTTATAGCAATGCGAGAACAGACTAATACACTAGTCATCAGAGAAAATGCAAATTAAAACCAAAATGAGACAACATCTTACATGAATCAGAATGGTTATTATTAAAAAATCAAAATCAACAGATGTTAATATGAATGTAAAGGGAACACTTATACATTATTGGTTAGACAAATTAGTACAACCTCTAAGGAAAACAATACAAAGGATTCTCGAACAACTAAAAATTGAACTACCATTTGATCCAACAATCCTACTACTGGATATATACACAAAGGAAAATAAATAATCATATAAAAGTGACATGTGCACTCATATGTTTATCACAGCACTATTTACTATAGCAAAGTCAAACTAAGTGTCCACCAATGAATAATTCGATTAAAATGTGATGGATTTATATGATGGGATACCATATGGATATACAAAAGAATAAAATCAAGCCTTTTGCAGCAATATGGACAGAACTGGAGGCTATTATCCTAAGTAAAATAAATAAAAAACACAGCCAAATACCACATATTCTCACTTATAAGTGGGAGCTAAACAATGTGTGCTCATGGACATACAGAGTGGAATAATAGATACTGCACACTTAAAAACGTGGGAGGTTTAGGAGGGGCATGAGGGATGAGAAATTATCTACTGAGTACAGTGTACACTATTCAGGTGATGGATACACTAAAAGACCAAACTTCACCACTTTGCAATATATCCATGTAACAAAACTGCAGTGTGCCCACAAATCTGTTTTTTTAAATTATGGTAAAGAGATGAAATAAAGAATTAACACAAAAAGACAAAAATATTTGGAGAGATAACAATAGATATTCCAACATACTAGTTACAATTGAAACAAGAGAAGTAGCCAGAGCACACTTGAAAGATCACAAGAATATAGCTAATTAGCCCACATGCAACTTAAGAAATATTGGAAATGTGATGGCATATATCACTTGAAAGAAAGGAATGTAAATGGAATGTGTATATATATTCCATATGTATATGTAAATGATATATTTAGTTACTAACTCTAAATAAAGTTTGGTTAATGGTCTCTACATAAAATAGTGAGATATTTTAGTCCCCCATTAAAAGCCAATATAATTAAGAACTTTGTTCCCTGTTTAAATTGATTCACAAATCAAAAATTGAAATCTATATAAAAAACAAACTGGAAAAAATAATGCCATGAATTACAATAGATAAAATTAAAAGAAGAGTTGAGGATACAGTTAAGTATCTCATCCAGGAAGTAGAACGAAATGGCAATGAATGCTAAACAGGAAGGGAAGAATAAAAAAGTAAAAGGCTAAGACCCAGAGAATTAATATTCAGTTAGCATGATTTTTTGAAACAAATAAGTATATAAGTAATAATTTAACATTTCCAGAATTAAAGGAAATAAAGTATATGTGAATATTCTAGAATACATAGAGGAAAATTAAGTCATAGAAAAGGATTTAGAATCAAAATGGCATTGAATTTCTGGTTTCATGATGGGATGCAGAGAATCACAGCTTGCTAGAGCAGAAACCCAAGCCTGCAAACCTCAGAAGGAACCACTAACTAGAGAGGAAAACCTGAGCTATGATTGATAAATTGCTGGAGGCTCAGCACGAAGTTTGAGAGTTAAAAACTCCAAAGAGACCTAGACATCAGGGGTCCTCACTCTTTTGTATTTTACCTCCAGGAGTTCATCTAAGTTCTCATAGCAAACACTGGAGAAAACGCTCAGTGCTTCCAGCAGAAGAAGGATGAAAATAAACATTTTGAAATGTGTCAGAGCATTTGGCTCTTCTAATAAGGTCTTCTCTCAGAAGAGGGAATTTAGCCAAATCCTAACCTCTAAGTTTCATCAGCATCTAAGTGACCTGGAGGAAGAGAAATATCCAACTGCAGACCCCTCTAGTCATCCTGTCCTATAGAGTTGCGGAAATGAACTAAGAAGCATGTGAGAAGCTCTCAGTTCAGGGGTCCAAGCTCGCAAAAGACAGTTCTTCTCCTAAGATTATAGAATGCTTCTCTACCCCATCCTCTACCATCATGTCACTAACAGTCTATTCATAGCAGTTCTATCTACCTAGCACATCATGTCCAGTTATCAAGCACAAAGTACAAAGCTAACTAAAAAGGAAGAAAAAAAATACCTATGAAGAGTCAGAGCAAGCAGCAGAATACGATTCAAATGCCAGGCATGTTGGAATTCTCAGGCTGGGAAATTAAAACAACTATGATTAAGATGTTCAGAGCTCTAATGGACAGGCAACATGCAAGAACAGAGATAATGTAAGCAGAGATATAAAAAGTTTAATAAAGAAACAAACATAAATGCCATAAATGCTAGAGATTCAAAACATTGTAACAGAAATAAATAATTACCTTCATGGGCTTACCCATAGACTAGGCACAGCGGAAGAAAGAATCTGAGCTTGAGGTTATCTCAAAAAAAAAAAAAAAAAAAAAAAAAAAAAAAAAAAAAAAAAAAAACTTCCCATATTACAAAGCTTAGAGAAAAATAATACTTTTAAAAAGAACAAAATAACCCCAAAATGAGAAATAATTACAAACGGTATAACATGTGTCATAGGAATTCTAGAAAAACAATGAAAGAAAGAAAGAAAGATAGTAAATACTTGAAGCCATAATGACTGAGATTTTTCCCAAATTATGTTTAGACACCAAATCACAGATCCAGGAAGCTCAGAAAAAATCAAGCAGTACATATGTCAAAACCACTATACTTAGGTATATCATTTTCAAGCTACAGAAAATTTTAAAAAGAGACAACGTTTGGAAAATACCAGAGGATAAAAAACATCTTACCTCTAGAAGAGGAAAGATAAGAAATTACATTTAGCTTCTCAGAAATCATGCAAACAAGAAGAAATTAAAGAGAAATATGTATAGTATTGACAGAGAAAGAAAAAAATAGAATACCGTACGCTATTAAATAATCCTTCAAAAATGAAGCAGAAATAAGGACTTCCTCAGACAAACAAACATTGAGAAAATTTGTTGCCAGTAGACTGACTTTCTATAAAGGAAACATTAAAAAATAAGTTCTTTAGAGAGAAAGAAAATAATAGAGGTCAGAAACGCACATCTCCATGAAGAAGGAAACAGCACAGAAGATAAAATAAAATTTTTAATTTTTCTTATTCTTAATTGATCTAACAGATAACTTTAAAAAATAATAATAGCAAAAATCTGTTCAATATTCTATGCATATATATATATATATATGTGAAATGAATGACAGCAATGACGTAAGGAACAGGAGAAAAGAATTAGAATTATTTTATCATTATAAAGAACTTACAAAGGGAGAAAATACAGTAAAGGGAGGAGAGGAGGAAGAGGAGCATGGGGGAGAAGGAGGGAGGGAAGAGAGAAGGGGGTGAAAATAAAAATATAAAACTCACTCCTTGTGAAGTGGATACAGTGTTCTGTGAAACGCTACACCAGCTTACATTAGTTGTAAAAGTATACCGCAAACTCTAGAGAAAACTCTAAAAAATGAAAATAAAAAAGTATAACTAAAAAGGGCAACAAATAGAAAACACTAACAAATCTGATAGTAATCCAAGTATAACGATACTCACACTGAACATCAATGGTCTACATGTAACCATTAGAAAACAGAAATTAACAAAGTGGATCAAGAAACAAGATCCAATTACATCTTGTCTACAAGACATCCTCTTCATTTTATGTATTTATTTATTATGTATTTATTTATTTATTTTTATGAGACAAGGTCTCACTCGGTCACCCAGGCTGGAGTGCAGTGGCATTCAGTGGCACTCAGGCTGGAGTGCAGCTTTGATCTCTTGCATTCAAGCGATCCTCCCACATCAGCCTCCAGAGTAGCTGGGGCCACAGGCATGCATCACCACACCTGGCTAATTATTTTTATTTTTTCTGGAGCAAAGTCTCGCTATGCTGCCCAAACCGGTCTCAAACTCCTTATTTCAAGTGATCCTCCTGCCTCAGCCTCCCAAAACACTGGGATTATAGATGTGAGCCACCACGTCCAGACAAGAAACTCACTTTAAATACAAAACCAGCTAAAAATTAAAAGTAAATGAGTGGAGACCCATACATCATGTTAGTATTAATCCAAAGAAAGCAAGAACAGCTATATTAATTTCAGAGAGTAAACTTCAGACCAAAGATATTAATTACATATAAAGAGGGGTATTATACAATAATAAAGGGTAAATTCTCCATGAACAATATAACAATCATTAACTTGCATGTGCCTGAAAACAGAGCGTCTGTTTTGCAGAAACAAAAACTGATAGGATGACAAGGAGACACCTGTTTATCAGAAAGAAACAGATCCAGAAGGCAGAAAATCAGTAAGGACCTAGTTGAACTCAACAACACCATTAATCAACTGGATTTAATGGACATCTGTAGACTACTTTGTTATTACTGGAATAGACTATTTTTTAGTTCTTCAAGTGCTGTCCGTGCTTTTTACCATGGATGTTTTTCCATGCTGTTCTTCTAATCTGAAATGCTCTTCTGCCCTCTCTTAACCATCAATATTCTTTCTCTTTTTTCATATCAAAGCTTAAATGTTATTCCATCTCAGAAGTGTTTCACAGTAAATGTCCCAACTATTAGATTCACTACCCACCACCCAACACTATAGATGCTGTCCAATTTGTCCATTTGTCTAATACACACCCTACAATGAAAAAGACATGTTTTGATGTTGACTGAATATGGCATTTCTGTAGGTTAGTTGTGACAAAATACAAAGTAAGGGGGAGCAGTAATTAGAGGCACAAATTGCAAAGACAGGCCCAGGAAGACAAAGATTCTCTTAACCTAACAAGACCAGGCCAGGACTAATACTCAAGAAATAGGGCCAACAGTACATTAGTAAAATAAACTGATGCTTCTTTTTACAGAATATGAGTTTAAGACATAAATTCAAACTCTCTATGTCAAGAAATTAAGGAGAAAACTGGGTACTACCAATCTTTGTAAATACTGTACACAGGAATCAAAGCACCTGCTATATTTCTGCCCATCTTAGAGGACCACAGCTTACCATTCTCTATGTTGGATCATATAACGTGGCTAAGGTTAAGAATTAGATATAGCAGTTAAGACACAAGAAGTATTTGTACAGTGACTAATAACCCAGTTTTTTTTTCATTTGCAAAATGGAATAAAAATAATAAAACTTCCCTCCTGGGGTTGTCATGAATACCAAAATAATACATAGAGTTTATTGAATACTGCTTTATTTGCTTCACTCAAATTCACCTAAGGCAGAAGGATTTCCAAGATACAAGGAGGAGCCTAGTATTAAATAGTCTATGGTCTGTCCACTTAGAAGGAATAAGATGAGTATCAGACTAGGCAAGACTCTAAAGTTTGAGCTCTGAATGAGCACAGTAACGGATATTAGATTCATGTACTCCAAGTCTATATTGCCATGTTATATTTAATGTGTGGTGATATTTAGGACTAAAGTTGAAGTTTCTAATAATCTGGGGATGAAAAGAAAGACTGTATCTTTCCTCTTGGATTATTTGGCAAAATAAATTACAGGTTACATTAAAAACTCAAACCTAGCACCAATTTTTCTCCTTTATAGAACGAAAAAGAACACTTCTGATTCAAACGTCAACTTCAGGTTGTTGAAATGCCCTCTTTGTTACATTCTCCTCTCTGCTAAAATCCCACCGCTACTGCAAATTCCAGATAACAAACTATTAGATTCTCATAGTTTTTAAGTTTTGAAGAAACTTAAGCAAAGTAAGACAGCTAGGAATGGAGAGTTAGAAGACCAAATTTCTGAAGGTTTTGCCACACCATACTTGAGCAATATTGATTCTGAGTGTTGATTTAATCATCTGAGAAACAGGAAAACTTTGGCTCCTAAGATTGTTAACATATTCCATTTTGTAAAACAGGCAAACATGAAGCTCAGTCAGTATGTGGTACATAGTAGGGTTTCTTTCCTAGTCTATCTGAGTCCCCATTGATTTATTCCCTCGTTGCTGAATTCCTTGAGTGCATCTAGGTTGCCCAACAACATTAATCATTTAGGAAGGTTCTGTAAATATCTTTATACAGGGTCTCCTCTGTGCTTTTATTATGCCCCTAAAAGCATTACAAGCTATTTTAGGGAAAGAATTATGTTCTTTACTCAGTTGATCTTTCATACCATTTAATTAAAACCTATTGTTCAATTAGTACTTGTTGATTGCCAGCAGAAAGACCTTTTATAGTGAACTGTAGCTCCTTTTAGACCAGAATAATAAGGTCATAATAAGAAAGGATTAGAAAATTTGCTCTAAACACTGGCTTCCTAAATCCAGTACCATTCAGGACATAGGCATAAGCAAGTAACTCATGACTAAAACACCAAACGCAATTTCAACAAAAGCCAAAATTGAAAAATGGGATCTAATTAAACTGAAGAACTTCTGCACAGCAAAGTAAACTATCATCAGAGTGAACAGGCAACCTATAGAATGGGAGAACATTTTTGCAATCTGTCCCTCTGACAAAGGGCTGATATCCAGAATCTCAAAGAACTTAAACATATCTACAAGAAAAAAAAAACAACCCCATCAAAAAGTGGGCAGAGGATATGAACATTTTTCAGAAGAAGACATTTATGTGGCCAACAAGCATACGAAAAAAAGCTCATCATCACTGGTCATCAGAGAAATGCAAATCAAAACCACAATGAGATTGCCAGCTAGAATAGCAATCATTAAAATGTCAGGAGGCAACAGATGCTGGAGGGGATGTGGGGACATAGGAATGCTTTTACATGGTTGGTGGGGGTGTAAATTCAACCATTGTGGAAGACAGTGTAGCAATTCCTCAAGGATCTAGAATTAGAAATACCATTTGACCCAGCAATCCCATTACTGGGTATATAGCCAAAGGGTTATAAATCATTCTACTGTAAAGACACATGCACACGTATATTTGTTGTGTCACTAGACACAATAGTAAGGCCTTGGAACCAACCCAAATATCCATCAGTAATAGACCAGATAAAGAAAATGTGGCACATATACACCATGGAATACTATGCAGCCATAAAAAGAGAATGAGTTCATGTCCTTTGCAGGGACATGGATGGAGCTGGAAACCATTGTTCCAAGCAAATTAACACAGGAACAGAAAACCAAACACCACTTGTTCTCACTCATAAATGGGAGTTGAACAATGAGAATATATAGGCACAGGGAGGGGAACATCACACACAGGGGCCACAGGGCATTGGGGGAAAGGGGAGAGATGGCATTAGGAGAAATACCTAATGTAGATGACAGGTTGATGGTTGCAGTATATCATCATGGCACATGTATACCTATGTGACAAACCTGTACATTCTACACACGTATCCCAGAACTTAAACTGTAATAAAAAGAAAAATCGAAGGGATGAAATTGTTAATGTAATTGTTCTCTGTAGTTAGTTGAAAACAGATTTGAGTGGACAATTAAAAATGTAGTTTAGTATTCAGAGTCATCTTCAAATTATCTCTGCATATCAGTATTAGAAATACAACCATTTCAAAGGGTGGGAAACAACTTTCCTATCTATTTCTCATCACTTTCAACATATATTTTCTATGCAGTTAGCATCTTTTACTTATCTTCCTCAGTTAAAAGGTATCTGCATATGTCCTTTCTCTAGTCTGGAATGTGATTACTTCTTCAAATCGACACCCCATTCCTAGATCTAGCACAATATAACCATCTTCATGAAATTTTCCATCATTACGTACACTGCCTTGTTCTCTCTTGAAATAATTTTGATCTATACTAATAAAATATTGCTCAGAAGGCAATCATTTAAAAAATTGTTTCATTATATTAATTTTACTTAACATAATTTTTATTGTTTTAAAATCATTTTGTTCAAGCAAAGAAAAATACAAAATTTTAATTACAAACAATCTCTGTCAAACAGATCTTTTTGAATTTTGACTCGATTATATATATATATGTATACACACACATATATATATATATTTCTACTTCTGACATGTGGCTGAAGTTATAAAAATAAAACTGCAAGTTTTCTGTGTGCCTTTGTATATATAATAGAATAATCTGTGTTCATCATTGTCCAAGTATAAACATTTTCTTACCCTCAGAAGGTACTAAGAAATTAAAAATGAATGTCTTGAAATAAAGGAGCTCTGTTCTGATTAGTTTATCACAATTCCCAGGAAACAAGAGAACTAAAATTATAATATTATTAAGATGCTAGCCTTTAAAAAACCCACAGAAATTCCTAGTTAAAAATCATTTTAATATAAAATAAATCCAAATTCTGTAAAAAATGAAGACCTGTTTTGATCATTTTGTTTTAAAACAATCTGTGTATTATTTCTCTGATATCATTTTGGAGTACATACAAGTACATGTGGATTTGTGTAAGAACTCAGTTTTATCTCTGTTAAATGAAAAATTGATTCAGAGTGTTTAATTAGTTTATAATAAGGTTATCTTCTGTGTAATGTCCTAGATAGTAGATATTCCACATTCACCAGAATAACTTTTCGTGCTTTCTGCTGACTTTTTAAAAGATGTTATGCTACAAAGAATTACTTTGAATTATCTTATACTCCATCTTTATTTCTGTAATTATTTTAGATAGATTTATTGAAATAAAAATAAATAACCATACAATTTACCCTTTTAAAGTATATAATTTAAAGCGTTCTAATGTGTTAATGCAGTTGTACAATAACCACCACAATCGATTGTTGAATATTTTCATCATCTCAAAAATGAAACCCCTAGTCCATCAGCACTCACTCCCTACTTCTCCCAAGCCCTTCCACCTGACCCACCAGGTCCTAAGTAAGCACTAGTTCTTTTTTCTCTGCAGATTTTTCTATTCTGGACATTTCATACAAATGGAATCTTACAATATGGAGTCTCTCTGACTGGCTTCTTTCACTTAGTGTGATGAGGATTCATGCACTTTGTAGTACATATCATCACTTCATTCTTTTTTATTAATGAACAATAGTTCATTGTGTGTATATACCATATTTATTTATGGATTTCTCAGTTGATAGTTCCCTGGGTTGTTTCCATTTTTTGGCTATTATGAATTGTGCTGCTATAAACAATTGTGTACAAGTATTCATGTGGATATATGTGTTCACCTCTCTTGAGTATGTATACCCAAGGCAAGGATTGCTGTGTCGTATCTAGCCATATATTTAAGAGTTTGGGAAACTACCAACTGTTATCCAAAGTAGCTGCAATATTTTACACTCCTATCAGCAATATATGAGAATCCTAATTTCTCCACATGCTTATTAACGCTTGTTATTATCTATCTTTTTTATTGTAATCATCTTAGTGGATGTGAAATGCTATTTTATTTGCATGTCTCTAATGGCTAATAATTTTGAATGTCATTTCATATGCTTATTGACTATTTTTATACCTTTTTGGAGAAATGTCTGTTCAGATTATTTGCACATTTTAAAATTGAGTAATTTATCTTTTTATTATTAAGCCCTTACTGTCCATATGATGCTCATTCTCAGGAAAAATACCAATAAAATCCTTATGATATAATTCTGTATTTTAATCTAATAGATGGCTTTATTGTTCTTTACCCAGATATCATTTTTATTTTCATAAAAAATAACCACAACCGTTAAGTCTTATCATCAACATGTAGTTTCTGCTTTTCCTTATGCTTGCCTGAAGGCTTTTCTATTAGCTGCACACTAGAAAGCGTGTTTTCAACTAAGAAGGACAGTACAGAAAAGACAGCATTAAGGTTGGCAGGCTGTTTGGGTGTGTTATTGATATTTTAATTTTGCTTTTATTTTCTGATGAGAATGAGATGAAATATTCTTATTTTCTTCATAATACCGCTTAATGATAAATATAATGCTTTTGAAAACTAAAATAAAAACTTAAAAAATAGTACTTCATTTTCACTCTAGAATTTAGGAAAAGAATTTAGGAAAATAATTTTAACCTGCATCTTTCTTTCTAATGGCCATGTAAATATTGCATAGGTCGATGAAAAACTATTCTCCTATTTTATCTGCATCTGATAGAAAAATGAGACAATCAACAATACCTTGGGTGTCATATTGACGGTAATTCTGATTTTACTATGGATGATAAGCCCACAATTACCACCAAGGCTTTTAGAACAGACATGAAACTAACGCCTACAAAGCTCTGAGCAAAAAACTGGCATCTCTTCTGTGTCTTAACAAGCATCCAGCCTCATAAGTAGCTATGGTCTTCCTGGTATGCCAGGAAATTTAACAAAATTTGGGGATCTCAATGAGGCAGTAATTTATCGTTACATAACTCTTCAGGCAAAAACTGGTGGAGATGAACTTCTTAGGTTTGGTTTTCTAAGTTCTCTAGAATAATAAACGTCACTGAAGTAAACTACAATGGAATGTCTGTTAATCTGTGTATTGGTCTACAATTATGTCATAAAGTTCAATCAACTCGGTGACTTCACAGCTTTAAAAACACTAATTACAATGTTAACTTTTTATTATTAAAGATAAATTTGATAGTATTTGAAAGTTGATTTTTACATTAGTATAGATTTGAAGCGACTTATTCTGCTATCCACACTTTCTGGTCATAGTTTTGGTAAATTTGGCTTCCCTTAGATCCTAAATAAACAGATTGTCAGTAATTCTCTGACATGCTTACCTCTCATTCCTCTTACATTCATTACCTCTTATCTGGAAAGGTCTCAAATCAGGAGTGTACAGTATTTTTAGATAGTATTTTTACACTAAATAAAAACATAAATGTGTGTATGTGTATCTCCCATAAATCCGTATGCTATCATTTTCTTGATTAATATTTAAATATATTTCTTTTGTTTGCCATAATTTAAAAAACAAATATTAAATATAAAATATATAAATATGATATAAAATACACAAAAATATATTTAAAATATTAGACAAATGTAAATATAAAACAAAATGCTACCATCCAGAGGTAATATTGTTGATAATTAATAAATACCCTTAACATCCTTACTTGGCTAATATATTTTAATTAAAATTTTGAAGAGTTTTATAAAATTAGACTTTTTCAGGTCACATCACAGCTCTGTCACTTGGAAAAATGTAATGATTGGTTGCTATACCTATATCATTTTTTGCCACTCTCTCAATATTTCAATGTTACATTAAGAATTTAAAAAAGATAGTTTAGTAAGGTTCCTGTCTACTATTTTAGATATAATACAAATAATCAACTATGTTATTTTAAACTGCTTTTTTAACTTAATTTGTTATAGTCGCTTTTCATGAAAACACACTTAGACTGTCATTTTTATTCCATTTTATATTCACTTCACGACTATTTCATAATTGTTTAATCACTTTCCTACTAATGGACATTACCTAGTTCAATTACCCATTTAAAACACAACTTTCTAAAACAGAATAATTGTGTTTCGTTATAGTAAAAAATCCAGATAACTATAGCCATGTGGCACTTTGTAGTATAAAGGAAGAATAATCTGAGGATAGGAAATGTCCTCCTGCTTCGCATAACTGCAGTTCAACAGCAGGCATATTTCTGCTAAAGCTGATGGTAGTTACAATGCCAGATGAATAGAGGACTTTGTATTTTAGAATGAATAACTGATCAAGCAAAGTACCTAGAAACCTATACTGTGGGACAATACTATAATCAAATGCACCATGCAGGGTCGTGATTAGGAGCTGGTATGGATTTCTTCCTGACCTAATAAGCAATCAATTGACTGTCAAGCCTGAAAGTTATCTTACATTTAGCTTATGCTAATAGTGAATTTTGTTAAATGACACACATCTAATTCATTATTGAAACATTAGAAGGAGTTTTACTTCTTTTGATTTATCTTGTTTTAGTGTTTTTACATCTGCTTTAGTCAGGATTATTAGGTCTGGTCACAATTGGGTACACTATTGCTGAAAGTAATCTCATAGGTCCTCCCTCCCTCCCTCCCTCCCTTCCTTGGCCACAATTGGGTACACTATTGCTGAAAGTAATCTCATAGGTCCTTCCTTTCTTCCTTCCTTCCTTCCTTCCTTCCTTCCTTCCTTCCTTCCTTCCTTCCTTCCTTCCTTCCTTCCTTCCTTCCTTCCTTCCTTCCTCCCTCCCTCCCTCCCTCCCTCCCTCCCTTCCTTCCTTCCTTGTCTGGCCACAATTGGGTATACTATTTCCAGAACTAATCTCATAGGTCCTTCCTCCTTCCCTCGATTATTTTCTTCCTCCCTCCCTCCCTCTCTCCCTCCCTCCCTTCCTTCCTCCCTTCCTCCCTCCTTCCCTTCCTTCCTTGTCTGGCCACAATTGGGTATACTATTTCCAGAACTAATCTCATAGGTCCTTCGTCCTCCCTCCCTCCCTCCCTCCCTCTCTCCCTCCGTCCCTCCCTCGATTATTTCCCTTCCTTCCTTCCTTCCTTCCTTCCTTCCTTCCTTCCTTCCTTGTCTGGCCACAATTGTGTATACTATTTCCAGACTAATCTCATAGGTCCTTCCTCTCTCCCTCCCTCGATTATTTCCTTCCTTCCTTCCTCTCTCCCTTCCTCCCTCCCACCCTCCCTTCCTTGTCTGGCCACAATTGGGTATACTATTTCCAGAACTAATCTCATAGGTCCTTCCTCCCTCCCTCCCTCCCTCATTTCCTTCCTTCCTTCCTTTCTTCCTTCCTTCCTTCCTTCCTTCCTTCCTTCCTTCCTTCCTTCCTTCCTTCCTTCCTTCCTTCCTTCCTTCCTCCCTTCCTCCCTCCCTCCCTCCCTCCCTTCCTTGTCTGGCCACAGTTGGGTATACTGTTTCCAGAACTAATCTCATAGGTCCTTCCTCTCTCCCTCCCTCCCTCCCTCGATTATTTCCCTTCCTTCCCTCCTTCTTTCCTTCCTTCCTTCCTTCCTTCCTTCCTTCCTTCCTTCCTTCCTTCCTTCCTTCCTTCCTTCCTTCCCTCCTTCCTTCCTTCTTTCCTTCCTTCCCTCCTTTTCTCTCCTTTCTCTTCTTCCTCCCCCGCTCCATTTTCTTTCTACTTCTTAAAATATAACATAGAATTATACAGGTTCAAGACACAGGCACTGTCTTAATATGCTACAGTGCAAATATATAGATAAGCTAATCCTGGGGGTAACTTTGTTTAAGGTATCAAACTTTAAACAGCACATTTTAAATCACCAAATAACTCATCTTGGTCTTACTTTGACTGATGGTCAGGACTAGACTACAAGGAGTCCTGGAGATAAACACAGTGAAAATTATTCACTTTGATAGCATTAGCCTCAAAATCATTTTTACATTTCCAATATCAAACTGCCCAAAGTTATCCAGTATAGGAGTCCAATTATTAAAAATAAAAGGGGTGGGGGCTCAAGGTAATTTCTAATTTCATTCACATCTATGTAGCAAGGAAAATTCTTATTAACCCACTGCTGCCTATACGTTCTTTTTGTCACACGAAAAGAAAGTTTTCATCATCACACTTCCTTTTCATCACATTAGTATACATTAATCTAAAAATATACCAAAAATATTTTCATTGTCCCTTCCAGCAGACAGGCTGGTCTGTGCTTTCTAACGTTCACACATAATGCTCAGGATCTTCTTGCAAAGAGAATTCAGATCTCATTAACTCAGGTTTCAGTGCCTATATCATGGTATAGATTCAGTAGATGTGTATGAAATAGCTTTTCATCAGACGTTTTCCATATTCTTCAAATGGCTAAGATAATTCTAGAACTATTGTTTATTAAAAATGTATTAGACTTAAGTATGGATATTGTCATTCTGACAACATATGCAGTTGTCATTTTGGCTAACAGGTTTTAACAAAGTTATTTCTATTATTTAATGTGAAATGAATCCCCAGTCCTAATCCATAGCCAAATTTCAATCATACTGTGTTCCAATTTCATCCTCCACCAACATCTGGGCTCACTTTCCCAGCATAAAGAAGGTGGCTTTGGCCCTGGTTTATTATTTAAAGATACTCAGAATGCTTACTATTATCGCATGTAATCACAGCAAAGCTTTTAGTTACTCAAGATCTATCTTAAGTGCTATCACTTCTAGGAATATCATTCTGCTTACTCTAGCAAATAAAACTTCCTTTTCTCTAATGATAAAGTACAATAAAATAGCAATAGACTATCCATCTAGTACATTTTTCACTTTATGTTTTTCAGCCCTTTTCCCCAACAAAGCAATAAAGCCTTTGGCTGGACAGATAGCTCATATGTGTGTATTCCCTGAATGCTGAGCACAATGAAGGCAGTCAATTTCTGAGGATCCTAAGTTACCTAGAATGATCTAGATATGTACATCTCTAATTTAGCAAGGTTAATGTTAAAGGTTATCTTGCAGTTTAACTGAAGTATCATTAGGCTTATTTCTCAGACTCCTCAAAGTCTAATCCTGGCCCTCAAAGTAAGCCCAAGATGAGCTAGTGAAAGGAATAAAAATACTTTACCCCCAAATATACTTCTTTGACATATTTTGAGACGGCTGCCAGGGGCCAGCAAATAAAACTGGCACTGCAAGTTTGACTTTTGTGGGGGAAACTTGCATCTGCAGATCTGTAGGTCTGTCTGCAAGACCCGTGGGCAGAGTCCACTGAAAACTTATGCCTGAGTCCATGTGACCAAGATTCCTCATACATACCTTGATAATTCGTAATCTGAGGAGAAAGGTCTGCTGTGCAACAACCAAAAAGAAAACCGCCCTGAGGAGCTGCACCAGGAAGTCACTCAGCTCCTACAATTGTCTTCATTTTCTTCCTCCTGTTCTACCGTATCCTCTCCTTAAATAACACCTATGTAAGCATGCCCTGAGGAGGTTTGTGAGAACTTGCAATTATCCACATCTGCATAACTGATACATTTGTTCTTCTATATTTTATTCTATAATATATAAAAATAAACATCTAATATTCCTGATATTTTTCGCTTTCATGATAATCAATCTGGCCAATATTTTTTTCTGATAAAAATGTTCAGACCTTTGCTGTCATCCAGACCTTTGCTTCAAAAGCAAAGCAGGCACATAATTTTGCAGTAATCACATTTTTATTTAAATTGAAAATACAGATGCTATTTATTACTTTTCTTGTGTAGCTAATTTTAGTAATGTTATCCTCCATCTGCTTCTTGATTCACATTGATCTTTCATCCTCATTCCTTCTGCAGTAAAACCATTACCATCACTAATGGCCTAAAGATATTTACAAGTAATAGCTAATATAATGATAATTTCTAGAATTAGTGAGCTGACATTTTTTAAAAAAAGGAAATGCACATTTCTATTCTGAAGATTTATTGGTATTAGAGGTAATATCAGTTTCTGTTCAGAACATTATAAGGCAATTAAAAAGTAGAAAAAAATTAGGAGAATAAATCAATTATTTATTCATTTAATAAATGTGTTTTTGAAACTGCCTTTGCAAAAATTATAACTGAGAAAATTGTGACAGTGAAAGAGATCTGATCTAACCAACCTCCAACTTGCCTTTAATTCCCTTAGTCTTTCCAGGGCTTGGGCCAAGCTAATTTTAGGAAAAATTTAGTTTATACTTTAAATGATAATAGTCCTTCCCCAAAAATGAACCACCTTTGTAAAACTAATGAAAGACCACCAGGCTAGGAGGATGAGAGGAGGCTGAATTCTGCCAAGATGTAGACATAAATGATTACCAGCCATTATTCCAGAGGTCACAAGATTTCCAACTTCCCCAATTACTCCTGCAGGTAATATCATTATTGTAGAAATTAAGATTGGCCTTTGAGATGTTTTTTCAGGCTTTTGCATTTCTGATGACCAAATGGCTCCACCCAGATCTGCCAACTTGTCCTGTGGGCCCTACCCAGAAGTGGACTTGGCACACTAGGACCATTTTCTACACCCCTATGATTGCATCCTCAACCAATCATCAATACTCATTCACTACACAACTTCCTTTCTGCCAAGCTATCTTTGAAAAACCCTAGTCTCCAAATTTTCAGGGAGGCTGATCTGAGTAGTAATAAAACTCTGGGCCATGCACAGTGGTTCACGACTGTAATCCCAGCACTTTCAGGGACTCTGGGCGGATCACTTGAGGTCAGGGGTCCGAGACCACCCTGGCCAATACGGTGAAACCCCATCTCTACTAAAAATACAAAAATTAGTCAAGTGTGGTGGCATGCACCTGTAATCCCAACTACTCAGAAGGCTGAGACACAAGAATCGCTTGAACCTGGGAGGCAGAGGTTACAGTGAGCCAAGATCACGCCACTGCACTCCAGCCTGGGTGACAGAATGGGACTCTGTCTCAAAACAAACAAACAAAACAAAAACAAACAAATAAACGAAAAGAACTCTGGCTTTCTGTTTAGCTGGCTCTACCTGTGTAAAGGTCTTTATCCATTGCATTTCCTCTGTCTTGATAAATCAGCTCTATCTGGGCAGCAGGAAAGAAAAATCCACTGGGTTGTTACATTTTGAGAACTTGCTATGTTCCAGTTACTGTTATAAGTAAATCATGATAAAAAAATATTCTAAAACAACAACATAACTAAAAGTGTATTTGAACTAGGTGTGGTGGCTCATCCTTGTAATCCCATCATTTTGAGAGATCAAGGCAAGAAAATTACTCGAGTTCAAAATTAGCATGGGCAACAAAGTGAGGACCCATCTCTACAAAATTAAAAAAAAAATTATCCTGGCACAAAGGGGTGCACTTGTAATTCTAGCTGCTCAGGAGGCTGAGAAGGAAGGATTGTTTGAGCTCAGGAGTTTGAGGCTGCAGTGAGGTATGATCAAACCACCATCTTCTAGCCTGTGTGACAGAGTGTGACCCTGTCTCAAAAAAAAAAAAAAAAAAAAAAGCTATATGCACATAAATGAACTGTTCAATAAGCTGAATTTGCTTTTTTAAACCAATTACTATAGTTACTGTATGTAGTTTTGGAAAAGAATATACATAAAACATAAAAACTGCACATCCATTGGCTGTCAAAATAATCTTAATGACAAATGCTGAAATATATTATTTGTTCTGGTGATAATTCATACCTGCTATGATTTATTAACTTATCTGATTTTTACACATAAATAATTACATATATGAAAACCACTAACATCTTTATAGTACTCTATTTTGTTTGTTAGTCTTGGGAGGTATAGGTCAAGAGCTTCACTTTGACTTGATACCAGCACTAAGGCAACTTGCATTATTAAATAGGACCCAAGAGACTCTTAGATTTATTTTCCATTTAAGCTCCTCAAGGATCCTTCTTGTAGAAGAACATACACAGAACATACACAGAAAAGGATTATGCTGAATAAAAGGTCTTACAATTTGTCTTCAGTAATATTCAATTCCCTTTCATTTCTGTTTTCTGCCACCATCTCACTGTCAAGTAATTCTTCAACCGTCTTAGATATATTCTTCCCACTTCCTACACTCTATTAAACAATTTAAACTCCGAGTAAGTGATATTTTTGGAGCCTAAAGTTACAGAAAAGGAAAAAAAAAAACCTGCCTATGAATGTCATCCTTACTATGATTTTAGCCTAAATTTCACTTAACTGGAAGAGAAAGTTTTCAGTTTGCATGTAAAATTTAAAGACCACAAAACTTTGGGCTAAGAAAATGTTATCCTAGACTATTAAATTATTCTATGGTGATAGACTTTCCTTGACAAAACATTTCCCAGCTCCTCTAAACTCCTTTCTCAACTAGAACTCGACATTTGGGTTTTGTGTTCCTCTTTGCATTGCCTAGTTTTAGTAAGAATCCCGCTAAATCAGTTTAGGAAGAATCCCTTACCCCCATACCTGATGGTATTCCTCATCTCCTACCCTTAATATGTGATCACCATGGCCTGCCTTCAGCAGGAACCCTGTCAAATCAGTTTAGCTAGAATCCTCCCTGCCTCTGATGTTTTCTCTTAGTAATTTTCCATCTCCCAACTCTCATCCCTGACAACCTGCTCCTTGGCTATAAATCCCCATTTGTCTTTGCTGTATTCTGACTTGAGCCCTTTTCTATACTTAGGTTTCTTTTCCACTATTGCAGTAGTCCCTAAGTAAAAATCCATATTTATTGCTTTAACTTTTGTCCAGCTCTGGTTTTTCTCTGACAACATTAAGGCTGACTGTTGCCATTTTAATACTGCTGAGAGACGACTTAAAAGGGACAGAAAGATGCATTAAATCAGTCGCAAAATATTTCCACCTTAACCCTGTTTCATCTCATCTAATTTCTCTACCATAAGACTTCCTCAATTTCCAGATTCTGGGAATTCAGAGTCCATTCCCCTTTCCGCCTCTTCACTGAGCTCCCTCCCAGTTTTTTGTGAACACCCCTTGGCAGGGGTACTTTAACCTTAAGACCCACTTGGGATGTCAAGGAACTGGCAAGTAAGATGAGAGTTGCTCCTCCCACCCGGTGAAACATGCTGCTTTTCTCCTGCAGGTTTTAAGGCATTCTTTCATTCTCAGAAGAGCAATTTGTGCGGTTCCTACCAATCACTCAAAGCTGGCAGGGAGAGAAAAAAAGCTATTTACCATCTCCAACACACTCTGTATGGTGCTTCAGTGCCCCCCTGTCTGGGTTAATGAGCACATGCTGTGAGATTCAAGCTCCTCAAGGATCCTTCTTGTAGAGAAGTAAACAGGTGTAGGAGAAAACTAGAAAAATGGAAGAACACTGATGCAGCACTGAAAATCTTTACTCTGGAGTAACTCTCTGTCAATGGTACTGGAAAAGAACACTTAAAGTATAAGATCAAGGACTTTTGTCTAAGATATGTGCAGTTTGTTTCGTTATAGGTAAGCATGACGACTAAAAGTTCTACATTACTCTTGAATACTAATTCCAGAATGAAAGATTAAGAACAAAATTTAAAAATATGTAAGATTTTAATTGACATTAATTGCATCCCTACCATTAGTTGGATACACAGATTAAGTGCTTTACAAACATACATATACTTAATCCTCATAACAGTTTTTTGGAGAGGATTGTTAATCCATTTTTTATACGCAGATACGGAGTGGTTGAATACGTTTGTGCATATTTACACATCATTTACTGCTAAGTACTGGAAACTAAGTTTAAATTATACCAGGTTTCAAAATCGTTTTTTTCTACTCCTTTACCAATATTTTCACATGTATATTATGTAATATATATATACACATATATATAACTCTGATATTGTTAGATATAGTATGATATTGTTATTATATATAAACAAAAGAGTGTGCCATTAATTTTGCCATAGGATTGTTGAAAAGTACAAATAATTTATATGTATATCCAGTCTTTTTATTTGATTCATAAGTGAAGCTTACATCTTTTTCTTCATGGCCCTCCTCTCTAGCTAGTATTTTTTAAAAAGACAAATTTGCCTCTTCAAAGAATTTAGATAATACTAGTGATTTTTATATTTTCCTTGAAAAGGCACTGCAGTTCTCTTTTTCTCCAGGGGAATCTTTTATGAGTTAGGAGACACAGAATTTAGACTTACTTTTTTATTGTATATATTTTCCTCTGATTTGCCGTGTATGCTGCATTTAATTTTTTTAAACATATTATTTCATTTGTTAGGAATTGTTGACTTCAGTTTGTATCTCATATTTAGATAGAGTACAGCTAAATTCATATTAAATAAAGTTGTAATGGGTTTTTTTTGCCTATATCTCTACTGTCTAATAATGTACTTGTTACATAAAATTTGTTATATATGTTTGTTTAATTATTGAATATATTCATTGAATTATTAGAAAATATAGTAAGAAATTAGAATTCATTATTTATCTAAAATTAAAGTATAAGTACTGATACCCTACATGTTAATACAGATTTCTCACTTTTGCCAATTTTAGTTTACTTATACTTGAAGTAGAGTCCAGAATTATAAACTAAAATAATATATCATTGCAGTAATTAGCTTTAACTTAAGGACATTTGCCAATAATTTATTTTGGTTTCATCTGTGATCAGTATTTTAAGAAACAACAATATCAACCAAACATAAGTCCTGCCATTTAAAAACCTCCAATTAAAGATAAATGAAGGCAAATACACAAATAATTATAGGATGTGATGCAACTTGAAATTTTAAGTGACCCACAGCGTATATCAATAAGGTGTCAAATTTTGGAAGTGTCCTTCATAAATATTAGCTGATGCCAATTATATATGATATAACAGGTGAGTTATCCATATTACATAAAATACTTTGTCCAATATCTTACCAATAATTGTTCACTGACAAATTTTTCCTTCCCTTCCTTTTCCCTTTCCCCTTTCCCTTTCTCTTTCCCTTTCCCTTCCCCTTCCCCTTTCCTTTTCCCTTCCCTTTCTTTTCCTTTCCCCTCCATTGGTTCTAACTCATAGCCTGAGATACCATTTTATCAGTTATACTGTGTACAAAGAGGAATTTTAGGACTCAAACACTAAATATCACCCATTATTTGTAAGTGATGAAACAACAATGGCAAAAACAGCAGCAAGAGCCACACTTCCTCAACTTCCAATTACAAAAGACAGGGAACACCACCAAAGGCATTTATCGCCTCACACACCCTACCATATAACTGACAGTAAATCAATTTAGAAACAAAAGTATCCGCAGCGATAAGGAAAACCAGCCTGAAGCCATCAACAGAAAAATAAATTAACAAATAGGAGAAAGAAAAAAAGTTGATAAAGGAGTTCTAATGTCTACAAATCAGATTTGTAGAACTTGTAGAAGAAGGGTTATAGTATTGGAAGATGGAAGTAAGTAATGTTTCAGAACACCAGAAAAAGAAGCTGTACCTAGAAATACTAAGCAGGAGGGAAAGGGTAAGTGAAATGTGCAGTAGAAAATAGCGCCGTTAGTTGTTAAGTTTGTATTTGGATCAGCAGTGAGCCCCCTCAATACACACATGCTGCTGTGCACAGAATGCTTGGCAGCAACTCAACCTCCAAACTCCCAGGCAAATAGTGGAAAAGATTTTCCTAAAAAACAATCATAATGAACCCCCTTGGAAGAATTAGAGCAGACTTTTGGTTATTTGTACACTACAGAAAAGGTCTCCACATTCTGATGTTTAGTGATCCCTTGGCCCAGTACAGGAACCAGCAATTTATGTACTTACCCGTGAGCTAAGCTCACTAGTCAGTAAGCTTCATCGTACACAGTGCTCCCAGTTGGATTTATACTCTATTTTAAAGTTTGGACATACAACTAAGTTTTCCAGGTCATCTAAGGAAAACCAGAGAGCAAGTTAAAATAAACAGAAAAAAGAATAATAAAAGGTAAAATGAAAAAAGAGCATACACACCACAAGAAAACCTCAACTAGAATAGCCTCAGAAAGATTAAAACACATATTACAGAGATGTAAATTAATATAACACTATAATAAATGATCAGAGACAAAAATGAGTATATGGAATAAAGTCAAAATGTTAAAATAGTAGAAATCCTGTGTGATTACATGAGAAGTGAAACTGAGTCCCAATTTTAGAACCAAACAAAAACATGATAAAAGGCATAAGTTGCAAAAGATTACTGTAAAAACTTTTACCTCTAATGAGACAATGTTTCAGGGAAATAAAGTGAATTCAGTCATTGCATACTAGTGTAAGATAATTACTGTTGGTTCAGATTACACTATTTCTGACTGGAAGGGCTTACTGAATGTCTAACACAATGCATGTAAAAAGATACATTCATGGATCTAATCATTAGGAAATTGCTAGTCTTTCTCTGCCAGCTCTATGGTAAAATATGTAGGAGCAGGAATTTTGTCTACTTTGCCCACTGCTCAATTTTAAGTACATAACATAGAACTATAGCCAGCACACAGCAACTACTTAGTGGATGAATAAATAAGTCAAACATAAGTTCTTAAATTTTCTAGAGAGGAAAAAGAGAAGACACGTACCATAAATCTTGGATTCTAATCAGCAACATTGATGTTAACAGAAAGTGGAACAATGCATGTAGGCCAAATTACAAATTTAAGTAAGAATGTTTTCAGACCTGGAACAGCTCAACAAGATTTACTCCCCCAAATTTTCTCATAAAGTATCTGAAGACAGCTACAATAAAATGATTAATTCAAGTGATGAGAAATCCTATGCACCAAGAAATAAGTTGATTCCATGTTCTAACAAGGTGAGTAATTAAGGGTGGTCTCAGGATGACGGTTTGGAGCATGTCTAGAGAGCAATAAGTCTAAGTTAAAGCAGGGATAGAGAGAGTTCCAAGAGGAAAACATGTGTGCAAATAATGGGGTATTTATATTTTGGTTCTACTTTAATAATCAACAATAAAGATATGAAAACCTAAATAATAAAATAAGAAAGACAATTAAAAATAAAACAAAATTTAAAAAACAGGAAATCTAAACATTAAAAAAATTAAAATTGACAAGCGATACATGTTTCGGAGACTTTTTGTAATAAATACTTAAAAACTAAAATGAAGAAATAGTCTGAATGGAACAAATAATATCACTGGTATGTTAGTTTTCTCAAAGATTAACAGACAGATGGACAGATGGGTAGATAAATATATGCATACACATATACATACATACATAAATACGTAAAAGCTTTATTTTATATAATATCATTTAAATGTGTAAAATCCAAGACTTTTTCTCTGGATGGAAATTTACCAAATTTTAAGTAGAGAAAAAAAAAGTAATTTAGCTAAGAAACTTTAAGAAAGAAAGAAAAAGAATAAGGACAGAGCACTTTCCAATCAGGTATTAAGTAATATTATAAAGCTATCCATATTTAAAACAGAACAATGCTATCAAAAGATTTGCCAAGTTGATAAATAGAAGTATATTCCAGTGACTAAACTTAGGTGTAGAATTTTAAAAATCACCACAAAATAGGAAGGTGATATATTCATAAACAAATGGCACTGGGAAAACTATCTAAATACTGATAAAAATAAACCAGCTAGGGTATCTTATTTCATAGTATTCAGAAAAATTAACTCCCAAATAAATAAATAATTTCAAAGGCCATGAAAAATGCTAGGGAAACACAGTTGACTATCTGATCTCACTGTGAAAAAAAACTTTCTATGCATAAGATATTAAAAATCACTAAAATATTTTTACAATTGATTAATATACATTTAATATTTGGCAGATTGAAAAGTATTTGAAATAATATTAGTAACCATGTAGGAAAATGTGAGCAGAAAGTACACAAGATAAACATTCTTACTAATCAATGTAAAGATAATTTAATTTTTTTAAAGAAGTAAAGGATACAAAGAGAATAAACAATAGAAATAAAAACTCATAAGCAAAAATTAGAAAAATATTTAAAACCTTTAATGACTGAAGACGTGAAAAAATACTAAAGAATTTTTATCTTCAACAGCTAGTTGAAAAAATATTTAGGATTGCCTGTTTAGTAAACATACCCAAACAAGAAATGAAACCATTAGATGGGCGAAAATGTTGCCATGCTTGTGAGGTTGTTAAACAGAGCAATAAGATCAGAGATTCATATGGAATTCTATAATATGTAGTTTTGTAGAATTAATATACATTGATATAGTAATGCCTAATAAGGTGAGCCTAACTAATTGCCAATCTAATAAGATGCAAACAAAAATTATGTGATACACTAAAGTATTCATAACATAAAACTATAAAAAATACAGTGAAGTATGCATTTGTTAAGGTATACATACCAAAGCTTTTTAAAAGCATATTTTGGAAGACCAATATAGAGGAAATGGTTGCGAACAATTAACTTATGTTAAAAACCTGAAACTATATAAAATATAATTTCAACCTATTTGCTTATCTGCCATGCGTATTCACAAGCACTAAGCTTATTAAAACACACGGCAGCAACATTTTAACAGTGGTAATATTTGAATAATAAGTTTATGAAAGATATATATTTCCTGATAATTTTGTGCATTCTCTACAACAATCACATGACTATTATCATTAAGCAAAATGATGTTTTTCATAAAATTGTAATATCAATCTTTAACAGGTGATTAGAAAAACTTTTTTATTCAAAGAATTACTCAGATTTTTGAATTCACAAAATATAAAGAACATTTTGTGTTTAAAATTTATTTTTTTATTTTTGAAAAAACTTACTGATTTGGTATTTTTAGAAAGTAATTACTAAGTTAATTTTGTGTACAATAATAAAATTGTCTATTATTTGTGTTATGCCCATTCCTAAGATAGAAAGTATCCTTAAGGCACACAAATACAAATCCAATGACAGAGTTTTAAGCCTGAACATTTTTTTTATACATATACTTTAAGTTCTAGGGTACATATGCACAACGTGCAGGTTTGTTACATATGTCTATATGTGCCATGTTGGTGTGCTGCACCCAATAACTCATCATTTACATTAGGTATATCTTCTAATGCTATCCCTCCCCACTTATCCCACCGCACCACAGACCGCGGTGTGTGATGTTCCCCTTCCTGTGTCCAAGTGTTCTCATTGTTCAATTCCCACCTACAAGTGAGAACATGCAGTGTGTGGTTTTCTGTCCTTGTAATACTTTGCTCAGAATAATGGTTTCTAGCTTCATCCATGTCCCTACAAAGGACATGAACTCATCCTTTTTTATGGCTGCATAGTATTCCATGTGTATATGTGCCACCTTTTCTTAATCCATTCTATCATTGATGGACATTTGGGTTGATTCCAAGTCTTTGCTACTGTGAATAGTGCCACAATAAACATAGATTTGCATGTGTCTTTATAGCAGCATGATTTATAATCCTTTGGGTATATACCCAGTAATGGGATGGCTAGGTCAAATGGTATCTCTAGTTCTAGATCTTGAAGAATCGCCACACTGTCTTTCACAATGGTTGAACTAGTTTACAATCCCACCAACAGTGTAAAAGTTTTCCTATTTCTCCACATCCTCTCCAGCACCTGTTGTTTCCTGACTTTTTAATGATCGCCATTCTAACTGGTGTGAGATGGTATCTCATTGTGGTTTTGATTTGCATTTCTCTGATGGCCAGTGATGATGAGCATTTTTTCATGTGTCTATTGGCTGCATAAATGTCTTCTTTTGAAAAGTGTCTGAAGCCTGAACATTTAATAAATATTCTAAATCATAAATTTTAACCTATTTAGCTGCCAAACATTTATAGCCCATTTATAAGAATATATAGTATATATACCAAACATACGAGTGTGTGCATAATTAGAATATACAGCATGCATAAATATACATAACATATATCTATATTTGTATATATACATACCTACATACATATCTATTTAAATATTTATAATTAAAGTTTTCAATAATTGTGCATCTTGAGAACATATGGCCACATTGCACAATTAACAAGTGTGGAACAAGAAAACCCCACAATTTTGAAGCAGATTATGCTTTTTTATATATGCTGCAATGCTTAACTGATTCTAGAAAAATTCCTGAACTCAAAGTGCATCTTCCACAATTTCTGACTAGCATGAACCATATATTCTTATTATTAACTCTATACAGATTTATATTATCTACTAGACCACAATCATCTCAAGAAAGGTACCTTAACTTATTGATGTCTGTACCCTCACATCTAAGCTCATCTTGAACTTTTCCCACACTTTGCTTTTCTATATTCCTTTATGCACTTATCCTGCTTATGAAGGCTACAGTCTTGTTGAGGAGAGAGCTAAATAGAGCAACTCTTGGAATGAAGTATAGTAATAGCCAAGATAAAACTAGTAAAACATGCAATACAAATACAAGTGTACATTAAATGAATCAGAAAAGTCTTACAGAAGGTAATATTTGAACTTAATTTTTAAAATACAGTAGAAATTAGATCAAAAAAGGAAGAAATAAAATTATAAGAATAAAATATCGTATTTTCAGGCACAGAGGGTATAATTATATGTTAGAAAGAGATTATGATCAGTTTAGTATTAATACAAAGCATATACATAGACGGAGAAATAGTCAAATGGTGGTATGGATGACATATAGTAATGTATAAATGTAGCAGATCCTAGAATGTAAAGAGTAAAATTTCTGGACAACTCTTTAGAGGTATTATATTATTTTCATCAGGGTCATTACTTAAATAAACTGTCATGTTGGATATAAAACTCTGGCAACAATGTTACAGAGGTAGAATGTAGGCAAGAATATCATTTTGAGGGGGTCACATTTCTAAATATGAGTTGATATGGGCAGAACCAAGGCAGTGGAATAAAGAAAGATAATAATGAATAAAATCTACGAAGTTGGTGAAAGAATAATTATGTAAGTGGGTGAGAGGAGGAATCTATAATAACTCCCTTGTTTCTGTACGTGGCAATGGAATATAAAGACAGGAGAGTAGATTTTCAAAGATGAACTTAATTTCAGATATATTGCATCTAAGGAACATTTAGGACATACAAGTGGATGAATTCCCAAAGTAACTGAACATCCAGGATAGGAACTTAGCGAAAGTCTCTGACTAGAAAGTAGTTAGTTACTGATCTGCTTTTGTGCTTCATCCATGTTTCTCATTCGTGGGACCATCCTTGGGCAGTGAATTTAGTTCTATTTGTTTTCCTTAGGAGCAGGATGATCGTGTATAATAGTGATGTTTGGGGGAGTCCCAGTTGATAACTGTGGCTCCACCATGCTCTTTGGATTAACATTTTTACAGCTAAAAGCGTCCCAGTTGGGCAATAAATTGTAGTATTGCCCTACCAGGAGTCAGTGGTCTTATGGGTCTCTTGAATTAATATTTAAGCGTTAGAGACAACAAAGATTACACGATGAGGTGAGAAAATAAAAAAAAGTTTTGTAGTAAAATTCCAAATGTTACAATATTACGAAATTTTACTGGAAAAGAACTATTTCAAAACCAGAATACATATGCATTATTATACCTAGGACTTTGGTACGTCAGAGTGCACAGAGTGCATTTTGACTCATATCCAACCTGTGTGCTTGGTGTGCTTTACATATGATTTTGGAGAGCATTCAAATTAATCATGTTTGCTGCAAAACTATAATAAATTGTTATTCAACCATATTGTATAGCCAACGGAAAGGAACTGTATTGCTTATATGATGTTTCATATTCAAAGATAGAGAAGTAATTATTTCTTAGTTCATAGTGATATTCAAAGTCTTATCAAGCATCAATTTTCAGAATAGTCTCATCTTTGAATAAAGCATAGATCATAGATATTATCTCATCTCTTGCAGCAGTATTACCTGAAAGTTGAGATGAAATAATCCTCTTAATGGAAACATAGTATCATCAAAGACACTTTTATCAGTAAAAAACTGATCACAGTTAATCAGTGATACTGTTAACAGGAAACATTTTTTTAAATGACATGATTGTGACAAAAACTATCAACCTAAGTACTATTCAGTCTTGAAATTTTTACTTCCCATATCAGAAATGAGTTAATATTTGAGACAAAGTTAAAGAAAATAAATGGCAGTCTACTTTGACAAAATACATCACATGGAAAAAGTTGAGTAATTGTTACCTATTACTGCCTATTAATTTTACTTTATTTTCAGGCATAATTGGTCACTCCTTAGAAGCAAGTACATTCATTATGCTGAGGAGACAGGTGGCTAACTATATCTCAAATCTCCTACTGATGCTGACTGATCATCTGTATTTGTAGAGAAAATTATATATAGCAGATCTTTTATCACCTTGCCCTCCAGGTTATTGTTGATGCATTTATTTTATAATCCATAGTATACTGAGCATCAAAACGATAATTTCAATAAAGCTGGAATGGTTTCCAAAATACTTTTTTTAAAAAAACACTAGGTAATCAAGTTAGTATTAAGGAAAAAAATATATACAGATAATTTGGGTTCATAATGTTAAATATTTAACTCTTAAGTCAACACCATCTTTAATCACCAAATAGCATAGCGACAAAGTATATAGAGTAAAATTCTGTCCTATTATGAGGAGAAATAGATAAATCCAAAATAATATCTCGATATTTTAATACATATTTCTCCGTTACTGATAGACTAAAAAGAAAAAAGCCATTAAGTATATAAAGGATTTAGTCACATAATTAATAGCTGAATGTATAGTGCATAATGCCCAACAGTTATAAGACAGTCATATCATATGCTAAAAGCTTATTTAAAAATTTGACTGTAAACTAGTTCATAAGGCATTGTCTTAACATGTTTCAATCTGGAATAATAAAGACCATGGTTCCCTACCAAAACGAATTAAGCTTTAAATTAGTCATAACTGTTAAAAGATAAGAAACATTCCTAAATGATTCACTGATAAAAAAACATTCCTTTTTTATAAATAAGAATATATTTTAAACTAAATGGTTGCTAAATACTACATATCAATAATGTGTATTGCAACTAAATCAGCCCTTAAGAAAAACAAAATTAGCCTTACATATGTATTAAAGAATAAGACCAAATATTAATTAGTAGAAAAAGAAAATCCATCATAAGTAGTTAGGAAAAAAACACATTAAAATAAATTATGAGAGTAACAGGAAAGAAATAATAGCGATAAGAACTGAAATTAATTGAATAGAAAACAAACATACCAGAGAAAATATCAACAATGCCATTAGTGATAACTTTAAAGGACAAAATAAACAAATAGTTTATAAGTCACTGGTAATATTAAGAAAAAAAAAATAAGACTCAAATAGGAATTCCATCCTGAATGAAAAAGAGAACACTACCACAGAAAATGCAGACATAAAATAATAATAAAGTTGATTAGGCATAAGTAAATAATGCATTTTAAAATTTAGCTTTAATGTATACATTCCTACAAAAAGCGTCTCTCAAAACTCGTTTAAATGGCAACAGAAAATCTGAATAGTCCTTTAATCATCAAAGATGTAGAATTTATAACACCACATCTTCCACAATGAAAATTCCAGGCTCAGATGTCTTCTGTGTCAAATTCCAGAAAGCTTTCAAAGAATAAATAATTTCAATTATATGCCAACACTCCTAAAAAAATCAGAAAGGGGGAAAGTCCCCAATGCATTTTATGAAGCAGCATAACCTTGAGAACAGAAAAAAAGGATAATTACAGGAAAATCACTCATTAACTCAGATGCAAATTGTTTATGAAAATATTAGAAAACTAGTCAAAAAAATATTTTTAAAAAGCATAACCTAGCCAATAAACATTTATCCCAGGAATGCAAAGCTAGTTAAACATTATAAAATCGTTATGTTTATCTTAGCAGAGCCAGAAAAAGATGATGGGAAAATTAAAATTAGAAAAGAACAGCACACATAATCCTAGATACAAATGAAAATTCTGTAGTGAAATAGAAGTGAGTGAGAGGCTAAGATGCAGAGCATACATTTTGAGGGTCCCTTAGGTCTGGAAGAACAGTAAATGGAGTTTGGGATTTTCCGGGTAGAGTAGCCTTTGTAGAAATACTAGAATCTCGACTGCAATAAAAATGGGCTACTCTAAAGGGCATGTGTGCATTACAAATAGGCTAGCCCTCAAAAATGACTGACATTTAGGTCTGTATCCATTCAAATTCTAGTTGGATTCAAGTGAACAGCCTCCAGCTTACTTGCCCTTTCTAAGCAAAGGTAAATCCTCTGCGTGATCTAACCTACTAAAATATTATCCATATACTGAAATTATTTCCATAATTTTTTATATCCTATAGTTGGAACAAAATTTAAAAATAAATCAGTCAAATAAAAAGGTAATATTTGACTGCATAGAAAGAAGTAATGGATATAATAGCAAAATATGTAAAAGACAATAAAATATTTGACTTACCACTTACCAGATATGGTCTTTAAAATAAATTTAATATGAGCTATAAATCAAATGGCACAATTTAGAATGCTAGAAGAAAAGTATAACTTATTTAGAAACTTCAAACATCAATTATCAGAACTAAAATTTTGAACTCAATAAATGAGTTTTGTAGGAAATTAGGTATTTTTTAAGAAAAATTAGAAAGTCAGAAAATAGTATAGAAGAAAAATAATTTTTCCTCAACCCTTTCAAGTTCTTAGTTGGAACAGACTTCTGTAATTCCACATTAACAAGAGAAAAACAAACAGAAGTATATTAATGTGTATATTTCACATACATACACATGGGAGGTACTCAAGGAATTCGTTACTCTGAAAAAGTTGTCCTGGAATCGTAGCTTATATAGCATCTCAAACAAAGAAAAGTTAATTATTAGAAAAGTGATAAGTCAAAGAAAAAGGACTTTGAGTCTCTAGAGGTAGAAAATCGCGGAAAAGTAAATAAATAGTAGATAAAGGCTAGTTAGTAAGGCATGTTAATGTAGATTCCTTTGGTGCTATCTCCAGGTAAATAATTGTCTATAGTTGTCTTCAGTGGTTACTCTTTTTCTCACTGGAGGAGAGAGGAGATGGAACAACTTTTGTCTTTTTAAATTTATATCCCTCTTTTATGTAAGTAGAGGAAAGGCAGAGGGCTTTCCTGCATCTACTACTTCTCAATTGCATTTAACTGGAAACAATACTTATGCCATATTTGGCTTTACACAATGGGGAGCAGATACCCAGATAAAACTTTAGAGGAATAAGGATTAAAAAAAAAAAAAAACAGAAAAGGTAAGTAAATATCAATGGAACATGGTGAATGAATCTGTCATACATGTAACTGAAGTGGCAGAAGAATTAACTTCCATATAATGGATAAAAAACAATATTCAAAGATATAATGAACAGCACTTAAAGCTGTTAGAAAGTATCATGAAATAGATTCAAGTAAGTCTACGAACTCTAGCACAATAAATAATATATCTCTGCTTGGGCTGACATAATAAAATATCATAGACGGAGCAGCTTATACAACATACATTTATTTTCTCACAGTTCTGGAGGCTGGAAATCCAAGATCAGGGAGCCAGAAGAGTTGAGTTCCAGTGAGGGCTCTTCTGGTTTGTAGACAGCTGCCTTCTCACTATAGCTTCATGTGTTAGAAAGAGAGACAGAGCAAACTCTCTGGTATCTTTTCTTACAGGGCACCAATTCCATTGCGAGGGCCCACTCTCAAGACCTCATCTAACCTTAATTACCTCCCAAAAGGCACAAGTCCAAACATCATGACACTGGGGGTTAGGGTTTCAACATGTGAGTTTGGAAGAGACACAAATATTAAGTACAGAAGATAGTGCTGCATCATAAAAATAAAATAAAATAAATAAATAAATAAACTAATGAAAAACTACAAAGAGAAAACACAAATAGCAACAGGAAAAAAATGTTATATTCCTGCAAAGACAAAACAAATAAAAAACATAAAGTAGACAACAAGGAGATTAAATGAAATATTTATGAATTTCTAATACCATGTTCAGCAAAATATACTTTGAAAATTAAGGTTAAAAATAGAGATTTCTGCTTTTACCTGTGCTGAAGAGACTGATATACTCATCCCATTTTTTAAGCCACTAGAAAAAAATAGACAAAAAAGCACTATATATTTCAAACATGAGACAACAATTGGCACAGAATTTTAATTGCTAAAAAAAGAGTAGCGATGAGATTATCCCTAAAACTGCTTCAACTTTCTGTGTGGAGGCAGTTTCTAGGTTGCATTACAGCACAGGAAAGAGTGACTCAAATAGAACCTAGAAGTTTGGTTGGGTTGGGTGGAAAATGATCCGAGTTCAGAGAGATGCAGATATCAGAGAGGAGGAAGATGCACAGAGAAAGTTCCCAAAATCTGCATTGGGGTCCCCCTGAATGTAACAACCTATAATTGAAAATTCATTATGTCTGGTATCCAGCTAAAATTACCAGGAATGCACAGAAGCGAGAAAATATTAACCCACATCAGAGAAAGTCAATCAATAGAAGAAAATGCAGAAAAGAAAGAGATAATAGAATTAGCAAACAAATATATTAAAATAGCTTTAAAGATGCACCATATGATCAGAATTTTAGAGGAATACATGATCATGATGAGTAAGAAGATGAAATATATACAAAACACATCAAATAACACCTGGAGATACAAGAAATGCAATATACAAAATGAAAAACACACAAGATGGTATTCATAGCAGAGTAGACACTGTAGAAGAAAGGTTTAAAGAATGTCAAAACACAGTGACAGAAACTGCCTAAAATAAAGCACAAATATACTAACAACAAATAACAATGAAATGAACCAAAAAGTGAAGAAGAAAAAAACAAAAACAAAAACCAAAAAAAACGGTATAGTTCATCAGTGTCCTGTGAGACTCCAGAGCAGTTTAACATAAGTGTCACTGGAATCCTAGGGGGGAAAAAAAAAAAAAAAAAAAAACTACATGAAGAAAGAAATTTGAAGCAACAATGGCTAAAATTTCCAAAGATGATTTAAAAAACATCACAACCCCACAGATGCAAGATGTTCAACAAATCCCAAGCAAAGAAATCTTAAAAACCACACCAAGCAATAGTATAATGAACTTTCTGGGGAAAAAAAAAAAAAAAAAAAAAAAAAAAAAAAAAAAAAAAAAACTGATAAAGAGAAAAACTCAAATACAGCTCGAAAAACACACACACTACATATAGAAAGGCATAAGTTACATTAGATGTATGCTGTTCTCAGAAACTATGTAAGAAACAAGATAGTTGAAAGACATCTTTAAAGTCCTGACAGAAAAAAGATTAAATTAGTGTATTAAAAAACTCTAAAAATGAAAAATAATTACTTTTTTAAAAAACAAAAATGAGAAATTCATCACCTGTGGACTTATACTGCTGGAAATGCTAAAAGAACTTTTTTTAGGCAAAAGAAAAATGATACTAGATAGAACGAAGTCACACAAATGGTAAATATCTTGTGGGTAATATTTTGCCCGTTGTCAGTCTCTTGAAAATGTAATTGCCTGTTTAAAATAAAAATAATAACCCTATGTTGTAGAGTGTATAACATATGTAGAAGTAAACTATAAGACAGCAATGGCCCAAAGGACAGGAGCAAAAATATAGACTTAAACCATTGTAAGCTTCCTGTACTACGTATCAGGGGTCCCCGACCCCAGGGCATGGACCGGTGCCGGTCAGTAGCCTGTTCTGTGTCACACAGCAGGAGGTGAGCAGTGGGCAAGCTAGCAAAGCTTCAGCTTTATTTATAGCTATTCTCTATCATTTGTATTAGCCCCTGAACTCCACGTCCTGTCAGATGACTGGTGGCATTAGATTCTCATAGGAGTGTGAACCCTATTGTGAACTGTGTATATGAGGGATCTAGGTGGCATGCCTTTTATATGAATCTAATGCCATATGATCTGTCACTGTCTCCCATCACTCCCAGATTGGCCTGTCCAGTTTCAGCAAAACAAGTTCGGGCCTCCTAGCAATTCTATATTATGGGAGTTGTATAATTATTTCATTATGTATTACGATGTAGTAATAATAGAAATAAAGTGCAGAATAAATGTAAAGTGCTTGAATCATTGCAAAACCACTTCCCTCTCATCAGTGGAAAAATCCTCTTCCATGAAACCGGTCCCTGGTACCAAAAAGTTTCGGGACTGCTGCCATATATGATATGATACAATATCATTTAAAGGAAGCTTTGATAAGGTAAAAGTTTATAAATACTGAAGCAAACCATAAAAAATGAAGAAGTATAAGTATATAATCCAACAGAGGGAATAAAATATAATCATAAAAATACTCAATTATTTTAAAAGAAGGCAAAGAAAAGAGGAGAAAAATGAACCAAACATGTAGGGGACAAATAGAACAAAAATAACAAAGTGGGGAATTAAAACCCACCATCCCAATAATTGCATAAATTGTAATTGGTCTGAACACTGCAATTAAAAGGCAGAAATTATAAAACACAATAAAACAGCAAGACCTAACAATATGTCTGCTAAAAGACACTTTAAACTCAAAAATGCAAATAATGTAAAATAGTAAAGGAATGGAAAAGCTACCTTATTCAAACATCACTCCAAAAAAAAAAAGCTAGAGGGGCCATTTTCATATTATTTGAAATAGATTTCAGAAGAATGAGTATTTTCAGAAATTGAGATGTATTTCATGATTATCAACATGTCAGTGTCTCCCAGAGAACCTGGTAATGCCAAATGTACATTTAACAATTAAAGAGGCTTCAGGGCCGGGCAAGGTGGCTCACACCTGCAATCCTAGCACTTTGGGAGGCTGAGGTTGGCGGATCACCTGAGATCAGGAGTTCGAGACCAGCCTGACTAACATGGTGAAACTCTGTCTCTACTAAAAATACAAAAATTAGTCGAGCATAGTGGTGTGTGCCTGTAATCCCAGCTACTTGGGAGGCTGAGGCAGTAGAACCCCTTGAACTCAGGAGGCGAAGGTTGCAGTTAGCCGAGATCACACCATTGCACTCCAGCCTGGGCGACAGAGCAAAACTCTGGACTCTGTCTGTCTCTCTTACACACACACACACACAACACACACACACACACACACACACTCACAGGCTTCAGAATATATTTAGGCAGATGAAGAAAACATGAAAATATTTTCAGAAAAACAAAAAAGAAAAACTACATCAGCAGTCTACCAACAATAAAAGAAATTTCAGAGAGTCTTTGAAAGGAAGAAAATAATAGAAGAAAGACATAGAGGAAGGAATAAAGGGCAACATGAGTATGAGGGTAAACTTAAATGATTACTTTTTTTTTTTTTTAAGAAATAAAAATTTTAAAAAGGTCATGAAAATCCAAGAAAATTTGGAAATACAACAATGTTGGAAGATTGGCACTATCAGATATCAATATTTATTATAAAGCTATGCTAATTATAAGTGTGTTATAGATACAAATGTAACAAAATAGAGTATAATAATAAAGTGTCAAAAATCACTACCTTTATTCACTTCACTGCTATACTCTGATGCATTTGGATTATATCAAGTATCTAATATAAATAATTTTAAATAGCAGTGGTGGAGCATAGCACTGTTGTAAAGAAAATTTTGTCATTAATAGAATTCTAAGTCAATTAGTTTTTTATTAAGAAAAAAATCTTAAATCCTACCCAGCTCCTTACATATAGGCCAATGTTCATGGACATGAGAATGTAAAAGGTAAAATAAGCTTATGGAAAGCAGCATTAAATAGTATATTCATGATTTGGGTACTATAGAACTTTTCTTATAATACAAAAAACATAAAATGAAAATTAGAAAGAGATTAATAAATTGTACTACATTAAAAGTAAGAACCTCTATTAATAAAAAATCACTATTATGAAACGAAAATGGTAATCTTCAGAGTGATACATGATAATGATATTTATAACACGTAACACATAATATGTACAATTTACAAAGGACTTATGTAAAAAATACATAAAGAACTTCTAAATTAGTGAAAAAATAACAGAATACACCCCTTTTTTAAGCATGGGCAAAAAGTCTTAAAGAGGTACTGCACTACAAAGAATATCTAAAAGGACAAGCAGCATGCAGAAAATTACTGAAGTTCATTGGTCATTAGTGAAACTGACAGCCGTATTAGTCAAAATTGAAACTTCTAAACTACCAACCAGAATGGCGACTAAAAATGATTGAAAAGGTTTTAGCTGTAACACGTTTAAAAAACAACAACAACAACAACAACAACAACAAAAAAAACCCAAAAAACTTGGATGCTGAATTCCAAGCCTTACAACAACACTAAAGAGCCAAACACAGTATCAGTGACTTTTCATGGACCCATCAGAGAACTGAAGATACAAGAAAAACTGCCACCATGAAATCTGGGGACTCAGGCACATCCAGAGAGATACAGACAGCACCTGCTTACCTGGAGCAGTAGCTGTTAGTCACACAAAGGAACATTTACATTGAAATTTTGGTGATTTGCTGAAGGCTGAGAGTGAGAGTGAGAAACTCTTGGAGGCTGTAGTTTGAAAGTCTCCCCCTACATTTTTATATTTTAGTCCATAAACCCACCAGAATATCATAGACAAGAAAAATCCCCATAGGCTTCTGGCAGGGAAAGGGGAAAAATAACCACTCTGAATTACACCCAGATTTTTCTCCACAAGGAAGCCCTATTTGTCAAAGGAAATGATTTTACCAGAACTTGCACCATCTCAAGAAAGGATTTCCACTCACTTGAGCCAACACTAGCCTTCCTGATTCATCTAATAGAAAAAAAAAAAAAAAAAGCTATATCACCACAAGAACACTCATAAAGATTATAGCCAAGAGATATAGCTCACTAAAAGACATATTCAATCATAAGATTATAGAAGACTTCCCCTATCCACATTACTACCATTACAACAAGGTTCCAATGTAATAAGAGTGGATTTCAGGTAAAAGAGCTGTAAGACACAGACTCTTTCTGAGGAGAAATACTTAGAGAAGCCCAATAGTAAGAAGATGGACAACAACAACAACAAAAAAGTACACTAAAAGAATTTACAGCCTCTGGCACCTTTAAGTAGAGCAAATGCTAAACAAAGTCCATCTCTAGCCAAATGAGCAAAAATCCTCAAATTAAAGGCCTATTTACTTCAATTCTGTTACCCAATGCCACATGTCTGATGTATAACAAAAAATTACAAAGTATCACAACAAGCAGGAGAAACAGTTTAAAGCAATAAAGCAAACATCACAACAAGATTCAAATGTGACTTGGGTTTTGCAGTTATCAAAGAAGGAATTTAAAATAACTATGATTAATATGTTAAGGGCTCTAAAAAGACATTATGCAAGAGCAGATGTCAATGTAAACAGAGAAATGGCAACTACAAGAAAGAATCAAAAGAAAGAGTAAAAATTAAAATATTGTAACAGAAAGGAAAAATGACTTGATGGGCTCGACAGTAAACTAGACAAAGCTAAGCAAAGACTTAACAAGTTTGAGAAATGTCAATAGAAACTCCCCAAATTAAAATACCAGAGATAAAAAGAATTAAAAAAAATAATAAAAAGAAACAGAATATCCAAGGGCTTTAAAACAATTTAGAAAGTTTAAACATTAAAAATGTCTGAAATAGCAAAAGGAAAAGACAAAGATAATGGAGTAGGAAAATATTTAAAATAATAATAAAACCAAGAATTTTATTTTAATTGAAGACAAACACTTTACAGATCCAGGAAGCTCAGAGAACACCACGCAGTACAAATGTCAAGAAACATACATCTAGAGAATATTCAGATTATAAAACAAAAATCTTGAAACAAATCAGAGGGAAAAGCACTTTATTTACAGAGCAAGAATATGAATTGCATTGGGCTTCCCATTAGGACTCATGAAACAATAAGAAAGTGGAATAGAATACATAAAATGTTGAAAGAAAAACAAGACCAACAACCTGTGATACTCTATCTAGCAACATCTTTTCCTCGAAAAAGTAAAAAGAAATAAAGGCTTTCTCAAAGAAAATAAAAACTCTAACTTCCATCCTTCCTTCCCTTCTTCCTTCCCTCCTTCCCTCCGTCCCTCCCTCCTTTCTCTCTCTCTCTCTCTCTCTCTCTCTCTTTCTTTCTTTCTTCCAGTTTTTGAGACAGGGTCTCACTACAGGGGCATGATCACAGCTCACTGCAGTCTCAACCTCCCATGCTCAAGTGATCCTACCAGATCAGCCTCCCTAGCAGCTGGTTCTATAGGCACGTGCCATACATGTTGCTATTTTTTTATTTTTTTATTTTTTGAAGAAATGATGTTTCACTACGTTGGCCAGGCTGATTTTGAACTCCTAGGCTCAAGCAATCCTACTGCTTCAGCCTCCCAAACTCCTGGGCTTACATGCATGAACCAACACACTTGGTCTTTGAACCAGGGAAATTCATCAGAAGCACATATGCCCTGCAAGAAATTTTAAAAGAAGTTCTTTCAGGAGAAGAAAATAATAAGTCAGAACTTCAGTTGGTATAAAGAAAGAGAGAAAGAAAAAGTAAAGGTAAAATATTTTCCCTATTCTTAATCAATCTAAAAGAGAGCTATTTGTTCAAAATACAAATAGTAATAATATTTTGTTTGAATATAGCATAAAGTGAAATATAGTATATGTGAAATAAATGACAGCAATATGAAAAGGGATGGGAAAAGAAATTGGAAATATTCTGTTGTTAATTATCTGGATACTTGTAAAACTTAAGAGTAAATAATTAATGGTAAATGTATTTTATAAACACTTAGGCAACCTTACTATAAATTTTTTTGAAGTAGAATTAATACATAAGGACAGAAGGTGGAATCATAAAAAATATTCATTTAAAACCAGATAATGCAAAAAAATAAAAATTAAAGAAACTAAAAATAATAACTGAAATGAATAGAAAACAAAAACATGGTAGATATTAACTCAATATAGTCATCATCATTTTTAACATTAATGATCTAAATTCTTCAAATAAATACAGACATTTTCAGATTTGATTTACAAAAAAACTCAACTATATGTTATCTGCAAGGAACCCACTTTAAATTAAAAACACAGATTAAAACTAAAGGAATGAAGAAATATAGACCATGCTAACACTAATCAAAAGAAAGCTGAAGCAGCTATATCAATTTCAGACAAAGCTGACTTCAGAGCAATAAAAGTTATCAGGGATAGAGAGGAATATTTAATAATGAGAAAACTGTCAATTCTTCAGGAAGACAACAATCCTTAACATGAATTCACCTAACAGTGCATTAAAAGATGTGAGGCAAAAACTCACAGAAATGCAAAGGAAATTATATAAGGATAGAAAAAAATTATGTTCTAAGATGACTGTGGAAATAAATGTAATTAAATTAATGACAGAAAGATAGCTTGAAAATATCAAAGCATGTGGATAATAAGATATACACTTGTAAATAATCCACAGCGAAGGCTCAAGAGAATTTAAAAATTTTTTAACTAAAGAAAACTTAAAATATAACTTAACAAAAGCAGTGAAAGTACTGCCTACGGAGATATTTATAGCATAGAATGCATATATTAGAAAAATAGATATAAATTCAATAATCTTTCTACTTTAGGAGCCTAGAGAAAATTGAGCAACATAAACCTAAGGAAAGCAGGAGAAAATTAACAATAATAATTAACAGAAACATAATAATAAACAGAAATAATAAAAAATAATAGGAAACAGAAAACAATTAAATGGAAAACAGAAAAATCTAGTTAGTTGAAAAGACCAGTAACATTTATAAACTTCTAGCCAAAGTAACCAAGAAAAGGAGATAAGACACAAATTACTACATCAGAAATGAAAGAGGAGTTGACATTACTGGTTGAATGTACATTTGAATGACAATAAAGTAATATTATGAATAACTCTATGCCGATAATCGGGAGTTTGATAAACTGGAAAAAATGGACCAATTCCTTGAACGATAACTACTGAAACTCACACTAAGAGAATCAGATGATCTGAACATCTCTTTATTTGTTAATGGACATTGAGTCAATCATAAGTAGCTTTCTAAAAAAAATGCACGAGATCCAGACTATTCCACTGGCACATTCTACAAAACATGTAAGGGGAAATTATGTTGGTTCTCTACAAATTCCTATAGAAACAGAAGTCAAGGAAACACTTCTTAACTCATTCTATGTGAACAGCATTAGCCTAATAATAAAAACAGATAAAGACATTATGAGAATGGAAAACTAAAGACCAATTGCTCTTTATAAGGTAGATCCAAAAAGTTCTAATAACATATTAACAAATTGAACAAACAATGGATGAAAAATTATACACCATGATGAAATCAGATTTATGCAAAGCTAATTTAAAATTTTAAAATCAGGTTAATCCCAGTGAAACCCTGTCTCTACTAAAAATAAAGAAATTAACTGGGCGTGGTGGTAGGCGCCTGTAGTCCCAGCTACTCGGGAGGCTGAGGAAGGAGAATGGCATGAACCCTGGAGGTGGAGCTTGCAGTGAGCCAATCGCGCCACTGCACTCCAGCCTGGGCGACAAAGCAAGACTCCGTCTCGGGGGCGGGAAATCAGGGCAATCCATCACAACTTGAAGCAAAAAAAAAAAAAAAAAAAAAGTCATATCAACTGATTTAGAACAAACATTTGACATAATCCGGTATCTTTTCATAATACAAATTCTCGGCCAACTAGAGAGGAAAACTTCAACTTGATAAACAACATTTACAAAATACCTACAGCTAATATATGCTCTATAATGTGAAACTAGATGCTTTCCCTCCAGAATCAAGAACAATACAAGAATGTTCCCTCTCAGCAGTCTTATTAAACAGTAGAATGAAAGTCTGAACTAGTACAAGAAGAAATGGGAAGGGAATAAATGTTGTACAAATCAAGAAGAAATAAAACTGTCTTTGTTTACAGGTGACATGTCTGTCTACATAGAAAATCCCAGAGAATTGATTAAAAAAACTCCTGCCATTAATAAATGAGTGCAAACTTAACAAAATATGTATAAGATCCCTATGTGGAAATCTGTGCACATGCACCACAATTCACATGTACTTTATAATAACCATAAATTCAAAAACCAAAGAAATGGTTATTACCTAGCTTAGATCATTATACAACTTCTAGCTTTAGTGAAGGGCAGTATTGCAGACAGAGGCAGAAAGGGATCCTAAAAATGTTCTATTTCTTGAACGGAGTGGTAGCTCCATAGTTCTTCACATTGTAGTTATTAATTAAAGTATACATGAGTTTTATAAACCTTTCTTCATTAAATGTTACAAAAATAATAGCACAATATTATTCACTAAAATACTAAACCATAATCATGATGATAATAATAACAACCTGTCCATGGGAGCAAATGACAGTATAGAAACCAATGAAAAAGAAAGAAACTGGGAAAGAAAACCAAGAAATTTTACCTGTAAAACAATACGATAGTCCCCAAAGTACTTTAAATTTTTGAAGTTACAGCCCAGAAGAAGATAAGTCAATTACACAAATTGTCTGCATAAGCTCATGTAAATTAATCTCTTGATGGCCCCTAATCCTTCAGTTATAAATGAAGAGTTATGTTTCAAATTCTATCTAATTACGAAATATACACATAATTGCTTATTTATTTTAAAAAATCCTATTTGCTTATAGATTCAGACTGGGAATCAAATTGCTATTTTCAATTATTGTAAATATTTCATATTTAAATATGCCAAAATAAAGTTTTCTGGAAAAGAGCTGAGAATGGACATTATTCTGAGCCTGGAAAAGATATTATTAAAAAATTATCAAACATTGAAATATGCAAAAGTATAATCCTCCCCTCTCAATCCCCCCACAAAAAAGGATCCCATGCTTCTTCTTAATGGTACTTTAATCCTGACTGCAATGCAAGTTGGGAAGAATTACCACCTTAAAGACAGAGTCAGAAACAGGGCTAAGGTTTGGTTAGTTTCAGCACCATTACCCATTAAAAATTAAAACCGATTACTGCAATAGAAACTCCAAAATGTTTATTATGAAGAGGATAATAAAAAGCACAATTGTGCTTCTGCAGTTTTAGCGTGTATATATCCCAAATTGGAACTCACCATACAGTGATTTAAAGAAAACATCATACACTATGGCAAATACAAAAAGCCAAGGAAAACGTAAGAATGACCTTGATCACTGTTTTCATTTACCGTTGTAATAGAGCTCCTAGCATGTTCAATTACATGATGAAAAAATTATATAAGGAAAATTTAATAATGCTATTTTCATAGATATCATAATTACAAACATGTAATTGGAACAACAAACAAAACTTCTAAACTAGTTCAACTTCAGCATAGTTAGTTAGAAGACATAATGATAAAAAGCAATGTTACTGTTCAGACAAATCAATTTAAAAATGTAACACTTTAAAAATCCATACACAAAAACACAAAAAGCATCATTTGTGAAGAAATAGAAGAGAAACTCAAGATGTATAGGATAATTTTATAAAAATTTAGTATAGGACTTAAAAAGGAACATTGATAGAGTAATTATTTAAAAATATAAAATAAAATATTTCTTCTCATCTAAAATAAAAATTACTTGTGACTCCAATAAGATTTACAACATAAGTTTTCACCAGACTTGTCTACTCCTAAAATTAAAATAGAAGGATAAAGAATAAAAAACCAATATTAGGCAAGGAAATTTTGAGGAGAAATGAAAGGAGCTATTTATTTCACAATCCATTGAGACATATTACAAATAGGATAATTACATTACAGTATAGTATTTGTGCAGAGATGATGAATATAACAATAAAATAAATAGAAAAATCAAGATATATCCATTCATATATGAAAACTATTTATGGCAGTTCTAGAATTCCAATTCAATGTGTAAAGGATAAATTATTCAATAAACAATACGAGACAATTAGTTATCAGTATGGAAAAAATAAAATGGAACTGTACAGTACTCCCAATCCAACTTAATTTCTACATTACATAAAAAATGTGAAAATAAACTTTTAAAATATTAAAGAATGCATAGGAAAATATCTTTATTTCTTCAACAGCAGAGAAAGATAGCTTAAACAAGGCACAAAAAAATACACAGCACAATACATAATTGATAATTTTATCACATTAAATGAAAGATTTTATCTTGGTAAAGGGTTTCTGAGACAATCCTTTTCTTAAAATGTTGGGTCCTTTATGAAAATTCCTCTTTGTAAAAAGGACTGTCACCCTCACTGGGCAGTCCCTTTAAATTAAAGACAAGTTATTAAATATAAAAATGTTTCACAAAAGCTGATGACCATAAAACACACTAAATTAAGGCATCCATACAATGTGTGAAATGATAACTGTGCCATTATATTTTTAAAAAATCTCTGTGTTATTCACATAGGTAAGCACCAGAATGCCCATAAACCCACACCAAGTAAGACTCAGGAATCCACTCAGAAGACACCAAAATGGGGACACTCACGTGGTAACTAAAAGATTCTTACTTGACATTTCCTTCAATTGCTTCCTTATCTATCATTACTTTTCCTATTGGAGCAGCATAGATCCCTTGACATGAATACACTTGTGGAACTAAACAAGAAGTCATTTACATGTATTTTGTCCCCAAATATTTAGGAATCAGGATTACCGCTATAAAACTTCCCATAAAATACACTAAAAATTTAAACAATCTCTCTTTTAACTTTCAAAAGAGTAACATGTATGTTATGATAAATATAGAACAACAAATCCAAGAAGTGATTCCAATGTGGGTTGTTTGCTGGAATCACTACTTAGTGACACATTCGGGCATACCAATTTCCAGACTGCAGTGTTTGCATATAACTACCTAAAGAAAATCCATGAAGGCCACAAGCCAACTCTCATCATCAGTATAATTGTTACATTTGGAACCACTGTTTAGAAAACCTGACCTAAAATTTTGATCTCCTGCTGTTTTATTGCAGGATGCATATAAGAAATGTTGAAAAATGCTTCATAATATAACCTTGATAAAAGATAAAATGAGAACATTAACTTAAAATCACATATAATTTTACTTGTGAATATTTCCCCTTCAGTTCTTTTAAGTAGAGGGTTCTCATTAGAAAAAGGTTGACCCTATCATTCTGTCACTTTATAAATAATGAATGCATTTTTTTCAATTGTGGATGATTTCTGTGTTGAAATTATTACTGCGGTAGGTATTGAAATAATCTAAGAGATTCTCATTTGCCTGTAATGGAACTACATCTTCAAGACATAAATAAGTAAGCAAGTGTGAAAAGATTATTTGTTTTCCAGATATTAAACAGTATGTTAAGGCTTGAAGATTCAGCATAGTAATCCATATTTGCATGCCAGTTATCAAAAAGAAAGCCAGATTCTTATTACGGATTTATGATTGCCTGGCATTAAGAGGAAAAGTCACCTTATAAAAAATAGTTGCTTAAAAAATAGCAACAGCCGGGTTCAGTGGCTCACACCTGTAATCCCAGCACTTTGGGAGGCCGAGACGGGCGAATCACGAGGTCAGGAGATTGAGACCACCTTGGCTAACACGGCTAAACCCTGTCTCTATTAAAAATACAAAAAAATTAGCCAGGCATGGTGGCGGGCGCCTGTATTCCGAGCTACTCGGGAGACTGAGGCAGGAGAATGGTGTGAACCCAGGAGGCGGAGCTTGCAGTGAGCCGAGATGGCGCCACTGCACTCCAGCCTGGGCAACAGAGCGAGACTTCCTCTCAGAAAAATAAATAAATAAATAAAAAGTAGCATCAAATCTTTCACCTCAATTGTCAAATCTAATGTGCCTGGTCTTTTATTGTATTACGACAGGGGAAATGTGTTTTTCTGTAGAGTCAGTTATCCTTGATTATTCCTAAGAGGCCAAAGGTAAGGGTAGTTATACATGTAAGATCAGGCTACTCCCTGCAAGGTCACAATCATTATCCAGTCTTACATATGTAATCAGGAGTGATGAAAGAGGTTATTGTTTGCAACTAACCTATATATCGCCTACATGTCAGCATTCCCAATAGGTGTGCTTTATGTATCCTCTCTGTCATGATCCTTTTCAACCTCAGTGGGATTCTTAACTATTCTAACTATTGAACACGTATGTGTGAAAACTGTATGATCAAAGTTAACTAACATCTAAGTTAACGCTTTTCAAAATCAAGTCTAGATTTTCTTATGCTATTAATGTTTTCACCTGGTAGTCCTAGGTCTATACAACTCCTGATGTTTTTTCCATACAATTTCTCATGTAGTCCCAACATTAAATTTTGTTGTGTTCTATTCATTTCATATTATAAATAATTAGTAATATTAAGTTAGCATTTATAATCAATACACAATTCTTCCAATCTGCAAATTTCTTCCCATAAGAAATCACGAATTATCCTAAAAGAAGCCTTTGTATAGACTGCCAATGTTTTTCTTGCTGTTAAAGGCTCCCATATTCTGTTTAATATTGATAAGAGACGCCTCAAGTTTACAGAGAAATTCTAAATTTAACATGTGTTAAAATACTCCATAGTGTAGTCTGTAGTGGTATATGGAGATCAACTGCACATTCAGAGAATAGATTGCTCATTACAATGACTGAGTTAATAACCTTACATTGAGTCAGTACAAATTGGATTGTTTCCGTTGGTTTTCATAGCCAATGCTTTGCAATTAAGATTGTTGTCATGAATCTAATGTTGGTTGCCAAGAGTACTCTCCAAATTACATAAATCTCTACTGGTCCTAAATGTAAACTAATCATTACCTCATAAAGAAGAGCATTTATTCAGACTTCTTCCCTGGACAATTCACAGTAAGAACCATAGTGTTAGCAACCCAAAGACGAACATTAACAGCAGGCAGAGACAGCAGAGGCTCCTCTGTATCAAGTACTGGCAGCTAAGACATTTGTAGCTGTTGTGTCAGTATTTATGGGCTTTCAGAGAGACTCTGCATTATCTCTCTAGTTTTTATAATTTTTGTTTAAAAGAGACAATATATCAGCATATTAACTACAACAGTTTAATGCTGAAGCCTATCTCTGAGGGCCAGAACATTTCTACTTCTAACAAGTATATTTGCATTATCTCAGGAAGTAATCTCCTTTTCCACTGAACTCACATGACTATTTGTAGCTTTTCCTCACTATTTATCATATGGTAGTTATTTCCGTAGGCCTTACCTTGCCAACAAGTCTGTAATTATTTTTTAGACAAAAATTTCAGTCATATAAATCTGGAGAGAGAGAGAAAGAGAAAGAGACAGAGAGAGAGAGAGAGACAAAGAAAAACAGAAAAATTCTCTATGCCTGTGATTATATGCAAAAATAATTTTTAAAAAAGGCATTTTAATGTTGAGCAAAATTGATGTAGACTCTGACCTTGCAGTGCTTACATTCTGGAGGAGAGGACAATATTCATCAGACAACTGAAGGAAAAAACATAAAATTATAATGAAATATAGGTATATGATGCTATGAGATTAAATAATAGAAAGAGCAAATTTGGTTTGGCTGACCAAGAAAAGCTTCCTTCAGAAAGTGACTACTGAATGAGATGCAGGCAAAAAAAGTGAGTCTCTCAGGGGGGAACAGTCAGGTGCAAAGACCACGGTGGGTGGTGACATGATGTGAACAAGAACAAGAAGGTCTTTGTGCCTTAAATGCAAGAAGAAGTGCATGATGGGGGACAACTTGGGGCCATTTAGAAAAATGCTAAACCATGGATAACATTGTAAGCCATGTTAAATAACTTTGTCTTTAGTCTAAGTATAACAGTCTTTATTGAGGTCACAACATCTCAGTTTTGTGTTTTGTAAGCTCTCTCTGCATATGGAGAACAAGCAAAATAGATACATCACTGGGTATGGCAGATAATTTTGGAGGCTCTTTGGGTAGTCTACAGGAGAAATCATAGTAGTAAAGATTAGGATAATGATAGTAAAAATAGGGAAAAGTAGATGAATTTTAGAATTTTCTTTGTAGGTAAAACTGACCAGATTAGGTGATGATTTTTTTTTTTTTTTTTTTTTTTTTTTTTTTTTGTGGAGTGAAAGATTGGGAAAGATGACAAAATGATTCAGAACTTTACTAGTATAGAGTGAGCCATACACTGAACTCAAGAACACCAGAAGAATGTATGTGGCAAGATAATCAAGAGGTTAGTTTTCCACAAGTTAAATCTAAGACATGTAGGTAATTAGATACATGGATTTGGAATTGAGTAGCAAGGTCTATGCTACATAAATTTGTGAGAGCCATTATGAAGAACTTTTTATTATTTGAAGATTTTTTTATTCTTTCTTCTTTGTAAAGTGAATACTGCATAACATAACAAGTCTAATTTGCTCTAACTTTTGATATCATTGAAACTAATTGAACTCAATTCATATAACCAGATAAGCATTCATAGGTAGCATATTGCTTTTGTCCTATTGATGATCTTTCTTTTGTATCTGTATATTTTTGAGGATCATATTTTATGGGATGATTTTAGGCAGTGAAGCATAAACCTAAATATATTAAACATGAAAAAATATCTATCAGATTTGATATGGTTTGGATGTTTGTCTCCTTTCAAACTTATGTTGCAACATAATCCCCAGTGTTGGAGGTGAAGCCTAGTGGGAGGTGTTTGGATCATGAGGGTGGATTTCTCACGAATGACTTAGTGCTATCTCCTTGGTGATGAGTGAGTTCTCAGTTAGTTCATGCAAGATCTGGTTGTTTAAAAAGATGTGGCATCTCCCCCCTTGCTCTCTTGTTCCCACTATCATCATGTGACCTGCTGGGTCCTGCTTTGCCTTCTGCCATGACAGTAAGCTTCCTGAGGCCCTCACCAAAATGAGATGCTGACACCATACTTCCTACAGCCTAAAGAATCATGAGTCAATTAATCCTTTTTTCTTTATAAATTTTCTAGCCCGAGACATTTCTTTATAGTGATACAAAAATGAACACACACAGATAATTGGTATTAAGTAGTGGGGTGTTGCTATAAAGATAACTGAAAATGTGAAAGTGGCTTTGGAACTGGGTATCAGGCAGGGCTTGGGAGATTTTGGAGATCTCCAAAGACAGAAAGATGAGGGAAAGTTTAGAATTCTTAGAGACCGTTAAATGGTTTTGACCAAAATGCTGACAGAGATATGGATGGTGAAGACCACACTGACAAGGTCTCTGATGGAAATGAGGAAGTTACTGGGAAATAAAGTAAAGGTCCTCCTTGTTACACCCTAGCAAATAACTCCGCTGGATTGCATCCAGGTCCTAGGGATCTGTGAAAGTTGATAATTAAGAGTGATGACTTAGGATATCTGGTAGAAACAATTTCTAAGCAGCAGAATGTTCAAGAAGTGACATGGCTCCTTCTAACAGCCTAAATTATATACAGGAGCAAAGAAATGATTTACAGTTGGAACTTATATTTTAAAGGGAAGCAGAGGACAAAGGTTTGGAAAATTTGCAAACTGGGCAAGTGACAGAGAAATAATATCAACAACCGATGAAGCGACCATGTGCTAGAGAGGCGTGCATGACCAGAAGGAAGCCATGCGCTAATATCCAAGACAATGGGAAAAATGCCTTGAAGGCATTTCAGAGATTTTCAAGACTGGGCCTGCTCCAAGAAACCATTCTTTTCTCCTGGGCCTCTGGGCAAGGATATCTATTACCAGAGGCCCAGGAGAATAGAATGATTTCAGGGGCCACGCCTAGGGCCCCACTGCCCTGAGCAGCCTTGAGATATTGCTCCCCATATACTCCAGCTATGTCATAGCTCAAAGGGGACCAAGTACAGCTCCAGCCACAGCTCCAGAAGGCACAAGCCATAAGCCTTGGTGGTTTCCACATGGTGTTAAGTCTGCAAGAGTGAAGGGGGCTTGGTGGCTACCACCTAGATTTCAAAGGATATATAGGAAAGCCTGGGTGCCCAAGCAGAAGCTTGCCACAGGAGTGGAGCTCCTCACAGAGAAACTACGGGGGCAAGCTGAGGGGAAATTATGGAGTTGGAGCCCCCATACAGCGTCTCCACCAGGACACCACCTAGTGGAGATGTTGGAAAGAAACCACTGTCCTCCAGACCCCACAGTGGTAGATTCACTGGTAGCTTAAGCCCTCTGCCCAGAAAAATCATAAGCATACAACTGCAACCTGTGAGAGCAGCTATGTGAGCTGTGTCCTACAAAGCCACAGGCACAGGGCTACCCAAGTCCTTGGGAGCCCATCCCTCACAACATGATGTGGAAACTGAAGTCAAGGATTATGTTGGAGCTTTAAGATTTAATGCCTGCCCTGCTGGGTTTCAGAGTTGTATGGGGTCTATTGCCCCTTTCTTTTTGCCAATTTCTCCCCTTTTGGACTGGTAAAGCTTAGCTATTGCCAGTAGCATCATTGTATTTTGGGACTAAATAACTCATTTTGATTTTACAGGCTTATAGGTGGAAGGAGATGAGTCTCAGATGAGACTTAGGACTTTAGACTTAATGTTGGAATGACTAAAAACTCTTGGGGCTTGTTGGCAAGTGATGATTGTCTTTTGCAATCTGAGAAGAACATGTGATTTGGGGGGGGCAGGGATGGAATGACAAGGTTTGGATGATTATCCCCTCCAAATCTCTTGTTACAATGTAATCACCGATATGGGAGGTGAGGCCTAGTGAGAAGTATTAGAGCATGGGGGTAGATACCTCATGAATGGCTCCTTGGTGATGAGTAAATTCCTGGTCAGTTAGTTCATGTGAGATCTGGTTGTTAAAAAGAGTGTAGCACTTCCCACTTTCTCTCCTGCTCCCACTCTCTCCATGTCATGTGCCTGCTCCCCCTTTGCCTTCTGTCTTAATGATTACCTTCCTCAGGGGCTCACCAGAAGCAGATGTTGGCACCATGCTTCCCGTACAGCCAGCAGAAGCATAAGCCAGTTAAATCTCTTTTCTTTCTAAATTACCCAGCCTTGGGTATTTCCTTATAATGATGCAAAAATGGACTAACACATGGTTGAAGAAACAGACAAATGAAAAATGTACTCATAGAAATGGTATACATAGCAAATAAATTAATGTTTAGTAAAGAGTACTACAAATTGTCAAATGATAATATGTTGCCCATTATTATGATAGCTGGTTAAGCCACTTTCAAATAATGTCATAAAAGGTGATAATGTATACACTTTAAATATAAGGGAGTTCATTTCAGAAAAATAAAGCACCCCTTAAATATTGTATATTTAATGCCACTAAGGATACCTTAATAGTTAAAAGGAATATTAGCTTTGTAAAATGATTATTATCATTATGGGTATAATAAATTATCTTTACATATATACACACATATATACATATATACATACACACACATGCACATAAATACACACACATACATACTTATGTGTTTTCAAAAGCATGTGCCTACAGGCACATTTGCTGTTAAGACATCATTCATTGTTTAATTTCATCAATACTGTTGTCAAGCGAGAACGAATAGAGAAACAGACAAAAGTACTCTTCTACTATCCAAGGCCAATTGGAAATGCCAGAGTGAGAAAAATAATCATAATAGCAACAATTACCACCTCAGCTGTCCTCCTTAATCACAAGTGGATATTCCATTGCATCATTATTCTACTACTACTACTCCATTCACTGTTTCACTCTAAGAAAGTTCCTGGTATTCCATTTATTTTTAAAGGGATTTTAATGGATGTCCTATGAATTTTCAATGAGCTATTTGAAGTTGGACAACCCTAATTAGGAATGTGTTTACTTTCCGTTTTATTTATTTATTTTTTTCAGAGTGATCAGTTTCATGCAAGACTTTAACCTAATGTTACTCCAAAGAAAAAATAGAGAACATGAGGTACTACTTCTACACACAAATGGACTGCTAATTTAAAAAAAAAAATGAATCAAGCATTAACTTGGAAGAGTCTTTTTCAATATATAAATTATTTCTGGTTAGCCTTTTATTTCCACGTTAATTAAGAAAATCCTTTGGCCTTGATTTTAGCAATTAGTAAATGAAAATGTGTTTGAATTTACTTCGTTTTGGGATTTACACTAGAGAATCTGTCAGTAAATACAGTTCCTTTGCTAACGGCTTTCGTAAAGTAAATGCTTTTATCTAGAAAAAGCCTTGCCCATGGAAAACAACACACAAAAAAATTATTAATTAACTAATCGTTTGGGCAGATAAAATCTCTGGAGTTTCTTGTTGGGTTGCCATAAAGAAACAAACAATTTTTACATTTTCACAGTCACCTCAGGCTTGGACAGTGTCCTCTGTCTCCTTAAGAAAATGCAAAGCACAGAAAATTTAGAATGCATTCCTCAAATTGTTTCATTTAATGGAAAGCTAAAGAAGCAAAGCAACAAAATCAATTCCTAAAATAAATGAATACATTATGTACAAAAGGAATACCAGGTAATAAAATATAGGAAGAAGAAACCTACACGAAAATCATGTTTGGAATGAATCTGCATACTCAGACTCATCATTTTACACTACCATCACAGTTATAATCAATTAACCTCAATGTAATCTAGATATATTATTTTTGTATGTCTTAAAAGTAGTCCTTATACACCACCTTGAGCATACTGGCAACAACAAACTGGCTGCCTATTTTAAATGTTATATAATCAGATACATCAGGATTCACATATAAATTCTTAACTACAGTTTTTCTGTTCTTCTAATAACATATGCATTTATGTTGCATATTGACATGTAATATGTTGCAAAATAAAAATGGGTTCATTAAGTATCTCTTACCTGTTCACTTCAAGAAAATTTTAATTGCCAAGCATCCAATCACTGACAGTTTCAGCTATATAAAACTTTTGCTCTATATAAAAGTGCACCTACAATTAATTTTCTGTGCAGTGACATTGAGATGTAAATATGTCGCCAAGAGCAACAAGAAATGTCTACATCAAGTATTTAGGAGAAGAAAAAAAACGTAAAGTTAAACTAGAAACATGGCAAAACAATAGGCTCATAAGTATGAACGTAAAGTATGAACGTAAAGTTGCCTCAAACATAAAGTTAAACTAGAAACATGGCAAAACAATAGGCTCATAAGTATGAACCAGGAAAACCTGAACTTTTCCTGAGACATTGTCTTAATTTTCAAATTCTATGGTCATAAATAATCTTTTAACTAATATATTTACCTGATTTACCTAGAAGTTAGAAAGCCCATACATAAATTTATGGCTGGGAATTTGTTTTGTGGTGGTATGCAGTACATTGTGTTATGTATTTTACAGATTCTTCATGTCCCCTGATTTCAATTCATTTTCCTATATATGATTTTCATTTTCTTCTGTTTTTCTAGTATGTACATTTAAAGGTTGGCATAAACTCTCCTTGAATGACCCAGATAACGTATCATTCAATAAACCAACCAATCAGGAAAACTGCTCTTTCTAGCACCAGTACATTGCCCTTCATACAGCACTGGACATCAAAGCCATGGAAACAGCACTTACTTTTTAAAATTTAGAAAACCAGAAATTGTATTCCACTTTCATAGTTTATGAGCCAAGCAAATTTGATAAAATATTTGGTCATTTTGAATCTTTTTATTCATTTGCAAACATTGTTATTTTAATATATTCCTTGTCCAAGCCTTATAGAGTTGTAAGTATAAATTATGATAATGCATGTGAAACACAAATCCTGAAAAAAAAAATCAGAAAATTCCACAAGGATATAGGTTTTCAACACAAAAAGTGGAAGACATTGCATCTCCAGAAAAATATGACTCAAAAAAAAAAAAAAAAAAAGATAATCAGTGATGAATACTACGAGGTTTAATTTGTATGTAAGTTAGCAAGATTTTTAGTTTTCCTCCCTTAAGTGTTTTAAACCCACTGACAATGATTGAACTGAATGCAATTAACTTACTTCTGGAGCCTGAAGAGTTCCTCACAGCTGTGAAGGAGTCAGCACTCTGCCTGGCTGCTGCAGAAGACGGACAGAGTGAAAGCATCTCCAAAGCTGATTTCAGAGGATGGTGTCAAAAGATGAGTGCTCGGCTGCTACATATCTTCTCAACACCTGGCTGAATGGTTACAGGGATTCTTCAAAGGAGGCAAGCACAAAAAAAGAGTGTATCAAAAAATGCTTATAAAGTATCCTTGAAAAACATAGTGGCTGTTAACTGGGTGATCAATCTCAAACTACAGCAGGACTATCATGCAATATGATTTAAATATATTTGCATAATAAAGCTTTCCAATGGAATGTGCAACATACTGTGATTTCAGTAAATATATTAGCATTCTCCTTTCCTTTCTGAAATAAGTTTTCTTATCAAAACTGGGGATAATTTAAATAATCTTAAGCTGCATAGTTCAATTTCATCATATTTAAATTAATTCAACTAGCAGTCTAATGTTAAAACACTGCATAAGTTAACATATATTTAAGCATCACCTACTATTTACGAGGCATATGACACTTAGGATATGGCAGTGAATGAACCTGAAAAACCCCTACCCTGATTAAGCTAATAGTCTTATGTTGTTTTTCCCGTATTTTTTTCAATAGAAAAAATCTGTCTATTGCAACCTATATGTCTATGAAAGAAATACATAGGCATGCCATTTACATTTTAACTTTATGTCAGCAGATTACTGATTTCTACCTCTTTTTGAGGTTTTCATGTCACTCTAAAGAATAGTTAACTTGGCTCGATGAGACATGATGTTTAACTTTCTTTCTTTTAAGATCTATGTAATAGTACCAATTGATATTCAACCACTGATATTTTTAATGCAGAAATAGGCTGAGTTTTTTAAATGTTCTTGAAATTAATAAAAGCATTGTAATTTTACTTTAACTATGACTTATTTTGTCTGAGGAAGAGAAAGGCAGAAATAATGAAATTCCTAAGCATAATAATATAAAGCAGATCTAAGATGAAACAGCAACTTGAGTTTAGCTAATTATTTCTGCTGCCTTCACTTGTAAAGATATATGAATGATCTTATAGAGTCAAAATTTAAAGAAGTGATGATATTGTCTTAAGATAATAATTAGAAATTTATTTAAAAAGGAAAATTAAGCTATTGCTTAATTTAATACTGAAATGGTCAGAAATACTAAAATCAATGCACAGATTAATTGTACAATTAAATAAAAGTAAATTATAGCTTATATATTTCAATTATTTATCTGAATCTGTCAATCAATGCTGTATCTTTTTGAAATTTATGTTTACCACAGCATTTTAGAATAACTGGGACATACCACATACACACATATGAATATAAATCAATCATTTGACAACCATGTTGGTACAGCAATTGTTTGCCTTTTCATTTATTTCTTTCCATGAATATATTTTAAGCTAATTTTCACATTCATATATGCATGATAAAAATATCAGAAATCCAGTAGTACATCTCCCTCCAAAGTAAGATATCCTCCTCGCAGAAAACCAATTTCACATTTTAGAACATTCTTTCAGAAATTGTGTGTGTATGTATGTGTGTGCATGTGTAAATTTTTGTACATATATCAGAATACTTTGCTCTGTTGTGCCCGTTTTTTTGTTTTGTTTTGTTTTTCTTTTTTTTTTTTTTTTTTCTGAGACGGAGTCTCGCTCTGTAGCCCAGGCTGGAGTGTAGTGGCGCGATCTTGGCTCACTGCAAGCTCCGCCTCCCAGGTTCATGCCACTCTCCTGCCTCAGCCTCCCGAGTAGCTGGGACTACAGGCACCCGCCGGCATGCCCGGCTCATTTTTTTGTATTTTTAGTAGAGACGGGGTTTCACCGTGTTAGCCAGGATGTTCTCAATCTCCTGACCTAGTGATCCGCCCGTCTCGACCTCCCAAAGTGCTGAGATTACCCGCGTGAGCCACCGCGCCCGGCCTGTGCCCTGTGTCTTTAACATCTTGAAGAACATTCCATTTCTGTCTTCTAGCATGAATCCATTCATTCTAGCAGTGCACATCTACCATAAGCATAATCTGTTCTTAAAGTGTCTTAACTGAAAAAGTACACCTTTCTGGGATTTATTGTTACAAAAATAACATTTATATGAATATATGTATTTATATACATATATGTATTCTGCACATATATTCATATGTATGTATTCTGCACACATGTTAGTAAATACAGGCACAATATATTGCTAAATAAATTGTTTTGGTTAAAACACCTCATTGTCCCTGTAGCTCTGATCATGTTTCTTTCTTTGTAGTAAAGGTGCAGTATAAAAAAAATCTGAATTCTGTAATTACATTTTATATTATTTCATTATGGTAGCAAAATATAAAGGCCTCATAATATCATCCTAACTCCCCCTAAAACATACTGTTGACCAACAGTACGTCTCTGTCTTCATTTTAGCATAAAAAGCACAGTAACAGCTGAAATTCCTACCTAAATTCTAATTTCCCAGAGAAAATTTATTGTCTATATAGTCACATAACTATGAGAACAGCATTTCCTTTTTTTGTAATAATACCTTTATTAAGACTTACTATGTTCCAGCTACCATGAAACATGTGTTAAAAAATTCTCTTAAGAATCGAATGAGGTCAATACATATTTCTATTTTAGTGCTACAAAAGTGCAAGGACAGAGAAAGATCAAGTAACCTTGGGCAAGGTCATACAGATAAATAGCAAAGTGAGGACTCTCACCTAGGGCTATCTCACTCTATGAAATGTCTTATATCTCATAATGTAAGTGAAATTTTCAGAAAATCAGTAAGGGTTCTATATTAAAGTCAGGTGTTATTTTTTTAGCCCATATATTTTGGTCAATGCAATGACTAAAGTGAGAAAGTTCAGATTTGAGATTCTAATACTACATTTTCTAGTGTTATCATACAAAGATTTTTTTTCTTAATATTATGTTGAAATGGAACATCCTATAAAAAATTAAGGTCAATTTCTTAATTCCAAGTTGTTACTATCTTTGCATAATCTTAGAAAATTCAGCAACTGTTATTGTTTATGTACATGTATTTCCAAGAAGCATAGTTCTCCCTCTAACAATTATTGTGGATGATGTATTAGTCTGTTCTCATGCTGCTAATAAAGACATAACTGACACTGGGTAATTTATAAAGGAAAAGCATTTAATGGACTCACAGTTCCACATGGCTGGGGAGGCCTCACAATCATGTCAGAGGATGAAGGAAGAGCAAAGGGACGTCTTACATGGCGGCAGGCAAGAGGGCATGTGTAGGGGAACTCCCCTTTATAAAATCATTAGATCTTATGAGACTCATTTGCTATCACCAGAACATCCTGGGAAGGACCTGCCCCCATGATTCAATTCCTTCCCTCCGTGTCCCTCCCATGGAACGACACATGGGCATTACTGAAGCTACAATTCAAAATGAGATTTGGGTGAGGACAAAGCCAAACCACATAAGGTGCCAACACTAAACTCAGAAAGAACTTAGAAAACATGGGCAAAGTTCCAGAATTTATTAGAAAATATGTGTTTAAAAGTGAGAATCATTACCTCCTCCAGCACCCAATGATACTTTCTTATCCTCTAGGATATCTTTACTAAGTGTTCATCAACTGCCTGAACATACACATTGGTAAGAGCCTTAAAATCAACAAAGATAGGACTCTAAAGTCTTCTAGACCAAGGCTGAAATCACAACTATGACCACATTACCCATTTTTCTCTTTCAAAATGAAAACAGTTACAAAAAGTTGTAATTATTTGAAGATACAATGTATGTGAAGGTACTAATCATAATACGTCATACATTATAGGCATTGCAACAATTTTGTTACCCATAGAAAATCTTCCTAAACCTGCCCTAAGTTTTGACCCATTGAAAACTCTTGAAATATCTGAAGACATCAGAATATCATCTCACATATTCCCTTCATTTTAAATATTCATAACGTTTGAAAAATTATGAATCCATCAAATGGTATCATTTCCAATCACTTCTTCCTAGAATTCCTAATAGTACAAAATAAACAAGGAATGAGTTGTTCTACATTTGTCTTTAGTTACATTAACTTTGTGTTAAAAAAGGTTAAAAAATAAACAGCCAAATGTTTTGGCCTACATGATGCAAAAACCAGCTGTTTTAAAATATATAAATAATTGAATCATATGATGTCATTGCAGTTCATTCAATTACTTATTTACAATTATGTAATAATATATTGACACAAAATAGCCATTATTTTTACGGGACTACTCCAAAACTGAGGTTATAAGATAGGGATTGCTATTTTATTAAAATGAATGACTTGAAAAATAATTTGGGACACAAGCAAAAAATTGAAAATTACTTCATATTAATAAGTTTGTTAAAGCATAATTATTCATAAATTCATATAAACACTTATTAAAACATGCTTGCCTCACCATTAATATTGCTAAACCTACTTTAAAAATTAAATTAGAGGCAATGATTGAATATGAAAATGCATTTGTTATTGGAAAAAATGTAGCACCATATCCTTGGCTATAGGAAAACTTTTACAAATTATTGCACACGTCCAAGATCATATGACAAATAAATTAATACACTACTAGAGCATTTATTGCTTAATGTAAATGTCACATTATAAATGAAAACAACTAATCATTCCTTTCCTCTAATAGCAAGAGTTCAGCAGTTAAGTAAAACATAAATCTTGCTGACCTAAAAATTTTATTACTGTACTTGTAATATCTTGTTAACAACTAACAGAAAATAATATTAAGGGATACTGTATTTCAGTACTTCAGTAAGCTACAACTTAGGTGAAGGTTGTTTTTTTTTGTTTGTTTTTTTGTTTTTTTTCAGGGTATGAAGACAGAAGGTGGGTAGAGGTTGTGCTTGCTTTTCATTGTTTTTAAAGAAATGACTCATTCACTATGTTTCATAGTAATAGTTTAAAATATGAGATTCTCACCACATACAAAAACAGAGATGCTAAATTAATAACTGATTCAGTGAAAACCAAAACGTATTATTACAATTTTAATTTAATTACAAAATTTCTGTTTATTAGACAGTGGTTGTAAAATTTCCATGAAAAATAAACAAAAGAAATGTAAAACCAGGCCCAGATGAAGACCCCAGAGCTGTCAAAATACTTTTACTTGCACCACAATATTTTGTCAAATGATAGAATCAAAACAGTCCAAAGTAATAACAAAAATACTTCAAATAATGATTTCACAATTTAATATTACACTGCTAAAATTTTCCTTGACATTTATCAGAAACTCAAAGAGCTATAAACTTTCTTTTTCCCTGAAGACAACTTTAGCACATCTTTATCCCTTGGTGAAATGAGAGAGTGGTCCTTTGATTTCATTTGCTAGCTCATGGTCTGCTCTGACAATGTAAATGTCAGGCCTACTCTGTTCTTTGGACCATATGGAAAAACAAAACACCACATTCTTGTTGTTCTTAATGGTTTGGTAAAAGTCAGCAGACAGATAGTATGGTCAAACTAATATGTATATCAGTTTAGCTCTTTGGTAATGATCTTTTCCAGTTAAAACAGAATATCAATTTGTGTCTATCAATAGAATAATTATCATTTTTTATCCACATACGATATTTCCTTCTTTATTCCCTTACTCCCTTCTTTCCTTTTTCCTGTATCCCCCATTTCTTCCCTCCCTCCCTCTCTCCTTTCTTTCCTTCCTCTCTTTCTCCTGTCTCCCTCTCTCTCTCTTTGTCCCTTCAGTAACTCTTAACTTATACTTAAACCTTTTGTCCATTAGTATTTAAGTGTTTATACTATGTACATCACAGTGTCACTGTGAATGTTATTTGATATATTACATACATTCACACACCTGTGTATACACATGTACCCACATACCACAACCTGAAAAAAAAGTTTTATGTAAATCAATATTTTATCTATTTCAACTTTGACCTGTTTTTTGACCTCTTTCCACTCCTTCCATGAGGGGCTAAATATAGGTTCATATCAGGATGAGGTGGCAAGTCTTTATTAGTCCAAATGGACATTGGGGCTTACTGTTAACATCATTTTAGCTGATTATTGGATAATAGCAAATCTCTGTGTTAGTGTATTCCTGGATGTTTTATCTCCATCTGATCCCTAACCATTTTGTTCTATAATATAATCCCCTTATTTAGGTCCTTTGTATCTACCAGTTTTCACCTTCCCTCTTTCTCTCCCCTCCTCTGTGTCCCTTCCCTCCCTGTTTCCTCTTTCTTCTCTCTATCTTCCCTGATTCCCTTCTTTCCTTCTTCCCTCCCTCCCTCTCTCATCCTTCGTTTATTCCTTCCTTCCTCCAAGACCTCCTCCTTTGCATGTTAAATCAGAAATTATTTCATAAAGAAACCATAATACTGAACATTTTATAAACATATAAAATTTTTAAAAACCCAATTCAGCAGAATTTCAAAACATTTATATTACATTATGTCCTCTCTTTAGCGTTCTGATTCATGTGTAAATTTGTAGAAGCCAGATCAATTTTTTCACGTGCAAATGCACTCCATTTGTTTATTAATATTCATAATACAAGTAATACATGAGTACGTTATTCTTTTAAAATTAGACATAACAGAAGCAAGGCACAGTGACACATGCCTGTAATCACAGCTGCTTTGGAAAGCTGAGGTGGGAAGACAGCTTGAACCCAGTAGAACAAGACCAGCCTATGCAAAATAAGACCCTGTATCTAAAAATTAAGAAATAAACGCTTATTTATTTATTTAGGGATGAGGGAGAGAATTATTTGTGGCTACACACATGTAGCAGAATGTATCATGCTAATTGAACTTTTCCATATTTTGACTGTGTTCATGTATACCTACATATGTGATAAAATTTAGAAAACTAAATGGAAGCAAATACAAGTATATGTAAAATTGATAAAAATCTGATAAGGTCAGTGGGTTGTATGAATGACAGTTTCTTGATTGTGATATTGTACTACAGTTATGCAAGATGTAACCATTGGAAGAAACCAGGTATAAGATATGTGGGAATCCCTCTGTGTTACTGCCATGACTGCATGAAAATCTACATAACAGTGCATCATCTGCCTTAGGGCGAGCCTTAAGTGTGAACAGTTTCAGGACTGCAATCTTAGCACTAGATGTTCCTTATTAGAAAAGGAACATCTAGTAAAACATGTTTAATTGTCACAGTGAATTATTTGTCCTTATTAAACCACATTTGAAATACAGTGTGTCTCACAGAAAACTAGAAAAAATATAAATCCATCAGTCAATGGAAAGTACTGAATTACTGTTTGCTTTGGGTACCAGACCACATAAATGGCATTATGGTAAAGCACAGAGATTACATTTTTTACCGGGTATGTAAGATGGTAAAATAACCAGCTACTAAGTGCACTCCTGAACTGGTGTTAATCAGAGTCGCTACCTGTGCTTGCCTAATTGTGTTTCCCTTTATTAGGTAAAAATAAAAATAAAATGCTGATTTCTGGTGCTCTGTATCTATATGTGTATGTGTGTGTATGTAGGTGTGTGTGTAGAGAGAGACAAAGAGAAAAAATATACTTTATAATGGTCACTGTAAAAATACTGGAACATATATATTAAAGTCAGTGGGTTGAATATGAGACCATAAGTCCTGGGAAACTATTGAGCAATTGAAAATTAGATTCATAGTTGGTTAAAAGAGATTTTGGAATAAACTCAGAAAAACTAAGGACCACACGGAGTACGGGAGTTTCAAAGAACTGCAAATATTCTGAAAAGCAATATGGGTGTGAGAAATATCTATAAGCGCGAGAAGTACCTTTTTTGGCAGGAGGACTTAAAAACACATTACAAGGACAGGGAAGAACTAACAGTTTAGATGTGAGAGGTATTACACTTTAAAATGAACCACCCTAATGGTCCATCATGTGATGTACCACATGTCTTAGATTTCTTATTGGCCTGTAAGCTATTTGAGGTCCAGGAATATAATATGAATAATTGTATGCCCTGCAGCATCTAGCACCTTTGCCTACGTACAACAAATTACATTTTTAACTGCAAATGAAGAAAAATCACATAGTAAAAAGCATTCAAAGAAGTCACCTCTTGAGGAGAAAGTTTCCAAAAGAAAAGATAACTCAAAAAGAAGAGAATGTATTAAAATTGAAAATTAAATGATGCAATTAGAAATTATTTTGATGGAGAGGTCATTGGAAAGAAAGTTAAACTATGAAGGCTGTACAGGACAAATTTTCCATAAGGTCAGATTATAAACCGTCATGTATAAAAGACAGAAGGAAGAATGAAAAACTAAAGATGAATACAAAATAATGTTTGCAAAGCATTTTCAGATACGTTATTTTATTAGACCATAACCCTGCTGTCCTTGGTATTTTCTTGTTCAGCATTTTAACACTGACTTAAGGGACATAAGAAGTGATACTTGTTAAATCTTTCAATCTGTGACTGACACAAAACTGGGATTTAAAAATGTCTCCATAGGTTTAATGAATGGGCTGAGACTGTCAAAATGAAATAGAGTAAAGCCAAAGTAAAGAGGCTTAGATTTAGAAACTTAACTATTAAAGTATAGGTGAGGGTTACTTCTTTGAAAGTAGTTTATATGAAATATACATAAGGGATTAATTGTCTCTATGATCCTTAATGGTCAATAGTTTCAAGACTGCAATCTCAGCATTCATTAATAGAAAAGACATATCCAGAAGAACAAGTTTAATAATCATATTGAAATATGTCATCCTTATCAAGCTATATCTGGAAAACAATGTATCTCATTATGAATTCTGGTGAAACATGCCTGGAGACAAAAACTTAAGGAAATCTGGCAAGCACTGCAATTAAAAAATGGTTGGAAAAACCTTGGACATTTTAGCTTGAGAAAGAGATATGATAAGGAGAAGATACCTTCAAATGCCATTTGAAAGCATAATTTGGAAAGAAGGATAACAGTTGCATGGGGGCTTTACTTTTACATTAATAATTTACTACTAGGATAGTCCCATATTAGTATGAGCCACCATGGAGAAGGTGAGTGAATTGATTTCTGATAGGCTCACTCTATATGGGTACCAAAAATGACATTCTTGTGTAGGACTTAAGTTTGGAGGTGATTGGCCCTAAGGATTCTGCCTAATGCTAATGTCCTGTGAGATTGCCTTTAGTAAGACACTTAGGGTTAAGTTAACCCTATGCCCAAAGTCAAACTGACTTCTCTTCATCCTCAGAGTGTGCATCTGCTTGGAGAGACTTCCAAAGAGATGAGATAAACAGATACATTGTATGTATCACCAATGACTTTATAATGTGATAAACATTTAAAACTAAATATAAGTGGGAATATTTATCTCATCTCCTTGAACATATCTAGAAGTCCATTCTTAAGCCAATACATATGTGCATTGGAGGAAAGAAAAATACACATATGTGGAAAGATTATAATTTCAGTTTTTTTTTTCAGTATGTTCTAATGTGTGATTTTGATGCTTGACCACAGGAGCTGTAACTCCATTTTTAGCTCAAAAACTACGTGCATTTGAATTTTACCATACATGCTATTAACACCGAACTTTATTAATAAGATCATAATTTGATTTTCTTTAGAGTGATTATATCCTGAAATGGTTTGACTCCTTGTCCCCACCCAAATCTCATCTTGAATTGTAACTGTGTTGAGGGAGGGCCCTAGTGGGAGGTGATTGATCACTGGGACAGTTTCCCCTATACTCTTCTCAAGATAGTGAAGGGGCTCTCACAAGATCTGATGGTTTTAAAAGTAGCATGTTCTCACTCATAAGTGGGAGTTGAACAATGAGAACACGTGGACACAGGGCGGGGAACATCACACACCAGGGCCTGTCGGCGGGTGGGGGGCTGAGGGAGGGACAGCATTAGGAGAAATACGTAATGTAGATGACGGGTTGATGGGTGCAGCAAACCAACTTAGTACATGTATACCTATGTATCAAACCTGCACGTTGTGCACATATACTTTAGAATTTAAAGTATAATAATAATAATAATAATAATGTGACAGTTTCCCCTGTGTGCTCTCTTTTGCCACCTTGTGAAGAAGGTGCCTGCTTCCCCTTTGCCTTACTCCAGGATTGTAAGTTTTCTGAGGCTTCCCCAGCAATGCAAAACTGTGTCAAATAAACCTCCTTTGTCTATAAATTACCCAGTCTTAGGTAGCATCTTTACAGCAGTTTGAAAATGGAATAATACATCTGCATTACCATAATAATTTTGCATAAGGGGTTAACTGAGATCACAATAAAACGAAAGCAAATTTTAATATTTCATATATGTACTCTATCATTTTCAAAGCTTCTTTACATACATTATTTTATGTGACCTTTGAAATAATATTACAAAGCAGATATCACAGTTATCATTTGCTCTCATTTTCAAGGCTGAAAGATGATTTCTCTTGCACAGATCTATGCCAATATTTGCTGGCAGGTAAAAAACTATAGAATCTCTTTCCATTCTACTATTTTTATATATATATATATATATAATATATAATTATATATATAATATGTTTATATACATATAATATATAAATATAATATATATATGAAAAGTTAGTCTTAACAAATTTCATCTAAGACATGATGTGAAGAAAGAAGAAAACTGATAACATTATACAGGATGTAAACACTAAGAAATAAAATGGAAATATAATTTATAGGGATCAAATTGTAAAATCACTTACACATGATTTTTCTAGTTTATTTTGGAGCTAAGGGCAATATATGTTTAAACTTATCTCATCATATCAAAATGAATAAGTTAAACAGAAAATATGTTTTAATATAGAAAAGAAAGTTAGAGAGACAGCTTCAAAATGTGCATGTATCCCTATTGATGTTAGCTAAAAGTTACAATTTTTGATATTTCATTTAAATATGTGCTAGTTTTCTAACATCAGTAATCCAATTCTTAATTCTGGCATTGATTTAGTGATAATGAACTTGCAACATTAGGATGAAATTTTTTTCATCTAATTAGTGAACTTATTTTAACTTTTAGGTTTGGAGGTACATATGAAGGATTGTTACATAGGTAAACACATGTCATGGGAGTTTGTGATACATATTATTTCATCACCCAGGTATTAAGCCCAATATCCAATAGTGATCTTTTCTTCTTCTTTCCCTCCTCCCACTCAAGTAGACCCCAGTGTCTATTGTTTCCTTCTTTGTGTTCAGAAGGTCATATCGTTTTGCTCTCACTTATAAGTGAGAACATGCAGTATTTGGTTTTCTGTTCCTGTGTTAGTTTGCTAAGGATAATAGCCTCCAGTTCTTCCATGTTCCCCCAAAAGACGTCATCTCTATATACACCATGGAATATTATAGCTGTATAATATTTCGTAGCATATATGTACCACGTTTTTATGGAATCTGTCATTAAATCAATGAATGTTTGTTAATTCAATGTCTATCACATCCTTTGGTTCTATTTGCACTCAGTTCTTGCTTTATTATAAGTCAACATTTCACTGTCTCTCACGTGCATTCATACAATAGAGTTATAAATGGATTTAGTCTTATGAGACAATACAGTTTTATAAGACAATACAACATATTCTGGATTGTTACTGTTTGCATACGTCTCTCAATGCTCATGTGTTGGAAACTTAATTGTCATTGCAACAGTAATAAGAGAGGAGGGCTTTAACAGGTGATTAGGTAATGAAGGCTCTGTCCTAGTAAATGGTTAAATGACATTATCGTGGGAGTGGGCAAGTTATCATAACAATGAGTTCATTATAAAAAAATATGAGCTTGCCAATTATTCTCTGTCTGTTGTCCTCACTTTTACCTTCAGCCCTTCTGTGATGGAGTGATCCTTGCCAGGTCCTGGTGCCATGCTATAGAATTCCATGCCTCCAGAACTACAAGATAAATAAACTTCTGTCTATATATATATGTGTGTGTGTGTGTGTGTGTGTGTATGTGTGTGTGTGTATATATATAATACTCAGTCTGTTATAGCAGCAGAAAATAGAGTAAGTCATCCATATTTTTATTTTGCCAACACTGTAATGATGATCCTTAATGCAATGAAATTACGTGTCACATATGAAATTCTAGTGTACCATTAAAAGCCCATAAGCATCTGATTTTCACCATTCCTCACACTCTAAGCTGCATGCATACTGAACCATATATTTTTTTTCTGAGTTTTTAATATTGGGGTAAAAATACACAACAAATTTACTATCTTAATAGTTTTTAGTGCACAATTTAGTAGTATTGTGTACATTTACACTGTTGCACAACCATCATTACCACTTTTCTCCAGAACTTTTTTCATTTTGCAAAACTATTAAAAAATAACTCTCCATTATCCCCTACCTGAAGTCCCTTGCAATCACCATTCCACTGTCAGTTGCTATGTCTGGGACTACTCTAAGTTCCTTCTATAAGTGGAATCATATAATATTCTTTTGTAATTGTCGTATTTTATTTAGCATAATCTCCTCAAGATTTATCCATGCTCTATCATATGTAGGTTGTTTTTTCCTTTATGAGGCTGAGTAATATTCCATTGTATGTATATACCATTACCTCAGCCATTTGTCTGCTAATGGACAGGTGAATTGCTTCCCACTTTTAGCTTTGTGACTAATATAACTTTAAACATGGATATACAAATACATTTCTTGATGTCTCACTTTCTATTCTTTCCACCTCTATACCCAAAGTGGAATTATTGAATCAAAATAATTCTATTTTAATATTTTGAGGAACTATCTTATTCTTTTCCCAGGAAAATGAACCACTTACACCTTACATTCCCGCCAACATATCAAGAGCGTACAAAGGTTTAAATTTCTTCATATCTTCTCCAAGTCTTATTATTTTCTCTGTTTATATTCTTTTGAGAGTTGTCATTCTAATGATTATGAAGTAGTATTACATGGCAGTTTTGATCTGCATTTTCCTAAAACTGCTGATGCTAGGCATTTTATTGTATGTTTGTTGGCCATTTGTATATCTTTTCTGGAGAATGCCTGTTGAAGGCCTACATCTATTTTTGAATTGGCTTATTTCTTGTTGAGATTTAGGAGTTATCTATAAATTCAGGATATTAATAACTTATCATATATATAATTTCCAAATACTTTTTCCCATTCTGTGGGTTGCCTTTTTATTCTATTGACAATATCTTTTATGCACTTTACAAAATGTTCATGATTCCAATTTGTCTATTTTTCTCTTTGTTGGCTATGCCTCTGCAGTCATATCCAATAAACCATTACTAAATCTGATATTTTAAAGTGTTTGCCTTGTGTGTTAAGTTTATAGTTATCAGTGTTATATTTAGGTCTTTTATCCAGTTTAATTTTTTATATAGTGTTATGTAAAGGTCCAATTTAATTATTTTGCATGTTTTTCCAGCACCACTTGTTAAAAAGACTGTCCTTTCCCCACCTGAATGGTGTCGACAACCTTGTCAAAAGTAATTGGTCCATACATGCAAGGGTTTGTTTCTAAATGTTGCATTCCATTTCATAGGTATATATGTTTGTCTTTTTGCCAGTACCAAAATCCTTTGATTACTGTAGCTTTGTAGTAAGTTTTGCAATCAGGAAGTATTAGCCCCACAGCTTTAAATATATATATATATATATTTATATATTTATATAAAATATATATTTATTTCTTTATTTAAAATATATATTTATATTATATACATATTTAAATGTATTAAATATATGTATTAAATGCATTAAATATACATATTTAAATATATTTATTTAAAAATATATATTATATATTTATTTAAAATATATATTTATATATATTTTAAATATATATTTATATTATATATTTAAATATATATATTTAAAAAATATATTTATATTATATATATATTTAAATATATATACTTAAAATATACATTTATATTTTATATATATATTTTATTCCAGATTCCTTGAAATTCTGTGTTCTAGAATTTTTAAAAATTTATTCAGCAAAAGTAATCAGAATATAGTCATTGGAAATTTGTGGATCCCTTTGGGTCGTACTGATGCTTTAACAATATTAACTCTTCCCATTTTGAACACAGGGATTCTTTCTAATCTATGTCTTCTTTCATTTATTTCAGAAATGTTTTGTAGTTTTCACTCTGTAAGCCTTTTGCCTCCTTTGTTAAGTTTATTCCTAACTCTTTTGTTCTTTCTGATGGTATTGTAAATGGAATCATTTTCTTAATTTTTTTTCAGCCTGTTCATTATTAGTGTATAGACTGCAAATGCACTTTGTATGTTAACATTTTATTCGCTTATTTTGCTGAATGTGTTAATTAGTTCTAGCAGGCATTTAGGTGTGCATTTTCTTTAGGATTTTCTACTTAAAAGATCATATCATCTGAGATCTGAGATAATTTTATTTCTTTCTTTTCATTTCTAATGTATTTTCCTTCTTTCCTTTCTTCTTTCTTTTATACATTTGGAGTGCCTTTCAAAATTTTTTTTTTTTTTTTTTTGCTTTTTTTTTTAAATTTTTGTGAGTACACAGTAGGTGAATAGATATTGCTCAAAAGAGGAAATATAACTGGCAAAGAGGTATAGAAAAAGGTGTTCAACATCATTGATAATCAGAGAAATGAAAATAAAATCTACAATGAGATATCATCTCACCCCTTTATTCGTTTTTATTGCCTAATTGCTCTGGCGAAGAACTACCACTCCATTGAACTAAAGGGGCAAAGTGGATTCTTGCCCTGTTCATAATTTTAGGAGAAAATATTTTAGTCTTGCCCTACTGAGTGTGATGCTTCTATATTTTTTGTCATACATGACTTTTATAATATAGAGGTAGTTTCCTTCTATTATTTGAGTGTTTTGTATCAGGAAAAGATAGTGAATTTTGTCAAATATTTTCTTGGCATTAATTGAGATAATCGTGTATTTTTTTCCTTCATTCTGTTTATGTGGTATATTACAGTGAATGATTTTAATATATTGAGCCATCATTCCATTCTAGGAATAAGCCACACACAGTCAAATGGTATATAATCCTTTTAATATGCTGCTGAATTCAGTTTGCTAGTATTTTGTTGAGAATTTATATATCAATGTTCATAAGGCATAACTGCCTGCAATATTTGTTTCCTGTATTATCTTTGTCTGGCTTTGCTACCAGGGTAATGGTGGTCTCATATAACGAGTTAAGGAGTGTTTGTTCCTTTTCCATTTGAGAAAGATTAATGTTAGTTCTTTAAATATTTAGTAGAATTCATTAGTGAAGCCATCAGATCCAGGGCTTTTCTTTTTTGGGGAAGATTTTAATTACTGGTTCAATTTCCTTACTAGTTACAGTGCTATTCAGATATTCTATTTCTTTGTGGGTTAATTTTGGTAAGTTTTGTACTTTTAATAATTTGTCTATTTCATGTAGGTTATTCAGTTTGTAGATACACAATTGTTCAGGATAATCTCGTAATCCTTTTTATTTCTCTAGAATTAGTAGTAACATCCCCAGTTTCATTTACTGTTATAACAATCTTATTTTGAATCTTCTTTCATTTTTTTTCTTAGTCCAATATTCATCAATTTTACTGAGCCTTTCAAAGAACCAATTTTTAATTTGAATGATGTTCTCTCTTATTTTACTATTATTTATTTCAATGATCTCTGCTCCAATCTTTATTATTTATTTCCCTCTGCTATTTTGGGAGGTTTAGTTTGGTCCTCTTTTTCTAGTTCCAGAAATTGTAAAGTTGAGTTGTTCAATGAAGAGCTTTCTTATTTTTAAATGTCAGCATGTATAGCTAAAAGTTTTCCAGCGAGCAGTACTTTCACTGAGTACCATAAGTTTTGATATGTTATGATTTTGTTTTCATTCATTGCTAAGCATTTTCTAATTTCCCTTGTGATTTTTTTGACCGATTTGTGTTATTTAATTTCCACAATTATGTGTGATTTAATTTTGACAAATTTGTGGTATTTTTAGTTTTTCTTTTGTTATTTCTAAGTTTATTCTGCCATTGTCATCACAGTAAATGTTTTATGTGATGTCAATCTTTTAAAATGTATAGATACTTAATCTGTGGCTTAATATATGCTATATTCTGAAAAATGTCTTGGGTGAACTTGAGAAGAATGTGCATTCTGTTGTTGGATAGAGTGTTCTGTATATATCTGTTAGGTCTGGTTGTCTTATTTTGTTCATTAAATCCTCTATCTTTTCATCTTCTGTTTAGTTGTTCTACTGAGAGTGAAGTATTGAAGTATCCAACTATTGTGTAGAGCTATTTTCTCCTTCAATTCTGTCAGTTTTTACCTTATATTTTTACAGTCAATTACTATATGTGTAAATGTTTAACATTCTTTTATCTTCTTGCTCTATTGCTCTTGCTCAATTTTTATTAATAAATAATGCCTTTGTCTCTTGTAAGCTTTATAAATTTAAAATTTATTTTGTCTGATACTACTATAGCTAACCCCGCTTTAATTTTGTTAATATTTGCATGAAATACATTTTTACATAGTTTCATTTTCAACCTATTGGTGTCTCTGGATCCAAACTGAGTCTCTTGTGAACAGCATATTATTTGAATTATGGTGTGCGTGTGTTTCTTAATGCATTTTACCAGTCTCTGTCTTTGAATTGGAGTGTTTAATCTGTTTACACTTAAAATGATTACTGATAATGTGGGACTTACTTTAGTTATGTTGCTATTTGTTTTCCATATGCACTATAGAATAATGCTCCTCATTTCCTACACTACTATCCTCTTTTGTGTTTATTTAATTTTGTTTTGTATTGAAATTGTTAAATGTATTTCTGTCTTATTTATTTTTTCATTTATTTGAGACAGGACTTCATTCTGTCACCCAGACTGGCAGTGAAGTGGCATGATACCAGCTCTCTGCAGCTTCAGCCTCCTGGGCTCAAGTGATACTCCTGCCTCAGCCTCCTGAGTAGCTAGGACTACAGGTGCATGCCACCACCATGCTTGGCTAAATTTTGTATTTTTTCTAGAGATGAGATTTTTGCCATGTTGCCTGAGTTGGTCTCAAACTCCTGGGCTCAAGCAATTCACTCACCTCGATCTCCCAAAGTGCTGGGATTACAAGCATGAGATACTGCACCCAGTAGCTTTCTCATTTTCTTTTGTGTATATCCTTTAGTACTTTATTTGTAGTTACCAGATGATTGAATTTAACATCCTCCAATTACAAGACACTGATTTTATTCCAGCTTAACTAATGTACAAAATCTCTAGTCCTTTGACAGTTCCATCCACACTACTTTTAACTGTTGTCACAAAATTATATCTTTGTACATTTTTTCCAAAAGTATAAATGAATATATTTCTTTTAACATTTTATTAATTTATGTTTAATTCACAAATAATAATTGTATATATCGATGGGGTAAAATGTGATGTTTTGATCTATGTATACATTGTACAGAGAGCCAATTAAACTAATTAACATATCCACCACCTTAACTACTTATATTTTTTGTTATGAGGAAATCAAAAATCTATTATTTTAACAATTTTAAAACACATGATATATTCCTCCTAACTGTAGTGGAATACAATATTGAAGTTTATTCCTTCAATAAAACTGGAACTGTGTCCCCTTTGATCAATGTTTTCATTTTCGTCATCCTTCCCCAGTCTCTGGTAACCACCTTTCTACTTTTGATTCTATGAGATCAACTGTTTTATTTTTAATTTTATTTTATTGATTTATTTTTTGGTCAAGCACTGTGTGTTTATTTTACATATTATTTCCAAAGCAGACATTGTTTAAGTGAGCAGCCAACAGAATTTATAAGATAGAAAGTGAGAGCAAAGGTAACTGGCTCAAGCCTCTAGCATACACCGTGTATATCTCATATCTGATCACCTTGCATGTCTGGCTTCAGTGAAGGTAGAGCAGTGTAGATTTGGCAAGCAAGAAATCTATTTTCTGTGACCAGGAATGGCTACTATATGCCTTATTTAAAAATGCAGAACTTGAAATGTTTCAGTGCAATGAAAATTTCCTCAAGCAAGGATATGCATGAACAATAACGAACATACACACAGAAACTTGGGCAGAAAGAATGGATCATGCCATGGGACAGTGAGGTTAGCACACTGATCAAGAGCCCCAACAGGAGGAGCTAACCCAGTGGCAGAGCAGGCTAGCAGGGTGAGCAGCAGCCATCTCCAACCACCTTGATTTCCTTCCTGCCTTCACTCTGAGTTGAGCAGTTCCCTGTCAAAGATAGGGTAGCACTGGGAGGGATGACACAAGAGAAGCCTGGGGCTCCATATGACACATCAGGTATGCAAGTCAGCTTCACCTTCTGCCCCAGGCTCATCTGCACTATGTCCTCTTCAAAACCATTGATGACTTCCTGTTCACCAGTTTTGAACTTGTTTCTGTCTTAGGATAAATCAAATTTATTCCCATTTTGGAACATTCCTGTGTAGTGCACCACACACATCTGGCTCTTCTTGACTCTTCTGGCTCTTCTTGCTGAATGTCCTTCTTGACCCATCATGGTCCCACAGGCCCCATCCCTGGGGGTTGCCGATGTTGCCCCGAAATCAGTTTGGTTCCCGCCCCAGTCACATAGTCGCTTCAACTTATCTTCCTGTCACAACTGCAGAGCTGAAAGAAGCGCAGCTAAAGTGGGGACCTGAGTCAGTAGGGTGATACCAAGATTTTTAGATATTACATATAAGTGAGATCATAAAGTATTTGTCTTTCTATGACTGGTTGAATTCACTTAGCATAAATTCCTCCAGTTCCAGGCACGCTGTGAATGAAAAAAATTTCCTTATTTTTAAGACTGTATAGTATTCTACTGTGTGTGTGTGTGTGTGTGTGTGTGTGTGTGTATACACACCACATTTCCTTCATTCATCTTTTAATAAAATCAGGTTGCTTTTATATCTTGACTACTGTGACTAATTCTGAAATAAACATGAGAGTACAGGTATCTCGTTCACATGCTGATTTCAGATTCATTGGCTATATATCCAAAAATAAAATTTCTGGGTCATATGTAATCTACTTTTAGTTTTTAGAAAATCTCCACACTATTTTGCAAAATGATCATGTTAATTTACATTGGCCCCAACAGTGTACAAAGGGTCCCTTTCTTGACAACACTTGTTATCTCACCAACACTTATCATTTTTGTAAAAGCCATGTTAATAGGTGTGAGGTGATATTGCATTGTGGTTTCAATTTTCATTTCCCTGATGATTAGAGACTTTGAGGATTTTTTTCATATATCTGTCAGTCATTCATATGTCTTCTGTCGAGAAATGTCTGTTCAGATTCTTTGTCTATTACTAAATTAGTTTTTTTTTTTTTTTTGGATTTTATCCCCTTACCATATGTCTGGTTTAAAAATATTTTATCTAAATTTGTGGGCTACCTCTCCATTATGTAAATTGTTGTCTTTGCTGCATGAAAGCTTTTCTGTTAGATGCAATATCCTCTGTCTATTTTTGCTTTTCTAATCTGTGCTTTTGAAGTTCCATCCCAGAAATCCTTTCCCAGACCAAATTGCGAAGACTTTACCCTACATTTACTTGTAGTAGATTTATTGATTCATTCTTTCATATAGGTATTTTGTCCATTTTGAATTAATTCTCACATACGGTGTGTGAGAATGATCCAATTTCATGCTTCTGAATGTGGATATACAGTTTTGTCAACACCATTTATTGAAGTGATTGTCTTTTCTTCATTGAAAATCAATTGACCTTAAATATTCAGGATTTTGCTTCTGTGCTTTCTTTTCTTTTCCATTCATCAGTAGATCTTCTTGCATGCCAGTACCATGCTGTTTGACTACAATAGCTTTATAATCTATTTTGAAATCAGGAAATTTGATACCTCCCACTTTATTCTTTTTGCTCAATTGCTTCGGCTGTTCAGGGATTTTTTTTCTATTAGACTTTTACTATATTTCTGTGAAAAACAAATTGGAATTCTGACAAAGATTGCATTGAATCTGTAGTTTGCTTTGGGTACTATGTATGTTTTAAAAATGATAAATTTTTCAATCTATGAACATGACCTATCTTTTTATTTACTTGTGTGTTCTTCAACTTCTTTCACCTATGTATTACAGTTTTCATCATAGTCATCATTCACCTATTCAGTTAAATGTACTCCTAAATATTAAATTTTATTTTTGGATGCTATTGTAAATGGAATTATTTTCTTGATTTCTTTTTGGATGGTTTGTTTTTAGTTTTAAATTTTGTTTTTATAAATTACAACTTTATTAAATGTACTAAACAGTTTTAATAGGTCTTTGATAAAGCCTTTAGGGTTTTCTAAAATAAAATCATGTCATTGGCAAACATGATGCCAATTTCAATTTGCACTGACAATTTCACTTCTTTTTTTCTTTTATGGAGGCCTTTTATTTTTTCTAATCTAGTTATTCTAGCTAGGACTTCCAATGCTATAATGAATAGAAGTGATGACAGTGAATATCCTTTTCTATTTCCTAATCTTAGAAGAAAAGCTTTCAACTTTTCACTGTTTAATATGATATTGATTGTGGGCTTGTCATATATGTCTTTTATTATGTTCAGGTACATTATTTCAATACCTATTTGTTGAGAGCTTTTATCATGACCAGATGTTAAATGCAGTCAAATTTTTTTTTTGCTTTTTTTTTTTTTTCCTGGATCTATCGAGAATTTTTTTTTTCCTGTATCATATGGTTTTGTTCTTCATTTTGTAAATATAGTGTAACTCATTTATTGATTTATGTGCATTGAGCCATCCTTTCTCTTGTGGAATGAATCCCATTTGAACATAGTTAATAAATATTTTATGTGCTCCTGAATTTGATTGGCTAGTTTTGTTGAGGATTTTTGCTCCCTATTTATCAGGGATTTTGGCTTGTTGTAATCTTTTCTTGTAAGGTCCTTGTATGGCTTTAATGTTAGGGTAATGTTTGTCTTGTAAAATAAATTTTGAAGTTTTTCTTCCGTTTCAATTTTCTGGATAATCTTGAGAAGGATTGATATTAGTTCTTTAAATGTTTAGTAGAACTGGCAGTGAGGCTATCATGCCCTGGGCTTTATTTTTATTTTTGAAAGTTTTTAAATGCTGATTCAATCTCCTTACTCATTACAAGTCTGTTCAGATTTTTCCATTTCTCTTTTATTTGTCATGGTGCATTGCATGTTTCCAGGAATTTATTTATTTTTTATGTGCTATTCATTTTTTATTGTATAGTTGTCCATGATAGTCTTCAGGTTCCTTGCATTTCTGTGGTATCAGTTATAACGATTCCTTCCATTTGGATTTTATTTGAGTCTTCTTTCTGTTTTTCCTTGTTAGTCTAGCTAATGATTTATGAATTTTATCTTTAAAAAAAAATTTTAGTTTCATTTATATTTTCTACTGTTTTTCTAGTCTCTATTTTGTTTATTTCTACTCTGATCTTTGTTATTTACTTCCTTCCACTAAGTTTGGGCTTAGTTTGTTCTTTTTTTTTTTTTTTCCCTAGTTGCTAGAGGTATAACATTAGGTTGTTTGAGATCTTTCTTCTTCTTTGATGTAGGTGTTTATTGTTATAAAATTCCCTCTAAGAATTGTTTTTGCTGTATCCCATAAGTTTTTGTATGCTGTGTTTCCATTTTTCCTTGTCTCATGATTTATTTTTAATTTTTCTTTTAATTTCTCCTTTGTCCCATAGGTCATTAAGAAGGATATTTAATTTCCACATATTTGTGAGTTCTTCAAGACGATGATGATGATGACGATGATGATTGTTATTGACACAATGTCTAGCTCTGTCACTGAGGCTGGAGTGCAGTGGTGTGACAACAGCTCACTGAAGTCTTGATAAGCCAAGCTCAAGCAAAATCTTTCCACCCCAGCCTCCTGAATAGCTAAGACTACAGGCACATGCCACTATGCCTGGCTAATTTTTGTATTTTTGTGGAGATGGGCTCTGGCTATGTTGCCCAGGATGGTCTCAAACTCCTGAGCTCAAGCAATCCACCCAGTTTGGCCTCCCAAAGTGCTGGCATTATGGAATGACCCACTGTGTCCAGCCTGCTCCTATTATTGGTTTCTAGTTTCCTGCCATTTTAGTTGTAAAAGATGTTATTCAATATAATTTCATTCTTTTTAAATTTGTTAAGAATTGACTTGTAGACTAACACGTGATCTATAGAAGAGAATGTTCGGTGCATACTTCAGAATAATATGTATTTCACTGCTGTTAGATGAAATGTTCTGTAAATACCTGTTAGATTCATTTGTTCTAAACAGTAGTTGAGAAAATTTCCCTTGCCTGGGGAAGAAGTTAGAAACACAGATTTATAAAGCTCAGTGAACATATAACAGTTTGAATATAAATCAAACTACATTAAGACACATCATAAATAAATTGTTAAAACTTAAAGGGAAAATATTGAAAGCTATCAGGGATTCCGTCATGTAATGATGAGCAACCTGGACTCTGAAAGCTATCAGAGAAAAGCTACTTAATGTGCAAAATGGGATCTTGAAAAGATTGTCACTGGATTTTTCAGCAGAAAGCTTGTAGGCCAGAAGAGAATTGAATGATATATTCAAAAAAAAAGAAAAAATAAAAAAAAAAAACGACTTCTGACGGAGAATTCTATACCCAGAATCCTGTCATTTAAAAATAAACGGGTTAGATCCCATTTGTCAATTTTTGCTTTTGTTGCAATTGGTTTTGGTGTTTTAGTCATGAAGTCTTTGCCCAAGCCTGTGTCCTGAATGGTATTGCCTAGGTTTTCTTCTAGAGAAATAGGTTTTATGGTTTAAGGTCTTGTGTTTAAGTCTTTAATCTATCTTGAGTTAGTTTTTGTATAAGGTATAAGGAAGGGGTCCAGTTTCAGTTTTCTGCATATGGCTAGCCAGTTTTCCCAACGCCACTTATTAAATAGCGAATCATTTCCCCATTGCTCACTTTTGTCAGGCTTGTCAAAGGTCAGATGGTTGTAGATGTGTGGTGTCATTTCTGAGGCCTGTTTTGTTCCATTGGTCTATATATCTGTTTTGGTACAAGTACCATGCTGTTTTGGTTACTATAGCCTTGTAGTATAGTTTGAAGTCAGGTAGCATGATGCCTCCAGCTTTGTTCTTTTTTTTCAGGATTGTCTTGGCTATACAGGCTCTTTTTTGGTTCCATGTGAAATTTAAAGTTTTTTCTAATTCCATGAAGAATGTCAATGGTAGTTTGATGGGAATAGCATTGAATCTATAAATTACTTTGGGTGTTATGAACATTTTCATGAAATTGATTCTTTCTATCCATGAGCATGAACTTTTTTTTTTCATTTGTGTCCTCTCTTATTTCGTTGGGCAGTAGTTTGTAGTTCTCCTTGAAGAGATCCTTCTCATCCATTGTAAGTTGGATTCCTAGGTACTTTATTCTCTTTGTAGCAATTGTGAATGGGAATTCATGATTTGGCTGTTTGTCTATTATTGGTGCATAGAAATGCTTGTGATTTTTGCACATTGATTTTGTATTCTGAGACTTTGCTGAAGTTGCTTATCAGCTTAAGGACTTTTGGGGCTGAGATGTTGGGGTTTTCTGAATATACAATCATGTCATCCACAAACAAAAATAATTTGATTTCCTCTCTCCTATTTGAATACACTTTATTTCTTTCTTTTGTCTGATTGCCCTGGCCAGAACTTCCAATACTACGTTGAATAGGAGTGGAGAGAGAGGGCATCCTTGTCTTGTGCTGGTTTTCAAAGGGAATGCTTCCAGCTTTTGCCCATTCATTATGATATTAGCTGTGAGTTTGTCAAAAATAGCCCTTACTATTTTAAGATATGTTTCATCAATACCTATTTTATTTAGTGTATTTAGCATAAAGGGGTGATAAATTTTATCAAAGACCTTTTCAGCATCTATTGAGATAATCATGTGTTTTTTGCCATTGGTTCTGTTTATGTAATGTATCACATTTATTGATTTGCATATATTGAATCAACCTTGCATGCCAGGGATAAAGCCAACTTGATCGTGGTGGATAAGCTTTTTAATGTGCTGCTGAATTCAGTTTCTCAGTATTTTATTGAGAATTTTTGCATCAATGTTCATCAGGGATATTGGCCTGAAATTTTCTTTCTTTCTTGTGTCTGCCAGGTTTTGGTATCAGGATGATGCTGGCCTCATAAAATGAGTTAGGGAGGATTCCCTTTTTTTCTATTGTTTGGAATAGTTTCAGAAGGAATGGTACCAGCTCCTCTTTGTATCTCTGGTGGAATTTGGCTGTGAATCTGTCTGGTCCCGGGCTTTTTTGGATTGGTAGGCTTTACTTACTGCCTCAATTTCAGATGTTGTTATTGGTCTATTCAGGGATTTGACTTCTTCCTTGTTTAATCTTGGAAGGGTGAATGTGTTCAGGAATTTATCCATTTCTTCTAGATTTTCTAGTTTATTTGCATAGTGGTGTTCATAGTATTCTCTGACGGTAATTTGCATTTCTGCTGGATAAGTGCTGATGTTTCCTTTATAATTTTTATTGTGTTATTTCACTCCTCTCTCTTTTCTTCTTCATTAGTCTGGCTAATGGTCTATAAAGAGCTTCTGAACATCAAAAGAAACTATCATCCAAGTGAACAGGCAACCTATAGAATAGGATAAAATTTTTGCAATCTATCCATCTGACAAAGGGCTAATATCCAGAATCTACAAGGAACTTGATCAAATTTACAAGAAAAAAAAATAAAAAAGTGGGCAAAGTATGTGAACAGACACTTCTCAAAAGAAGACATTTATGAAGTCAACAAATTTACGAAAAAAAGCTCATCATCACTGTTCATTAGAGAAATGCAACTCAAAACCACAATGAGATACCATCTCATGCCATTTAGAATGGTGATCTTTAAAAAGTCAGGAAACAATGGATGCTGGAGAGGTTGTGGAGAAACAGTAATGCTATTACACTGTTGGTGGGAGTTTAAATTAGTTCAACCATTGTGGAAGACAGTGTGAAAATTCTTCAAGGATCTAGAACTAGAAATACCATTTGACAATCCATTACTGGGTATATACCTAAAGGATTATAAATCATTCTACTATAAAGACACATGCACATGTATGTTTATTGCAGCACTATTCACAATAGCAAAGACTTGGAAACAACCCAAATGCCCATCAATGATACACTGGTTAAAGAAAATGTGGCAAATATACACCATGGAAACCTATGCAACCATAAAAAAGAATGAATTCATGTCCTTTTCAGGGACTTGGATGAAGCTGGAAACCATCATTCTCAGCAAACTAACATAGGAGCAGAAATCCAAACACCACATGCTCTCACTCATAAGTGGGAATTAAACAATGAGAAAACATGGACACAGGCAGGGGAACATCACAAGCTGGGGCCTGTCAGGGGGTGGAGGACAAGGTGAGGGATACCATTAGGAGAAATACCTAATGTTGATGACGGGTTGATAGGTGCAGCATATCACCATCACACTTGTATTCCTATGTAACAAACCTGCACCTTCTGTATATGTATCCCAGAATGTAAAGTATAATAAAAAAAATTAATAAAATAAAAATAAAGGAGTGTGGCCAGGTGCAGTGTCCTATGCCTATAATCCCAGCACTTGGAGGGTTGATGCAGAAGGACTGCTTGAACTCAGGAGTTTATGACCAGCCTGAGCAACATAGGAGACCCTTCCACTGCTAAAAGTAAAAATGAAGATTAGCTGGGTATGGTTGTGCACACCTGTGGTCCCAGCTACTCGGCAGGCTGAGGCAGGGGGATTGCTTGAGCCCAGGAGTTTGAGGCTTCAGTGAGCCATGACTGTACCACCGCATTACTGCCTGGGTAAAAGACTGAGACACTGTATCGAAAAATATATAAAAATAAAAATAAAGGTAAATGGGTGGTAAAAACTTTTTCAGACAAAACCCAAAGAATTTATTTGTATAAGAAATGTTAGAGTTTTTCAAGCAAAAGGAAAACATTGCAACGTAGTGACATAAAAACATGTAAAAATATAAAACTCATTAGTAAAAATAAGTCGAGTAAAACTCAGAACATTTTATACTGTAATAATGTTGACAAAATAAATATTTACATGATAGTTTAAAGGGAGAACTATTAAAAACTACAGTTACGAAAATGTGCTAAGTAACACAAACTATAAACGATAAGCATGTGTTATCAAAAACACTTTTTAAATTGTCAGGGGAAGTGGAGCATTTTTTTGTAAGTGATCAAAGTTAAGTTATTATTAGCTTGAAATAATCTGTCAATACGTTTTATGTAAGCATTATTGTAACCACAAGCAAAACCCTTACTAGACACACAAAAGATAAACAGAAATAATTCCAAGCATACCACTACAGAAATTCATCAAAATGCAGACAGCAAGAAAGCAAGAGAGAAACAAATGATCTACAAACTAACCAGAATATAATGAACAAATGGCCTAAGTAAGTTCTTACCTATCATCAATTACTTTGAATGTAAATGAATTTAATTCCACAATTGAAAGACATGAAGAAGCTGAATGGATTTAAAAAAAAAAAAAAAAAAAAAAGACAAGACTCCATTGTATACTACCTATAAGAGGCTTACTTCAACTCTTTGCACACAGAGAGACTGAGAACGATAGAATGGAAAAAAGGTATTCCATGCAAATAGAAACAAAAGATAGCAGGGGTAGCTAAGTAGCTATAATTATATAAGATAAAGTAGACTTTAAGTTGAAAACTATAAAAAAGAAAATGATGTCATTATAAAACAATAAAAGGTCAATTCATCAATAAGTTATAGCAAATGTAAATATACACACACACACACACACACACACACACACACATACATATATATACCCAGGCTGGGCATGGTGGCTCACGCCTGTAATCCCAGTAGTTTGGGAGGCTGAGGTGGCAGATCACCAGAGGTCAGGAGTTCAAGATTAGCCTGGCAACATGGTGAAACCCCATCTCTACTAAAAATATAAAATTGGTGTGCACCCGTAATCCCAGCTACTCAGAAGGCTGAGGCAGGAGAATTGCTTGAACCCAGGAGGCAGAGGTTGCAGTGAGCTGAGATCATGCCATTGCACCCCAGCCTGGGCAACAAGAGTGAAACTCCATCACACACACACACACACACACACACTATATATATGTGTGTGTGTGTGTATATATATATGTGTCTGTCTGTGTGTGTGTGTGTGTATATATATATATACACATGAGCACATCAGAGGACCTGAATATATAAAGCAAATATTAACATAACTGAAGAAAGAGATCTGCAATACAACAATAAGAGAATACTTCAATACCCACTTTCAACATTGGGCAGTTTATGTAGATAAAAAATCAATAAGGAACTATTGGCCATAAATCAATAATTTTTCTCTATATATCAATATATTTAATTGTGTAGGAAACAAAATTTAGAGTTACTAATCAGACTTACAATATTAGCTTTTAGAGTAATTGCTTTTTAATGTATTCATCACTAAATCATGGAGAAATCAAAAAGTGGAGTTACAAATATTATTTAAAGTAATATGACTTTTACAATTTCCCACATACTTACCATTACTGAGATCTTTACTTATTCTTTTTTAAATATCTATACTTTAAGTTCTAGGGTACATGTCCACAACGTGCAGGTGTGTTACATATGTACACATGTGCCATGTTGGTGTGCTGCACCCATTGACTCGTCATTTACATTAGGTATATCTCCTAATGCTATCCCTCCCCCTACCCGCACTCCACAACAGGCCCCGGTGTGTGATATTCCCCTTCTTGTGTCCAAGTGTTCTCATTGTTCAATTCCCACCTATGAGTGAGAACATGCGGTGTTTGGTTTTCTGTCCTTGCAATAGTTTGCTGAGAATGATGGTTTCCAGCTTTATCCATGTCCCTAAAAGGACATGAAATCATCCTTTTTTATGGCTACATAGAATTCCATGTTGTATATGTACCACATTTTCTTAATCCAGTCTATCATTGATGGGCATTTGGGTTGGTTCCAAGTCTTTGCTATTGTGAATAGTGCCACAATAAACACACGTGTGCATGTGTCTTTATAGCAGCATGATTTATAATCCTTTGGGTATATACCCAGTAATGGAATGACTGGGTCAAATGGCATTTCTAGTTCTAGATCCTTGAGGAATTGCCACACTGTCTTTCACAATGGTTGAATTAGTTTACAGTCCCACCAGCAGTGTAAAAGTGTTCCTATTTCTCCATATCCTCTCCAACACCTGTTGTTTCCTGACTTTTTAATGATCGCCATTCTAACTAGTATGAGATGTTATCTCATTGTGGTTTTGATTTGCATCTCTCTGATGGTGAGTGATGATGAGCATTTTTTTCATGTGTCTGTTGGCTGCATAAATGTCTTATTCTGAGAAGTGTCTGTTCATATCCTCACCCACTTTTTGATGGGGTTGTTTGTTTCTTTCTTGTAAATTTGCTTAAGTTCTTTGTAGGTTCTGGATATTAGCCCTTTGTCAGATGGGTAAATTGCAAAAAATTTCTCCCATTCTGTAGGCTGTCTGTTCACTCTGATGGTCATTTCTTTTGCTGTGCAGAAGCTCTTTAGTTTAATCAGATCCCATTTGTCAATTTTGGCTTTTGTTGCCATTAATTTTGGTGTTTTACACATGAAGTCCCTGCCCATGCCTATGTCCTCAGTAGATTGCCTAGCTTTTCTTCTAGAGTTTTTATGGTTTTAGATCTAACATTTAAGCCTTTAATCCATCTTGAATTAATTTTTGTATAAGGTGTAAGCAAAGGATCCAGTTTCAGCTTTCTACGTATGGCTAACCAGTTTTCCCAGCACCATTTATTAAACAGGGAATCCTTTCCCCATTTCTTGTTTTTGTAAGGTTTGTCAAAGATCAGATGGTTGTAGATGTGTGGTATTATTTCTGAGGGCTCTGTTCTGTTCCCTTGGTCTGTATCTCTGTTTTGGTACCAGTACCATTCTGTTTTGTTTACTGTAGCCTTATAGTATAGTTTGAAGTCAGTAGTGTGATGACTCCAGCTTTGTTCTTTTGGCTTAGGATTGTCTTGGCAATGTGGGCTCTTTTTTTGGTTCCATATGAACTTTAAAGTAGTGTTTTCCAATTCTGTGAAGAAAGTCATTGGTAGCTTGATGGGGATGGCATTGAATCTATAAATTACCTTGGGCTGTATGGCCATTTTCACGATATTGATTCTTCCTATCCATGAGCATGGAATGTTCTTCCATTTGTCTGTGTCCTTCTTTATTTTGTTGAGCAGTGGTTTGTAGTTCTCCTTGAAGAGGTCCTTCACATCCCTTATACACTGGATTCCTAGGTATTTTATTCTCTTTGAAGCAATTGTGAATGGGAGTTCACTCATGATTTGGCTTTCTGTTTGGCTGTTATTGGTGTATAGGAATGTTTGTGATTTTTGCACATTGATTTTGTATCCTGAGACTTTGCTGAAGTTGCTTATCAGCTTAAGGAGATTTGGGGCTGAGACGATGGGGTTTTCTAAATATACAATCAGGTCATCTGCAAATAGGGACAATTTGAAATTCCTGGACACATACACCCTCCTAAGATTAAACCAGAAAGAAGTTGTATCCCTGAATAGACCAATAACAGGCTCTGAAATTGAGGCAATAATTAATAGCCTATCATCCAAAAAAAGTCCAGGACCAGACAGATTCACAGCCGAATTCTACCAGAGGTACAAGGAGGAGATGGTACCATTCCTTCTGAAACTATTCCAATATGTAGAAAAAGAGGGAATCCTCCCTAACTCATTTTATGATGCCAGCATCATCCTGATACCAAAGCCTGGCAGAGAAACAATAAAAAAAGAGAATTTTAGACCAATATCCCTGATGAACATCGATGCAAAAATCCTCAATAAAATACTGGCAAACCGAATCCAGCAGCCATCAAAAAGCTTATCCACCACCATCAACTGGGCTTCATCCCTGGGATACAAGGCTGGTCCAACATACAAAAATCAATAAACGTAATATCACATAAACAGAACCAAAGACAAAAACCACATGATTATCTCAATAGATGCAGAAAAGGCTTTTGACAAAATATAACAGTCCTTCATGCTAATAACTCTCAATAAATTAGGTATTGATGGGACGTATCTCAAAATAATAAGAGCCATTTATGACAAACCCACAGCCAATATCACACTGAATGGACAAAAACTGGAAGCATTCCCTTTGAAAACTGGCACAAGACAGGGATGCCCTCTCCCACCACTCCTATTCAACATAGTGTTGGAAGTTCTGGCCAGGACAATCAGGCAGGAGAAAGAAATAATGGGTATTCAAATAGGAAAAAAAAATCTTTATTTATTCTTACCGATTGAGAGCTACTGTTTGATGTCTTCTTATTTCAATCTGCAGAACTCTCCTTAATATTTCTTTTAAGGCAGGTCTAGTGGTAATAACTACTTTCAGCTTTTGTTTATCTGGGATTCTTTTACTTTCTCTGTCATTTTTGGAGACCAGTTTTGTTAAATACAGGATTCTTGGTTGATATATTTTTAAATCTTCTTTTAGCACTGAACATATCAACTCATCGCTTTGTGGTCTCCAAAGTTACTTATTAGTATCCTTTGCATATGATGAGCAGGCTTCTCCCATTCTGCTTCCAAATTTGTCTTTAAACAGTTTAATTACATAATGTATTTAGGTGTGGTTATCTTTGATTTCATCCCATGTGGAGTTCTCTGAGATTCTTAGATGCTTATATTTTATGTCTTTCACCAAATCTGGAAAGCCTTCAGTCATTAAATCTTCAAACATTCTCTCTGCTCCTTTGTAACTCTCTTTTTTAGGACTATAAAATGTGTATGTTGGTTTCCTTGATGACATACCAATGGTCCCATAAGTTCTGTTTACTTCTCTTCAATCTGTTTTTTTTTTAAACTTTATTTTCCTAAGACTATAATTTTTATATTCTATCTTCAAGTTTGCTGATTCTTTCTCCAGCCTGATGAAATCTTTCTATAAAATCCTCTAGTGATTTTTTTTCTTTTCTTGCACGTTTTAGCTATACTTTTTGTTTCTCCTTAGGTTTTCTATAAATTTATTGATTTTCTACTTTGTTCACACATAATTGTGTTGACTTTTCAATGTGTTACTTTAATTCTTTTAGTATTTTAATACAGATATTTTAATTTTTTTGTCTAGTAGATCCACCATCGAAAACTGTTTCTGTTGGTTTTTTTTTCTTTAAATGTCTCATCTTTTCATGTCTCCTTTTATGTTTATACATTTTGTTGAAAACTATACATCTGAATCCAATATTATAATAACCCTAGAATATTAGATCATCCCTTTCCTGCAGTGTTTGTTTTTGTTTTCATTTTTTATGTTTTGATTGCTGTAGGCTGTCTCTGTTACAGAGCTGGCCTGAAATGTAAACTTAAGGTGTTTTCATGTCTTATTTAAGCCTGTAACTTCCCCTTGGCAAGTGTGGTTACTTCTTAATTTACCTAATATATGTGTTTTTTAAAAAAATATTTTAGTAACAATGTCTGTCTCTGAAAATGAGACAAAGGCAAAAATAAAAGCAGGAACAAGGCACCAGCCTCTTAAATCCGCTTGAAGTCACCTGAGCCAGAAGGAGAAGGACTTACAACAATGGGGGTTGGAGTAACAATAATGGCCACTGCCTCTTTATAATCATCAAAATCAGCAACCAATGATCAGAGCACAGATCCTGATATTTGAGAGTCATTTTTGCACATTCTGGCTCCCCAAGTTGTGTGCATGCTGCCCCAGGAACATGTACACAGCTGGCTGCCCTGGAACTGGGTGCAAGGGATGGGTAGATGAACAGGAAGATCAAAATTAACTACAATTTACTGTCTAATCCTTCTTTCAGAAGATTCAAGACTTCAATAGGCTTCAGAGTTTCAGTGTAGTTATATCAGACATATTCTGAAAGTAAAATTGTTGTCTGGATGAGGAGACAGATTTCTGGTGCTTCCCACTATGTCATCATTCCAGAATCACCTGCTAAAATACATACTTTAAAAAATGACTTCAACTCTCTAATTATACTTGCAAATCTTCAAGCAAACTTGCCTTTTGGATATGTGAGGCATCTGCACGGCCAATTTGGAATATCCTTATTCCTCTTCTTTGCCTAGCTAACTCCTTCTTATCATGTAAATTTAGCTCAAATATCTGAAGGGGATAAGGAAGGGAAAACATTAAGAATGGATTACATGATCAAATTTATTTTTTTTTCAAATATTTTTCTGGCTAATGATTGCCAAAATTGAAGCAGAGAAATCAGTTAGGGGATGATTTCCATAGTGTAGGGTAAAGATGACAATTTTAGAGTAGAATGGTGGAAGTAGCAAGAATGGAACTCCATACAAATCTGTCTGATGCAAGACTGCATAATAAATATACGAGAAAGAGGGACATTTTAAAATTTAATTTTATCATTTATTAGCTTTAGGATTATTAGAAAGTCATTTTACCTAAGCATCAACTATTTCATCTCACATATTTTACTTGAAAATTAAATAAGATAGTATCAGTGAAGAGTTAGCACAAGAGACTGAATAACACAGAAGGTAGCCAATAACAGGATCTACCTTTGAAAATATCAAATCTGGTTAATTTTGTGACAAATTTAAAAAGAGAGAGAGAGACAGCATTTCAGATACTGTATGTGAAAAAAATATCCCCTAAATTCATATGATCTGAAAATATAATATAAATAGAAACCCAAATGATTTAGATAATTTCAACCAAAGGCAAAAGGAAAATAGAGTGACGGAGACCTACAGTTGGTGTGTGATGAGACTTTGGTCCTAGACTCAGTTATCTCACACTGTTTTGTTGTTGTTGTCATTGTCCATGGGGAAAATTAATTAACATTGCATCATTAAACATCTTAGATATTAAGAGTCTTGAAATATATAATTACAAAATTTCCTTTTGTTTTTAAAAATGAACATCTAGATGCCAAAAGTTCATTTGGTATAGACCACTCCATTGGGTACTACCCATCAAATGAGCAGATGAGAATCTTTCATTCAATTAACATATACAGGCATAAATTAAGACATTACCAATGATCAGAGAAAGGAAAGCAACTTCAAATTCTCTATTTTTTTTTTAAACTATCATCTTTTGTTAACAAAACCATACCATTTGGTGGTTTTATTTTAATAAAATCATACAGATATATAGATATATATTCTATTAGACATATGTATAATGGCAAATTAAAGGACTGAAAAGAACCAAGGTTCTAAAACAGAAAAATGGTTATGTAAAATAGAAATGACTTGGACACTATATAGTCATTAAAAATGAACATTTTATAATGTGTGTTAACATACAAAACTGGCATTATCTATGCCTTTTTTGTAACCACTCTAAACATCAAGTTGACACTCAAACTACATTTCCTGTGAAAATCCTTTCTGGACTCATAAGTATGGTTTGTAAATCACATTTTAGGCTCCCTGAAATATAAAACAATATGCATCTTCTTGCAAGTCCATTATATTCTATATCTAGCAAAGTGCATTGCCACTAAAGTGTTTGAAATTTAGCAACATTACATATTATCAAAGACTAGAAAAGAATAGAGACATGGTTGTTTTGTTCAATATTTACTGAAGTGGTGATAAATGATAAGAACTTTTATTTATTTTTAAATAGTACAATTTTGTTAGTACTTCATATCATCTTTGTAATACAAGGTGAAAATTAGAAGACAGCCATTTAAAAGCAGTCTATTTTTGTCTATGGTTTTATTTGCATCTGTAATGAGATAATAAATAACTGATAATTTGCAATAAACATTTTCATCTTTATTTATGAATAGAAAAACAATTGCTATTTTAAAATACCAGAAACAGAATTTTGGACAAACATGTACAGACTATATACAGAACATTACTTCTCACGTCTTAAGTTGCAGTTTATATATGATTTGGTTTCCACAATTAAAACGTTTAATACTAATACTTCCAGTAAACTATCTCTTTAAATAAATTATTCTTCACCTAATTGACAACAAAGTGTTGCTTTCTTAAGTTTTCTCCTAATAATCATGTATATTTTAAAATATTTAAAACTCCAAAACCATTGCCAAATATTTGAATTTTTTAAATGAATATTATACTTACAGAATACACTAACTTGAACATATTTATTTTAAAAGAGGGGTGCAAATATAAAAACACAAAACTTCAACTTTTTAAAATCATGCCTTCCATAGAACTACTTAAGATATCAAAATGTGTACAAGAAAGAATATATCAAAATATGTGCAAGAATTATTTTTAAAAGATTTGAAATTACAAAAGCATTGTCACTCAAAATAATATATTCTTTCCTGTATATAATAGGAAACTACTGTTGATAAAAATGAGGATAGGTAATTCTACAATGTTGTATTACTCTGCTTGTGTTACTATAAAAGAATACCTGAGACGTAAATTTATACAGAAACTTATAATTTATAAAGAAAAGAGGTTTAATTGTCTCATGGTTCTACAGGGAATACGGGTAGTGTGGTGCTGGCATCTGCTTCTATTGCAGGCTTCCGGAAGCTTATCGTCATGATGGAAGGTGAAGTGGGGAGGAGGGATGTCATATGGCAAGAGTGGGAGCAAGAGAGAGAAATAAGGGAGGTGCTACATTCTTTTAAATAACCAACTCTTGTGTGAGCAAACTGGACAATAACTTATCCATCACCACGGCAATGGTGCTAAGCCATTCACAAGGGATCTGCCCCCTAAACCAACCACCTCCCACAAAGCTCCACCTCCAACACTGGGAATCACATTTCAACATGAGATTTGGAGAGGACAAATGTTCAAACCACATCAGATGGTGTGACTGAATGATTGATTAATTGCAAAAACTGAGCTTATTATTGGAAACCTTGGTTCTGAGTTTCGAAACACAATTCAGATTTATTTTTAAAAGATGCCATCTGTGAATAAATAGTTCATGTATTGTGCTGAAGGGGAGTTTTTAAACAAAAATGGATGAATCTTTAAAATTGTTGGTTAGTGAATTCATTTCTAAAAAGGCTCACAAAAACAACATGCTTGATCAATTTTTGATGGAGCCATTAAAATTAAAGATGCCATTTTTGTCAAAGTGATAAAAATGTCTCTCATCTAAAATACTCAGACACTCAACTGAGTTAAGAACATTAGAACCAAGAGACTCATAAAATGTTTTGGCTTCAAGATAGAAGGCAGCTATAAAATTTGGAATCTTTCCCATTCTTATGTGGTAGACTTGATGGATTCTCTTAATGATAAAGAATTAGGAGAGAAAGTTAGACGTATTGAATAGATTCTAATCTTAATTACAAAAGAAATCTGAGAGTTAATTAAAGGATTTACAAACATTTACAAAGATTATGCAGTATCTTTCCCTCTTGTTTTATTAAAAGATAGATAGAGGATGGTTTCAATTTGCTTCATTTTTCATATTTGAAAGACTTCTGTCATTTTTGAAATGGAAAGACAAAGATGAGTTTTTTGTTGTTTTTTTTTTTTCCTTGAGAGTCTTTGGACTCATTAAGATGATCTATCTATAGGGGGCTCAGACACATAAACATTTTTGCTGAGCAATTATATTTAGTCTTTTCTTCTCTGGATTATAGATTTTTTTTTAAGTTGTTAGTAACTCTCAAAGAGATAGTTATAGCCTACTTTATTTGTGTTTTCTTCAAACAGAAGCAACACCAACTAAATTTGTTTGCATGTGCTTTTAGTGATTGCTGACCCGGCAAGTTTATCCAATAAATATGACTAATGGAAGATTGCCCAAAGTGAAATACAGCCCTTTAGATTTTAGAAAACCTCCCCACACAGGAGTGACATTGCCAAATCATTACCAGAATTTTCCCACTGAATGAGCAGAGACCTGAAAACAAGCATGGGTGTGTGTTAATGCAGTGTCATGAAAAAAAAGCAGAAACAAAATTTTTCCCATCTGCAACTGACCTCTCTGGAGAATTTATACTCAAGTGTGAGAAGGCATTTGCATTTGAGATTATTTAGCAATCTAGTAATCCCGTACTACTCCCATTTTCATGTACTAATCAATACTCACCTAACTTTCATAGTTGGAATATTTTATAAATGCAGAAAATAAAAGTATTTTGGCTCAAAGTCACATATACAGCCAAAGGTATTGCCAGAACTAAGATCCATACATTTCAGACTCCAGTTCAAATGTTTTGTTGAAATTGTTTCTATTTATTTGTTTTCATTATTACTCTTACTATTTTGTATTATACATGCTGCTTGATGATTTTGACTATTTTATTTTTAAAATATATTTACTTTATTTTAGAGACAGGGTCTCATTCTTTCATCTATGTTGGAGTGAAGTGGCAGAATCATACCTGATGGCAGCCTCAAACCCTTAGGCTCAAGCAATCCTCCCTGCTCAGCCTCCTGAGTAGCTAGGACTACACATGTGTACCACCATGACTGGCTAATTTTTTTATTGAATTTATTTATTTTTTTTTAGAGATCAGGTTTTTGCTTTGCTGCCCAGGCTGGTCTCGAACTCCTGGGATCAAGCAAGCATCCTGCCTCTGCCTCCCAAAGTGTTAAGATTACAACTGTGAGCCACAAGGCCTGGCTGATTGACTGTTTTACCTCAATTGCTGATTTGATGTTTATAAAGCACTGCTTTTTAATACTGTCATTTAAGATAGTTACCAGTAAATAGTTCACTGTTTTAACTTACAAAAGACTTTTAAATTAGTTTCCAACATTAAGATTATATTCTTCCACACATATGTGAAGTCATTACCCTCAAATAAATGATTAGTATAAAGTTTTGTCACTGTGAAAGGTCAATGGTGCTTCCATCTTCAAATGGAAGTGTCTTGCCTATGTCTAAGCACTGACTAAATCACATAGTGCACAGGTTTCATAAGACACCAAGATGTTATGACCTCATTTTGCAACAAAATTCACATTACGGGTAAGAAACAAAAAATAACTGGTAAAGAAACTGAAAGTAAATATTTTTACATAAAATGTTAATATACACATACAATTACAGCCTTTTGTCTGTTTACACTCTTACTATAGTCCTATATTGCTCTGGCGAGCATTATGTTGATTTAGTCTTTTTACTAAATATCTATCAACGATCTATTAAAATATAACCATTATACTAAATATGTATGTGTACACAGTGCAGCAGTTTAACTATAATGAATAATGTGCTTTATACTTTTGAAACACCTGTAACAGAGAAAATGGTGTTTCAAAGTGACAGATTTCTGTGGTGACCATTAAAAAGTCAAACAAGAAGAAAATACATGAACCATTATTTTGTTCATGGAGTAGGTATGACTAAGTAGAGCAGACTACTGTCCATATGCGTTTTCAGAGGCACACTGGTCTTTAGTCTCAGCATCATAATGCCCCTATGGAAATTCGGGCATTATAAACATTATTTTACTTTAGTTATTATTTGTAGAATGTCCTGAAAGGATGCATGGCTGTTAATTCCTCTGATGCAGTTTAGCAAGAGTTACCTTTCACACAGTATATTTTTTATTTAACAAAGATTAAGTTCCACCAAAGTATAACTTAGGAAAGTTTTAATTGACACAAATTGGAAGGGAAAAACGAAAGCAGTTTATAGGAAAGGCGAGCAATGATGAAAGTTCCCTGGAACCCTCTGAACAACAAGGTTTACCAGAAAGCTTAATTAGGGCATAATGAAAAAATAATAATTGAGGGAACAAAGACAATGTATCATACTTTTGAGCTCCAAATAGGAACAGTTCTACAGTCAATAGTAAGCCAACCTACTTAAGTAATGTGATCCTTTTTCATCCAATTAATGTGTTATGACCATCAATCATACTTGATACTATACGCTTAGGTTTCTGAGAGCAATCATTTATAATAACTAGGAAAAATACTACCAAAAAAATAACTGATGAGAAATTTAAACCAAATGAATCATAATTTCCTATTTAGGAGATAAGAGGTAAACACTTTGAACAGTAACATTTTCCAACATGTGATTTTTTTTTTTTTACCTTAGTATAAGAGAAAGCAAATAAATAAAATATTGGAGAGTTAAAAGTAAATACTGGTTACCCCAGAAGAGAGCATGTCTTCTGCATTCAGGAATTTCTATATACTATGAAACAGATATACACACCCTGGAAGATCTTAAAAGACTTCATGAAGTAAAGCAATCTGGTTCAGTGGAGACTTAGAAATATTATTTGATCAGAAGCACTCTGGAATAATTACACATATGTGGCCATTGACAGTTATTCTGGCAAATATTTACCAACTCCAAACAAACATATTTGGTTGAGGGTACAAGATATATAAATTAAAGAAATGTTCTCTCCCCAAAAATATGGTACAACAACTATGGAATTAAGAATGACTTCTGGCTTATCATTTTCAGACAGATGCCATCGGGGCAGTGGGCAATAGCCAATAAGGGTTAAAAGAGACAGGAAGCTATCTCTCTAGACCTGATCTAACTACCACATGACACACAGAAATAAAACTTGTGAATCAAGATGCAGTGAAATGTCAACCATCTCCAAACAGCAGATGAAGCCTGCAAGCAAATGTGAAGCAGAAAACATGAGAGCTAAAGCAAGGATTCCAAAGTCAGCTAGCCCCTGTTCTTATCCTGAGTCCTCATCTTAATGGCAATGTCACCGAAGGATGATAGCAACATTTTTAAGCCTCAAGTTTGCCACACCTAAAATGTGAATCCTGACTCTAGGCACCTTGTTAAAGTAGTAATAAGCATAAATAAGAGAATTAATGTAAGGCATTGGGCCAATAACTTCATCTCTAGTACTAGACTCCTATTTACTTAGAAGCAAGAAAGGGAAAATACATAGCCCCAAGGAAAATATCCCAGTGGTTTTTCACTTCAATAGGGCCAATAAAAGCAACAATTCAGCTCTGTTACAAAAAGGAAAATCTGATAAAATGGATAAAAAATAAGGGAATATAGTCCTTCAAAATCATCAAGACTTTTGAAAGGTAGTAATTGGTTACTAAAGTTTGAAATAGAAAGCTCAAAGAATAGGACAAACAAATGAGACTTGTATTATGGCTGTGAGACAAAGATGAATGAAGAACCGACATGATTCTCACAAGGGGGGTTGATGCGTAAAGATGTAAACATGTAAAGATGAAAATTAATAATTATCACATACAATAATTTTCTAAGTTATTACATGCTATATTAGTCATAACACATTATTGAAAATATGTAACCTTATTATATTACACAAAGATAAAAATAACTACACTGGCCATTTTGCCACTTAAATCAACCATAACTTAATATGGCCTTGTAGTTTTAATTAATATAAATTCATTCATATGAGCTTATGAACATTGTTTTTAAATCTCAAATGCAAATTATTTCAGTCTTCATTGCAGCATTTTAGAATATATTTTAGCTAAAGGTACTGGATAATTGGTAATGACATATAAATATCTTTTTTTTTTTTTTTTTTTTTGAGACGGAGTCTCACGCTGTTGCCCAGGCTGGAGTGCAGTGGCGCGATCTCGGCTCACTGCAAGCTCCGCCTCCCGGGTTCCCGCCATTCTCCTGCCTCAGCCTCCTGAGTAGCTGGGACTACAGGCGCCCGCCACCGCGCCCGGCTAATTTTTTGTATTTTTAGTAGAGACGGGGTTTCACTGTGGTCTCGATCTCCTGACCTTGTGATCCGCCCGCCTCGGCCTCCCAAAGTGCTGGGATTACAGGCTTGAGCCACCGCGCCCGGCCGACATATAAATATCTTAATATGTTTCAAAGATTTTTAGTTTGTAAATTTGTTGGTCTGAAAAAATCCTTGTGCTCTCAATGTAAATGGTTCTTTCAATCACTCTAACTGTGACAAATTACGGGTGCATTCCAATGTTTCAAAGTAGTTTTTTTTCCAAGATGGAATATTAGGGGCTTTTAGCATGCCACTTGAAAATAGCAAAATAATGTAAAAAGATCAACTCCGTTAGCTGTATTTTGAGAAAGAAAATGAGAATCTACTGGAATCATGAAAGACACTCCAGATCTAAAGGAGGAGAAGAGGTGGGCAGACAGATGCCATGACAGCATTTGGTTGATAAAAGTGAGTGTAGCCCCAGTACATGAGAGAGGCACAGAACCTCCTTTTGTGACTCATCTTTTCACAGGGAATTCTAGGCCAAGGGAGAGCATTTCGTTTCTCCCCAGCCTTGGAGCTAACTTGGGGATAGGTTTAGAGACAGTGAGAGTGAAAGATACCATGAGAAACGTCAGGTGTTTACCCAGACCCACAGCCAAGAACAGGACACAACTTTTAATCCAGCTGTATACAAAGTCAGTCATTCTTTCGTGATATGGCATTATGATGGCACAGGTATTTCAGTTTCAGGCCAAGGACTAGAGTACTCACTCTGGAGTAGGGTAGGTGCCCTTCACACTCAGAATTGTGAAAAGCGGCTCAGTAGTAGGTGCTAGAATTGTGCTCCCCCTGGTCACAGGCCTGGGGAAGAAGGAGGAGAGCTGCTACAGCTCTGGTTTCTCCTGGGCAACGAGATTTGCAGCTAGAGTCAGCTTGGGGACCTGGAAACAGTCTGTGTGTGTCATTGCTGGACGCCCTAGCCTGCTCCCTAGAGAACCTGGTGCAGCAGGGTGCCCTCTGCTCCACTCCTGGGAAGATCATCAGGCATTTGGGACATCCGCTAACGTGAACTAGCAGCCTGAGCTGTCCCATCTTTCCTGTGCAGAAATCTTGGTGCAGGAAGACCCTGTCTTCCTCATACTTGGTCAGAGCTCTCCAGGCATTCTGAGCACCTACTTGCCTGGTTCAGCAGCCCAAGCCACACCACCCTTTCTGTGTAGAGATCCTGGTACAGGGGGGCCCTCTCCACTTTACACCTAAGCAGACATCCAGGCATTCTGAGCACCTGCTTGCCTGGCTCAGCAGCCTGAGCCACACCACCCTTTCTGTGCAGAGATCTTGGTACATGGAAGCCCTCTCCACTTCACATCCAAGCAGATTTCCAGGCATTAGGAGTACCCACCTACCTGGTTCAGCAGCCTGAGACACCCCACCCTTCTGGTGGAGCGACTGTGCTGCAGTGGGGTCTTCTACACCTACACCCCTGCAAATTTCCAGGTAACTGGAGCACTCACTCTCCTAGATTAAGAGTTGAGGTTATCCCCACATACTATGCAGAGAACTTGGAGCCAAGGAGGTTTCCCAGCTTCAAACCTAGGCACACTTCTGGGTGCTTGGTGGCTGTCCATTTGATTCTCCCTTGGTACTGGTGCTTGTGCCTGCCAGCAGGGAAACTGTAGGTGGACCTGCCCAACCTGGCCCCACCCATCTTGTCCCCCACCTCCCAAGGAATGAGCAGGGAGCACGGGACGTTGTGTATTCCATGAATCAGTCCATTGTCTGAGGGAACAGAGAGTTCCCAGTAAACTCAGCCACATTGGCCACATCTGGCACTTACCGATAAGAATCATCTACTGACTTATAGGATGAACTGCACAGTCCAATATAAAATCTGCTGAAATGCATAGGGCTATAGTGCCAAAGCAAAAAGACTCTTCCCAACGTTCTTTACAATCACACCCCGGAGTGGAGACAAAGGTAAAAGGGAAAGAGAAAGAAAAACAAAACAAAATATATTTTATTATAGGGAGAGAAAGAAAAAAATTCCCATATTAAAATGACTACAAAAATTAGAAGTTCTAGTGTCTCCAGATAATAAACCAGAACAAGAATTCTGGAACCATGAAAAATCTGAATGCAGTGACACAACCAATGGATTACACTAGCTCTCCAGTAATGGTCACTAACCAAAATGGAAACTCAGAAATGACAGATAAAGAATTCAAAAGCATGCATTGCAAAGAAACTCAAAGAGACTCAAGACAAGGTTAAAAATCAAAATGGAGAAACTTCTATATCAATCCAGGACATGAAGGAAGACACAAACACCTTAAAAAGAAATCAATCAGAATTTCTGAAATTGAAAAACTAGTTTAAAGAATTTCAAAATATAATTGAAACATTTATTAATAGACTGGACCAAATAGAAAAAAATAATTTCAGAGCTTGGAGCTGGTCCTTCAAACTAATCAAATTAGACAAAATTAAGAAAAAAATAATTTTAAAAAATGAACAAAGTCTTCAAAAATATAGAATTATGTAAAGCAACCAAACCTACAAAATATCGGCATTTTTGGAATCAAAGGAAAAAGTAAACAACTTGGAAAACATATTTGAGGGATTAATTCAAGAAAATTTCCCTAATCTAGCTAAAGAGGTAAACATCCACATACAAGAAACCCAGAGAAGAACTGTGAGAAACTGTACAAAATATACATCACCAAGGCACATAGTCACAAGACTGTCCGTGGCTAACCCTAAAGAAAAAATCTAAAAGGTAACTTGAGAAAAAGGCTAGATCACATACAAAGGAAATTCCATCATACTAACAGCAGATTTTTCTGCATAAATTTTATAAGCCAGAAGACATTGGAGGCCTTTTTTTCAGCATTCTTAAAGAAAATAAATTAAGACCCAGAATATCATATACCACTATCTAAGCTTCATAAAAAAGGAGATACAATTTTTTTTTCTAGTCAGGGAAGCACTAAGGAAATTCATTATCACTACACCAGCCTTAAAGAAGATTCTTAAGGGAGTTCTAAACATGGAAATGAAACAATGATACCTGCTACAACAAAAACCCACAAGTACATAGGCCACAGAGTCTATAAAGCAACAACACAATAGAAACTAAAAAGCAACAAGCTAGCAACTTCACAACAAGATTAAACCTCACATATCAATATTAACCTTGAATGTGAATGATCTAAATGCCCCACTGAACAGGCACAGAGTTGCGAGTTGGATTAAAAAGCGAGATTCATTCATCTGCTGTCTTTAAGAAACCCATCTCACACATAATGACAACCATAGGTTCAAAGTAAAGGGTTGGAGAAAGATCTATCACTCAAATGGGGGGAAAAAAAAAGAAGGAGTTGCTATTCTTATATCAGATAAAATAAACTTTAAACAATGATTTTATAAGGCCAAAGAAGAACATTACATAATGACAACGAGTTGAAATCAACAAGAGTACTTAACTATTCTAAGTACATATGCACTCACCATTGAAGCACCCAGGTTAATAAAACAACTACTTCTAGACCTATGAAAAGACATACACAGCCACACAATAATAGTAGGGCTTCAACACCCTACTGACAACATTAGATAGACTATTGATGCTGAAAACTAACAAAGGAATTCTGGACTTGAATACAACACTGACCAACTGTATCTAACAGAAATATATAGCACATTCCACTTATCAACCACAGAATATACATCCTTCTCATCTACACATAAAACATTCTCCAAGATCAACATTATGTTTACCCATAAAGCAAGTCTCAATAAATTAAAAAAGAAATCAAAATGACACCAACCACATTATCAGATCATAGTGGAATAAAAATATAAATCAATATATATAATGGTTTCCCCAAACCACATAAGCACATGGAAATTAAACAACTTGCTCCTGAATAACTTCCAAGTAAACAATGAAATTAAGGCAAAAACAAATATTTATTTGAAATATATGAAAACAGAGACACAACAAACCAAAATATATGAGATGCAGTGAAAGTAGTGTTAAGAGGAAAGTTTATACTTCTAAACACCTACATCAAAAAGTTAGAAAGATCTCAAATTAATTAATTTTCTAACCTAGCAATCACATTACTGGGTATATATCCAAAGGGAAATAAATCATTTTGCCGAAAAGACACATGCACTCTTATGTTCACTGCTGTTCTATTCACAATAGCAAAGACATGAAATCAACCTGGGTTCTTATCAACAGTGGACTGGATAAAGAAAATGTGGTACATATACATTATGGAATATTATGCAGCCATAAAAAATGAAATCATGTCCTTTGTGGCAACATGAATGGAGCTAGGTACCATTATCCTAAGTAAATTACACGCTCCACTTGCAAGTGGGAGCTAAACATTAGGTACTCATGGACATTAAGTAGTAATGATAGACATGGGGACTACTAGAATGGGGAAGGATAGATGAGGGAAAAACTAATGATTGAGTACAATACTCACTAGCTGCGTGACAGGATCATTCATATCCCAAACCTCAGCATCACAAAATATACCCATGTGACAAACCTGCACATGTACCCCTTGAATCTAAAATGAAAGTTAAAATTATTAGGTAAATCAATATACTCAGAGAAAAAGATCTGTATCTCTCTATATGGAGAGATAGTTCAGAGATTATATATATACATATGAGGAAAGTTTATAGCTCTGAACACCTACATCAAAAAGTCAGAAAGATCTCAAATTAATTAATTTTCTAACCTAGCAATCGCATTACTGGGTATATATCCAAAGGGAAATATATATATATTTCCATATATATATATGGAAAGTAAGTTTATATATGTATATACACACACACATACACACATACACATACATATATACACACACACATATCTCAAAATATATCAAAATTTGAATGTATATATCAAAATCCTAAAAGACGAAAAGAGTAAAATGATTTGAGAAATACTTATCTATGTCAGAAACAAGAAAGTGATTAGACAGAATGCAGTGAAGTTGCATTAGAGGTAATCTGAAGGTTATAAGATTATAAGTGTGATAAGTGTTGGCTAAGTAAAAACAGTAGTAAGAAATGAAGGTTGCTATGTGGTTGACTTGCAATAATAGCTATTGTAATAGGATAATTTCAACAACAATTTCTTAAAATATACATATGTATAACAGATATTAAAATACCACGCAATATGAGTATAAAAGGATGCTGTAGTCATCATTTTTGTATTTAAAATATATCATATATCTAAAACGTTATCAGTCTAAAATGAATAAACCACTTACTTAAAATCTACTACTCTTGCTAAAACGGAAAGCCTAAATGGAACAAATAAGATATCATATTTCATAAATAGATATATAAGCCCCTTTTCAATGATTTGAGTTCCCACAGCCAGGATGAGAGTAAAATAATGAACACATTCCTATACATGGGGGCTCTTTTTGTGTTTTGCATGATAATTAAAGACAAAGATTCTAATGACTGACAATTCTGGGATTTCAGAGAAAGGACAGTTCACAAAAGTCATGAACTACCCCGGATTTTTCTTTTCTGGTACTCTGTAATCCAGAGTGCTCAGCTTCCTCTTAATGCTGCATCCTCATGTGGTTGTACAATGGCTTCCTATCTTACAGTCACAAGAGGAAGCTACCATTGGCTTCCTCATTCCTATTTGCTGCAAGAGAGGTGGCAGATGCCTCCTTCTAACTATGAAAAATAAATTTTCATCCCTGTTAATTCCCCATACATAGGTACCTAGAAAGCAGTACCTATCACCAGTTTAATGTCAATCACTTAAGTATTTAAAGCTGAGTTTCTGAACAAATGGCTAACAACACAGGTGAGATTCAGCCTAGATTTAGTGTAGATGTATCAGGGCCGAGAGGTGGAGTTCCGGCCAATCACCTAAATAAAGATGCAGTCAGGAAGAGGTGAGATGTATTTGAGGGAACTGACTATGTTGTTTACTTCATCTAACACGGAGAGCTTTCCCATACGCATGTGGCATGAGAAACTAATTCAAAATATGTAAATTCTAAAAGTGAAGAATCTTATGTTTTAATTTAAAAACATAAACAATAGGTAAGTACATGTAAAATATAGGCTTAAAATGGTTATAATAACCAGAAGTTCCGCCTGTTAGTAGCTAAACAGATATTTCTCTGCCCTTTTTAATCCATGTCAAACAAATCAAAGCACAGGTACTTAATATGATGCTTAATTATATGGTTGGCTAATTTCAATAAGCTCAATTATCACTTGTACTGGTGATATTTTAAATTGCAAGACAGAGAAGTGTATATTCTACAATTACATCCAACAATCAAATTATTGTGAATCTATTTGTCAGGAATTTAAAAAATAGATGTGATATTTCCTTTTGACAGATGAAGAACCTAAGGCTTACAAACGTCAAGTAACTTCTTCAAGGTCACTTAGTTAATAAAAGAAGATGCCAAGAGCATAGCCAATTATTTTAATAGAATCCAGTTATTTTTCCACTACATGCATTACAATGTAGCTACATTTTATCTATGTATAACAAGATGCTAGGACACTTTCTGTCTTGATTTTGGAGACAAAAAGTCTCCAAAGGTTCTTAGCTTCACCTAAGCTAAGAACAATACAAAAAAATGAGAAGTATACTTATATTCCATAGTGAAGAGCTAGCCCATGGGTGTAAGATTTATAATATATATGGTCTAAAACCTGTCTAGTAGCTTTTGGCCTATCACCCTTTTCTAAAATAAATAAGAGGTTTGAGACTGAAGACACCAGGAAAAAGACTTTCCTTTTTGGGGAAATTTGTAGGACTCCTGAGATTGAGAGAATTTGCCTTTAGCAATGTTCACTAGAGTTATAAAGTATGTAAAATGTCAGCCTCAGGATTTGACACAATGTAGACACTCAATGATAAAAACTAGTGTAACCTTTAAGATGGGTCTGACCATAAGTTATAGAATACCCAATTTTAGCTGGCTTAAAACAGTAAGAAAAAGTATTGGTTAACAAAAGTGGAAGCTGTGGTGAGAATGGGCTTCAGCAAAGGTCAGAGAGACTCAGGAATTTCATCATGGATACAAGTTTTGTAACCCTCCTAAAGTGCACAGTTTCAGTTTTACTCTAAGGCTGGTGTCTCGCCATGTAGGTGGCAATTTAAAACTACTTGTTCTGGTGTTTACATCTAGCAAGACATGGAAAAATTTAGCTTTCATAGCTTTCATTTAAACACAAGAAATACTCTTTCCTCAATATGTTCAGTAAGTCTATCTTCAACATGCATTGATCCATCCAAGCCTACTCTAAGCCATTCCTGCGAGACTGAAAGATTAAATATGTTTTGCCTACAACAATTAGATGGGGTATAATAGAGGTTGAGTGTGGAGTTGGGAGGGCAACCACGATGTTTACAACTTCTAGGTAGAATCTTCACTATTTACATTCTTTTTTATTTATGAACACGGACAACTTAAAATGCTAACCTATAAGCTTAGATTCGTTAAAAGAAATTTTAAAATGATCATTGCTATCACGAGCCTGTGGGGTTTTTATAGTAGTAAAGGAGAACAGGATTTAGAAAATGCATTGGTTTGATGAAAAACAAAGGTTGAAAGACTCGATTAGAAAATAGAGCACAGAAAAGTAATTCCATCAGAACAAGGATTCCATAGTGGGCTCTGACTTGAAGGAGAGAAGACAGAAAGAAAATCAAACAAAACCAGAGTTCTATGATTTCAACGTCCCCTTCAAAATGCATGGTGAAATTTATTTGCTAATGTAACCATGTATTAGCACCCGTAGAGTGGTGTGCTGCTGAAAAGATACCTGAACATGTGGAAGCAACTTTGGAACTGGGTAACAGGCAGAGGTTGGAGCATTTTGGATGGCTCAGAAGATAGGAAAATATGGAAAAGTTTGACTTCCTAGAGACTTGTTGAATGGCTTTGCCCAAAATGCTGAAAGGGATATGGACAGTAAAGTCCAGGCTGAGGTGGTCTCAGATGGAGATAAGGATCTTGTTGGGAACTGGAATAAGGGTGACTCTTGCTATGTTTTAGCAAAGAGACTGGCAGCATTTTGCCCCTGCCCTAGATATCTGTGGAATTTTGAACTTGATAGAGACGATTTTGGGTATCTGGCAGAAGAAATTCTAATCAGCAAAGCAATGAAGAGGCGACTTGTGTGCTGTTAAAGGCAATCAGTTTTATAGGGGAAGCAGAGCATAAAAGTTCTGAAAAGTTGCAGCCTGACAATGCAATAAAAAATAAAATCTCATTTTCTGCGGAGAAATCCAAGCTGGCTGCAGAAATTTGCATAAGTAACAAGGAGCCCAATGTTAATCCCCAAGACAATGGAAAAAGTATCTCCAGGGCAATTCAGAGGTCTTCATGGCAGTCCCTCCTATCACAGGCCCAAAGGCTGAGGAGGAAAGAGTGGTTCTGGGGGCCAGTCCCAGGGTCCCCATGCTGTTTGCAGCCTACAGACTTGGTGTCCTGTGTACCAGCCCCTCCAGTTGTGATGGAAAGCGGCCAACACAGAGCTTGCACCATGGCTTCGTAGGGTTCAAGCCCCAAGCCTTGGCAGCTTCCACATGGTGTTGAGCCTGACAGTGCACAGAAGTCAAAAACTGGAGTTTGGGAACCTCCACCTAGATTTCAGAAGATGTATGGAAATGCCTGAATGCCCAGGTAGAAGTTTGCTGCAGGGGCAGGGCCCTCATGGAGAACCTCTGCTTGGGCAGTGTGAAAGGGAAATGTGGAGTCAGAGGTCCCACACAGAGTCCCTATTGGGGTACCACCTAGTAGAGCTATGAGAAGAGGGGCACTGTCTTCCAGACCCAAGAATGATAGATCCAGTGACAGCTTGCACCGTGCACCTGAGAAAGCCACAGACACTCAACGTCAGCCTGTGGAAGCAGCCAGGAGGAAGACTGTACCCTTCAAAGCAACAGCGGCATGCTCTTGTACTTCCCAACCTCCAGAAATATGAGCTGAATAAACTTATTTTCTCTATAAATTACCCACTCTGTGGTATTCTGTTATAGCAGCAGAAAATGAACAAAGGCACAGAGAAAACAAACTCCTTTGCCTCTGAAAAAAGTGTTCATCTGAAAATTAAATTTAATATGAGATACCACATGAGGTATTTTTGTTAAAGGAAGAGGTTTAAAAAGAACACAGAGGCAGAGTTGGAATTCTGACCTTTCATATGGAACCATAGAATAGTCTACATTATAAAACTAATTGAAACCTCTTCAAAATGTTACACATTCCACATCATTGGATCAAATGATAAAATTTTTGGTGACTCAATACAAAGGAATGATACAAGATCAAAAATAAAATAATGCCACAGATGTGGTCTTCCCTCTTTGATTTTTAAACAAATCATTTCAGGATGGTAATGCAGTGTCATGCATTAGAGAAAGCACTAGATTTTGAAGATGCTTTCTCTCCAATTTGTTTCAAATTTCTATGTTCATATTCCTTAATATACAAATTCCTTTAATTCATGGATATTTTACTCAGGGATATAAGGATCTTGGAAATCTGCCTGCTTCTGCACACCTTCAACCACCAATATTTTATAACCCTTTAACATTCCATGTTTTTGAAAGTTTGAGGACTATGTTGCCCAGAACTATTGAAATGAAACGTTCTAAAAAGTTGTAATGATTTTTCAGAACCTTTTTTTTCTTTTTTAGGACAGGGTCCAACGTTGTCACCCAAGTCGGAGTTCAGTGGTATGATTATGGCTCCCTACAGCCTCAACCTTCTGTGCTCAAGCGATACTCCTGCCTCAGTCTCCCAAGTAGCTGGGACTACAGATGTGCACCACTACTCCCAGCTAATTTCTGCATTATTTGTAGAGATGGGGTTTTGCCATGTGCTCAGGCTGGCCTTGAAATCCTGGACTCAAACAATTTGCCTGCCTTGGTCTCCCAAAATGCTGAGATTACAGGCATGAGCCACCATGTCCAGCTGATTTTTAGCATCTTTGACTAAAAAAATCTAAAATACCAATGTCCTCTACACATTAGAAAACAGATACACATCTGTCCAATTAAATTTGTTCTGAATATAGTAAATAAAACCTTACCAGCTCACTACAGCAAAAGGAAAAAAAATCCGACTTTGTCAACCATGTATAATTTTCAAGTAATAACGAACTATTATATAGTTCAGTAACAATTCTTGTATGATAATTATATGTCAAGTATTATATTTTGTGCTTTGGGGGTAAATAATAATATGTTGCTTCATCCAGGCAAAGCTCATGGTTTAATGTAAGTCCTTGAGGAGAAGCATGACCAAATTTATGTGGCCAGCCAAGAGAAAGAGAAAGAAGTAACCCCCTACATATCAACTAAAGAGGATGATAATTACGATTCTCAAGTCTCTGTTCCCTTGAATTCCATATCCCATCCACTTAAAGTAAGCACTTCTAAAAACCTTATGTTTTCCATTTCTTTTTTTCCTTAATTTATTGAGGTATAATTGCCATACAAAGGATACATATAATTAATGCCATTTCTCTTATGTAATTTAGTTTTGCATATTTATGCATGTAGTTATGTTTCATTTTAACTGCTGAATGGTATTCCCTTTTAAAAATACAACTCAATTTACATATTAATTGCTCTGACAGTGGGCATTTGATTGTAACCTGCTGCTGCTACAAGAAATACAGGCATGAACATTCTTCTTTTCTAACTCACATTAAGAAAAATTTCTCTTGAATTATTACATTCTTCCAACCGAAAATATAAAGTTATAAGGCATGAGCACACTCAACATTAAAAGACAATGACAAATTGTTTCGGGAAGAGATTGTATCAATTTACCTCTCATCAGCAGGCAAAATTATTAATGTTCTCTAAACACTCTAACTTGATTATAAATGATTAATAGTTTGCCAATATGGTAGATCTGAAATGGTATCTCACTTCATTCTAAATTTTTAATTTTCTGGTTACCAATAACATTGAAAGTACTTTTATAGGTTTATTGATCATTCTTCTTTCTTCTTCCAGCAAATATATCTTTATGCCTTTTGACTATTTTACACTGAGATTCTGGAGATTTTAGATTGTATATAGATGTTTTTGTATACCTCAACACTAATGATTTTATTTTATGTGTCACATATATCTTCAGTTTTATGTTAGTAAAGACAAGTTTACAGATTGTCTTTGTACTTTATGTACTTTATCAAATGTATGTTGAAAATCTTAATTGTACAAGAGTCTAATTTCTCAATATTGTTCTCCATGTTTTGCACACATTTTTCTTTACTATTTATTGTTAATGTGTTGCTTAAAATTTTCCCTTACGTTATGAAGACTCTCCCATTATTTACTTTGAAATTACTAACAGACTGTTTTGCACATTTAAGTATTTAGCTGGAATTGATTTGGGATTACTGTAGTCATTTTCAAATATTTTCACATGCATATTCAGTAGCTGGTTCTACAGTTTTCTTCATAATCCATTCTTTCCCACTAATCTGCAAAGACATTTCTATGATATATAGTTTTTATATTTGCACAGATTTGTTTGTAGACTCTCTTTTTTTTAATCAGACTCTTCCATGAATATCTCCTTGCTATTACCACACACTTTTATTTTCTTTTTATAAATTATATTTCTCTCTACATTTGTTTTATTTTATTTTTAAGGAAAATAATAATTATATATATTTGTGGAGTAAAATGTGATGCTGTGATATATCTATACATTGTACCAGATTAAATCAAGACAATTAACATATTCATCATCACACATCTTTTCTGGTGAAAAAATTTAGAATATATTATTTTAAACTTCAAAATGGGAAGAGCAACAAAAGTAGAAAGTTTGGGCATGAGATCAAATTTAAGCTGTTACTAGCATAAAATAGCCTGTTTTAAGATGTCTCACGCAAACTTCATAGTAATCACTTTCTCTTACTTGCTTAGGTTATATAAAAATTGTGGTGATATGGTAGAAGACCTAAACCTGTTCATTTAAAGATAGATAGATAGATAGATAGATAGATAGATAGATAGATAGATAGATAGATAATGTCTTGGCTCTTTTTGCTCCTTTCTCTTCTATATTAATTTTAGAATTGCCAAGTTATATAACAAAATCTACTATACTTTTGTTTGGAATGATATTTAATCTATGGATCAATTGTAGAAGAAGATATCTAGAAACAAAACTAACTCAAAATTCAAAACATTTCACCTTTTATTTTTTCTTTTTCATAGAGATGGGGTCTCACTATGTTGCCTAAGCTGGTCTCGAACTCCTGGCCTCAAATAATCCTCCTACCTCATCCTCCCAAAGTGCTGGGATTATAGGTGTAAGCCACTGTGCCTGGCCCAAAACCTTTTTTTAATGAAAATTATAAATCTTACAGAGTTTTTAATCTTGTCTTGAAAGACAATACTTTTTAAAAAGAGAGATATACCTGATCTGTTTATAAGACTATTTTGACATATGTTAGATTATCTCAAGCTGTCCCTCATGTCTTTCAGTCTCTCTTGCATATTCCCCGATACTACTTCCACTGCTTGTTGTATCATTTATTCAGTTCTCATCAACTTCAACAATTCTTTCTTCTATTGTGCCTAATCTGCTGTTGGATGTAATTTTAATAACAACATTATTTTTCATTTAATGAAGTGTCACTTAGCTCTTTTCCTAATCCTCATGGCAATTTTTCATAGTATACAATTCCTAGGCATCTTTTGGATTCATACATATGTGTGTATACACACACACTCACACACACATATACACATACCCTGGTTTTATATTCCAGAATTATCATTCCAAAATCTGAGAACAGGGAGAGTCTAATTCTGCTTACTTAGACTTCTGCTTGGTCTTATTGTCATAATGCCTTTTTTCTATATTTTTCAGATGTATTCCTGTGATTTTACATTAATAACAGTTTATCTACGAAATGGTATCTTCTTTTTAAGGAGGTTTTATTTAGAAAGAAACTGTGATTATTTCTGCAAGCTATCCACTAAGCGCTACAAACCTGGGACTACATTAAAAGTAATTTACAGCTTAACATTATTTGGAACAAGAAGTACAGAATATTCAGGTCCCAAATCTCTTCTATATGATGGGGAGATTTGAATTCTCAGGACATATATACATATGTCCTCTGTGTTGTTCTCTCCTTCTGTGTAGAACATTTTTCACATGTCTATGATTCAGGAAGATGTTACTCTCCAGGGTTGGCTTTATATAGGCAACTCCTATAAGACACTCATCTACATGTGCTCTGGCTTTGTACCCGGTCCTCTGCACCATATACCTATCAAACAAAAGAAGCTCAACATCTTCTATAACTACTTTATAGGTTTCTTACAATTCTAGCTCCTATTTTCACTTGCGTTTTGTGCTTTAGTCAATATTCATTCGATTCCTGAAAATATGTGTGCATGCGTGTGTGTGTATGTGTGTGGGTGTACCTATGTATTGCCTATTTAAGACCATTTTTTCATCTTTGCAGTAAAATGTTTCTTCAGAATATCTAGTCTTCTTTCTTGACAGAGAGAAACTCATGGGTATAATTTAAATACATAGTCTCAATTATTATTTTGAGTGATTTTCAGAGTGGAGTCATCAAAATATTGATCATCTAAATATGCAAGTCAGATGAAAAATGCATCAGCATTTAAAAATACATTTTAATTCATGTTTTATCTCTTTTTCAATCTAAAATAGATCGAGAAATATTGCTAGTTATAACAAAATGAACTACTATTATCTTCATAAAACAGTATCTTATGCTGTTACTCTACATTAACAAAAATCACATCTACATTAACAGGAAACCCTCTACTGAATACATATTTGAAAAGATATAACCACATAAGCTACTTCAAAAAGATTAAGAAAAATGTTAAATGCTTTTAAAAACCTATTCCTGAAGTAACTTTAATAAGCCATGATGCAAGATTATGCCACTAATAAAATTTCGTTAATTTGAGGTCCTTTCAAAATGTTTGGAGACTGAGACTCTTGGTCAGTATCTAAAACCATTTATACTAATGTCAATGAAAATGGATTGATACTTTCTTGCAGTATTATATTGGAACACAAATTAATAATCCAATACTTTAATATTGTTGCTTTAAAAGTTTTGCCTATAAACAACCTTTATCTGTAGTCTTCAAGAGCTGTAAATTATGCAACATATTATTTAAAAAACAATATATCCTATAGTGATATTTGAATTTAGAATAGGTAATAATTTAATGTGAAACACTCCAATTAGTCTATGTTCAGAGAAGAAAAATAAAAAAACTGAATACAGACCATGAATTTCAATATTATTGTTTGATGCTTTTTATTTGATGGTGGTTGTTTATTTCTTTATGTATATTTACATCTATAGTAAGGTCACTTAAGCTGCAATACATTTTATTTTCCTTTGAATTTTTATATTGGAGTAAAATATTATATTTTTCTATTTAGGTAAAATTGAGACAAATCTACTTTTTACTATTGACAAAATATTAACTCAAAATAAGCTTATATTATCTTTTATATTTCCTATTATGTTATTTTGGCTTTTTGGCTATCTTCCTAAAATTAAAATAAAATTCCAGGAAGATATAAGTAAATAAAATAAAACAGATAAATTAAGATGGGTGACATACAGTGTAATTTTTCACATACAAAGAGAAATTCCACACCACAGTTAATGCTATAAAAAGGACTGGCAAGTAAGATATTCAATAGACTTAAAATATGACTAGGAAAATATTTAAAGCAAAATTTAAAAAAGAAATTAATAAATGGGAAAATAAACGTTTTCCCATCTTTAATAAACAGTGTGAAAAATGAGAAACGATTTCAAGTTCTAGTCCTCAAAAATATAATAGAATTCCAAGTCTGGGTCCAAAAATATACAAAGCAGGTTAGGTCATCTCATTTTGCCATATAAGCAAGGAAGTCTTCTGAGTTCTAATCAAAAGAAATTAGGAAACAACCAGAGGAATCTTTCACTAGCCAAATTTGTGTTAATTTCAGCATATTGATATTCAACAAGCAATCAATCCAGCAGATATAAAATAAAATAAGTATTATGTCTGATGCTAAGAAACCAAGACATTCTGAAAACCAGAAAACAAAGGAAAATAATCAAACATACAGTTACGCGAACTGTACCTAAGTGGAAGAAACAGTTGGTACAAGTTTTACTTTCTAGAAGATTTACAGCTAAGAAATAAGAAATAGGGATAAATCTAGAATATCATCACTTTCAAAACCTAATGAATAATGACTCTCAATAATGCTCAAAATATCATTAGGGAACATCAGATGCATAAGTTTTAAACACATGTGTTAGGCTCACGACACATGAAAGCTCAATTCTTAAGATTAAACCAGACATAATGTACCTCCTGATAAAAACAGTTGGAAGTACACAACATTATCTATGAAGAATATTGATTTAAAAATGTGAACCTAAATCTTATCAAGCCTCTGTATCTTGTATCTAGCTACTAGTCCACAGGAAATACAATTAATAACAAAACAAAAGGAAAAAAAAAAAGGAATTCAGCAAAATCCATAATGGGAGGGATCAATATAGAACAAAGCAGCCTACTTACTTCAAGGAATTCCCAGCAAGGGATGTGGCAAAGGAAAATTCATAGACTTGAAGATACTTCAGAAACACCAACTAATTGTAATTCTTGGAACTTATTTGAATCTTGATTAGAAGAGAACAATCATGAAAAGAACCTTTTTGAAGCAAATATGGAAATCTGAACAGTGATTAGATATTTGATTATATTAATAAAGTAATAGTAGCTTTTTAAGCCTGATAATAGTATTACAGAAGTGCTTTTAAAAGTTCTTAATCTTTAACAATAAATGCCCAAATATTTACAGATGAAATAATACAATGTTAGAGGTAAATATTTTAAGTTGTTGAATGGGAATAGGCAGACGAACGAATAAAATTAGCCATTTGGTGATAATTATTGAAGGTGGGTAATGTGTACTTCGGCATTTATTATACTGTTCTTTATATTTTTAAATGTATGTTTAAAGTTTCCTGCAATCAAAATAACAAAAATATTTAATATGCAATATGATATAATCCCCATGAGAAATGTTTTCCCAAAAATAAAACTTTATGAATATGGAAAAAAGTACTAATAGGAAATACTTTACTGTACATTAGGTACTTAATTCATCATCTTTTTAACATCAAAACTTGGTTTTGATAATTTATTAATAGACTAATTTGTATTGGCATATATATGTCATCTTATTTATTGCTCAAAACAGTTAACGTATAGATATTTAAACATCAGCAAGTATTTAGTTTTTGAACATCCTTTAATTAGGTCAATACCTACTCTCAATTAGTCATTTAGGGGTCTATAAACTTTTGTGTAAAGGAATTAACAGTTAATATTTTAGTCTTTGTGGCTATATATAACCATTGAGCTCTACCAATGTAGTCCAAAAGCAGCCATAGATTATATGCAAATGAACAGGGGCATGGGTAGGTTCCAACAAAACTATTTACAAACCTCAAGCAGGGGGCTGCATTTGTCAATGTGCTCTACTTTGCTAACACTTGAAAATAATTAGTTTAAATTAGTATTGTACTGACAGAATAATAGAAAATAGATTAAGAGAGAAAGTTCAGAAGTATATTTTAGTATATATAAAAGTAAAGTAAGTGGCAAGGATCATATTTCAATTTAGTGAGAAAAGGATGATGAGTTTCATCATTTACTAATGCCAACATACCTAACAGCCATACAGACAAAATCTAATTTAAATCATTTCATCACATTATTTGTAAAAATATACAAAGATTAATTAAACATGCAAAATAAAGTAATATACAATCTTAGAAACATGATATTTTCACATTCATTCAATGACTTGGGAAGAATCCTTAACCAGCACAGAAAACTTAGAGGAAAAAGACAGATTTGACAGTAGCAGGTAGTACCCAAAATTTAATAAAACAAATAATCCCATAGTAATGTAGGAAAAGGAAAAGCATGGCAGAGAATGCCTCTGACCTCCAAATGTATATTCTTGCCTTCCATCTTAGTAAGATAAAATTGCATTTAAGGCAGGCCTTCTTCCAACAATATAAAACACTACACTTCACAAACTATATTGTAATAATTTGTGACAGTACCTACCTTCCAGTCAATACTATACAGGCAGGCAGAACAAATTTCTGCATTTAAGGAAGATTTATTTTAAAGGGAGGGAGCAAGGGCACTTCCTTCTCCTCCTCCTGTATCCAGATGCTGGAGATGTAAATTTAATGGTTAAGCCCAGCCCATTTTTGCGGATCAGGTAGAAGATACTAAGCACAATAGAACACAGACTGGACCCAGGACCCAGGTTATATTAGAAAGCCACCAATATATGCACTGCTAACATCTAGATCTCTTTTATAACAGAAACTTATCTTTCTATATGGCTTTACATACTATTATTTAGAGTGTTTTACTTAATGCAGCTAAATCTAGTTCTACTTAACAAAAGTAAAAAAACTCATATGAAAGCAAAACAAAAGCCCACAAACACATAAAAAGGAGCTCAATATAAAATTAAAACAACACTAAGGTATTAGATAATATCCATCAGACAGACTGGTATAAATTTAAATGACTGATAATAACTACAGATGGCCTGGATGAGAAGAAATACTCACATATGAATAAAGGAATGTGGATTTTGATAAGCTTTTTAAAAGTCAAACTGACAGTATAAATAGAATCATTGACTCAATAAGCCCTCTCCTGGGAATCTATTCCATTGAAGAATAAAAAAATAAAATAAATAAATAAAAATTTAGGGTAAAGTATAGGAACAGCCGCGCATGGTGGCTCACACCTGTAATCCCAGCACATTGGGAGGCCGAGGTTGGTGGATCCCCTAAGGTCGAGAGTTTGAGACCAGCCTAGCCAACATGGAGAAACCCAGTCTCTACCAAAAATACAAAAGTAGCCAGGCGAGGTGGCACACGCCCATAATGCCAGCTACTCAGGAGGCTGAGGCAGGATGATCGCTTGAATCCGGGAAGGTGCAGGTTGAGGTAAGCCGAGATCGCGCCATTGCACTCCAGCCTGGACAACAAGTGCAAAACTGTCTCAAAAAAAAAAAAAAAAAAGGAAAGAAAAGAAAAAGTACCAGAACTTCGTTGTAGCATGTTTGTAGTAGTAAAAATAAACAAACAGCATAAGCGATATCAATGTGCATATGGTTGAATCAATTATTACCAGGTTTATTATGATGGGATAAAAAAGTCAAGTTGGCAGGATTTCCACAAGGTATGCTTAAATGATTAATGTGTATACGATGAACACAAATTTACAAAAGCAAACAGTGATAACACATGTGTAAGTGAGGGGTATGGGTGTGTTTGAGGGATATGAAACACGTTTGCATTGCAGAGAAAAGAAAAATGGATATTGTATAAACTATATAAAGATCATTTACTATAAATGTGTAAACCCTATATATGAAATACCATGTAAATGACATGTGAGCATAATGAGACAAACGGAACTATACACATATTCCTAGATTACCTTGGATAGGGATAGAGTACGATATGGATAAAGAATAGAAGATCTGGACAAAGAAGAAAAAGAAAAGAAAAGTGTATTACCCTATCATAAAACAGTCTACAATGTCTTATATGATCCCATCATTTTTATGTCTGTCTGTATGCACGCTCATGTATATGTGCATATGACGTAAAAGTAATCACCAAAATATTAATGGCACTTCACAATAATTACTGAAAATATTTTATAATGCAAAGTAGTATGTATTATTTCATATATGATTCATAATTTCAAATTATAATATTATCATTTCAAAACAATTCAAAAATTACCTTAATCACCTTAAGAATTTTCACAATGTAGAACACGGTACTTGGAGAAATGGCAGCTGTGATTACATTAGTATTTATGTCATTTTAGTATCTTTGTAGTCTCTAAGAAAGAAACTGAGGCCATAGCACTGCACAGAGTAGTGTGTTACACTGTTTAGTTTTGGATTTTCTTTTTTTTTTTACATTGTCACCAAATAGATTTTGATGCTCATTTGCAATTATATTCGTTAATTTATATGAAAAAATATTACTCTCTCCTTTTGAAAAATGGTACATTCTGGTGTTTAAGTGCTTCTAGAAACAAACAAGTGAACCAGTCAAGACACATAATAACTTATCCTTATAATTAATGAGAGTGATACAGCTGACTAGCCTACACACATCACATCATTAAACTATATCTCATATTTATCTTTTATTCTTTAAGAGCATTTGGAAGATGAGCAGGTAGAATCCAGAAACCTAATTGCTTACAATAAGCTTATTTCTCCAGAGATGTATAATATATTCCAGCTAACATAATAGGTTTTTTATTTATTTCCTCTCCCAAAATATTTTTAAAAGACACTTATTTCCTGTTGTATATAAACTAAGGAATGATAATAGGAAAGTGGTATGATCCTTCACTTTCAAAAAAACACAAATCTAAGAAACACCTCTGCAACTAGTACAATAAGTGATAATATATTTTGACACGTGGATAGGAAAAATAATGTCAAGCACAAAAATAAGTCTATCCAGGTGTGGTGGGATGCATCTGTAGTTCCACCTGCTTGGGAGGCTGAGGCAGGAGGATGGCTTGGGTTCAGGAGTTCACGACTTTGGTACACTATGATTATGCCTGTGAAGAGCCAATGTGCTCCAGTTTGGGCAATGGAGAGAGATCCCATATCTCACAGACACACACATGCACGCACACACACACACACACAGAGAGAGAGAGAGAAGTATAACAATAAGCCTAGAAAACAGAGGTGAAACCGCATGTTCTCACTCATAGGTGGGAACTGAACAATGAGATCACTTGGACTCGGGAAGGGGAACATCACACACCGGGACCTATCATGGGGAGAGGGGAGGGGGGAAGGATGGCATTGGGAGTTATACCTGATGTAAATGACAAGTTGGTGGGTGCTGACGAGTTGATGGGTGCAGCACACCAACATGGCACACGTATACATATGTAACAAACCTGCACGTTGTGCACTTGTACCCTAGAACTTAAAGTATAATTAAAAAAGAAAAAAGAAAATGGAGGTGAAATTCTCACTGAAAGCGAGGTACAAGCAATACAAGGCCAGAAGTAAAGTAATGAGATGATGAGACAACGCCAGGGGAAAGAGAGAAAGGGAAATCACGTGGCTACTCTGGAAGTAATAAATAATTCCCCAACTACAGCTCTGGCTGCTGATATCTAAAGATGATCTCCATATTAACGAAATATATTTGGAGATAAAAAAGCATTAATTTAAATTCAAATAAGTGCAATCCATTAGACATTGGTAAAGGTCTATTTTGGCCACTGTTAGTCCACACACCTCTTTTAAAAACATTATTGTCCTTCAGCCTCTTTCTGTAGAGATATGATCTCCTTGAGTTTAGAATATAGGTCATATTAACAGGGTAAAAAATTCTGGGGTAAATAATGGAGCTACCTAGATTGGAGTGATAAGCAAGTCAGACACAGAGATTTGAAGATTTTCTCCATCCTTATGCTCTACTTGACATTGTTAAATATGAGCATTAAGTCCCATTAAAATAAGATACATGAAAGTCAAAGTCCCCAAAGAAAACAAATCGATACTATCAAGGTGTGATACAAAATTGTCACAATAATGCTGATAAAATACTTACATTTATTGTACCACCTGACACTATCGTCTTTGGAGGCAAATGTGCTGATTTTCAAAGGGTTACCATGAAATGATCATCAGATCTGGGGCATTTACTCTGAGAAATGTTCACATTATTGTAGGCAATTATTTATAAATAGTTATTCTCCCAAAAGAAAGACAACAAGGAGCAAAAACTGATGTGTGTGGCAGCCTTTTTAAAGAAAACACTTTTGCTGGTGGGGGGAGGGGGAACCACTATCTCACCTGTCATTGCTCTGAAGGTCATTCTGTTTAATTGAATAAGTTTAAAAGGAAAACTGAGAAAACTGATTAAATTGGCAGAATGGAATAATTAATGCAGGTTTTTACAAGCCAACAAAATGTTTTCACTTCATGGGTCTTGATTTTCTCAGGAAAAATAAAAGGAAAAAGTCCAATGCTTGTTTATAGACACGTTCTCTTCCAAGAAAAAAGCTATTTTTCAAAAAACCATTAATTTTACTAAATCTGTCCTTATAACATATGCACATGGTATGTAAATTAGAACCCATCATCAACTATTACTATATTTAAAGGGCCAGAAGAAATTAACTGAAGAATTAAATTAATTAAATTGGTTAATTTCTAATTAACTAAACGACGATATTCCGTATGTAGACAAATATAGACATTATTATCAGACTCTGATAGCTACACAGCAGTCTTAAAATATTCCTAGTTTATAAAATCTGAATTTTCATTTTTTTCATCTTTCATTTTTTACCAGGAGAGCAAAAGGATTTTTTAATAATTGTCACACATTCGAATTTGAAAGTGATAAAGGGGTGCCATGGTTTAAAAAGATACAGGTAAAAATACACTTTGAATTATTTTAGCCTCAGGAGGGAATTTAGTACTGCTTCACCAAGTTCTTTCTCTCTCTCAACTGAGACATAGAAAATATATATTGTTTAAGTAGTAGTGTATATCCAAATCTCCAGAAAGTATTGTAGAAATTAGTGTGATTATGCTTATAAAACATATTGATTCTGGGTTTAGTGGCTCATGTCTATAGTCCCAGAGCTTTGAGAGGCCCAAGCAGGAGAGTGGCTCTAGGTCAGGTGTTCAAGATCAGCCTGTGCAACACAACAAAACCCCATCTCAAAAAAATAAAAAATAAACATTAGCTGGCGCAGTGGCATGTTCTTGTAGACCCAGCTATCTGGGACGTTGAGGCAGGAGAATCCCTGGAGCCCAGGAGTTTGAGAGTGTAATGAGCTATGATTGTGACACTGCCCTACACCCTGGGTGAAAGAGTGAGACCCTGTCTCTAAAAAACAAACAAACAAAACCTTCACCACCAACAAGAAGAAGAATCACATTGGGCCCTTGAATAGAAGCTGCTTTAATTATAACCAGAATGATAGAAAGCATACAATGTACTGTGCCAGTGGCTTCCTATTGATTCAATTTAGAGGTGTGAACTGTATTTTACTTCAGCATCCTTGTATGTCACTTCATGGATTCCCTGCATGTGTCACCTTGAGCAAGCTACTTAACTTCTCTGAGTCTTGGTGTCTTCCTTTGTAACACAGACAAAACCTCAGTTTATCTAGGCCTCACTAACTTGTATTTACAGATGGAGTCATGCTAATAAAAATTAGCAGGATTTTATTTAAATTCTCTCTCATTTGCTCACATTGGGTATGTATTCATCTACCTAATCGGTACAGGATAGTCAGAATAAGTCCTATGCTTAGTCCTGGGCAAGTCTCCTATTTCTAATATTGCCACTGCTGCAGGAGGTTCTGCTCCACCTAACTGCTGAGCCAGAGCACTACCTACCAGTGCTCCTCCTACTAGGATGGGGAGCTTGTTAAAATGCAGATTCCGAATAATAAATCAGGAGTTGGGCTTGAGGTTCTGCTTTTCTGAAAGGCTTCTAGGAGATGCTAATGCTGTTTATCCATAGGCCAAGTTTAAAAGGTCACAACTTTCAGACTAGTGCTAATCTCCACTTTTCCCTTTGATATCCATGATGCTGTCACCATCACCCCGAGCCTTCCCAACAATGAGTCCTCTTGGTGATCTGTGTCAAACGAGATGGCGGAGTTTCTCTGCCTGTCACGTTCTGCATTTCCCTGTGTATTACAGCATTTATCGAAGCAGCCGTTTTCTCTGCCCATAAAGCACACTTATATTCATGCAGGTAGGATAGGGACAGGGACAGGTTTTTACCTATCAAATCAGAAACGTCCACTTACCAATTAATGCTTTGTGATGAGCCCACTTCAGCCTGGCATCTTCTTTGTTTAAAGAAGTATTCTGTCCCAAGAGAGTCTGTACCACACAGATTATCTTTTGTAACATCTGCCCAATAAGTTCACTATATATTTTTGGTCTGAGCTCTAGCAGTAAAAAATTGACAGTTTAAATACAAGCTTAGGTCCCCAATGTTATAATAATAATTATTACTTTCAAGAGTTATTATGAGGATTAAAAAATAATGTATCTACAGCATGTGGTTCATATTATGCGCTGAGTAAGTGTTACGTATTCTGATGGTCCATCAATACTTAGTGAATACTTGGAGTGATAAATGCTTCATAAAACAACATTCCCTTTAGCAGACTCATAGTTCTACAAAAGCATCTAACTGATCAACACATTCTATACTTTTAAAACGTGTGTTTATTCATGTATTCTGCAAATATATAATGAGGACTAACTCACTCAGATATGTTATCAAGAAATAAAAGATGAAAACCCCTGTCCTTACAGAGCTAACATTTTGGAGGGAGCATTAGAGGCAAACATTCATTTATCTCTCTATTTTGTATTAGCTACGAACAAAGTTTTCTTATTTAATAAGTTCTTGGTATGTATGCCTACACCACTACGTTCAAAATCATTATCACCACAGCCATCATCTTTACTATTACCAAGAACAAGGGAGGTTAACTACCTTGTATTCTAGTCTCAACCATTATCTAAGAGATAGGTGTTTCTGGACAAGAAATTTCCTCTCTTGATTATGATCTTCCTTGTCTCTAAGTTATAGTATTGCACAATTTTAGTTCCAAGTTTCTTCCCAAACCTATTACTCTAGGATTTTATGATTATATCCCTCTTTTCAAATCCTCAAAGCTAGGATCCATTTTCTCCCTACTCGACAAGTTCAAAAACTTGTTTGCATGTTTTTATCTTTTCTTTTCTCTTTTCTTTTCTTTTTTCTTTTTTTCTCTTTTCTTTTCTTACACTTGCAGACATCTATACTACCTCTAATAATACATTGTGAAATCCCATATCATCCTGTTTTTAAAAAAGGAAAAAACTTCTCTCCTTCATGCTATTGATGATCAAATTCACTCTCTATCACTCATTTACACTTCATGTAACCATGCCTTGTAACTTGTCATCATATGGCATATTTCAAACCCAACATTGCAGACAGTTTTTTGCCGCCAGATCTCACAAAGTCATTCATATTTTCCTCTTTACATCCATCAAAAACTTCAAACTAAAGTCATTTCTAATTGACTGAACTCATTTGTTCCTTTCTAGCTACCTATGCTTCTCCTAATAGTAATGGCCGCTATTGTCATGTAACCCTTACTGCCCCTCCATAATTACGTTCTTTGCTACTATAGTGGTCACAAGTCCCTCACTGCACAAAATCATCTACTTCTCCATTACCTGCCCTGGGCTGCAGCACAACACTATGTACCTTGCCCACCACAAATTCATGTTTCTAGTAGCAAACAGGATCTTCATGTTGCTTTAAAAGCTCTTTAGTAATGTTTTACTGATCATTTTTTCCTGCGTTGTAAATCTTCATTTATTTTTCTCATTCTTAGCAGATATCCCCTCCTCCTATTCTCTCAAGATGGAAGAGCCCTCTGACACACTTTCCTCAACCAGTTTTAGTTGTTTATCCTTGAAACAGAAAAAAGGGTCTTTTTCTCCCTGCACGCTTTACTTCCAACCCTAATGTTCTTATTGTATTTCTTTCAGTGCTCTCTGAATACCTAAACTTTCAAATTTTCTGTTGATGATATCTCCATGTAAAGTGAATGTCAGTTCCTGATTGGTGTCTGGTGTTGACTCAATAACCCTATTTCCTGTAACAACTTCTTCCATGGAGTATTAGTGTCACATAAACAGATGAGCAAATGCATTTGTGACGCATGTGGAGTTTTATATTGACTATGACCAAAGACAGCTGCAGATAAAACAGTCCTGCTGAACTTCTAAGTTCCTAAGCTAATAAGTTCTATTAATCTTTTTAGAGAGGAATCAAATTCTTCTTCAAGTAATCTTATCTTTATGAACTTCAGGAATTCCTCCCCCAAAACTCTTTCCACATAATCTTTTAACATGTTGTTCTATCTCTCACTGAAGTTTATCTGATTTTCATTTGAATTTTATAAATTGTGTCTTATCTTGAAAAGACGCAGTTACTAAGGCAACTAAGAAAGATGCACGAGCAGCAAGACCTTTGCACTACTTTTAGTGATAACTGGGTTCCAGCTCCTTGCTGCAGTAAGTGTGAACCCACAGAAAAAGCATTTCATCACCTAGAATCTTATTCAAAAAGCAGAATTTCATAACCTACCCCAGAGACATACAAGGTAAGAATATTCATTTTAATAAAAATCTCCAGGCAATTCATCTGTACGTTAATGTTCAAGAAGCACTGATCAAGTTCTTCTCACTCTTGTAGTGGTAAAAATGAAAAATAAATTCTACAAGTCTGTCATGTACTTTGCCTGTTTTGTCTTTTCCCAAACTCATCTCAACTCACACTCTCATGAATTTATTGGCTTATCTATTTTTATTTCTGCGAACCAGTTTTGATTACTTTTCTGTTTCTGATATAATTAAATTTTCTGATCACTACTGCTCACTCAATTTCTGAACAGTTACAGTCAGCACATTTTCTTACCATTCACAAATTAATCCCATACCAATGATTACCACCCATTATTATATTTTGCTAAGAGTCTCCTAAATTACAATCCATAGACAGAAAAATCACAAATAATTGCTAAATACAATTTTGAAATATACAAAAATAAAATTGATTTATAGGGAACAAATGAATATCTCTCAAATAAAGAACAAAGACTAGAATCCAGTCTCTAAAATCCTCATGATTTCTTATTAATTGTCTAGTTTTGCTCTATTCTCTTCCATGTGCCTACAGCACTGGATCTCAACCTTGGCTGCACAAGAGAACCACCTGGGGAGCTTTAAACATACAGACGCCCGAGTGCCAAACCCACAGGCTCCAATTTAGTCTAGGGTATGGCCCAGGCAATGGGATTTCTAAAGGCTCCCCAGATTATACTAATATGCAAATAAGGTAGAGAACCACTGTTCCATACACTGCTCAAATTTAATGTGCAAAAAACATCATTTGGCAATTATTTAATGTAAAATCTGATATAGTATGCCTGGAGCAGTGCCTAAATTTTCACATTTTAAACAAGCTCCTAGAGAAAGTGAATGCTGCTTGTTCTAGGACCACACTTCAATGAAAAGAAGGCTTTATCGTATTTGATAATATAAATCATCTAGTCCAGGAGGAAGGATTTCTGAATGCAAAATATCCAGGTTCTCCTGTAATCTTTGATTCCTTCCCTATATTTTTAAAGGATTTTGTTGCTTTACACATTTCTTAAATTTGTCCAGCATCTAAGTGTAAATCTATAGCCCTTCCCTTTTTAAAATAAAATGTTTACAACTATCTCCTTCACATGCAGGATTCTGTTCATTTTTCTCCCCAGTCTCTATAATTTTCTAGGATAACAACATCTCAAATATATTAATTGTGACAATCTCCTAACTGATTTCTCTACCTCATCCCTTGCCTTCATTGGTGACACAGCCTACTTCTTCCACAACTCTCATCATATTTTTTAATTTCTAAAAATATTTTAATAATTCACTATATCTATGATATAAAATAAAATTGGATAAATACATTATCAACTACATAAAATGTAAACACACCATTATTTCATTTAAATGTAAAGACATTCTTTTAAAAATTAGCATATGCTATTCGTTATAGTTATACCTTAAGTAGGAGGACATAGGACTGTTGAAAATAAATAGATGGAAACAAGAAACAAGAGCAGTGAAGCTATATTCATATCAGAGTTAATACAGTTAAATACAAAAACTCTCAATAAAAAGGTAGACTTAATATGGATGAGTCAATCCACATGAAATATATTAAAATTAACAAAATCTCTGTTTTAAATAAGACAGTCTCAAAATATTTAATCAAAAATGGACAGAACTCGAAGAAACAGACAAATTCATGATTATGATGGCATATTTTAACACATCTAACAGTAATTATAAAGTACTGAAATAAAATTATTAAACTAACTTCCACTTCTGATTTGAAAAATTTTAAGATTATTGATTTGTAAAGCAAACATAGTAACCATGTATTATTTTGAAACAAAAGTCAGTAATTTAAAAATTAAAAAGCAAAATTTAATTTCTTGAAAATATTAATACAACTGATAAAACTCAAGCAAGGATAGAAAAATCTTCCTACAAATAAAATTCTATGCCCAGATGGCTTCATATGTGAATTTATCAAACCTATCTATAAGAAAGAAATAATGATATCTATAAAATTATATTTAAAATACTGAATAAAAATATACTTAACAAGTTTTAGGAGGTTATCATAACTCTCATACCAAAACCTAATAAGAATACTACTAATATCAAAAGTGCAGATTAACAATTGAAAGATACAAAAACTGTGTACAAAATATTAATATGTTGAATACAATATTATCACTATTTGTGGTTTAGTCCAAGGATTCAAGGTAGATATGTCATTAGAAAACAAATAACCTGATTAGACTATGGACAATGTGGTGAACACTTCAGAATTTCACATGCAAATGCCTACAGGTTCATGAAACATGCCCGGCATCATTAGTCACTAGAGAAATGAAAATTGAAGCCAGAATGAGATGTCACCTCATACCAGTTAGAATGGCTTTTCTCAAAAAGATGAAAGATAATAAGTGTTGGCAAGAAGGCAGGAAAAAGGGACTCCCTGGACACTGTTAGTGGGAATATAAATTAGTTTGTCCATTGTGGAAAATGGTATGGAGGTTCCTCAAAATCTAAACTTAGAACTACAATACAATCTAGCGATTGCTCTTCTGAGAATATATTCAAATGAATAGATATCAACATGCCTATGAGATTTTTGCACTCCCACATTGATTGTAGCATTATTCACAATAGGCAATATATAAAATCAACCTAAGTTTCCATCAACAGATGAATAGATACAGAAAATGTGGTATATTCAGGCATACCTCAGAGATATTTTGGGTGTGGTTCCAGACCACTACAATGAAGTGGATATCACATAAAGCAAGTCTCATGAACACTTTTTGATTGCCCACTGCATATACTTTTATTTACACTATACTGTATGTAGTCTATTAAGTGTAACAGCATTATGTCCAGGAGTAGAATACACGTCCTTTAGTTAAAAAAATACTTTGTTGTTAAAAATGCTAACAATAACCTGACCTTTCAGAGAGTCATATGTATTTTGCTGGTGGAGGGTCTGCCTTGACTGTGATGCCTGCAGACTGATCAGGGAGGTAGCTGCTAAAGGGTAAAGTGACTGGCAATTTCTTAAACTAAGACAATAATGAATTTTGTCACATCATTTGGCTCTTGGGATTTACAAAATATTTCTCTGTAATATGTAATGCTGCTTAATAAAATTTTACCAACAGAACTTCTTTCAAAGTTGGAATCAGTGCTCTCAAACCTTGCCACTGCTTTATCAACTAAGTTTATGTAACATTCTGTATCCATTGTCATCTCAACAATGTTCACAGCATCCTTATCAGAGTACTTTTCATCTGAAAAGACTACCTCCTTTGCTCATCCATAAGAAGCACCCCCTCATCCATTCAAGTTTTATCATGAGATCGCAGCAATTTAGTCACATCTTCAGGCTCTACTTCTAATTCTAGTTCTCCTGCTACTGCCATCACATCTTCAGTTACTTCCTCCACTGAAATCTTGAACCCCTCAAAGTTGTCCATGAAAGTTGGAATCAAACCTCTAAATGTCTGTCAAAGTTATATTTTGGCCTCCTTCAATGAATCATTAATGTTTTTAAAGACATATAGAATGGTGAGTGTTTTCCAGAAGCTTTTAAATTTACTTTGCCCAGATACATCAGAGAAATCACTATCTATGGCAGCAACAGTCTTATGAAATACAGTTCTTAAATAATAACAAAGTTTGAAATTACTCGTTGATCCATGAATTGCATGTTGTTGTTAGCAGCCATGGAAATCACATTAATCTCCTTGTACATCTCTATCAGAGCTCTTGGGTTACTAGGTGTACTGTCAATGAGCAGCAATATTTTGAAAGGAATCCTTTTTCCTGAGCAGTAGGTGTGAATACTGGGCTTGAAATATTCAGTATTCCATGCTTAAACAAATGTGATACAATTCAGGCTTTAGTGTTCCTTTTATAGAGTATAGGCAGAGTAGATGTAGCATAATTCTTAACAGTTTCAGGATTTGCAGAATGATAACTAAGCACTGGCTTGAACTTCAAGTCACCAGCTGCATTAGCTCTCAACAAGAGATTCAGCTTGTCCTTTGAAAAACTGAAGGCAGGCATTGACTTCTCCTCTTTAGCTATGAAAGTCCAAGATGACCTCTTTTTCCAATAGAAGGTAGTTTTGTCTACATTGAAAATCTGCTATTTAGTGTAGCCACTTTAATTCAATCTCTTGTCTAGGTCTTCGGAATAACTTGTCTAGGTCTACTACAACAAGACTTCTGCTTCATCTTGCACTTTTATGTTATGGAGACGGAGACACTTTCTTTCCATAAGCCTCATGAGCAAATCTCTGCTAGCTTCAAATTTCTCTTCTGCAGCCTCTTTACCTCTCTCAGTCTTCAGAGAATTGACATGAGTTAGGGCTTTGCTCTGGATTAGGCTTTGGTTTAAGAATGTGCTGTGGCTGGTTTCATTTTCTGTCTGAACCACTAAAAGTTTCTCCATATCAGCAATATGGTTGTTGTGCTTTTTTATTATTTGTGTGTTCAGTAGAGTAGCACTTTTAATTTCCTTCAATAACTTTTGTATTTACAACTGAGCTGTTTGGTGCAAGAGGTCTAGCTGTTGGCCTATCTCAGCTTTCAACATGCCTTTTTTACTAAGCTTAATCATTTCTAGTTTTTGTTTTATAGTGAGAGACATGGGACTTTTCTCTCACTCAAACACTTAGTGGCCATTGTAGAGTTATTAATTGGCCTCATCTTGTACGGGAATGTTTTTGGTCCCCCAAAACAATTACAGTAGTAACATCAAATATCATTGACCACAGATCCCCATAACAGACACAATAATAATGAAAAGTTTGAAATATTGTAAGAATTACCAAAATGTGACACAGAGAAATGAAGTGAACACATACTATTCGAAAAAATGGCACTAACAGACTTGCCTGACACAGAGTTGCCACAAACCTTCAATTTTTAAAAAGCAATATCTGTGAAACACAGCAAAATAAAATGCAATACATACAAGGTATGCCCATATACAGAAAAGAATACCACTCAGTCTTAAAAAACAACAAAATTGTGTTATTTGGGACAACATGGATGAATCTAGAGAACATTATGCAAAGTTAAATAAGGAAGGCACAGAAAGAAAAATACTGCACAATTTGTAGAATTTATATATATATAATCTAAAAACAGTAGGATTCATATAAAGAGAGGGTAGAATTATGGTTACTAGAGGATGAGCAGTTGGGGAGCAAGGGACTGAGGAGTTATTGATCAAAAGATACAAAGTTTCAGCTTAATGGAAGGAATAAATTTTGAGATTTACACAGCAGTGTGAGTACATTCAATGATAACATATTGTATAATTCAAAATAACTAACAGTAAATTTCAAATGTATCTCCACAAAAAATAGCAAGTAAATGAGATGATGTATATGTTCATAGCTTTTATTTAATCACTCCACATTGTACACATATGTAAAACATTAAACTACATGTCAATTAAAATAATAAAATTGGTATATTTCATTGTATTAATAAAATAAGCAAAAAGCATATACAAACATCTCAATAGCTGCAGAAAAAAATGCCAAAATTAAGACTCAAACATGATAGAATATCTCAGCAACTACTATTTAAAGAAAATCCTTATGTCTGGTAAAGGGAATTGAAGTGGTCTGCAACTCATAAAGGGCTAACATTAACCCAATGGAGAACACTGAACGCTTTCTCCCCAAGATGTAAACAAAGCAAGCATTTATTCTTTCCATTTTTAATCAACAGTATATGGAAGTCTAAGCAAGAATAATGAAGCAAGACAAAGAAAAGTTATAAAGATCAGAAAAGAAGAAAAAAGAGTTATTATTCTCAGAAAACATGACAATGGCATTCAAAAAAACCTTTATAAAACCTAACAAAAAAATCACAGAATTCAAAGTTAATATGTAAAAATCAATAGCATTTCAATACATGTTAAAGGAACAATTGGAAGATGAAATTTAAATATAACTTCAATAACAGCAAACAAAAAGGTCCACAAAAAAATCTAATAAAATATATACAAAATCACTACATTCAAATGTCCAAAACATTGCTCAGATAAAATAAAACATACCTAATTAAATGCAGAATCATAACATGTATTTTGGAGTTTACAAAACACATTGAGTAAAATGCGTGCCAAAGAAAGGTGCTATAATAAAAGCAAGTGGAAGACTCTATATTGTTAAACTATGTTTTAAACTATCTTTTATGCCAACAGCAATATATAACTTCAATGCATTCTCTTTCAAAATTTAGGCAGGGTTTATTATAGAAACTGCCAAACTGATTTTTCAAAGTTATATTGAAATGCAAATGACCTAAAAGAGACAGAACAACTTTCAAAAATATTTAGACATTATTTAAAACACTTGCACTATTTGATCTCAAGACTTACTCTAAACTTAAATAATCAAGATTGTATAGTGTTTGAATAAGAATATAAAAATTCATCAGTGAAATAGGAAATGAAGTTCACAAATAAATGCACACACATATAGTTAATTGATTTGTAACAAAGTTACCAAAAGCAACTGAATGAGGAAATAAAATTTATATAACACATATTGATGGTTCCAGTGGATATCTAAAGAAAAAATTAAACTTTAACCTGTAGATAACTCTATACTGAGAAGCTTGTTTGATGTATATCATAGAACTAAACATGAACGCTACAATAATAATGATTATAGAAGAAAAAAATTGAAGAGCTTTTCCATTTTAGAAATAGACAAATATTTCTTAAAGAGAAGACCAAAACCACAATTTGCACTGTGAAAATTGAGAAAAGAAAAAATTGATACACTGTCCTTACCAAGTTAAAAACATATGCTTTTCAAAAAGCATCATTAAGAAAATTAAAAGGCTCGTAACCATTTAGAAGAAAATGTCTACTATATATATCTTTCATGAGGGGTACATATCCAGAAGCTATAAAGGACTCACATAAAGCTACAATAAAAGTAAACAAACAAACAAAAAAAGACAACATTTCTTCCAATAATAGCTAAATTGTAAAGAAAAATAATGACAAATAATTACAAATATTGGCAATGATGTGGAGCAAGTAACACTTTTGTACAAGTTGGGAGTGTAAAGTGTCATAGGTACCTTGAAAAATGATTACCAGTTTCTTACAAATTTTAATATACATCTACCCTATATTCAACATTTCTGCTCCCAGGTGTTTGCCCAAGACAACTGAAACATATATACATGAAATGACTGGAGAAAATATATTCACATCAATCTTATCCACAAGAAGCCTTTCTTGAAAAATAACACAAATATCCATTGACATAAGAATGGGTAAAGAACTGTGGCATAATAACACCATGGAACATTACCTAGCAATGAAAAGGAGAAAATACTTATATATACACTAATATTGATGAAACTCAAAAACATTGATGATTATTCATATGAAATTCAAAAATAGGCAAAAACAAGCAAAACTAACCCACAGTGTTAGATATCAGAAAATATTAGTCTCTGGGAATAGTAAGGAAGGGATAGTCTGGAAAGTGGAATAAGGAAACTGAAAATATGAAATTGTTCTATATGTTCTATAGTGTGGTGGTTAAATAAAATACACAATTGTTAAAAAATCGCCAAACTCACCATTTAAGATCTATGTATTTTAATGTCTATAAAATACACTCAAAATTGTTAAATGTTACATATAAATTGTATATGTATACATATATATGCAATTGCACCAATAACATAAACACTCTTTTCAAATACATATGGGAATTTTAGCAAGCTTGACCAGTGATGGACCTCTAAGTATCATTAAGCATTGAAATCATAAACAGTTTGTTTTCTGAAGCTGAGTTAGAAATAATAACATACAACTAAAAGTTCCAAATATACATGTATATAATTCATAGGTGAAATGTGATAGCTTGATGAAAGTTAGAAAATATTTTGACATGAATCCCGATGAAAATTTAAATTATATGGAATAGATATCAATTAATTGTATGAGGAAGTTTGTAGCTTAAAAGCACATGTCAGAATAGAAAAATGATTTTAAAAAATCCATTATTTAAGTATAAAGCTGAAAAAAAAATGTTCAGAGTAAATTAAGCCTAAAATGAGACAGAAGAAAGTGCATAAAGACAAAATTTAATAAATCAAAAATAAATGCTCAACAGAGAAAAGAGCAAACTCAAAATCTGTCTCTACAAACAGATATACTATTGATTAAATACATAAAACACAGGAAGAATGAAAGAGAAACAGCATAAGTGTTTCTCTTTCACTCTGTGTCAGGAATGAAAATTGGCTTATCACTAATAAGCCTAAAAATATTAAAAATATAAACAAGAGTTCATACAAAATATGAGCAATCAAATGAAAAAGATAAAATGTTTAAATAATAAAACTTACGAAGTTTGATGTAAGGGTAAATAAACAATCTGGATGTCTTTTACTTATTTTTTCTCACCGAATTGCTCCAGTTAGAATCTCCAATACAGTGCTAAATTACAGAGAGAGTGGACTTTTCAATATTTTACCTGATTTGGAGGGAAACTATTCTTTCACTAACAGATATAAATTTAGCTGTGGGTTTTTCATAGATGTCCTTTATTAGGTTAAGCAAATTCCCTTCTATTCTTTATTTGGTGAAGGTCTTTATCCTGAAATGACATTAGATTTATCCTAATTTATTTTCACTTTTTTTGAGACAAAGTCTTGCTCTGTCACCTAGGTTGGAGTGCAGTAGTGAGATCTCAGCTCACTGCAACCTCCACCTCCCAGGGGCGCAAGTGTTTTTCATGCCTCAGCCTCCTGAGTAGCTGGGACACCACCTTGCCCGGCTAATTTTGTATTTTTAGTAGAGATGATGTTTCATCATCTTAGCCAGGCTGATCTTGAACTCCTTGCCTCAAGAGATCCACCCGTCTTGCCCTTCCAAAGTGCTGGGATTAATTTCAGGTGTAAGCCAGTGCACCTGGCCAAAATGTTTCTTTATTTACTTTTGTATTTATTGAGATGGTCATTTTTTTCTTTTAATTATGCATGCCTGTGATGAATAGGACTTTGTTATGAAGTACAATCTTTGCAAAAATATTGCTACCTTTGGTTTGCAAGTCCTGTGTTCAAGATTTTGGCATCTGTATTCATAAAGGAGAGTTTAAAATTTATTTACTTGTAATGTTTTTGTTTGGTTTTGGTATGAGGGTAATTCTGGCATCCTATTTTGAAAAGAGAGTTTGTAAAAAGTTAGCATTCATAATTATTTCAATGTTTTTCATAGTTCAAAAGTGATTATTAGGGACCTACGCCTTTTTGGTGGGTAATTTTAAAAATACTAATTTTGCCATTTTACTTGTTATAAGCTTAATTAGATTTTTCATTTCATCCTGAGTCAATTTTAATGATTTTTGTCTTTCTATGAATTTATTTATTTCATCTAAATCATTTAATTTTTTGCATAAGCTTTTCACAGCATTCTTTTTAAAAATTTCTGTAAGATCGGTAGTGATTTTCTATCTTTTGTTTCTGTCTTTCTGTAATCGAATTCATGGTTTCTTTTTATTGGTCAATAAAGTGAAAGATTACCAAATTTTGGTTTTGCTGTGTTTGTCTATTGTTTTTCTGTTTTCTATTTTATTTATTTATACTTTGCTTTCAGTATGACTTCCCAACTATTTGCTGTGTTTAATACGCTCTTCTCCTAGCTCCTTAAGGAATAAATTTAAGTTATTGATTTGAGAGCTTTCTTCCTTTTATAATTCATGATCATTATTATTATTTATATTTATTATTATTATTATTATTATTGCTATTATTTTAGAGATGAGTTCTCACTCTGTTGCCCAAACTGCAGTGCAGTGGTGAGATCTCAGCTCGGTGTAGCCTTAACCTCCTAGGGTCAAGTGATCCTCCCACGTCAGCCTCCTAAATAGCTGCGACTATAACTAAAGGCATACATCCAAACACCCAGCTTTTATTTTTCTTCTTTTTTGTGTGTGGGGTGTAGAAATAGGGTCTCCCCATGCTGCCCAAAATGGTGCTTGACTGCTAGACTCAAGAGATCCTTTTGCCTTGGTCACTGACAGCGCTGGAATTACAGACATAAGACACAAGTCCATATAGACTGTGCTTGGCTTCTTTAAATGTAGGCATTTCCAGGTCTACATTCACCTCTGAGCATTGTTCACTGCTTTAGCTGCATCTCATAAATTTTGGTATCTCTTGTTTTTGTTTTTTTCTTTTTGTTTTTTTCCCATTCATCTCAAATCATGTCTTAATTTTCCTCATTTTTTTTCTTTGACCCATTGGTAATTTAGAATTGTTTGGTTTAATTTTTGTGTATCTGAACTTCACAAATTTCTTCCAGTTGATGATTTATCATTTAATTACATTGTTATTAGGAAACATATTTTGTAGAACTTCAATCCTCTCAAATTTACTAATTTATTTTTAATTTTTAATTTTTAATTTTTATGGGTACCAAGTAGGTATATATATTTATGGGGCACATGAGATATTTTGATACAGGCATACAATGTATAATAATCACATCAGGGTAAATAAGGTATCCAGCACCTAAAGCATTTTTCCTTTCTTTGTGTTGCAAATAATCCAACTGTACTCTCTTAGTTGTTTTTAAATGTATAATACAGTATTATTGACTATAGTCACCTCATTATGCTATCAAACAGTAGATCTTATTCCTATCTAATTATATTTTTGTATCCATAGAGCATCCCCAAATACCCACCCACCAACTACCTTTCCCAGGCTCTGGTAACCATTATTCTACTGGCTATCTCCATGTGTTCAACTAATAATTTTTAGCTCTCACAAATAAGTGAAGAAATGTAAAGTTTGTCTTTCTGTGCCTGGCTTACCTCATTCGACATAATAATCTTCAGGTCCATCCACGTTGTTGCAAATGACAAATTTTATTATTTTTAAAAACTGAATAGTATATGCTTTTCTTTTTTTAATTTCTTCTAAAAAATGGGGATACGTGTACAGATAGTGCAGGTTTTTTTACATAGGTATATGTGTGCTATAGTGGTTTGCTGCATCTATTAACCCATCCTCTAAGTTCCCTCTGTTCAAACCCCAACCCCCAGCAGGCCATAGATTGTGTTGCTCCCCTCTCTCTGTCCATGTGTTATGAGTGAGAACATGTGGTGTTAGGTTTTCTTTTCCTTTGTTAGTTTGCTGAGGATGATGACTTCCAGCTTCACCCATGTCCCTACAAAGGACATGATCTCATTGCTTTCTATGGCTGCAAGGTATTCCATGGTGTATATGTATCACATTTTCTTTATCCAGTCTATCATTGATGGGCTTTGGATTGGTTCCATGTCTTTGCTATTGTTAACAGTGCTGCAATAAACATACATATGCATGTGTCTTTATAGTAGAATGATTTATATTCCCTTGGTTGTATAACAAGTAATGAGATTGCTGGATCAAATGATCTTTCTGGTTCTAGATCCTTGAGAAATTGCATTACTGTCTTCCACAATGGTTGAACTAATTTACTTTACCACCAACAGTGTAAAAGTGTTCTTATTTCTCCACAGCCTCACCAGCATCTATTGTTTCTGATTTTTTAATAATTGCCATTCTGACTGTAGTGAGATGGTATCTCATTGTGGTTTTGATTTGCATTTCTCTGATGATCAGTGATGTTGAGCTTTCATTCATGTGGTTGTTGGCCACATAAATGTCTTCTTTTGAGAAGTGTCTGTTCATATCCTTTGACCATTTTTTGATGATTTTTTTATTGTAAATATCTTTAAGTTCCTTGTAAAGTGTGGATACTAGACCTTTGCCAGATGGGTAAATTGAAAAAAATTTCTCCCATTCTGTTGCCTGTTCACTCTGATGTGCTGGTACCATTCCTTCTGAAACTATTCCAAACAACTGAAAAGGAGGGACTCCTCCCTAACTCATTTTATGAAGCCAGCATCATCTTGATACAAAAACTGGGAAGAGACACAACAAAAAAAGAAAACTTCAGACCAATATCCCTGATGAACTTCAATGGGAAAATCATCAGTAAAATACTGGCAAACCGAATCTAGCAGCACATCAAAAAACTTACCCCCACAAACAATTCAGCTTCATCCCTGGGATGCAGGACTGCTTCAACATATGCAAATCATTAAATGCAATCCATCACGCAAACAGAACCAATGACAAAAATCACATTATCACCTTGGTAGACGCAGAAAATGCCTTTGATAAAATTCAACATCCCTTCATGTTAAAAAATTCTCAGTAAACTAGGTATTCATGGAACAGATCTCAATATAATAACTATTTATGAAAAACCCACAGCCAATATCATATTGAATGGGCAAAAGTGGGAAAAATTCCCTTTGAAAACTTGTACAAGACAAGGATGCCCTCTCTCACGACTCCTATTCAACATAGTATTAGAAGTTCTGGCCAGGGCAATCAGGCAAGAGAAAGAAGGGTATTCAAATAGGAATAGAGGAAGTCAAGTTGTCTCTGTTTGCAGATGACATGATTTTATATTTAGAAAACCCCATCACATCAGCCCCAAAACTTCTTGAACTAATAAGCAACTTCAGCAAAGGGTCAGGATTCAGAATGAATGTGCAAAAATCACAAGCATTCCTTTACACCAACAATAGGCAAGCAGAGATCCAAATCATGAATGAACTCCATTTACAATTGCTACAAAGAGAATAAAATACCTAGGAATACAGCTAACGAGGGATATGAAGGCCCTGTTCAAGGAGAATTACAAACCCCTGCTCAAGGAAATAAGAGCGGACACAAACGAATGCAAAAATATTCCATCCTCATGTCTAGGACGAATCCATATCATGAAAATGGTCATACTGTCCAGAGTGATTTATAGATTCAATGCTATTTCCATAACATGACCATTGATATTCTTCACAGAATTAGAAAAAACTATTTTAAATTTCTTATGGAATCAAAGAAGACCCCATATAGCCAGGACAATCCTAAGCAAAAAGAACAAAACTGGAGGCATCACACTACCTAACTTTGAACTATACTGCAAGGCTACAGTAACCAAAACAGCATGGTAGTGGTACCAAAAACAGATATATGGACTAATGGAGCAGTACAGAAACCTCAGAAATAATACCACACATCTAATACCATATAGGGTAAGGATTCCTGTATTTAAGGGAGATTCAATGAATTTCATTTAAAAATAGAAAGATATTTTGATTGAAAGAGCGATAAAGATTAAAGGTTATAACTTTTTAAAACTTGAGTCCATGAAACGGGTACATAACACATTAAAAAAAATTGTTATTTTATTGATTCTAATAGTCTAGTTCTGAAAGACATCTGACTACTCAGACATTAGATGAAATCAAATAACTAAAAACATCACCACTACTCCTAAGAAGTTAAATTAAATTAAGTTAATTAAAAGTTAAGTATAATTTTCAGTCCAATGCCATTAGATATCTAGTTGAAGTACACAGAGAAGTATATACCAGAAAGAAGGCACTTAAACTATGTTATCAAAAAAGAATAGAATTTTAATAAATAAAGAGAAGAAGGAATGGTATCTTACACATGAGACACAAGGAACCTAAGGGAGAAATCAAACACAACTTTGACACTTTGAAAAAGAAGGTAATAAAAATAGCTAACAAATCAGAGTACTTCCTAATGCCAATTGTATTTCTAAAGTATGTTACACGTGTTATTCTATCTTAATCCTAACATCTAGCGAGGTAAGAAGGAATGCTTATTATTCCAATTTAAAAAATAAACAGAAGGAGGAATCTAAGACAGGAATATTTGCCCTAAATCACCTATATTCAGTATTTGAATATAGATTAAACTTCCAGCTTATGGAAAGATAACTATTAAGAATCAGGTAAATAAGTATAGGTAGACCTTGAACATGGTTAGATGCTTAGTAAATAGGTTTTGAATCAAGATTTAGCTATGAAATATTTGATCTCATGGCTGGGCACAGTGGCTCACGTCTGTAATTCCAGCACTGTGGGAGGTCAAGGTGGGCAGATAACCTGAGGTCAGGAGTTCGAGGCCAGCCTGGCCAACATGATGAAACCCTGTCTCTACTGAAAATACAAAATTAGTCGGGCTTGGTGGTGTGCACCTGTAATCCTAGCTACTCTGGAGGCTGAGGCAGGAGAATCACTTGAACCCAGGAGGTGGAGGTTGCACTGAGCCGAGATAGTGCCATTGCACTCCAGCCTGGGCAATAAGAGGAAACTCCGTAAAATAAATAAATAAATAAATAAATAAATAAATAAATAAATAAAAATCTCCTCCACACCCACACAGTGGTGAGAATTGGAAGTTCTTGAACTTGGAAGTGATACTACAAAGTGATATTTCAAGATTTAATTAACCATTTTGTTTGAAAAGAGGTGAATTGTTCAAAGTGGTACTGCAATGAAAATAAAGATTGATTGCTTCATGAGAGACTGGAGTGAACAAATAAGGATGACAAGCTTAAATAGCTAGTAAGATGTCAGAGCAACAAACAAACAGATTGTTAGGAATGGGGTAAAATATTTTAAAGAAGAAAATATCAGTGTGTTGCCCTTCACTTTTAGATTAAGATAATTATTAGTTTCCAATTGACATTATATTTAGATTTTAGGAAGAAAAGTCCATATTCTCATCTTAGATGATTATGATATTGAGAACTTAATTTCTTTTAAAACTATAAAATGCCTTGATAATATTAATTTCTTTTCATGACTTTGTACAGTAGACAAATTGGCATTCTATTTTCAAAGAATTCTCATATTAGAAAATAAATTTCCTTTACAAGGATGACTTTTGCTGTCTAATAATAAATTAGAAGAAAATTAAATATTAATATTATATTCTAAATATTAATGGATACTCTAAAATAAATGTTAATATATCTTAGTTTGAAACTTTCACGTTGTATTTTGCTAACATTGTTGTCCTCAAAGAAAAGCCAGTTCAAGGCTTTTACAAAATAATAAAACAGAAGCTCTTAAAAGTGAAATAGAACATATAAGAAATAATAGTGTAATGTAATAGAATTCATCATCATTAAGGGAATAATGGCTGGAAGTTAAAAAATAGAAAATTTAGTGTGTTTTCTCCTACTACTTTGCTTTCCAACATTATGCAAATGCAATCTTCCTGGGTCTTATTTTGTTATCTGTTGAAATAAAAATGACAGATAAATCCTGAGTCTATTTCAGTGAGGAATTACGATTTTAAAACTCAACTGGATACAACCAAAGGTGAATTTCAAAAAAATTAAATTCAGAGGTCCTTAAAAGGTTCACTCTACCCAGATAATAAATAAAATTAATAGTGTTATAAGTGGCTTGAAAGATAAGCTACATAAATATAATTTTTATTTTGAATTTATCAAAGTGATACTTTCCTAAACATTTTATAATTCAATTTATTTATTTTTAAATAGGTAGTGCATTTAAACTGTCATAAATCAAAAACATATACAAATTATATAGTGAAAAGTTTTCATCTCATCTCTACGCTCATATAACTAATTGTCATGTATCACTTTTAATAATATATATTCTTCCTTCCAGAGGTTCTTTCTATATATATAGGTGCATATACTGAAACACATTTTATTATACATTTTTGCATTATGTAATTATATTTTATATACTGCATAGCAAATTTTTAAACTATATAGCTTGAACGCTTTTCCACATTTCCATATAGTGAGTTTCTCTATTCCTTTTTTTCAATTATTAGAGTCAGAAAGCATTCCATTTTATGAGCATACTTTAATTGGCTTAACCATCAAACACTACAGGAATTTAAATTATTTCTGATATGAAAATAATGTTAAGTGAAAATGTTTGTGTCAACATTATTTTATACATATGCAATTATAGAATTGCAATAAATTCCTACAATAAGACATGGCTGGGTCAAAGTGTGTACATTGTTTTACTAATTATACTTCTTTCAAAATTGTCCTACATGTGGAATGTGTTGTTTACATTCCCACAGGCAACATATAAGAATGTTTTTTGCTACTGATAACCATGCCAGTAGTATGTGTTAAGCTTACAGATGCTTAACAATCTGACAGACAGAAAAACAGTTCAAAAAAAAGTTTAACTACTATTGCTTTAATTTGAATTTCTAATAGGATCCTAATGTTAGATATAATTTTCTATATGAAATAACTATTTTATGTTTTCTTATATTAAATATCTGTCTTTTTTGTATTGGTTTAAATTTTGTTTTGTTTTTGACTTCTAGAAAACCTTAGTCATATTTTCTCTTTCTGTATTATTAATTACAAATAATTTTTCATCTTTCCTTTAATTTTTTTTCTGTACTGATTATTTCTAAAGTAACTGATTTGTATGGGTTCCAGTTTTGGGGTTGTAGTTATATTCAATTTCAAGATCATAAAGGTCCTCATGTTTTCCCCTTATATTAGTAAGGCTTCATATTTTACATATAAATATTTTACCTATTCATATTGGTTTATGGTTTCAGCTATAGACCCTTTTGTTTTGCCATTTGGCTATCCATTTTTCACAGCACCATATACAAATTAGACATTTGTCTTCATGAACAAAACCACACATTTCTATCACATAGCTGCCAAGATTATTCATCCTGATTTTCTACTTTTTTCTTCTCTTCTTCATATAGATCAGAAATGCTTAAGTACATAAGCAATTACCAAGGTGTATGTGCATACACATTTATATTTATATATAAATATAATTTTTAGAAGAATAAAAGTCAGAGCTACGTTCAACAGATAAAATTCATAGTACTGAATGAAGATAAGCTCATGGGGTTCTTGGCTTCATTATTCTTCAGGATATCCAATTCTTATGTAAACACTGCTTGGTACCTGGTAAAAATATCAATTATAAAAAACTTATTTCAAATCTGAGGTTTATTAATTCTAACACAGATGGGGAACTACATAAAGAAAGTGTATTCTCATATAAGCTGAAGTGCAAAGCAGTCTTGGGGACAGCATTTTGTCTGAAAAATTCTTAAGTTTTATGGAGTCGTGGTTAAAACCCATAAGAGCATCTGTGATTAATACCAGATGTTTTTTGAAACTGCTTCCTAAGAGGATTTTGCTGACCGAGGATTTTTTATTTGACTAGGTAGTAATGTGGGATAGGAGGAGTGATACAACATGGGTGAAGGAGAAAAAAAAAAGAAAGCATAGATATGCTTGATTGTCCAAGGTTATAAAGTAGGAAACTTGAGATTAAAAATTGACTATCGAAAGCAAATTTCAAGTTCCTTAAATTGAATATACAAATATGATCTCTTTCTTAATTCTTCCTACAAAATTTTCAATCCAGATTATAAAAATAAATATAAAAGAGGCTTATTTTGTGACATTCGGACATATAATAAATATGAAGAGTTAAGTGAAACTACTCAAATAGTTTTGATGGGATCTGAAGTGCTGATGCAAACTATAGTAATATTGTTATTAATGGCTACGTCTACACAGAATCACTATATGCTATTCTAAGCATCTCCCTTATATTAACTCATTTATTTCTCAAGTGACCAAATAAGCAAGATACTCTTATTGCCCCCACTTTATAAGTGAGGAAGCTGAAGCACAAGATTCGACTTTCCCAAAGTTCTACAGCCAGTCTTGATCCAGCTGTGCAATAACAAAATGAAGAATAGCAACTTCATCACAAGGTTTGGTAGGCAGGGATCTCCTAAGGAGCACAGTCAAGATGCCCATTGCACACTGAAAAATACTTGTATGTTCAAGAATCACAAATAACTAATTAAAAATAGGTATAAACTGTCAGAAGCCATATTCAGTAGTTGTCAGTGTGATTCAGGATTGGGAGGAATAGGATCCAATCTTAATTAAAAGACAGAGAAGGCAGACAGACCACCAGCGTTCCAAAGCTATAGGCCCACTAACAGATACTGGCTAATCAAAGAATTTTATAGATAGAGGTCTACCCATTCAGGATAGGCTGACACTAGGGAAAAAAGCAATGTTTAAATTCATCAGTGGGGCAGGGATTGATGATTCTTAGCAAAGAACTAGCAATCTATAGATTCAGGAAAGGAGAAGAAGCTTGGACACCAGCAGCCTCTTCTGAGCACTAGAGCTACATATTTCCCTGTCCAGCATGTTAGCCACCAACTACATGGAGCTGAACTGACAATTCAGTTCCTCAATCACACGAGGCACATTTCAAGTGCTAGATATAGCAAACATGGCTATGGCTGCTGTATTAGACAGCACTGCTAAAATATAACGACTTTATCAGAAATCCTCCTTGTTGAATATAGGATTAATCTATTGATTTAATTGAGTTTTTTATCAAGAATTGACTACAATCTAGAGGTGCACAGTAAAAATACCCATGAGAAATTTAGGAACGTAGAGTCAGGAAAGAAAAAAGCAAAGAGTGATAGCCTACATTGCAAATTGAAGCCATAAACTTTCTTCTCTAAACTAATAGTTCATCGCTTTCCTTACATTGATCCTGACTACCCACTAATTCTTTGTCTTGTTTTAACCAAAAGTATGAACTACTATGATTTCTTAAACCTTAAATACAACTTTTGCTCTGATTGTTAAAATAAAATTGTTAGACTGCAAAGTAGAGTTTTAAAAAGTGAAATAAGAAATATAAATACAATAAAAATCCTACAAAACTCTATAATGTTGTATAGCCATTATGTTCTTATTCTTGTAAAGAAATATGAAAAATAAATTGTGAATCTATCTAGGTCAGATTGAAGGAAGAGCCCACTTATTGCAATTTAGGTTAACTATCACTATTGCGTAGCCTTGCCCTCCTTAGATCTAGCTAGCACTTCTCATCTCTCTTTTCTGTCACTCTTGGGCTGTGAGAAATGGCTGAAGAGCTCATCCAATGAACTTCATATTCCACAAAAAATATTAACAGGAACAAGACTTTATCTTGGTCTTTTTATTTCTGTTAGCTGGACAATGCCTTAGCCACAAAATTGAAATCTTAAAAAAATGAAATCCAAGTATAAAATTGTTTATCAGTGAAAATTAACTCTATCTTGCATTTCTTCCACATAAATGTGCATGCTTCATAGTTAAAAATAGCCATGAGGAATTACAGAAAAAAATGCAAAATCTATAGTATGAATCATCTTGCCATTTAGCAGGAGTAGTCATGATGATTTGAAATATTCATCCAGAATGCTAAACACTGAGATGGATCATCTTTGCTGAGCAGTGTGGTCCAGTGCAGGATACTTTAAACATTATAAATATCCATTTCCATTGCTGAAAAATGGAGATAACACTAGTAATTTTCACTAAGGCTAGAATTTTTTGAGATTTTTTTTAATTGGGGAGCTCTTCCAAATAATTGTTAATGTCTTGTAACCACAAGTGCTCTTCAGGGCTGCAATAAAATGAGAAAAAGTAGAAGCACAGATTAAACACATCACTCATCAGTTTTATTTCAAAGGTACCTAAACGAATTCAGATAAGATAATGTTTAAAACTCTTGAAATATGTGACTTCTGTTGCTTCTAGCCCCTTTTTAATTAATGTTAGTAAAATGAAATTTTATGTGACGAAAAGACAATGCTAGTTAAAATTTAAAGGAGAAATGGTCTCTGAAACAAATCTTGTTTAAAATGAAATATCCATACACTAATACACAACTATTTAATACACAAAATATTCCTTGACAACAAAGTTGTAACCCAAGCTTGACGAAATATTCAGTCATAATAGAAAACTAAACCAGATATAAAAAAAATAAAATTTTACATAGTAATATAATTGGATTTAAATTACAATTTGAAATGGCTAAATATATCTGTTATTATAATTTAAATGAATAAGATGTATGAGGTCTAGACATTAAAATTGAAGTGAACACTCTAAAAATGCCCAGTTTTCCTCTATGTATGGAGTTTCAACTTTATCCTAGTACTAGCTTTTGAAATAGGAAATTCTATATTTATGTCAAAAATTTCAGAGCAGTAAGAGACACAAACTTAAGCAGGATACTATTATAGTAAAGTTTACTTGTTCCTGAGCTGAAAATCCCAAATATGTCTGTCTTATTATGATACTTTTACTGTAACTATGATAATTATAATTTTGTAACCATATAAAATGTGTTTCACTGCTTAGCAATTAATGCTGTCAATCAAAGGAATGCGTACGTGCTGGCAGACAATGCCCAGTTGAGTTTCCTGCACTGGATGGAAGGTAGGCATTTCTAATTTGCACCTAGTTACATTGTTCTATAAATTATCTGAATGTTACCTCTCATCCCTCCTTTGTTAGTCCCTATATAAATTTCTAATTTCTAATTTATTACTCTTTTTCTGTTTTCTTTATCCTTCACATGCATAAATTTCTTCATTAGAAAACATTACAGTAAGTGTGTCATTGGTCTTATATCTGGCCATAAGCACCTTCTTGCATAAAACAATTTTGGAAACCAGACAGCATAGGAAATTTGAGACCATTTTTTTTCTAAAAACAAAACAAAAGAAAATGTAAGTAAAGGATGCCAAATGAAAAAATAAACATTTTCAAGCTTTCTAGTTTTGGATGCATATAATATTGATATAACAAGCAAAATACATATTTTGAAGAAAATAAGCATTTTAGAAGTCAAAGACAGTAAAATGGTTTACTGACAAATTATCATGTGCTGACCAGCTGGCTGAAATATAATCCTTGGTACCCAGACATTTGGCAGTTATCCTGTGGATAGAATTACTGTCATCACATACAACTTGTCTTCTTGTGTATTGACTTGTATGGCCCATATCTCAAATCAATCAATAACAACATGTTAAGAGAAAGAAGTTAATCAGAAAAGAATTTTTAAAGAACTCTCTCAAAGTAGAAAAATAATCATTTTTGTGATTGAATATATATTGCATAATGCCTTTTTTTCTTTATGGCATTGGATTACAGAGGAAATTTTATTTATTTTTCATTATTTCTCAGAGATAGGTTCTCACTTAATTGTACGGGCTATGGCACAGTAGTGTGATCATGACTCACTGTAACCTTGAGCTCCTGTCCTCAAGCAATCCTCCCATCTCAGCATCGCAAAGCACTGGGATTATACGCATAAGCCATTCTGCCCAGCCTAGAAAGAAAATTTCAGAATAATTGTGTGCTAACATACCCCCAAGTTCTTAAATAAGGACTTAGTTAATTGTCAAACTGGTGAGATTCAAACTTATTAATCTCAGGAGTAGATATCACCAAGAAAAATTGTCACAAGGAAAAAATGTACAAAATGATGGCACAGACCACTAAAAATTGATTTAAGCAATATCCTGTGTCATCTGTTACCACTTATAACTGGGGAAGTAGTATAAATTTAGCAGCTTTAAATATGATTTTATTAGCTATTCTTATAGTATTTTAAGTTAAAGATACAACATCACTCATAAAATTTAGCAACTTCCCATGAGAGCAAGTTCTTATTGTAATTTTTACTCCCTCGTGTCTCACCTACACTTGATTTGCAAACACTTGTAAGGAAAGTTTAATTTTGTAGTTATGTTTCTGGGAATAAGAGAAGGTGAAATAGAGGATATATATTGAATGTTTATAACACTTGAGACTATTAAGTAGGAAATGGGGGGTGAAGACAAGAGACAGAAAACACTGCAATTCATACTGTGAATTCGATGATTGTAACCCAATATAAATCTATTTCTGGTATTTAATGTGTATTGATCAAGCTCTCTCTTATATGAGAGGTTTTTCATTTACAAAAAACTATTTCATTTTATATAAGTTCATCTTATTATTTAATATTTTTCTCCTGAAACTAGCAACTCTTACCATGTTTTCTAATTCCAAGTCTATAAATACGTGTTCCCCTTCGGGAGACCAGGTTGCAGAGCGCAGAAGAATAAATTCACTGCCAACTTATCCCTAGGTTATCAACGCACAACTAAGTATGGGCTGCCAGGAAACGCTGGCAAAGGAAGACTGAGATAAGTCTCACAAGCAGCTGCTTTACATATGAGTAATGTCTTCACGAAGGAAAATGTGATTCCATTCAAGGTAATCCTCCCTTATTCTTATTTTTTTCTAATAACTAAATCTTGGTAGGCACTCTTTCCTCTCTGTTCTTACACAAAGGGTTCGTAGTAAATACAGAAGTTAGAAGACTTATTTCCCTCTAAACACCAATGCAAACAATTCACCTCCGATCGGGTCTTAGAGTCCTTTGAGGCTCTTTCTGTATCTCAAAGTCCTTTTTGGTGAGCTGTGACCTTCTGGTTGGCCTTTCTGTTAAACACCGACCTACTGACAGTAAAGGATGCAAGTGAGTCCTCTCTGACAAGGAAGTGTAAACAAACACCTATCTGAACTCTGAACATTCTTCTCACCACTATTCGGATGAATCATGAAATACTGACTCTACTCTCAACAACACAGCGGTTTGGCTACACCCCTTGGCCTACATGTTAGAAAAATAATGTTAGTCACCTCTCGTGTTTCTATGCATAAGATTAAACTGCATGTAAACAGTTTCCACAGTTCTTAAGTAGATAATAAATGCTACTTATTTTTAGTTGTAGTGGTGGTAAACCACCCTTATGATTCGTATGTCTAATCAAAGTACAATTTCATACGATGTGTGAAACCACTCTAACTCATAAATGCAATGCAAAGAAGGTGGTTGGCAATGTCAGTGATGGGTATATTGTGCTGTGCCAACTTGGTTAAGCTGGGAACGATGGTTGCAGAATTTGAATTCCCTTCCTTGTGTTGTGCAGGTTAGAGTTAGTCAATTGTGGAATTTTCACAAAATTTAGAAAGCAGAAGGGAAACAGTTGTCAGCACTCCCTGAAGATCGTTTCACAGACCGATGTGATGATAAACAGCTGCAAGATGCCTCGTGGGTTCCAAGTAGTTTACACTCTCCTCTACTGCATGTACAGCTGATTTTCCTGATTGGTGGCCCTGTTGACCAACTGCAAATCCAGGCCCACAATAGATGCTTGGCTGTGGACCCAGCCATATTTTGTTAATTATCTTCTTATTTTGCTTTAATGACAAATCTTGTTTGCACTTGTTTTATCTCCATTTCCTTTTATATCTGTACTATTTAAAATTTTACAGTTGGTTATAGTCCTATCATATACCAAAATATATCTGTCTCTCTAGTTTACAGGTTCTTAAGTTCCAGGGTACAAAATAATCCCTTATTTTTTTAATGGATATCCTTAAACCACATACCCCAGTGATTCTAATTTAATAATCCCAAATTAGAAGGAAGGGATTTGAATATGTATAAGCATTCCTAAATTATTCTGATGTAGGTGGTTAGGAGCAATGTCATGAATAACTACCAAATGTGAAGGAGACATCTCAGCTCTTATTCACATTTGACCTTTCTACAATATTTGATGCTCTTAATGATCCTCGCTTGAAATTTCATGTTCCCAGAGGCTCAGGCCCAGGCCCCTGAATAAAGCTGGCCCTGTTATCTGTGAGTTCATAAAGGAGAGCTACAGACACCACCTACCCTAAGTTTTTGCTTGCTGCTCGGTCTGAAGCTTCAGCAGCCCCCACCCCTTCTCTTGTCAATGTCGTTCATCGAATACTCTTCTCTTTTCAGCCCTCTGCTGAAATAAGTAGTACAAATAATGATAAGTAGTTAATGAATGCTTTTAATCAGTGCTAAGCACACATATTAACTTCTATAATAACCCCTTATGTCAGGCTTTCTCTCATTGCAAATTTTTCTTGGTTTAGGTTTATTGTTGTTCTGTTTTTTTCCCACAAGTTACTGTCAAAGGTGCCTAGAGCAACCTTCCCCACATTCTGCTCCTGCCACTAGGGTCACCTTCTCTGTGATGTTTTTTCTGAAGGCCTCCACTACTGAAGGCTCCTCTCTCTGCACTCCACATCACCTAACACGATTCTCTTATTTTCTTATTTGTCACCACCGCTAATCAGCGCACTTCTTCATTATAGGGATTATGTGTATTAGCCATAGGGCCTATCATAAAGCCTAGCTAAATGACTTTATTCTTAGTTATTTGGCCCTACTTTTAATTATTTATTTATTTAACTCTTCAACCCTTCTAGCAGGATATTGTACATTATTTCACAAAATGTAGGCCTTGAACTACTTACATTCAAATCACCCATGAGGGTTGTTAACAAGATAGATTTATATGCTTCTTTTATTACAGCAGTATTTTGAACCCAGGAATATTCATTTTGACAAGCATTCTGGGTGTTTCTTATGAAGACCAAAATTTGAAAAATATTGCTTGAACAAGAAGAGTTCTTACTGAGATGAAGACAACTATCTTTTACTAGTGACAATACCAGTGACTAGATTATGTTTCATGAACAAATATTTTAATAAGATGAGATTTTAGTTTCAATTAGGAACAAGGGATTAGAAACAAGTTATCTACAATATCTCTTCAATCTCTAAAGGATTTATTTTGTGTTGGTAAGTTGAAAGAACTAGTACTATATATGCAAGTAAATTTGCTTCTGACCCATATGATATTAGTGTCTATTTTTTGTACCTCATAGGAATGAATAACAATAATTCCGAATCATGCAAGGGTGCAAAAATATATAAGTGCAATAAATCCAACATTGGAGCTATAGCTATGACAATTAAAATTAGGCAGAGAAAAATAGTAATGGCTGTTTGAACTTGGCCAAAGTATCTTTATTTAACTACGCATTCTAAAGAGTTCACGGAAAATGAAATATACATATATATTTAAAGAGAATGATCCATGAGCCACATGCATCAGAATCACTTGAGGTTCTGATTAATACTGTAGTTTCCCAAGTCACACCCAATACTTAACTGAATTGGAATGTTCAGCCAACAATCAGTATCTTTAGAAGCACTCCAGGAGAGTTATTCATCTATCATTTCAGAACCCCTGATATATTTAAGCGGTTGAAATATACATGAATAACAGACAAACTGTTCCCCATGTCTACAATAAAGGGATAACTTTAAAATCCTCTGCAAGCCAGTCTTTTAAACATGCATAGAAAATGCTGGGACAATCACGTAGACTACAACAGCATGTTTTCTAATGTTAGTAACTGTAAATTCAGGTTTGTGAACCAGGATACAATTGTAAATCATCACATAACTACTGTTTGCAAATGTTCAAACATTTTGATTCAGCACAGTTTGGGGTTGAAATAGAAGCACTGACTAAGATATAAGAGTTAGTCATATGACTGGATGCGGTGGCTCACACCTGTAATCCGAGAACTTTGAGAGGCCAAGGTGGGTGATTAACCTGAGGTTAAGAGTTCAAGACCAAACAGGCTAACATGGTGAAACCTCCTCGTTATTAAAAATACAAAAATTATCTGGGCATGGTGGCGGGTGCCTGTAATCTCAGCTACTCAGGAGGCTGAGGCAGGAGAATCCTTTGAACATAGTAAGCAGATGTTGCAGTGAGCCAAAATCATGCCATTGCATTTCAGCCTGGGAACCAGGGAGAAACTCCATCTCAAAAACAAAAACAAAAACAAAAACCCATTATCAGAGTTAACGGGCAACCTACGGAAAGGGAGAATCTATTTCCCTTTCTTAAATCTATCTATCTAACAAAGGGCTAATATCCAGAATCTACAAAGAACTTAAGGAAATTTACAAAAAAATAAAGGAAGAAAGAAAAAAAGTGGGTAAAGGATATGAACAGACATTTCTCAAAAGAAGGCATTCATACAGCCAACAAACATATGAAAAAAAAGCTCATCATCACTGGTCATTAGGGTAATGCAAATCAAAACCACAATGAGATACCATCTCATGCCAGTTAGAATGGTGATCATTAAAAAGTCAGGAAATGACAGATGCTGGAGTGGATGTGGAAAAATAGGAACGCTTTTACACTGTTGGTGGGAGTGTAAATTAGTTCAACCATTGTGGAAGACAGTGTGGTGATTCCTCAAGGATCTAGAACTAGAAATACCATTTGACCCAGCAATCCCATTACTGTATATATACCCAAAGGATTATAAATCATTCTACTCTAAAGACACATGCACACATATGTTTATTGCAGCACTATTCACGATAGCAAATATTTGGAACCAACTCAAATGCCCATCAATGATAGACTGGATAAAGAAAATGTGGCAAATATATACCATGGAATACTATGCAGCCTTAAAAAAGGATGAGTTCATGTCCTTTGCAGGGACATGTATGAAGCTGGAAACCATCATTCTCACCAAACTAGCACAGGAACAGAAAACCAAACACCACATGTTCTCAATCGTTAGTGGGAGTTGAATAATGAGAACACGCAGACACAAGGAGGGGAACATCTCACACTGGGGCCTGCTGGGGCGTGGGGGGCTAGGGGAAGGATAGCATTAGGAGAAATACCTAGTGTAGATGATGGGTGCAGCATCATCTACACTAGGTGCAGCAAACCACTATGGCACATGTATACCTATGTAACAAACCTGCAGGTTCTCAACATGTACCCCAGAACTTAAAGTATTATAATAATAATAATTACATAATAAAAATATATAAAAAAGAGTTGGTTGTAATAGAGTTGAAGGAAATTTTAGGGGCTAAGAAAAAAAGAAAACACTGTAGCATACAGAGAGGCAGGCAGGAAAAGAGAACAATTAAAGAATGAGATAATGTGTTAAGTAAGTGAAACTGAAGTTTTGATAAATTAGATAAATCAGCTTTGATCCTCAGATGTATTACTAGGAATCACCGATTTAGTTAATAAAAATTACACATATTAAAATATAATGACCATTGATACATCATATCCAAGGTCATAGTTAATATTAACTAATAGTAAACATAGTTTCGCTTCTTCAAGAAGAAAAATAATCAGTGAGAAAAATTTTATATGACCTTATTTAGGAAAATACGCCTGAAATTTCAAAGTAGATGTAATTTAACATTTTAATAGGATAATTGCATATCATTGACTATATAGGTAAAACTTTTATGAAGTGCATTATGTTTTTCTTATTTACATATGAGAAAATTTGATATATTAGAAATAAATTTTATGCTACAGATGGAAAGAAAAATAACTTGAAGAATATATTACAAGTTCATAGAGGTTACTTTCAAGAAAGTGAGAAGTGAATGCCTGAATCATCAATGAGTTATTATTCACCTCTTTCCTTGGACAAAGTTCCATGTAGTAATTAAGTCATGATTAAACGAAGATGGTATAAGTGCCAATCACACACTGATCAGGAATGTATCAAGTAAAATTATAGCTTAATTTTCCCTTTACAATCCCATGAATAAAAATGCCAGTCCCTCTTCATTGGAAAATTAGTCTGGTGTTTTTCCAAGGTCAATCTTTCCTAACAAATGTGTTTCCAATACCTTGTTGAAATAACGAATACAAAAGCTATTGTCTCCATTGAGACCAAAATGATTTACTGATTCCTGTAACATGACTTACGCTGTCAGCATGTGACCTTCAAAAAAATCATAATATTTTAGCTATAAGATTTAAGAAAATTTTTTCATTCCTTTATTACTCATAAGGTATCTTTAAATGTTTGATTAATTAGAGCTTTGTAAACAAGTAGAATACACAGGAATTTAACAATAAAGACTTGAAAAAATGTTGATAAAGGTCAGAGGTTTGTTTTTTTTTTTTTCCTTTTTTCTCCCAAGCTGGTTTTCAACAAGCTCTTTTACCTTATTGAAGCAATTCCTAATTCCAGTCTCTATGCGAGAGAAAGCAAGAATATTCCTTATGCCAAATATATTTAAGGTTCACCAACAATTCCATAGAATGCCTTTGTCAAAGGAGATGAATTGAGAAGAAGGTTTATTAAATAATTTCATGCCTTTAATAAGAAAGCTTTTAAAAATGACTATGGGTATATATGTAAGTTTGGTTTTATTATATCATCGCAAAGGTGTCTAACAAGTCATAAGTCCTTAAATACTTTAAATGGCTTTGAATATTTCTCACATATTATAAGGTGCATATAAAATCAAAAGGTTTTAAGATGCATTTTTTTTTTTGGTTAGAAAGAAATTTTCCAAATTACCTTATGAGCTTCCTATCAAATGCAATAACTATTTTCGTAGAGACTAATTTTACAATGTTGCCTTCCTGATGTCCTTCTGAGATGGGTCAGAGCAGAGTATTAATTCCAGTGACAACCATGGGAATCTTCCACTCCCTTTTACATCATTCAAGATAAAACCAAAATGGACAGTATAAATATACAGGTGTCCTCCAAACTCTTATTAAGAACAGGATGTTAAAATCATCCTGAGTCCATCTTGTGGGTAAAATTAAATAAAAACATAGCCCCACTTACCTATAAAACATTTATAAATAGATATAAAAGCTGAAACATCAACTTTTTTTCTGCTAATTAGGAAAATCCTTTTACCTAAATGGTCAATGTTTCATATTGCAAAATATGTAGATCAGAAACATAGAAGAAAGATACAGACGAGAGGCTGGAAAACAAAGTTGTATTTCATTTCTTTTGCTTGTAAACAAATGATCCTGTGACTTAGTCTCTCTTGGCCTCAATTCCCTTTTCTATAAATTAGGAATAATAATATCTGACTAAGAAACATAACGATTGAGGATAAGGGTTTTTATGTTAAAATGAGTCCACTGGAGAACTGTCTATAAGTCGTAAAATGATATAAAATAATGAACAAATATCAGATAATGCTACGTATTCCTATCTGAGGAAAAACATACAGATTGTTCCCACCTTCAGTCTCAATATGGATATAATAATTGAAATAAAATAATGTCACTCACTCAGTCTCTCAGTCTACTCAAGTTTTATATAAGTGACCAATGTTCTTCCTCCCCCATAAAGGAAATGCCTTTTATGTTCCAGTAATTATGAGACACTGACTTGCTAAGCATTTAAATCATAACAATGTATTTTATCACTGTACTCTGAAAGTATCTATCTAAAGTACACTAAGGAATGAAGCACTCTTAAGTTGAATGCCTTAGACAGATCGTCTAAATTGCTCACCTCCCCTACGCTCCCTTTTCGTGCCCAATATTCATCCTGAATGGAAGATTTGAATCCATCAAATCTTTTAAAAAGTGGTTCAATAAAGCTGTTCTGGTCTCAACAAATCTCAAACTGTGAAACATAAAGACAAATCTCACCAAGGAAAACATTCAAATATTACCAAACAAGAATAAAATTCGGTGTGAATAACTAATGTGTTCAAATTCATTTCTTTAATGCCTTTAAGTGGGTAGGATTAGCATAAAGAGCCTTCTCAGAGTGTAGGCAACAATAAAAACTGCAATAACTCATACTTTGCAGTGACTTTCATTTTTGAATCTGGATATTTTTTAATTTTCATAATAGCCTTGGGAGGAAAATATTATTACCCTCATTTCAGAGCAGATGATATTGAGAGATTAGTGTTTTGCCCATAGCTATGCAGTAAGTGAACTATATGCCAATTTCAGTCCAAGGCAATGTCACTAAGATTACTACATTACTCAAGTTTATTTAGCTAGATGGTTACCACTGAAAGGAAATGGCATTAAGTTTACACTCAACCTGAAATCTAAAAGTCAAAAGCATTAAAACAATATATAAAAGTATAAAAGTGCAAAATAACTAATAAGCATTTAAAAATATTAAATGCTAATATTTATTAAGCATTTATTATGTGCTAGGCATAATTCAATATGCTTTATATGAACTATGTAATCCTTATCATCATCTCAACAACAGAGCTCAAAACTGTGAGATCATCCTTGATTTCTTTCATTGTCCTACCCTCTATGTCTAACCCATCCACAAATCCTGTGGTCTCCAGCTTCAAGACAGATGTAGAATCTCACCACCTCCCACTGCCTACATCACACCTCTGTCTTCTCTTACCAGAATTACTGCAATAGCCTCTGTAGTCCTCTGTTTTTCCTAAGCAGGTCCCCTGAAGGCTATTTCCTAACCCAATACCAGAATAATCTCTTTAAACCGTGTCAGATGGTGTCACTATTATTTTCAAAACTTCTAATGGTTTCCCATCCTATGCAGAGTACAAGTCTTGAAGTTCCAAAAGGCCCTCCATGATCTCTTCATTTATACCTCTTGACTAGGCCTCTCTTTGGTCCAGATCCACTAATCTAACTACTTGTCTTAAATCATTCTAGACATGCTTTTTTCTAAGGGGTATATGCTTGCCGTTTTCTCTTCTAGAATATTTATGATTTAGTACCTAAACTGCTTCAGGTCTCTGTTCAATTATTATTAGTGAGGATTTCTCCCACTAGTCTATCTAAAATAATATAAAATAATAACCTTTCCAACAGTTTCCCACTCTGATCTGGATTCATTTTTCCCTAGAATCTATTAGCAGCTGCACATGTATTTTGTTTGCTTGTTTGGAAACGAGGGGAGTCTCTCTCTCCTACACCAATGGAAGCTCCATAGACAATTTGTCTTGTACATAGCTATAAGAGTATATGTCACAAACCAGATGCTCAACATAAACATATTGAACAAAGGATTGAATTAACAACCCTAAGAAGGTAGGCATTACAGTATATATCCATTAGAGATGAAGAGAGACAGGCAGTGGCATACAAAGACAAAGTAACTTACATGAATCACAAAAGTACAGAATGGCAGATCTTGAAGAAAACCTGTGCCATGTGGTTGCAGAGCATATGCACCTAACCACTAACTATGCTACTGTTCATGCGGTATCTCTCTAAAAATAATTCTGTGACTTAAAATTATCTATGCTACCACAATATCAGTACAGTGGGAAGGTCCAACCCTCCCTATTTTTTACTTGTTTTTATAAGACTGCTGTTAAAAAAAGACACTGCTAAACCTAGAGAACACAAAAGACCTACATTTTGCCAAAGCTAATGATAAATTATCTCCTCTTATTCTACCATACAATAAAATTGACACAATTGATTATTTCCTCTTCTTGAAAATGTATTCAGGTTTCCTCAATACTGACAAAAGCAAGAAATGGGGAAAGGATTCCCTATTTAATAAATGGTACTGGGAAAAATGGCTAGCCACATGTAGAAAGCTGAAATTGGATCCCTTCTTACACCTTACACAAAAATGAATTCAGGATGGATTAAAGATTTAAATGTTAGACCTAAAACCATAAAAACCCTAGAAGAAAACCTAGGCAATACCATTCAGAACATAGGCATGGGCAAGGACTTCATGTCTAAAACACCAAAAGTAATGGCAACAAAAGCCGAAATTGACAAATGGGATCTAATTAAACTAAAGAGCTTCTCTGCACAGCAAAAGAAACTACCATCAGAGTGAACAGGCAACCTACAGAATGGGAAAAAATTTTTGCAATCTACTCATCTGACAAAGGGCTAATATCCAGAACCTACAAAGAACTTAAGCACATTTACAAGAAAAAAACAACCCCATCAAAAAGTGGGCAAAGGATATGAACAGACACTTCTCAAAAGAAGACATTTATGTAACCAAAAGACACATGAAAAACTGCTCATCATCACTTGCCATCAGAGAAATGCAAATCAAAACCACAATGAGATGCCATCTCACACCAGTTAGAATGGCAATCACTAAAAAGTCAGGAAACAATAGGTGCTAGAGAGGATGTGGAGAAATAGGAACACTTTGACACTGTTGGTGGGACTGTAAACTAGTTCAACCATTGTGGAAGACAGTGTGGCAATTCCTCAAGGATCTAGAACTAGAAATACCATTTGACCCAGTCATCCCATTACTGAGTATATACCCAAAGGATTATAAATCATGCTGCTATAAAGACACATGCACACGTATGTTTATTGTGGCACTATTCACAATAGCAAAGACTTGGAACCAACCCAAATGCCCATCAATGATAGACTGGATTAAGAAAATGTGGCACAGATATACCATAGAATACTATGCAGCCATAAAAAAGGATGAGTTCATGTCCTTTGTAGGGATATGGATGCAGCTGGAAACAATCACTCTCAGCAAACTATCGCAAGAACAGAAAACCAAACACTGCATGTTCTCGCTCATAGGTGGGAATTGAACAATGAGATCACTTGGACACAGGAAAGGAAACATCACACACCAGGGCCTGTCATTGGGTGCGGGTCAGGGGAGGGGAGAGGGATAGCATTAGGAGATATACCTAATGTAAATGATGAGTTAATGGGTGCAGCACACCAACACGGCACATGTATACATATGTAACAAACCTGCACATTGTGCACACGTACCCTAGAACTTAAAGTATAATAATAATAATAAAAAAAGAAAATGTATTGAGGCTTCCTAGTCCCTATACTCAGGATTCTTTTAGTTCATGGAATGTTTTTTACTGAGACCTCTTTCTGCTCCAAACCTGAAAACTGTTCTAAGTCCTTCAACTCGATCCTAGAACCCTTTCTTTTTTCTTTCTGCACTCTAACTACGTGACATCATCCAGTTCCTTATGGATTTAATATGTACATATTAAGAACTATGTCCATGTGAATATGTACTATGTACCTACTATGTACATGCTAAAAACTCTCAAACTCAGACTTCTTGCCTGGAACTCTTCTTGAGAACAAAGCTCACATCGTATCACCTATTGTCTTCTACATTTCAGAATGACCTTGACAAAAGAAAACATGTCATGTCTCCTCCAATCCACCCTCACTCTGAATATCTCCCAGGAACTGGTTCTACTTTTCATACAGTTATTAAAACCAAAGAGAAGTCAGAGTCATCTTGGATTACTTCTTTCCCCTTACACAACACACCTGATTAACCTGATTTCCTGTCAGCTGTATCTTCAAAGCAAATCCCAAATTTGATGACTTCTCCCCTTTTCTGCTTCTCCAGCCCTTCTTAAGGCCATCTTTTCCTCTTCCCTGTAGTACTGTAGAAGCAATTTCATTGGTCTACCTATCTCCCCTCCTGCCTCCCTTCTACGCAATAGTGATGTTCCTTAAGTATTTATGCAGACCAGTTACTCTCCTACCTCAAACTTTCAATGAGATAAAATTTTACTTAAAATAAAATCTAAACTTTTAAGTATAAGCCAAAATATTTTCTGAACTCAGTCTCTCCCTCCACACACTTTGTTTGCTTCATTTCAGTCACAATCACCTTGTTTCCATCCTTTAAACACTTTCAAGGGAACTTAGGGAAAACTGCAAGTTGGCTTATAAAAAACAGAAATTTATTTCTGGTAATTCTGGAGGCTGAAAGTTGAAGATTAGGATTCTCTATTTAATAAATGGTGATGGGACAACTGGCTAGCCATATGCAGAAAATTGAAACTGAACCCTACCTTACACCTTATACAAAAATTAACTCAAGATGGATTAAAAAGTTAATTGTAAAACCCAAAGCTATAAAAACCCTGGAAGACGACCTAGGCAATACCATTTAGGAAAATAGCACAGGCAAAGATTTCATGATGATGATGCCAAAAGCAACTTCAACAAAAGCAAAAACTGACAAATGTGATCTAATTAAACTGAAGAGCTTCTGCATAGCAAAAGAAACAACCAACAGAGTAAACAGACAACCTGCAGAATGGGAGAAAATGTTTGCAAATTATGCATCTGACAAAGGTCTAATATCTGGCATCTACAAGGAACTTAAACAAATTTACAAGAAGAAAAACAAACAATCTCATTAAAAAGCGGGCAAAGGACATGAACAGACACTTCTCTAAAAAAGACATACATGTGACCGACAATCATCTAAAAAATGCTCAACATCACTGATCATTAGAGAAATGCAAATCAAAACCACAATGAGATACCATCTCACACAAGTCAGAATGGCTATTATTAAAAAGGAAAAAAAATAACAGATGCTGGTGATGTTGTGGAGAAAAAGGAATGCTTATACACTGTTGACAGGAGTACAAATTAGTTCAACCATTTTGGAAGACAGTGCAGCAATTCCTCAAAGACCTAAAGATAGGAACATTGCATTTTAAGAGAATTTACTCTTGCTATTTTTGCCCAAAAAGCCTACTCATCAGGTGGGTCAGAACTCCCAGCTCATCTGCTGAAGGAAGTTTTCCCTGGTCCTAGTAGAAACCAGCCTGTCACTCCTTGTCATATTTTTCTATTTCATTATATTCCTTGTAGAATATTAAATGCCAAACTTACTTTATTGATTGGCTTGCACATTTATTTACTATATTCTTATTTGTTTGTTAACACTCTGAAGGCAAGGGCTCAATCTCCTTTAATTATTGTTATGTTAAGTAATGAGAACAGTGCCTAGCCCACTCTATATTTATTTGTTAACTGACTTATTGATTTAACAATGATTGCATATCACAAAAACAAATCCATCTTGCTCCAAAATTTTTCCTTATATCTTACACTTCTAGGAAATCATAGAAATGATATAATATTGTCAACATGCTACATTAAAATATGATGTTAAAAAGATTATAATCACTAATTTTCGATAATTTATATGTTAATATTTTATGCATATTTCTTAATTGAATATATTAAAACAATTTCAACATTATAAAATTAATTCATTTATCTATACATCAGTCATTCATTCCTTTAATTTGGTTGTGCTCCCCTCAACTTCGTATGTCAAAGTCTTAACCCTTGGTATCCCAGAATGTGACTGTATTTGGAAATGGGGTCTCTAAAGAGATAATTAATTTAAAATGAAGTCACTAGCATGGATCTTAATCCAATGTGACTGGTATTTATATAAGAAGTGGAGATTATGACACAGACAGACATATTAAGACAAAGGGAGAAAGCCATTTACAAGTCAAGGAAAGACGCCTCGAAGAAACCAACCCTGCCAACATGTTGTTCTTGTACTTCCAGTCTCTAGAATCATGAAAAAGTAAATTTCTGTTGTTTAAGCCATCTAGTCTTTGCAAATAAGCTTGGTAGCTCTGGCAAATAAAAATAGCTGAGAATAGGAATCATCCAATATCGTATGCTTTGCTTAGTAAAATTTGTGGCTCAGTTACACTTTTTGGAATTAACAACTTTACAAAAAAAGTGTTAAGATTCACATTAGTATTTGGATGTCTATTTTTAATTCTTTCTAAAGGATGGTTTATTCTAGCACCATTTCCCAGGCTTATCAGATACATAGGCACATGGAGAAATTAGAGAATCGCGTAAAGAATTAGCTACACTACAACTACCTGGTAATAAATGTGAAAGGTTTTTGTTTTTGTTTTCCATTTCAAGTTATTTCTGTAAGAGTACATCAAAATTTAATCTTGTTTTTCCATTTTTAGCTCACATACATTTTCTCAGAGATCATCTCAAAAGCACAGTTTGAGAGTGTTCTCCTTTTGAGATTCAGTATTTGTCACAGAAAACTCCAGAGTTAGAGAACTACCATTTCAGGTTAGCTGAGTGACTGGGCATTTTTGTAGCATAATTTTAATGTTCATTTAAAGTTTCCACAAAGGAAGCTCACATTGTTTCTGGCTGTTAAAAATCCATGAGAGTGCTGTGATAGCAAATAATATACACAATTTGCTCCCTTGCCATGAGCTTGAGCACAAAGTATATCTGTTGTCTTCATGTCTAAATATATGAGACAATACTTAGAAATAGCTTTATCTTTTTTCAAATTCAAATTAAGACATGCTTATTTTATATATAGAAAAACACAAAGAAGAAAATGAATTTATAGACTCAGTATCTTTTTTGTAAGATTTTGGGATATAACATTTTAGTCATTGCATAAACGCCATATTCCTCTCCCTCTCCCTTCCTCCCTCTCTCCTTCTCTCCCTCCCTCTCTCCCTCCGTCTCTCTTTCTCTCTCTCTCTGTCTCTCTCTCTCTCTCTGTCTCTTTGTTGCTTAATGAGATTGCATTACATATGTAGTCTATCATGTCTACTTTTACTTAACAGCATATTTAGTAACATGTTGATTTAAATATTTGATGGCTACACATTCTAATGAGTGTAGCAATGTACTTTAACTTAACCAGGAACAAAATACTTCAAAATGTTTTCTTCTTTTCTGTTCTTTATAAATATTCTTATATAAATCTACACAAGTATGTAATTTTTCAAACATTTCCTTAAAAGATATTACTCAATGTGGATTTTCTGAATTAAAGCCTTACTAATATTTAAGTTGAACACATACTGTCAGGTTGTTTCTTAGAAAGGTTCTGCCAATTTATCCTCCAACAAAGAGTTCACGTAAATTTCCATTAGCTCACCAATGTGTTGTCACTGAAGCACATCTTTAATTGCTAACAAATTTAATTATATTTTCCCTCTGATTGACTGCGACGATTTCAACTATTACAAATCACCATATCCTCATTGGTCTTTTTAATATTGGCAATTTATATTAATATTATAGGTAAATTAAACCTCTATCTCTCATCTATGTCGCAAGTATCTTTTTTTTTTTTTTTTTTTTTGTATTTTTGTAGATACAGGGTTTCACTGTGTTGGCCAGGCTGGTCTCAAACACCTGACCTCAAGTAAACTATCACCTCGGCCTCCCAAAGTGCTGGGATTACAGGTGTGAGCCACCGTGCCCGACCTGTGTTGCAAGTATCTTTAACCCGCACATCATTTGTTTATTGATTTTGTTTTTATTACTTTTAACTAAAAAGCAAAATAAAATGTTTACACAGTGAAATAATTACATTTTTTCTTAATTATTATTGCCTTTGAGCACTACAAATGTTAAAAATACATATATTCTATGAGACTTATTAAAGCCCAATAAGAAAGATTTTATTCAGTAGCATCAACATGGGTAGAGGAACTACTGCAAGAGAGTATTGCAATGGGGGAGAGTGGTTGGGCTCTACTCCAAATACAGCAGGGTCAAGTAGGTATTTATGCCAAGGAACAGTGTGGAGTCCAGTGAACTGAAAATTACTAAGAGGAAACATCAAGGGTAAGGAGAATTCTGGTTAAACCCACCTAACGGGATTCTTGCTGAAGACAGACCAGGGTGATCAGGTGTCATTTGGGGATGTGGAGGATGAGGAACCTGATAAACTATCAAAGATGATCAGATATTGAGGATGGTGGATTCTTGCTAAACTGACGCAGCAGGGTTCTTTGCCAATACTGGATTTTACAATGAAGAGCACAGATGGGCCTAGCAGAAGATTCAGAAACCTGACTCAAGCTTAGCCAAGCAAATAATTTTTGTCACCAAATGTAAAATGTATTATATTTATACCATTGTATTATAGTATCTTAACAGCTAAAAATTAAATATTTGAGTATTCATTTTGATCTATGGTGGTAATATATTTACTCAAGTGCTTTTGCAAACTTAAAACTATTGCAATATTAATTATTACATAATTTATCCTTTTCTCAATATTATTAAAATTCTAGCCTGAAAACTGAACTGATATACTTACTGGGGTTTACTTCTTTTTTGGCGGCGGGGGGCAGTGGGAAACAGAGTCTCACTCTTTCACCCAGGCTGGAGTGCAGTGGCGCGATCTCAGGTCACTGTAACCTCCACCATTTATTTGTTTTATTAAATTTCTCTCAGAAATACTTACAGTTTTATTAATAAAGTTTTTATACATGTCTTGTTAAGCTTAATCCTGAGCATTTGTTTTATGTTTTAAAGTATTTTGATGACACAACCATTTCATTTTTCAATTGGCAATTGCTGATTTTTATTTATTTTTATTTTTTAGAGACAGAAGTCTCACTTGGTTGCCTAGGCTAAGATTACTGTCAATTTTTTAAAGCAAACTATTGAACTGTATGTGGTTATAATCTCACCAGGCACAGTAATTAATTCCTTTTATTTTGAATATATTTATTGATTTGGAAGATTTTTGGGTTGATAAAATAATCTGGAAATAACATTAAATACAACTCTTCATTTCCAATATCAATTTTTTTCTTGAATACTTCAAGAACAATTTTAAACAATAATGGTAAATTGCATTTCAGTGCCTTCTGAAATATTACTGGTGGTAAAAAAGAGTTATATTGTCTTATTGTAACAATAACAGATTTAGTGATTTCTCCCTAAGAAAAATGCTGATGGCGCTTGTATGTTACCTCCAAAAGCATACTATTGAACAAAGGATGAAGCGATATAAAAAGATATACATGTAGATGTGTTAATATAGGGTTACATAGAGATATACTTCCTCAAAATGTTAAATTGGCCATATTCTTCTTAACTATAACTGTAATAACATCTATTTGCCTATGTAATCTTTATTCTTCTTAAAATTACCTGAGTTTAGATATTGTTTCTCCTGTTATTTAAAATTTATCATCACACTGCCCACTATCTTGGTCTAGACCTCTCAGTTTTTTTCCCATCTGATTAGCTCCTTCATCCAATCACTTCAAAAACAGAATGACTATCAAATCTCTTCTTGGTCCAGAGTTGGCCTCTCTTCTTATGTTAAGTTTTGAATCCCTGTTTTTATCCCATGTGGAACTCAAAGTAACATGCCCAAACCTGAACACTTTATCCAATAGGCCATATCCTTCAGCCTTTCTTACCCATGTTAAAATTATAATTAATATCCTTATTATGACCTCCAACTAACCTAACCCCTTCCTCCATTTCTCTGCCCCCTTCAGTTACCAATGCTTGCAGCTTGTACTTCTACATGTCTTCTTCATAATCAGCCTCATGCCTACTGAAAAAATCTCCTGAAGGCCGGGCACAGTGGCGCACGCCTGTAATCCAAGCACTTTGGGAGGCCGAGGCGGGCGGATCACAAGGTCAGAAGATCGAGACCATCCAGGCTAACACTGTGAAACCCCGTCTCTAATAAAAATATAAAAAATTAGCTGGGCATGGTGGTGGGCACCTATAGTCCCAGCTATTCGGGAAGCTGAGGCAGGAGAATGGTGTGAACCTGGGAGGCGGAACTTACAGTGAGCCGAGATCACGCCACTGCACTCCAGCCTGGGCGACAGAGCTCCATCTCACACACACACACACACACAAAATCTGCTGCTATACCTACATCCCAGCTTCTACACGCTGCTATCCATCTGATTTTACTACTCATGTTATTTCTTGTCTAAATTCCTCTGTGATATGAAACATTTATTAAAAAATGCCCAAACTTCTTCGGATGGCATTTGATGACTGATTTGCTTTCCCACATAAGCTGAGGCTGGGTCTTCATTTTATGGGGCTTAGACAAGGAGCAGGCATTTGTCATATTGTTTCTGTGGTATGGTGATTGGTGACATGTGAAAGAATTTTATAATATGCAGAATCAAAATCTATATATGTTATCCAAATACCTAAATCACATGAAAAGGATGGAGGAGCTACTGGTTAAACACCAACAATATAAACATCAGGGGAACTTGATAAGACCTGAAGCTAATGTTAGGTGCATAAATGGATATATACCAATAAAAGTGTCATAAAAACATTTAGTCTTCCAAAATTTTTCACCAAATTTTACTTCCTCATAGACTCCTGGAAAACAAAGGACTGTCTTGTTCTCTGAATACTCTCCATCCTTGCCTCAATTTAGATATGCTCAAGATGGAAGCACCCAGATTGTGGCTTGATCTGACTCCAAGCTAATCTAGAATTGAAGGCTGTTAGGAAGACTATTCTCACACATACTTGTGCTTTGAAAGGTGGCCCTAGAAATCGTCTGGAAGCCCATGGCCAATGTCAACAGAGCTTTGTGAGGACCGAGATCCCCCCAGTAGCAGTGAGCATTGTCATGCACTGCATGAATGCTCAATAAATGTACTAAATTGAACTAAATTTTTTTACAAATATGAAGATACACTAACAAAATCAAAAACAACAACAAAGTAAAACGATGCTGCAAGCTTATCAGGGCATAATTAATAGAAAGACATTTCATTTTATCTTCTCAAGGCTAAAGGAAGCATTTTGGGAGTTAACTACAAGGATAAGTGATTCTAGGAAATGGGATACAGAACAGAGGTTTGTGTCCCTGAGACTTCTCCCTTGTCTGGGGAGCACCATTTCTCCCTCCATGTTGGATATCCTCACCCAAAAGGTGAGACAAAGTTTGCTCTAGTTTAGCAATAGACAGGATGGTAGCAGGAGCTGAAATTATTTTTATAGGAATAGAAAGAAATTTCTGCAATAAGACTTAAAATATCAATTAAAACAAAGACAAATACACATGATGAAACACAACAGCATCCAATCAACGGGACAGGAGATTAAAATCATTTCATTAAAGGTTACAAATTATGCTGGAGAGAAGGAGTAACTTCTAGTGTTCCATAGAACTATAGGATGATTAACAATAATATATTATAGTTTCAAATAGCTAAAAGAAGGATGTTGAATGTTCCCAACGCAAAGAAATGATATTTGAGATGATGGACATGTTACTTACTCTGATCTGATCACTATACGTGATATATATGGAAACACCACTGTATACTCCCCAAATATGTACAATTATTGTGTCAACTAAAATGTGAAATAAAATAAAATAAAGCAATTTTAAAATCACTTCAGATTTTGAGTTGACTGAAAGCTTAATTTTCATGATGTTGCTCAAAATGTAATTTGTAACTGCCTCAATTTAACAAGAAAATGTAGCCCCAAAATAATAAGAATGGAACCTACATCACCAAAAGCAATTACACTGAAAGGAGTATGTGAAAATTGTGCTTCACTCTGCCCTTCCAATCCACAAGGAATATTGCAATCAATTTCTAGGAGAACATTAACAAATGCTCAGTCCCCAGAGGAGAATAGTAAGAAAGATGAATCATGACCTATGAAGAGGTGAAACAACTGATTATTTTAGTTTCAGAAATAAAAGACTTGTAGAAACACGTTATCTTAAATGCTTAAATGGCTCCCATTTGAGAGAGACAGTCCTTTTGAATACCATCTACAAGGTATAAAATCTTCTAACATGTAGGAGTAACAAGATTCGTTTGAGACTTAAAATGTGGGGAAATAAACTTTTTAACAAACTCTCAAAAAATGTAAGCATATAAAAATAATTGCTGGCTGGAAACCAGCCTGGCCAACATGATGAAACCCCATCTCTACTAAAAATACAAAAATTAGCTGGATATGGTAGTGCACACTTGTAATCCCAGCTACTCTGGAGGCCGAGGCAAGAGGACCACTTGAACCTGGGAGGCGGAGGTTGCAGTGAGCAGAGATTGTGCCACTGTGCTCCAGCCTGAGTGACACAGTGAGACTCCATCTCAATCAATCAATCAATCAATCAATCAACAGGTAAGATTGCCACTAGTCATTGAGAGTTTCCTTCCAAGCACTATGCTACACTTTACAGGTATCATCACTTTTAATCCCCTCAATCAATCTGTGAAATAAGTATTATTAATAACTTCATTTTACAGTTGAAGAAACTGAAGCATAAAAAATGCTAAGCTCACTGAGCTAGGAAAGGTAGAACACACAGGCCCAGTTGGACAGATCCATAACAAAAACTCTCAACGATTATGCTTTAGTTACCTTACTGTGGTTGTTCTAAAGGAACTAGACAGCTGCTTTTAGACCATAAAAAAGAAATCATGTTTTAATTTAGAATGTCAAATATGATCCTTGAAATTTATTCCCATCTCATTTTAAAGATTCTCTGATCTTGTGTTCTTTGCAGAAGAGAAACCCACATCTTCAGCCAAGATTCTCCCAGAATTTCTGCATCCATCTGTTCTGATCCTCAGCGTCTGAGAATTAAACTATCAAATAATGGAGTGCCTGAAAGTTGGAGGACACAGGGGAAGGACATAAAATAGATCCTAAAGAAAGATCCTTATACATTTTCTTAGGATAAGCCTTGTTTCCTTTTCTGTTACAGGGTTTAATTCAACCTCTGCCAGTACACACACACACACACACACACACACACACACACACACACACACCACTCAGACTCTCTCCTTACCCAACCCTGCCACACTGTGTGGTATATGGTTCATGATAACTAACAAAACTGAAGGCATATTAAGCAAAGTAGGATATGTATATAATTTTCAGATATTATACTATCGAAACCTTAAATAGCAGCCTGCAATTATATTCCTAAATGCGTGATAGATTTAAACAGTTAGTGAAAGCAACATAAATGGCCTTCATCCCTTCTCTATGTTCTTAGATAAAGATGTAAGACACTATCTAATAAATTCAACGACCAATTTATAACTCTTGGAATCTGCCTACATACATGTTGTAAATGAAGATGATTTAAAGTCCATTAGGAATCTTGGATCCGCACATGAAGTATCTATATTATCAAAACTGGTTATAGTCATTTTATAAAACTTTTAGAATCTCAAGGCATCTATTAACTTTAAAACCCTCGGGTGTTTGCAAAAAAAAAAAGCACCACTAAATAGTATCAGAAACAAAAACACACTTTCATTTTCAACCATGACTTCAAACAAGAAAAAGTGTTCTAATTACTTTTCATTTCAAATTTCAACAATAGTAGTTTAGTTTTACCACGTGTTATATAGGGTAACCTACTAAACTGCATTGGTTTCAGTGCATTCTCTCTGAATAGAGAAAGATTAGTTTGGGCAGATTCAGTAAAGAATTCACTTTGAGACTTACAGAGATTATGAACAGAACTGGTTTATTGTAAGCAAAAACATGACCATAGGCAGAGAGGGAAATATCGTTTCATGTGTAGAGAAAGATGAGAAAATCAGAGCGTTTAGAGCAGAGGGTTAAAGAATACATGGGAGTAACAGTAAATAGTTTTAAACAGGAAGTGTATGTGTGTGTATGTTTATGTGTATGTGTGCACTCTCACGTGCATGCTAGTGGGAAGAGATTGTGCCAAGGAAAAATAGTTTATAGATAAATGTGAAATGATGTTATTGAATTTACCTTTCGTAGTGCATCATGGGAGCTACTGAAGATAGAGCCAGAATCTTGAATCAACCCAATGATTCAAAGACAAATTATTTTCAAATACACAAGTAAACTTAGAAGCTAACACACATGGTTTGTATGCCGAGAAGATACATGTGTAGGGAGAAAGGAGATTCATTTCAAAAATACTCCCTGAGAGGGAGTCATTCCAAAATATTTTTCACTTCAATATCTCCACAGGATATTGCATATGTAAAAATATATAACTTTAATTGCACTAACATGTATTCAACATTCCATTGGTTTTGATTATTTAATTTTTGCTGATATTGTTTAGTCATCTTTATTCACTCAAACTGTTTGGAAAAATGTAATGGAATTAAGAATGTTTTTATTCCTATTGATACCTTTTTCTCTTGATTTATTTTATAAAAGAATCACAGAATATCTATCTAGGTAATCCTTAATTAGCTTATCAACAAAATATGTGGGGAGTCAAAAATATGTGATTTTTCTAAATGCTGTATTTTGCTCCTGAATTATAAATCAGCTAAAATGAATTTTTAATACTGCATTCAGTGTGACTGTCTCACACTGATTATGTAAAGCTCTTAATCCCATTTTTATTACTTGCGCTAAGATATATGGTATAAATTGTGACAATGAAGTATGAAGTAACAGTGTACAAGTATAACAAATTATTTGCATTTAACCAGCTATGTGTCTCTAATCTTTAACATTTAAAACCTCTGTGTTATATTGTGTACAATTTTATATAAAACAACTGGATATCTTATTTAGCCTTTTACCCTACAGTTCAAGATGTTAAGAAAAAAAGAAAAGGAAAAGACAGTTTGAAGTAGCAAATGGAAGCCCATGAATCATGAGATGCATTGCCTTTCTGTCAATCCACACTGGCAGTCTTCATTTGATCCAGATCACTAGGAATGCAAAAGCAGGAGTCAGGGCTCAAGTCCTGGAATCTACGCCAGTTCTTCATGATAATCCATGTCTTTGGCAGGCAGCCAATTTTGCCCTCCCAAATTACTTAGTTTGGGAGAAACTAAGTAACAATGAGGAACCATCTGCCTTAGCCAGGAAAGTTGACCTATGCATTACCTCAATTTGCAAAGCAACTTTCTTGGAAAGCTTTGGGAACTATTCACATATGCTGCCTCATGTATTTTCATAAAAGCCATTGAGCTAGAAGAAGACTAATGTTATCACTATTTTACAAATGGAAATGGTGAGGTGCGAAGGAATGATAAACTAAATCTGAGAAAGAGTACAATTCAGGTTATAACGCAAACAACCTTTTACTCTAGAATTTATTTTCTCCACATGTGCACTAGCCAGATTGTACTTTGTGGTCCTATAGATGATTCAGTATGCGTATTTATTTCAACACATTATTGAAGGATAAAAGTGTTATAAGAGTTATGTTGGTTAATCTGTTAGCTCTTATATTGAGTATAATGTGTTTGAAGTAGTAGTAATACAAGGCCTTACATGTGTTTTTATAACAGAAATTACTTCCGCATCTCTATTAAGCTGTAAATCAATCAATAACACATGAAAAGAATCATTGTCAGAAATAGAACATGGTTTAGGGTCAATTTCAATAACTTCAAGGTATTACAGAAAAGCACTTATAGTGATCAATATACATTTTTCTCACTCAAGAGGCTTTTATGCTGATGCACTCATTTTCAACAAGGAGAAATATTGTGCACTATAAAAACAAAGGGACATCAGTTGATTTGTGTGACTATAATAAAGTTTCAAAACTTCATTTTCTGATATTTTAGGGCAGCACAATTATCCTTCATCTATCAAAATATTTTAAATATAAATCATAAAGCCATTATCAAACCATGAGGAACTATGTTAACATCTGGTTTGGGACACCATGGATCTGATAACTATTACTTTGGCATTATATTTATGGAATTTAAAGAGCAAATTGGCATTTAATTTTGTGTTATCTTCCCAAGCAAACTACAAATATGTATATAGAAAAGTATAGAAAAGCCATTTCATGCTAAAAGTACTGACGTTTATGTAAAATGGGAAAATAGTAATTTTACTAGTATGGTGTTTCAAAATATTGAAAAAATATGTTATAAAATAGCTAAAATTTGAAACTTAAATTAACCAAAATATTAATCTTCCCATCCAGCCAGCAAGTAATAAAAAATGGCACAGGTAAAATTGTCTTAATGATGGTGAAAGAGAAATACGAATTCACTTCTTTCATCCATTTTATGAAATCCACCACCAAATGCATTTTCATTTCTGTAGAGTGCTCTAATATAATACCTGAATTTATAGTTAATATTTTATATGACCCATCCAATGTCCTTTTAGACCTTCAGAATAATGTTTTCAAATGCCCTCTAAAGAGATCTTCCTGTCTCCGGGAATGATCAAATATGTCTCAAGTTACTGTGCTGTGGTTTTACATTAGGAGGGGTTTATCTGCCCACAGTTCGTATAATTTGCACTTTGGAGAGTGTGATTTTTTTTTTTATTCTTTGTCTACTCATCCTTTCTATATCTTTGAAAAACATCAAGATTTTTGTGGCATTTCTTTCAATAGTCATCCTTGAAATACTAACACCAGGGATTCACATATAGTTGTTAAGGTAATGCCCTGTGTATTCTATTTAGACCTGAGCTTTCCCAAATTTTGCTGATACAAGCAACCAAAGATAAAAATAGGTCATTAAGATAGAGAATCCCACAAGTATGCAAGACAGAGGCGTGAAATTATGAAATATGGGATAAAGGGTAATAAAATTTGAGAAAAAACTTCTTAATCTCTTAACTAGATATTACTTGTTTGTTATAGTTTTGTGTATACAATGTATTTATTTGGACAATAGTTTTTGCCAGTAAAGAAGGCTCAGAGTATCTAATATCCAGATACAAGTTAATCAGTGACTATAATACATAATTTTAATTAAGAATGAAATGACCTACTTCTGTGAATGCTGAGGGCATTGAATTTTTTATGAGTGCCCCACATGACTCTGTCTCCACAGTGTCCTGATCTTTCCAGTGTGTTTCTCCTTCAAAAATATAAACACAAGTACAATGTAATATAAAAAGGTCCTGATAGAGACCGTTTGAGAATGGAAATTCATCCTCAGTTTGCTTATCCAAAATCAGAGGTTTGCCTTTCATGTAGAACTACATGAATGTATGGTTCTTCGATGTCCATTACCGTTCTGAAAATCTGAAATCATTATAGGTTTCTAACAATAACTTATCCCCACTTGGTTTGACATAAAAAGTGTGTGTTTTATATTAACAGCCTAAGGCAAAGCAAAAGTGGCACTCCAATCTACCTCAGTCTATAAATTCATATTGACAAAGCTTATTTGGAATGTCAGGGCCTTCAGAGGGACAATGAAATATGTTTTCACCTCTGATATTTTCATCACCTAAGTTTACTTTTCCCCCAGGATCACAAGGGTATGGCTCAATTAAAGAATATGGGCTGGGCATAGTGACTCACACCTGTAATACCAACACCTTGAGAGGCCCAGTCAAGAGGATTGCTTATGTCCAAGAGTTTGAGACCAGCCTTGCAATTTAGGGAGATCCCAGCTCTAAAAAAAAAAAAAAAAAAAAAAAAAAAATTAGCCAGTCGTGTTGGCATCCATCTGTAGTCCCAGTTACTCTGGAGACTGAAGTAGGAGGTTCACCTGTGCCAGGAAGGTCAAGGCTGCATTGAACTATGGTTGTACTACTGCACTCTAGCCTGGGCAACGAAGCAAGACCGCATCTCAATAAATACATACATTACTTAATTAAAATTAATAAATGTAAAGACAAAAATGTGCTGGAAACCATCAATGCAACAGTTTTTATTATAATTCTAGTTATTCGATAATAATTGTTCCATACAATCCAGAACTAAACACTGTTACCCTGTATCTGTTCAGTCCTCCTACATTTTTCAATTTTGATTTTACCTATGAAATCATATTTTCCGCCGGGCGCGGTGGCTCAAGCCTGTAATCCCAGCACTTTGGGAGGCCGAAACGGGTGGATCACGAGGTCAGGAGATCGAGACCATCCTGGCGAACACAGTGAAACCCCGTCTCTACTAAAAAATACAAAAAAAAAAAAAAAAAAAAAAAAAAAAACTAGCCGGGCGAAGTGGCGGGCGCCTGTAGTCCCAGCTACTCGGGAGGCTGAGGCAGGAGAATGGCGTGAACCCGGGAGGCGGAGCTTGCAGTGAGCTGAGATCCGGCCACTGCACTCCAGCCTGGGTGACAGAGCGAGACTCCGTCTCAAAAAAAAAAAAAAAGAAAGAAATCATATTTTTCTTCCTCACATTGATCCTGTGAGGTAGCTAGGTCAAGCTTTATTTTGATTACTTCATAAATGAACAAACTAAGGACGAAAAAGGTTAAATGATACTCTCAAAGTTACACGTAACGTTAGTAACAAGGCAAAAGTGGAATCCAGGTGTCCGGTTCTTGGAAGAGTTCTCTTTCAATGAGAACCTCCACTTCATCTGCAGATAAAACAAGTTGAACCGTGAGCCTCTCTTCGGTCAGTCAATAACATTGTAGGGGAAAAGAGAAAGCTGCATATTACTGTTAAAGCGGCAAATTATTCCCTGTGTCTGTGACTTCTAAATTAGAGTATTTATCAGACTGTCCATCCTTTGAGGGCAAACCTGCTCAATAAAGTTGTGTTCCCTGTGCCTTGCAAGATACCTGGCCAAAAAGAGAAATGCAATGGATTCCTGCTATTGAGCAAATGGTTCATGAACTCTGTCTTTAGTAATATATATACACACATATATAAATATTATCATAAAATCATAAAATATATATATTATATATATAAAATATATTATATTTACATTTTTTCAGCATTTCGATAGAGACAAACTAATACTAGGAGTCATAAGACTCTAGCTCCATTTCTGTCATTTTCAGGTATGTTTTATTGAACAAATTTCTTCTCTTTACTGTAAATATAATGACACCAACCTTTTCTATCTCACAACATTTTTGTAAGGATTAAATAAGAGAAATGTTTTCTAGCAGATGCCAAAGTTACATACAAATATAAATTACTTCTATCTATAGTTGAAACATGTCTACTTTATCACTGATACTGTATTTCCAGAAGAATGTTTTCAAAACTCTAATTAAAATATTTAATAGATGTTAACATATTTATCATTATTACTATGCTTTATAAAATTTAAATTTATATGTATTTATACATTGCACAATTTAATTTATTGTTATAAAAGCTATAAATTATCATACTAGGTTACATTAATTTTAAAACAAGCATCTATTCATTGAATTGGCTGGGAATTATTTTGTAAAAGAGCTAATATCTCTCTCTCACAGAACATGAATTTCAGTAAGCAGAATCAATATACAATACTAGGAGAGTTACAACCTAGAACGTTGGTAAATCAGTTGTTTTTAAATGTCTTTTTCCCATTTAGCAATAGAAAGTGATTAGAATTTTATATTACATGTTCGCAGTCCATTTTTCTTCACTAAATTGCTTTCATCATTCATTCCCTAAAAGTGTATTTAAGCAAGAATGGGAAGGGCTATCTTACAGTAATTCCTCGGGACACACAGCTGCCCCTCTGACAGTATAGAATTAATTATTGACACTAGAGAGATGCTTCCATTGTATTCTAAAGGAGAATTGCATAGCTCTTGGTTGGGCCAGTCTTGATTTCTAACCCTCTATCATTTTAATTAGGAGGAACAAGTTATATCTAGTGTGACATAAAAATATATTGACATTTTCAAAGTCCTCACTACTAATGGCAGAAATCCTAGAGGTGCCAAAGTCTTCGGGGTACATAATTTCTATGAGCTGAGTAGAGAAATTGAGGTCCTGTTACCCATATGGATAGGTTACTCTCATACTATAGCATGCATTTAGGATATCACAGCTGTCTTGTGGGTAGTGTGATCCAGTAACAAAAGGTGATAACCAAGAGGATCTGGTGTTGCTGCAATAGGCAACATGGGCCTGGAATTAAGAGAATGTTTTTATATTAAATCCAAGGGACCAAACAAAAAGTGGAATTTGAAGCAAAACTCAGAAAGCTATCTAGCTACTTGCAGTGGAGCCCATGGGCAGAGAGGAAGTGTTCAAGGCGCTGAATTGACACGACAATCTAATCTTGTCTAAAAGATCCTAATGACTCCCTTGAAATTATGAAGAATGTAGTCATAGCCCTGGTGCTTAACAAAAATGCAAATCAAGAAGCTCTTATACTTTTTGGATTTATCCTTAGACACAAGCTGCAAAATTCACTTATCTATAAGCAACCTACAATATTAATAACCTCCAAATAAGGTGTACAGAGCTTAGAGCAAAAGAATAACATGGATCCACCCAGTCAGTTCTGGGCTTGACTGAAATAGACCTCAAGCATGAGTGAATAGAATCATTCCAATTCCAACTACTGTGCTGTGATAACAGGATAAGGGTAAAGTGTGCAAATTTAGAATGGAGCTCTTTAAGAATTCAACACTAATATAGAAAGATTCTGGATTTAATAAAGACCCCTTAATTTATACCTACATAGGAGCAAAGCAGATTTGGAAAAAAGGGAAAAAAATTATGTTTTCCTTCCTCCCTTGATTCTAATAGTTTTAATTTGTTTATATCACTAAATTAAAATAATATATTTGAACATGTCAAGCTGAAAACCATGTAATTGGTTGATTGCAAGATGATGGTAGCACAAGAAAAGAGAGAAACTCTCCCTAGTTAGAATCATAAAATTAAACAGCCAGACTAGGATAGGGCCTCCTACAGAACAGTTCTCTGGGTGACCTTGAACTAACCCAATTCTTCCCTCTTTTTTGCTTGTCGTTCTCAAGCACAGCTACAGAATGAGCTGGAAATGGAATAGCCTGAGATAGGGAGAAGCTGCCTGACACAGTTCAAGCCTTTGTTCATGTCCCTCTTGTGGAATGTAACATCTTGGGTCAGAAAAGAATTGCCTGCAATATCCAAGGCTTAGTTTCTCATTCTCCTGGATGCAGGATGTCTTTCAAATATTTACTCAGTGCTTCATTCTGCCACTGAGGTATATAATCCAAGGGAGTCTGCCTTTGGGGGGTCCCTCAGCTGTGCTGCAAGCAGGGCCTGTGCAGCCAAAACTCAGTCTGCCTTAGTAAGCTTTTATGAACCTTGAGAAATGAGCTCACATAGGATGCTATGCTCCTTCTGTCCCTTTCTGTTATCTGTAAGTAATAAATCCACTTCATGTGGCTTGCTGCATATGAGTGTGTTCTGTCTCATTGGAATCAGACAAGTCGGTAACCATGCACAGTAAACCTGCTCCACACCTCCTACTGGAGACCATAGCCTAACCACCTACTTTCTATCTGTCCTAAACAATGCAACTGATGCTGAGGGGCCTGTAAGCCATACCAAATACCCATAGTAGGGAACAGTGCAAGAGATCCATGAAATTAACTCCTCTTTCAGACCAAGATCTTGAGATTAAAAGAGAGTTCATTATTCATCTCCACGATATCAAAAATGAAAATGTTTAACTCCTAATTTTAAATCTCCTAATTGCTAAATTCTAATGAAAGTAAACTGAAGATCACTGAGCCATATGTTTACGTCCATTTGTAATACCAACTCCATGACGCATTTCCTCATTGCCTCCACTCAGAATGTTTTAACTGCCTTTTAACCAGTCTCATTGCTTCAAATATTTCTCTTACTCTTCAGTTGAACTAATATCTGATTATTCTCGTAAGATCCAACAGTATAATTTCCCAATAGAAAACCTCAATGGCTCCCAAATGTCATCAAAACCTAATATAAATTCCTTACCTTTAAAATATTGCAGGTGTTTTCTTCCCATTAACATGGAGTCCACCCACTCAGTTCTGGGATTGACTGAAATAGACCCCAAACAGGGTTGACTAGAATATTCCAATCCTGACTGCTGTGTTGCAACAACAGGATAAGGGTAAAGTGTGCAAATTTAGAATGGAGCTCTTTAAGAATTAGAGACTAGTATGGACAGATTCTGGATCTAATAATAACACCTTAGTTATGCCTACATAGGAGCAAAAAAAGGAAAAACATGCATAAATATCCTATTTATTTCCTATACTCAAGCAGTATTGAGACTGCTCCTTATACTCAAACATGATTTGGACCTCACTTATTGTTGTTTTATTCATACTGTTCCCTTTTTCTAAAATATCTGCCCTTATTTTCAAACCACTGTAATCCAAGCTGTTCTTCAATGACAATCTCAGGTGCCTCCTTCTCTGTGATATTTTTCTGGATTCCTAACGACTTGATCTTATCCTTCTTTCTTTAAACCCCATAAACACAGTACTCTCTTACTGCATGCTTAGTATTCTGCTTTGATCAGAATCAAGAGTGAGGTTGTCACAGTTCTCAAGGATATAACAACTTCCTTAAAAACAAATATTATGCCTTCTTTATTTCTTAATCACTTACATTATGCTGCATAGTATATTCTGACACACAGGCAAATCTTTTTTAAATCATTAAATTTACTTAAGGGATTAGACATTTCAACTTAACTTTTGACTGCATGTATTAACTTTTAAAACTGAACTCAAAATCACGACACTTGAGTTTTTGGGTTCTTTGGTTTTTTATAAAGTTTCAGATAAATTATATGTACTAGCCAACACAAAGGCCTGTGAATACATAATCTTATGTACTTTTTTTAAAATAATGTATTCAAACTCAGACATTTTAAGGAAATAAAAAGGCACATTCTAACTTTTCATCATTTTGAAGGCTGTATCTAGGTCAATAGTCAGAATTCAGCATGGTTGCCTAACAAAATACAATGTATTGAAGAGTAATGTGTTCCAGTTTCATCATAAATCAGAAATGATGTTTTTCCGAGTTCTAAAATTATAAAAATATCAACATGCTGTTCTTTTATAATTGTTATTTGGGAGCAACTTACTGATTATACTCATAAGTTCCAACAGTATAATAGTTCCCCCATTGAAAATGTTGCCTTCTCTAGTTAGAAAATTTTTAAAAACAGTATAAAATAAAACTGTTTAAATGTAATTATGTTTCATTACATAATTAAATTATTTCTCAGGGGGTAATTATCAGGGGACTATAATAATGCATTTTTCATATTATACACTATATTTAAGAATAATTTAAAAGAATGTTGATCCAGTGTATGTAAAAGTAAAAGAACAAACTTCACTTTCAAATAATTTTCAATATGCCAAGAAGGAATCAAAACTGAAAATGATACAAATTAAAACTCAAATCCTACAGCATTATGATTCAATTTAAGCAGAGGGTCTTAGTATACATTGGAACATACAGATCTTAGAGTCAGTTTACAAGATATATTACAGTTAACCAAGCCCTAAAAGAAACTTTCAAACTTCAACTTTTCAGGACCTATGTCTATCCAGATGGTGTATCAGGAAGGATTACAAAATCCTTCCCTGGCTACCAAATTACATGATTCTACTATTTTATTTCTACTGCTGAAGTAGATCTCGTGTCTAGCCAACAGCACTGCATGTCCTTTCTCTGTTTTAAGTTATTTGCCTTTATGGCTTTTTGAACATCAGGAGACTCCACGGGGAGAAACTACATTAGACAGAGGGCTATCTCTGGATGATTCCATCACTAGAAGAACTTCCTAACTTAGTGACATATTTTTGGCTACTATTCAAAAAGGAGTATGGCTTCCAATATATTAATAGAAGATGCTGAAAGATCTAATTTAAGAAAAGATAGGCTCATCGGTGATTCATACCGATGAATCTAAAATTAAGTGTGGTGGAGCTCATTATGATGCATACCCTTCACAAACTCAGCCCAGTTTTACTGAGAACTATTACATAGCATGAGTTTATTTTATAACAGTCACTGTACTATGAAGAACCCTGTGACACTGAAGGAAAGTGAAAGCTAACGAGAATAACTCATAATAGAGGCAAAGCAAATGTTAATAATATAATTATACAGCAATAATTCAGTAGGACTGATAATTTTGAAACATTGCAGAAGATTGGATTTTTTAATTTCTTCATTCCATATCTCTAGGAAAAATGCAATTGAGTCACACTAATTGGTATCTAGCAGTTTTTTATTTGAATTGCTATAAAGCATAGGAAAAAAACATACATACATACACTTGTATATGAGGAAGATAGGGTCTATGCCATTATTTTAGGTGTGCACATGATTACATTTAAACAGTTTTATTTTATACTGTTTTCTAAAATTTTCTAACTAGAGAAGGCAACATTTACAAAAATTACAGAAAACATTTTTGTTTGATTTGTTAAAAATGTAATTTAAAAACAATATCTTAATTTACTTTGTCCCACATAATGTCATAATTGCAATGATTTTTATGGAATTGGACTTGATTCTAAAACTTCTGTTTAGACAAAACAGGCACTGACATCAAGTCTGTTTGCTACTGATGTCAGCAGATTGTTTCACTAAACACTGGCCCATGTTAAACCAGTATCGAAGAATAATCCTGAACTGATTATTCATAATTTTTCAAAGTTATTGAAATGTATCTGCTAAGGCATTTATAACTAAGTGGCAAGAAATTAATGCATATTAATTATTTTAAAATGAAAATAAATGCCATCTACAAAGGTCTAAAATCAAGTCATAATATTGAAGAATTAAACAGTGAAATTTTTTAACGTTCTGAGTTGAAATTCATTTTCATAGTAATGTATTAGTTATAATATATAGCTATTTGTTTATATATATTATAGTACTGTATATTTTTTCTTATCTGTTGAAACATTTAATCTGAATATCTACATAACATGGGCATCATAATAGCACTCATTTATTATGCTGTATTATGTGACAGGTATTGTGTTTAAGACTGTCATTTTGTTTCCACTTGCATCCTGAAAATAAGTCTAAAACCTTGGAATTTCAGTTTACAGATGAAGACACTGAGGTTCATGGGGTCTAAATTATTTGCCCAAGGCTATAGAATTGGAAACCAAGTCTGACTACAAATTCTGTACTTTGTTAACCATAAAATAACAAAGAAAAGTCATATAAATGGGGTGTCAACTCACAATTCTTACATTTAATGGTTATGAGATTATTAAGGCAATATCCTTATTCACCAAAATATAAGAATTTTAAAATAAGTAGAAGGAAAATAAAACACTTTCTTGAAACAGATGCAGATAAACATAAAAATCTAAAATATTATTATTCCACCACTAGTAAAATTCTAGTGTATTTATTCCTTGCCTTTTTTTCCTCATCTACTAAGAATATAAGAAGATAGACACATATAATATTTTCTTGTAACTCAACTTCTCTATATTCTAAGTTCCTTATCTGTATAAATGTAACAATAACAACACATACTTTTATTTTTGTTTTTGAGACAGAGTCTCGCTCTTATTACCCAGGCTGGAGTGCAATAGTGCGATCTCAGCTCACTGCAACCTCCACCTCCTGGGTTCAAGAAATTCTCCTCTCTCAGCCTCCCGAGTAGCTGGGATTAAAGGTGCATGCCACCACGTCTAATTTTGTATTTTTAATAGAGATGGGGTTTCACCATGTTGGCCAGGCTGGTCTCGAACACCTAACCTCGGGTGATCCACCAGCCTCAGCCTCCCAAAGTGCTGGGATTACAGGCGTGAGACACCATTCCCGGCCAACAACACTTACATTTTTAAAGGGCTGTTATGAGATTTACATATGGATGATGGAAGTAACAGCATAGTAAAGAAGCTGGTACGAAAAACAAACGTAATAAAAAGGAATGATAGTTATTAAGATGAAGAACTATTCCCTGAAATGCTACTTTTTTTTTCTTATGATTTCTTATTCACCCTTTATACGTACTTCCTTATTTTATGATATTTTCCCTGAATCTAGTCACTTCCTACACCAGAACCCTGGTTCAATTTACCATTAAGTCTTGATCAGCATAGCTTTTAGTCCTCCTTTGTTTTCCTTTTGTGTCATTAGAGTCTATTCAAGGGCAGCAGCCAGAGCAATCCTTTATAATATAAGTCATTTCAGGTCATGTCTCTGCTCAAAACTCTCCATGGCTTCTGATCTCTTTCATAATGAAAGCCAAAGTCCTTTGACTGGTCCCCAGGACTTACTCCTCTCTGACTTCAGTGACTCTTCTGCTCACTCACTTCTGTTCGGCCGCATTTGCCCTTTGACTATTTTATAACCATGCTAAGCTTGCTTCTGCCCCAAGGTTCTTGAACTCACTCCTGTCTCAGGCTCTATTCTTCTGGATATCCTCATGACTAATTCTTTCTCTCAGTAGGCATCTCTGAAAAATACCTTCTCATCTGAGTTGACATGTTCCTGATCACTCTCAATAAAATACCAGCCCTCCCTCTCAAATTTCACACTTGATATCTTACATTCACTATTTTCCTTCATATTTCTTATCGTTTCATATTTTATATATTTAAATCATTATTTTTTATTTTATATGTTTCTTCATTTATTATCTTCCTGCCCTAGCTAAAAAGTAAGCTCTGGATAATAGGGATTTTTGTCTTTGTTATTCACAGTACGCTTGACTAATGCCTGGGAAGGTACATACTTGTTGAATAAATAAATCAGGAGAGGCTTCTCACAGACATGGTTTTCTGAGATGGGCTCTGAAGGATCAACTGGATTTGAACAGTACGAAATGACACAGGAGCAAGTGTTCCAGGAAGAACAAGCCCAGAAAAATACAGAGTGGAAAAAAAAATAAAATAGAGGCTGTAGAAGCCAAATAATTCTGTCTTATTGTTGTGAACAGTGTAAACAGAGGAATAGTAATATTTGAGACTAGAGCTGGATTATATTGGGGTTTGGAGGGCTATGAATGTCAGAGAGAAAGTTTGGGTTTAATTTAGTAAGCAATGAGGGACCTCTAGAGGTTTTTGAGTAGGGAAATTACTTGACTGAAGCACTTTACGAAGATTTATCTTGCAGGAATATACAGTATAAATTAAAAGAGGGAGGATTATAAGAAGAGAGTCCAGAGCTTTATATAAGCCATTTCAACCTAATTCACCCCAACAGTTGGTAAGACAGAAGAGATACCCGGATTATAATTGTTAAGCCTTCCAGTTAAATTCATTTAATTAGGCCGGGCGCGGTGGTTCAAGCCTGTAATCCCAGCACTTTGGGAGGCCGAGGCGGGCGGATCACGAGGTCAGGAGATCGAGACCATCCTGGCTGACACGGTGAAACCCCGTCTCTACTAAGAAATACAAAAAACTAGCCGGGCGAGGTGGCGGGCGCCTGTAGTCCTCGCTACTGGGGAGGCTGAGGCAGGAGAATGGCGTGAAGCCGGGAGGCGGAGCTTGCAGTGAGCTGAGATCCGGCCACTGCACTCCAGCCTGGGCGGCAGAGCGAGACTCCGTCTCAAAAAAAAAAAAAAAAATTCATTTAATTAAAAGGAAATACCTTTATATAAATAACAATTAGCAAAATGATAAAGAACTAATATAAATATCAAAGGAAACTCTCAAGAAAATATAATTTCTAATCATATATAAAAGACTTTACAAGTGACCAATGAAAATTTGAGTAGATAAATTTATGTCCCATGATTGAAGCAGTTATATGTGTTAAATGAATACAGTAAAAGAAAATTATCTTTTCTCATTTATATTCTCTCAAAAGTATATAGTGCAAAATAGCAATGCTCTAAAAGAAATGACATTCTATTCCATGTTTCATTACTGCACATCTAAATTGACAACAAATAAATAGTAATTACAGTATATAAAACATGGAATTAGAAGTTCTAAGCAAACAATACTGATTGATATCAAACAAATGAAAAGAATATAATCCAAGAACATGATATTTTTAAGGACATGCATTTCTCAAAAGCAGTCTTCAGAAACCCTTGAATAGGATCAACAATTCCCATTATACTTTTGAAACAATAAATGTTAACAGTATTTTTGTATTTACATGATCCAACTGCCAATTCAGAAAGGTATCTACATAACTGAAAAAAAGGTCTTTGCCCTAAAGTGATTTACAGAGGAACGCTTTAATTAAATCAAAATGTATATAGGTCCTTCCTAGCTCTTCCCCTTACTTCTTTACTGATAAAAGTTTTTCAGATATCATTCTACAGTAAATCATTTGCTTCACATTAATAGGGTCAGAGAAAATCTCTGAGAAAACTGTCACCTGTGTTTTATGATATCATTAATGCCTTTACACATAACTGTTTCATGTTGATAATATCTTAAGCACCTTTCTAGGTACTTGGATAAAAAATTAAAAGAAGCTAAATATATCATGCTCAAAGATATCAGTGTCTGTCTCCTATGTCCATAGAAGGATAAATGATTTAAATATAATGTGTGCGACAATGAAATAATGCTCTAATACAAAACAGGCACTACATAAAAAAAGTAAAGTTCTCAGAAAAACAACTTCTCAAAGATCCTGGAACTGATTCTGCAACTTATGAAGCTCATTAGAAGAAACCCACCTGTGGTCTCACCAGTACATATGATTGGAGTGCAGTATGAGAACTAAGACATGCGACACTAACTTCAACTTTCAAGCACTGGGAACACCTCCTTCCAAAGGAGATTTTGGAAATCCTATTGAATGACTAATTAAAGGATGATCAGGAAAATGACATTTTAGCAGAATGAGGAGCAAAAACAAAGACACCGAAATATAAAATAGCTTAGCGCGTTTAGAGAACTACAAACAATTTAGTTATCCTTGGACAATATTTGTATCAGCTACACTGACTATACAATTAGGACATTTTATTCAGAGAAATAAAATGGTATTTGTCTAAGCTAAATAAATGCAGGAAACTTCGAATATCTTAGTGTGTTGAAGAGAGTGAAATAAAGCAAAACAATAGAATTATTTTACAAATAAGTAATAGAAAACCGTTTCAAGGCCATAAAGCTACACGGACATGTAACCCACAAGTAAGTAAGCACGAAGTTGGTTGAACAGTAAAATCCCTTGCTCCTGTTGTTGGATAAATTATCTGATGGTGCAATACAAGAAACAATCAAAAGACAGTGAGTTTTTGATTAATGAAGAGTAATATTTAAAGAAATTTTCAACCCAGCACTTGAGCCAGAGCAGTATACATGATCTAAAATAAAAAGAAAAGTGGGAAAATCCTCAGAACTTATTAACTGCAGAATGTATTTTTTGCAAATATAGAGACATATGGCATCTTCAATGCCTTCAAAGAGCTATACAGATCTATAAATATCTACAAATATCTAATTTTTAAAAGCAAGTGGTGATGAATCTAGCCTAACAACTGGATTTTAATAGTTTACACACTAAATGGGAAGTTGTGAGTCAGAATGGCAGACCTGACATAAGCAGAGAGTCCAACATGCACCATCTTTGTGCCTTATGTAGTATGCGCTGACTGGAGACACAAAAGAAGGTGAGTCTGATGTTGAGATGTCACCTTACACACTGCCAGGGCACATGAAGTTTCCTGTTTTATCACAGTCCCCACACGTGCAAATCCACTCTATATCTTCAATGCAACTATCCATATCAGACATCAGATTGGTGCTCAATACATTGAATCTATGAATTCTTGGGAATCTGAGTCCCTTCTAATCTGTACATTCAACTAGGACAACAATCATCTCTCTCTTGTTTACTGCTAAGCATTTATTTATTTATTTATTTATTTATTTATTTATTCATTGATTCATAGGCAGGGTCTTATTCTATTGCTCAGGCTGGAGTGCAGTGACACAATCATGGCTTGCTGCAGCCTGACCCTCCTGGCCTCAAGCAATCCTCCCACCTCAGCCTCCCAAGTAGCTAGAACTACAAGTGCATGCCACCACACCTGGCAAGTTATTAAATTTTTTTGTAGACATGACGTCTCACTCTATTGCTGAGTCTTTAGATCCTACCACTCTTTATGGAACAGGAAGATGTTTAGCAATAAATATTTATTGAATGAAGAAATCAATGAGTAAAAGATGCAAAACCTGACAAGAGAAAAAGAGGACCAGACTAAAGACAGAAATCTTTTATTTTTGCCTACTCTGGGAAATGACTTCACTGGTAGCTTAGTGAGAAAAAAGCAAGATATTGTTAAGAATAAATGAGGGGTAAAAGAAACTTAAGATCATAGAGAGGATTCAAGAACTCACTATCGAATGATTAGATTAGCTTCACCTTTACAGAACAGTCTCTTCCTAGAGTTCTCACCACATATTACAGAAGCAGTTGTGAAAACAAACAAAAAGAAACTCAGCATCCTTGAAAGTACCTATCAGTTAAATGTCACTAAAGCCTAGAATAATAAAAACTAAGTAAATGCTAATATTCTTAGCTGCAATAAATAAAATTAATTCCCTCAATCATCAATTTCACAAATAGAAACTAAGTACATTTCACTGTTTCTCAAGAGAAAAGAAAAATATATACAATTTCAAGTGATATACAAAGGGGCTCTTAACCTAGTAGTATTTATTCAAGTCTTTGAAATAACAAGATTGCTTAAAGCAGAAAACTGTCACTACAATATCCACTAAAGAATTACTCATGTATATAATTAGCCCAATTCAAATGTCTCTTCACGTTATACCAATATAGAAAAATGGACACATAAATTAACACAGAGATATCTATATCTTTGACCATGTTGTTGATTCCTTTATCAATACTTTTGAATTACAAACATCATACGACATTGAATTACAAACATCGTAAACATAGCTATGGAAAAGTAGAATGGAAATTCATTTATAAATGTTAGGATTTCATGAAGTCAATGAGAATTTTGTTAGATAACTCCTAGACTCAAATGTATAGCTACTAATAAATGAGAATCTGGCAAAATCAAACCATTTGACAAAAGAAAAATATACCTAGAGGAATGCTTCAAAAAATGGCTTAATTATCCTAAAGATTAAGAAAAAGGCCCTTGGGAAAATGAATTTTCTATAAAGTTTGGTTTTTGTGTACATGTGTTTGTTTTTCTTTTACTTGTTGCTTGTTTTCCAGAAATAACCTCCTGAGAGGCGGAATGGGGAGTGACTCCTAACGGATATGGAGTTCCTTTTAGGGATAATGAAAACATTCTAAAATTAGATGGTGGTGATGGCTGCACAACCTTGTAATTATAATAAAAACTACTAAATTGTACACGCTAAAAGGATGAATTATTTGTTATGTGAATTATATTTCAATAAAAAGTGGGAGATTAGTCTTTAAAAGCTAACCTCCTTAGAGTTCTGCCGTGAAAGTTAAATGTGAAAACTATCCTTTTATACTATTGATCAAGTTTATTGAAAATGTACAGAGGAAAGATACGATTTGAGTACTTCTTCTGTTCTAGGAATATGCATCGATGCAAATATATTTCTGCTAAATATGACATAAAATAGTTTTCAAAAGTGTAGTAGCTTCATTCTTCTGTACAAACCCAAATAAAACGTTTATCTCTCTTAATGTGGAATTCAGTGTTTTTTTCTATTATTAATTTTCTAGAATAGCATCTTAGCAGAGCCTCTCATCCTTTTCATTAATTTGTCTAATACATCAGAGTAAATTAGAATACACAGTTGTATTATACGTACATAATCTTAAAATTATGTTGAAATTGTAGGAAAAAAATGGTATTTTTAACTTAATTGTGTAATCACTAATGTACATAGTGGACATTGTTCCAGGGCCAGATGTAGAGATGCACAATACACTCAATATTCCTGTCTTCATAAATGTAACACTTTGCACATAAAAAGAGCCCCCAAATGACATATCTTTTATCACATAAGTCAAAAGTTTAGTATTACTTTAATTAAATTAGATGTTCATGTTCTACAGATACTCCCTCCATAAAATTACATTGTAAGACATAGCAAAAACTCTCAAAAAATTCGTATTTTTGGTATTTCTCACTGTTAGTGAAATTCCCAGTAGCAGCCAGGCATATAGCCTGTTGCATATAATACAAATTACATTGCAGATAAGCTTGATTGCTAAATTTCTTCAATTTATTTATAGAAAAAATAATTTTCAAATATCATTGATGTTTTAGTTGGCACATACATATTTAATAGCACAGTGAGTAACATATACTGGCCTTTAATCATCATTTTTAAATACTCATATTTAACTTTATTTGACCTACAATAAAAATCTCTGTTAAAACATGTATTTGTTTTTTATTACTATGAATTTTTACATGAACAAGGTAAAAAATGTCAAACTCTATAAAAAAGATAAAGTTGAATATCATTTGCCCCTCCTACCCTAGAACCTCCCACCCTAGAAAGTACCCCATCTACTTTTTGCCTATGTAGGTATCCTTCCAGAAGATGTAAATTCACAAATGTGCATTTATATGTGTTTGTATATGTGTGTACATACATGTTTTTACCCAAAGAAACATGCCCACAATGGCTTCCATTCTTATGTAACCACATATTTTCAGCAACTTACTTTATTATCAAATATAGGCCTATTTCATTTAATTAAACAGCAGAATAAGAAACCTACACACCACTGATGAATACTTAGGTTGTATAAAGTTGCTTAAATGTGTTTTTGCTGTTATACTTGACTTTTTTTTTACCTTGTACATGTAAAAATTCATAATAAAAATTCACATTTTAATATAATTATAGGTCAAATAAAATTAAATATGACTGTTTTAGAAACGATCATTAAAGGCCAGTATATGCTATTTGCAATTGTCACACAGCAATAAACTTTCTTGTAATTACAGTTTACCTGTTCAACTATATCTTAGGAATAATTCCAATGCCATATCTGTATACTATTACTTCTAATAATGTTTGTATTCATCGATTCTCACACTGCTATGAAGAAATAGCTGAGACTTGGTAATTCATAAAGAAAGAGGTTTAATTGACTCACAGTTTTGCATGGCTGGGGAGGCCTCAGGAAACTTACAACTGTGACAGAAGTTACCTCTTCACAGGGCGACACGAGAAAGAATGAGTGCCCAGAGCAGGAGGAAGCTGCTTATAAAACCAATGGATCTCGTGCGAACTCACCCACTATCACAAGAACAGCATAGAGGAAACTGCCCCCATGATTCAATTATCTCCAGATGGACCCAACCTTGACATATGGGTGTTATTACAATTCAAGGTGAGATCTGGGTGGGGACAGCAACCCAAACCATATCAATGTTAGACGACAACACAGAGTACTACATGAAGAACAGCAGACTACAATTGTACTATCCTCTCTCATTCATTATTTATCTTTAAATATTCATCCATTAATCATGATGAAGATAATAAAGCAATCTGTATCTTAGAAAAATATGAATAAAAATACTAGTAAAAAGCACATCCTTAAAGCTGCTTCATTAAAAATTAAACTGGCAATTGATTGCCTATGATTAGGATATTTTATCTGGAAACAGTCAACTCTGAAAATAAGACATAGAAAAGAAAAAAAAAATTAAGAAGCAGGAGGGACATTATCTAATCCAAATAGAGGAACAAAGGAAGTCTTGTGAATGTGTATGTGCATGTATGTACACTTAGAGATAAACTGTGAAGAAACTGATTTTAAAAAGCACGGTTTAGAACTTTTGCTTCTTTGTTTTTCTTTAGTTGCCTTTGTTGCTTTTAGTCAGATTCTGCACTTCAATTAAGGTTCCCAGCAGTAATGTAGAGTAACAGTACTTCGTAATTCAACATTGCTTAATCAAAATGTTACTTTAGTCTGTCACTGGTTACACTTCAAGAAACCCAGGGTTATCTCAATTAAAAGTGAGTGTTTAGAGCACTTTGCAGATTCCCTGCAGAATCATACAATAAATCTGCTCTACCCAAACTGGAAAAGACACTATTTTTCTATTTTTTGCTATATGCTACTTTCACTGTTAACCTTCTAGTTCAATGTTTCTCTCTTCTGAAGAATTATTTGAAGAGGCTACAAATGATATAATATTATATTACAGTATATTATCCTTGTTCATGATTATGAACAATCTATTGTTGATTTTAATTAAATGGTGGCAATGAAATTTTCACAAAAGGATTAATTGCAAGAAAATTAACCAGTCATTCAAATTTCGGTCCACATTGATTGAAATGACAAAAGTATACTGTCTTGGACTGTATTTAAAATATTAAATATTTCAAAGTATCTTTATCTAGTGAAATATATGGAGTATGTGCTACCCATGCTGAAATTAGGAGCAGAGGTTTGAATATTTGAAGCACAAGGTATTTGACTCTGCAATATCTTAGTTGTAGAGGCCTAGGACCTATTTCCTTCTCGATAATTCAGGAGATAATTGTTGCATATGTAATTTATTAAACTAGTTACATTACACTATAGGAAACAGGAACATTAGTTAACCACACTGCATTATTTTCTTCACAGGCTGCCAGCAACTTCCTCCCAAATGGAATGCTGAGTTGTGATTTCACCATAAGTAGTTAATAAATTTTAGAGTACTCTGACCAAAAAATGACTACAAAAAGGGGACTTTCAGATTTCCATCTCCACAATATTGAAGTTAGCTGTAACAAAATAAGTATGCAACTTTTAAAGAATGTGTTAGACCTTAAGAAGCCTGCCAGTGCAATTAAAATATAATAACAATATAAGTTGGTATTGCCCTACCTTAAAACAAGAAAGTCAGGCCTACATATTTTTAATGTTCTCACACAGCTTTATAGCAAAGACACTGAAAGTTTATAATTAAAATTGATCTCAAAACCACTTAATAGAGATTACATACACAAGTAACTGAACCATGTTTGATTCCCCTACAAAACACAGGTGTGTTTGATTACTTTGCTGACATGCCACTTGGGAACTCAAACACAGAGAATATTTTTTAAACCCCCACATTTTTAGTCCATTTTCATACTCCTGTAAAGAACTGCCCGAGACTAGGTAATTTATAAAGGAAAGAGGTTTAGTTGACTTACAGTTTAGCATGTCTGAGGAGGTCTCGGGAAACTTACAATCATGGCGGAAGGCTACGGGGAAGCAAGGCACCTGCTTCACAAGGCACCTGCCTCACAAGGCACCTGCCTCACAAGGCACCTGCTTCACAAGGCACCTGCTTCACAAGGCAGCAGGTGTGGGGACTACAAATCAAGATGAGATTCGGGTGGGGGACACAAAGTCTAATCGTATCATCACAAGAGGTTAATTCCAGCTGTTTTATTTGTCAAATGGAAAATTATTTATTCAATGACTCTAGAAATGCTGTGGTCCTGAGAGAAAAGCAATGACCCTTTAGGGGGTTGGAAAGCTGAACTTTAATAGCAGAGCTGACCTTATACTGAAGCAGAGACTCTCAAACTGACCTATATCTCACCAGCTCAAAGGTTTATTATTTCCTTCCTCTAACTGTAATCATACCAGAAGTCAATACAAAATATGATATATCATAACTCAGTTAAAACTTGAGTACGTTTTTGTCTCATATAAGCTTAAAATTAAATTATAGTACAAAGTTACAAGGAAGTTGATAAGTAAATACGGATTTATCCCTATGAAAAAAGAGCATGACTTGGATAAATCATAATGGAGAATTCTATATTTCAGATAATTCAAAAATAGATCATGATAACAAACAGAAAGCTATAATTCTTCAGCACTTGTGTGATCTCTCTCTAACAAAGAGAAAAAGAAGTTACCTAAGACTTTTAAGAAAAATTATATTTAAATGCAGCCATTGTCATATTCCCTTCTATAATTTTACTATACTTTATTTCATTTTAAAATGAAGAAAAGTTTTTCTTTTTGAGACTGAGTCTCGCTCTGTCGCCCAGGCTGCAGTGCAGTGGCCGGATCTCAGCTCACTGCAAGCTCCGCCTCCCGGCTTCACGCCATTCTCCTGCCTCAGCCTCCCGAGTAGCTGGGACTACAGGCGTCCACCACCTCGCCTGGCTAGCTTTTTGTATTTTTTAGTAGAGACGGGGTTTCACCGTGTTAGCCAGGATGATCTCGATCTCCTGACCTCGTGATCCAACCATCTCGGCGTCCCAAAGTGCTGGGATTACAGGCTTGAGCGACCGCGCCCGGCCAAAAAAAAATTATTATATTTCCACAATCTTGTAGCTTAAATTTATTTGTAAACTTTTTTAAAGTATGATAATTATGAACAGTACAATATATAGCATGCACATTAATAGAGATTCAGTATTTGATAAAAATAAATAAGCTTATTTGAAAGTATGTGTACGTTCATACATGTATATGGTCCTTTACTGTTTTATGACAGTAAGACAAAGCTTGCTTATACAAATATTACAGTTGTGGGCTTCTCAGTGAAAAATATATGCAATTTTATTCGTAAAATTCTATTAGACCCAGCCATTACAAATATTTTGCTGTAAGACTGTGGCTTGACAATTTTCCATTTGTTTCCCTAAAATAACAAAATTTGCTAAGAAATCTTAAAGCAGGAAACATTAATTACCAAACCAAAATATTAGAAATTCACTAAAAGTTTATCGGTTTTTGAATTTCACATGGGGGACAGAAAAATGGCTTCTCAGATAAACTATTTCTGAAAGAAAGGAAAAAAAAGAAGGATAGAAAGAGAAAGAGAAGAAAAAGAAGGGTTAAATAAATCAAATAGTGCATTGATTCTTCCCAACCAAGTTCAGAGATGGTAACATGACCCAAGTCAAACAATTAGGGCTGAAAAGAATCAATGTAAGGATCTTTGTTAGGACTGTCAGAAAACAGTTTCTATCTCCCACTTTCTCTCTTGCTTCCCTCCTCTGCTTCAAGGCCTTTCTCCATCAGCCTTTGGACATGGTGTTGTTATGATACGAAGCGACCCTGACCTATCCCTCCAAATCTAAGAAAGGAACCAATGGAGAGAAATTAGAGCTGGAAGTTGGATCCTGATTTTTCAACTTTTTAAATACTGAGTCAAGCTATGCCTGAAAATAATCCTGCAATTGGCTGTCTGAACAAAAATATTCCTTTGATGCTGAGGCAATTTAGGTTGAGTTTTTCACTTCCTGCTGAATGAGTTCTAAGTGATACAACCCTATTTTCCAGCCTTAATTCTAGATGCTGAAACCAAAAATATTCTGTTAAATGTAAGTTACAGAACCTGAACTCCAGCAAGCTTGGGACCATCACATAATTTCATCTGTCTCACTGTTTTTACACATTGTTCACCTGGAGGTCTCAACTCCATCTTGGACTGATATATAGTCAATTTATCATTTCAGCTTAAAATGGCAAAGCATATCTTCAAATTACTATTGATAGCACCAATTCAGAAACAGTGAGTGCTAACTCCATTTAAATTCAGCTCACATAGTTTCTCCACTTAAGCATCACTGATAATTCTACAATACCGATTACCCCGTTCAAGAAAGTTTTGTGTTATGGGCTATGAATCAGTTTGAGAGACTTGACACTAATTTCTCATTCCCAATATAGACTGTATTTCACAAAGGGGATATAGGAACACAGAAAATATTTTAAAATCTTTAGAATGATATGACATTGTTTTTCAAAGGCTGTTTCATATTTCAAAAATTAGGATTCTTTTCTTTGTTGTGTATCCCCAAATGTTACAAAATGCCATCACTAAAAGTACATACACCAGTAGAGAGGTAATGACTACAAAAAATAAAATTAGTTTCCTTCTATTGGTACATATAAGTAAATTTTAGTGCTTTATGGCCACATTCCAAAATCAATATTTATTTATTAATGTACATATCAATTCATGTATTTGACCAGCACCTTCTGAATGCACACTTTATACCAAGAGTGATATATTTCACTTAAATTTCCCATCTGGTTTTAAATTGCCCTTGAATCTGCTTCCTTTGTTTAATATAGACGTTAGAGATAATTATTTATTCCATGTGTTCAAAATGTAATGGTACAGACAACACTTAGAATTGAAAAAAAAAAAAAAAAAAAAAACCACTTTCCCTAACATCATTGGGAAAACTTGGCCATCAATTACACATATTCTTTTGTCCATTTATTTTGATCCCAATAGAATAATAAGTGTGATAGTCATATACTCACACAGCTATTTAAACGATATTTTAATTTTCAATTTAAAAGAAATAGAACTATTAAAGAGATAGACATCAATGGGGAAAAAAAAAAGTTACACAAATTAGTCTAAGCTACTATAAGATCGATTTTCCCAAACAGAAAACAAAATCAAGTTACTCATCTCTCCTCAATTCTTCAAACATGTCCTTAATAAGAGTGAAACATGTACCACCAAACCAATGGCTGGCCGGGCGCAGTGGTTTACGCCTGTAATCCCAGCACTTTGGGAGGCCAAGACGGGCGGATCACGAGGTCAGGAGATAGAGACCATTCCGGTGAACATGGTGGAACCCCGTCTCTACTAAAAATACAAAAAAAAAAAAAAAAATTAGCCGGTGTGGTGGCGGGCGCCTGTAGTCCCAGCTACTCGGGAGGCTGAGGAGGGAGAATGGCGTGAACCCAGCAGGCGGAGCTTGCAGTGAGCAAAGATCGCGCCACTGCACGCCAGGCTGGGCAGACCGAGACTCCATCTCAAAAAAAAAAAAAAAAAAAAAAAAAAAAAAAAAAGGTATACAAAAGCCCCTTCCAAGATACTTTACTTACTTTTTGTGTCTGTAACTTTATATAATTTTTTTCTTTAAAAGATTTCCCAAATTATGTTACTTCAAAACCCTAAACAACCTGAATTGGTCCTGCCTAATTATTAGTACCATACATCATTTGAGACGTTGCTTTTAAAATATCCCAGTTAGTTTAACAATAGTTAGTTACTGTACATCTGTAGGAAAGTTTGCTTTCATTTTAATTATATTTTTTAACACCTTCTGTATCAATCTTTAAGGAAAAGTACTGCCTTGACATTGTTTTATAAGATCCCTTTGGTCCTGTGTCTCGATAGAATAAACTAGAAACAGACTTGAAAGCTGACAATCTACTAAGGCCAAATATTGCAGTCTAACATGTAAAATATAAAGACGTATTTTTTAAAAGAGCCATCATGCTATGCATAAAATTATTTGCAATTATTCTTTATGTACAACTGTAATTTTCTCACTTTCAATATATAATAATAATAATTGCTAGTGCTGTTGGAGCATTCCATTATTTGCCAGTCGATGTGTGAGGTGCTGGGAATACATTATTTCACTGACTCTTCACAACAGCCTTTGCGATGGTCATCAACCTTAGCCCCATTCTACAGGTAAGGAAATTGAGAAATATGCCAAGAAAATCAATGATAATGCACTGTATATAATACACATAGTATATGTAGTGTGTATGTGGATATATATGTACATATATTGCAATATACATATATTGCCATATGCAGCATATGGAACCTGGTTATTTTAGAATTTACTAGTAGAAATTTCAAATAAAAAGCATAACACACATTACCTATCTTACATTAGATTCTAAGATCACAGTAAGAAGGACCAAAAAGAAAACATAAATAAAACATTTTATTTTCAACATAATCCAGGGAGGATTTCAACCCATAATTACAAAAGAGCTTTGAAGAAAATATTTAAGTGAGTATGACATGCATTTTCATGTACCCCTTCACAAATATATCTGTTTTACTAAAAATACAAACACTGAAGTCAAATACACTCATTTTAATTATGTATTTTCTGCAAATGAATAATACTCAGAAAGTTATGAAATTATAGTTGTAATGCCCCATGACCTATGCCCTGCACCATATTATACCTGTAACAGTATGTCAAATTCCTGTAGAGTAATTTGATACATGAATGAGAATATTATTAAATAAAAGAAGATGAATATCAAGGCCCAGGATAAAGTAATTGTGCAATATAGATTTAATTTGCAAAAGAAATGAATAGTAAATATGAATCACCAAAATATAATTAGAAGATACAATGAAATCTTAGAGAAATTACAGAATAGCACACTGAACTAAATCAAGCCCAAATAGCACTTGGAGGAAAAAAGAGTCAAAGTTTCCCTTGGGTTTTAGGTGAATAGCATTACTCCTAGCACAAGAGGACAACCTTTTCAGAGGAGCTTCTCTAATGCAACGATAAGTCAGTAAGTTATGAATTAGGCAAATCAAAATTACTTATCATGTACATGTTAGGAAATATCATAGACAATTTTACCTACTGAGAAATCAGCAAATATTTCCAAAGGTGTAAGAAAAGAATATATTCCGCCTTAAAAATATATGAATGCATGGAATGAGGGGCATCATGCTTAGTTATGGTAGATATTTAACAAATATTTGTTGAAAGCATTTTTAAAAAAGAAAGCCAGGCTTTTCTTCCAGAGAGGTATGGTGTCTGGCTATGTCTCAGTACCTAAGATAGATGTCTCAGTTATCTATTCTGATTACATAATTTTGTGGCTTAAAGTGACAACCATTTTATTTGTTTATGAATTGTGGGTCAGCAATTTGGGCTGGCCTGAGTTGCTTAGTTCTTCTGCTGGTCTCACCTGGCGTCACTCTTGTGACTATAATTATCTGGAGGTTCTAATATGTGTGAATGGTCTCAGGTGGCCTCATCCACATGTCTGGCCATTGGAGCTGCTGTTAGCCAGGTCACTTGTCCTCAGCAGAGGAATCCATGTTTCTTCACATAATGGTAACATTTTTTGAAAAGAACAAGAGTAGAAGCTACATAGTTTCTGGAGGATTAGGCTTGAAAATTATACCATATCACTTCTGCAATCCCTATTGTTGAAAGCAAGTAAAAAGGCCAGTTCAGATTCAAAGAGAAGAGAAACACACATCTATTCTTGATGAGAAGCACTGCAATGAATTTGTGGCCATTTTGAATTCAAGAGGTAACAACATAGCTTACAGATAGGAAAACATCACAGGGCTTACTTTAGAAAAGATTTGTCCTGATAACAGTTATATCTGGAATTAAGCCCAGATTTTGACTGCCTATCATCAAGCCCCTCTGTCACAGAAATAACACCAGTGATTCAAGATGAGAAAATGAGTTTGTCAAGTGACTTCCCTTCTCTCTGCCAAAGGGAAGAGGTAACAAGAGTAACACCTGAAGCACTCATTAAGAGCATCAACAGCAGTCTACACAAATAGTACAGCAAAAGAAGAAGAGGTGAGTGGAAGGCAGAGCATGATAAGACAAATGCCAGGGTGTTAATGATGGACAGAATGATCTGTAAGTTTCACCCCACCATGATATCGCAGTATGTTCTGATTCTTTTGCACTAGGAAACATGTTAACCTGAACATTTATTTATTACTTACAGCATACCAGTCCGTTTAAATGGCTTGCCAGTCCCTCCTGCAGATGGGAACTGAAAATTAAAGACAGCAAATCACCCAAAATCACACAGTCTATTTTATCAAAAAGTTTTAGTATATATTTATATCCCAGACTCAGGATGCAAATACCTTCTCAATATAAACAACTACAGAATCTCCTAGTGGATAAAGTGTTTTTATAAACTACATAAGACATGGCAATTTATAGAGTACCATAAGCACATGAGTAACTAAAAATAGGATATATAATCAGAGGATGCTCATCATCCTTGAAGGAGATTAAAAACACATTTTTTTGTAATAATCAATGGAAAACAGCCATAAGCAGTAGGATAAAAGGGCAATCCCCTAGGTGTAGCCGACAGAGCATCCTCTTTAGAATCAAAAATTTTTGGATTTTAATTCTAGCCCTATCATCTTAGCTGTATAATCATGGGCAAGCAAATTAACCACACTGGGCCTCAATATGTTCCTCTAAAAAACAGAGACAATCATGATAAAGTTGTAGGGTTAGTGCATAGAGTAGAGAAAAGTAAAAATCTACAGTGCTAGGAAAAGACCACCTTCTCAGAATATGATGAAGATGATGCTGATGGTCATGGTCATCTGTTATATATTATCCAAGTTATATTAGCATCTTTCAGTGCTGTCCTCAGCAAGTACATGGAAAGTTCACGTGCTTGTTTCAGAGGATGAAGCCTTAGACTTTTATTTAGCCTTAGGTCCTTATTTTACCAACGTACCTAGCAACCTTATTATTTATGTTCTTAGTAAGTTCCTATCACGAACTTTAAAAGGAAGGCAAGTACATTGAAAACAATTAGCTATACAAGAGCAAAGAAAATCAAAGAAACACTTTACAGTTGAGACAGAAAGAACAAAAGAAGGGGCAAATTTATGAACTGCCTTAAACATGTCTTGGATTGGTCCCCAAGGGTCTTCTGCAATTGCTAACATACATAATGAAGAAGTCATTAAGGAAATAACTATATTTATATGTGGTGTGTTGATCTTGACAACTATTTGAATTCACATCAAATGCAAAATTTTAAAAAATTTTTAAACAGGATGCCTAAAGACAATACCATTCAAGACTATGGATAATGTTGATAACCAAAAGACTCATTTGACCAGGATACTTAGTCAAGTAAGTTTACATGTCATTTTCTTCTGTATTCAAATTATTTTTCCCCTTTTTAGGAATTAGATAACCTCATATAGAGGCTGAAAAACTGCTAGGAGCTTAATAATCAATTTTATTAAACAATGGAGGAGGTAACAAAAATTAATTTAGTAAATAATATAGAGATCAATGGCATCTAGAGGAAAAGGTGTGAGAATGTCATCAAGACTGATTCAGGATTAGGGCTCCTCTCTGAAAGAATATTTGTTTCTCACTCTAGATTGCAACTTTTCTAGAGTGGCATCTATGCCATTTTGGCTTCTGTGACTTAAAGGAGAAATTATTAGCAGAAAATCTAAGTATGCATTAAATGCCAAATAAATATGTGTTAATGGAATTAAAGCATATACTTGAGTCATTCTTGTCTAGAACAGAGAGCTCATGATGCAGCCAGCCAATCACCTTAGAGTAAGGTGAAAATGTACTCTTCTTGTGTTGCTCCATTTCATTGTTGTTCATATTTATTATGAACAATAACATTAAAATATATTAGTGAATTTTCTCTCACTATTTATTGGAAAAGATTTAAGCAACTTGGTTATCATGAGTAAATCAAATGATCTGAATGTTCGAAAAGTGCCAGAACTCATAATAGCAAATACGTTTAATCCAGTGTTCAGATTGACCAGTTGTTGCATCTTGAAGAAGTAAACTTAGTGTGTAATTGGATTGTTTGTAATTCAAGAGATAAATGTTTGAAGGGATGGATACCCCATTCACAATGATGTGCATAGTTCGTATTGCGTGCCTGTATCAAAATATCTCATGTACCCCAGAAATATATACACCTACTATGCACCCACAAAAATGTTTAAAAATGATTTTTAATTTTTTAAAAAAGAGGTATATATGTTAAGAACTCCAATGCCTTGTCCAGGCTCAGCGGGAAAGAAAACATTGATCAAATTGTAACATCTAAAATGAGTGTAGGCTGGAGAGTTACAGCATTTTCTTGCTTTGTCTGCTCCAAAAGCACGCAAGTAATGGCGCTGCTTAACTGGATGGTAGTCTACCCACGTGGGTTGTTGGCATGCTTAAGTGAAAATTTGGATAACAAATGAAGACCTTCCAGAAAATGGTGATGATGAAGACTAATGACAGCTAACATTTATTGACCATTAAAGGCAAAAGGACTTGAAATCATGATATACAGAAAACTGTCCTAAACCAGTTTAGGGCCAAGATGTGTTTAGTCATAAGCACAGCAATTGTGGTTTGGAAATTTCAAGGAACTCAGCGCAAATACTTGAAGTACTACCATTAGGAATTAGACTTGTGTGCCTCTTTCTACCATGTTAAAAATAATTAGAAGCTATAAGATGCCAGAGTTTTGGCTCAAGTTAAAAGAGAAAATTATAATACATCTATATGAAAGTGAAATAATATATTTTAGGTGGAGTGATTTGGGAATTACTAAAGTTACTCAAGCTTAGTCAAGATGACCACTTGGCAGAGATGCTTTAAAAAAAAAATTAAGATTTAATATACATGTCAGGAGAACTTACAAGTTGTCTAATGCCATGTCCATCAGAGATTAAAATGAATAAATTTGAACATCTTTGGGTAAGTCATGCACTCTCCAGTATATTAGAAATACAGTCTATGATTTCTTAAACTCAGCGAGATTCTCTGCTTTACATCTTCTGCCTGGTTCCTGAAGACACTGGACTATATGACCCCTGGTCTGACGAGCTTTTGAAGCCTTACAATTGTCACCTCCTTTATACTTTCCCTCTTCATGCTTACGCTAGCTAATGATGAGATGATCATGGTGATGATGACAATGATAATCACAGTCAGGTGCCTAATGAACTATATCACTGAAACCTCCAGACAGCCTGATTGCATAAGTTATATTATTACCCCTCTTTCTCTGGTGAGGATTATAATGCTCAGAGAAGTTCAAAGACTTGTTCAAGGTTATACAGGACTGTGACCGAGGGAGGCAGAATTCCATAGTTCCTTTTAATTTAACTGCTGCACAATACCAACCTCTACGAAACACAGCCATGATTTCTTAATTTCTTCTCTCTCTCCTACTACAAAGTGTAGAACATCAAAATAGAACTAAAAGTTTCAGCTAATAAATTACTTTAAAGCTTATTCATTTGTTTGTATTTTTCATGTTACTAAGAAAATGAGTTATTGAGGTCAGGTCCCAATGTCCAGTTATACATTGTTTAAGTGTCTGATATTTAAAAAGTCAATACATGGCAAATATCCTAACATAATTCCTAAAAATAACCTTAAACTTTTCATAAAGTTAGACCTAGTTTTATTGAATGTGGGATTCCAAATTAAAATATTTGTGAATATTAATGATCTCGATATCTATCCACATAAAATAAAGCATATTCACTACTCATGTAGCGTTCAATGCTGCCATATAAATTATATGTAGTTTAATGTTGCTGTACAAATGTCTAAACACTTATAAAAACAAGTGTAAATAAACCACTCAAAAACTTGACAAATCTTCACACCATAAAAAAATAATAAAAGGAGAGCTAACCAATAAGAAAAGTACCACATCCTATATTTGCAAAAGAGATAAGAGAAAGTTAGGCTTCATAGCAATGTAGTCAGTATGTCCCCACTAGTAAATCACATTAATACAAATATTCTAGTACTTGGGAGGTAATACCACTAAAATCCATGGAAAACCTACTTGAAGATAGAAAATAAGGAATAAAAACGAACACTGAAATCAAGAAGTAAATTGAAGTTTGTCCTGCAAGGCTCTTTAGCACTTCCTCAAAAGAGCTGAATGTGGTGGAGTGAAAATAGATCAAGATAAACAGCATTGTTTAGGCTTCCATTCCTGATTAAATATACTATTTCTGATTGAGCATCTATTGAATGAATTATTTTTTTGTTGTTTTTTCCTAAGAATTCAGACACTGCTCCCAGAATTTGTTGAAACCTTAATCATTTAATGTATTACTTCTTTTCTAGAGTCTTTTATTATTGTAAAATCTAAAATAGATTCAATTTTCTATCAAAATTCTACAATTGTTTCCCACGAGGATTATGATACCATTTTCAAAATATTTGATTTGGAAGATTTTTTAGAGCAATAAATTATATCCATGCTCCCACACACATACAAAAAAAAAATGCAAGAACAGTGTGAGCTTTTGAGTTCTGAAAGATTTCTTTTGTAAAAAGATATATTTTCTTATTTTAAGTTCTGGGATACATGTGCAGGATGTGCAGGTTTGTTAAATAGGTAAATATGTGCCATGGTTGGAATGCAAATTAGTTCAACCATTGTGGAAGACAGGGTGGTGATTCCTCAAAGACTTAGAACCAGAAATAATATTTGACACAGAAATCCCATTACTGGGTATATGCCCAAAGGAAGACATATTTTCTAAGAAGAACAAACTTGTCAATTGACATTTTCCTGCCAATGTGACCATGTAACTTAAACACTGCCTATGAAAACCAATTTCTGAGAAATATTACAAATGTAGTTTGCAGTTTAAACAATAAATACTTTTCATGTGGTTTACTTGGAATCAGTGAAATGACGGACAGCAGAGTTATGTAAACATGTAATTCCATTGTAATTTTTACCACTTATTAACCAACTTCATAATTAGTATTAAATTATGTCATGTAAAATGTTTATGTAAAATTAAATTATGTTTAGTAAAAATTATTTTGTCAACACAGTATCCTTCACAACAATATGATGAAAAAGCTTAAAAGTAGCATTGGCTATCTTTGAATTAAATTCTTACATTTCTGTCTTCTGTTACATGAAACTGGAATTTTCATAATAACATACAATTTATGTTGGTAGAGCATACTAAAAATGGTTCACCTCTAAGTGGAATAGCTTCAATAATTATGAACATAATACTTCTTAATTTCACTATGCACATACCATGTAATGAACAAATTATACAGCCTTAGGTTCTAAACAGTCCTCAATGATTGAAGGATGCCATGGGAATAAAAATGTGGGCCCTGCAACCAGAATAAGTAGTCTCAGTCCAAGGCTTGTTGAACAAGGCAGAGTATGCACATGTGTATTATTGGAATGATTTAGCAAAATTATCTGCTAGTTATGTATTCTAGGGGCTCACACTCACACCTATAAGGTCCAAATTTCCAGTTTTACTCTTCAATAATACATAAAACATAAAATTCATTATACTATATACAAAACCCTGAAGATAATGCCAATATGTTACATTTTTAAGTAACCAGAAAATAAAAATCACTGAAATAAGCTACTAGGTTAGCCAGTTAAGCCTTTAGGAAGTTTCAAGTAGCTTCCTTTTTCCAGCCTCAAAATTGTCAATAAAACTTATTAGCAATCTTATTTATGATACATTTATTTTAAAATACATAATTTAGTAGATATTATGTAGTAGTGTCATGTAGAGGCAGGAATATTGTTAGATACCTGCAAGCATCTCATCCCAACCATATAACAACACAGCAATACATCAGCAGAAAGCAAGATCTCAATTTCACCAGCAAGAAAACTCAGCAAAACTACTAAGCCAAAAGTGCTTCAAACAGCAACAAGATCAAGATAACTGATTTAAATGGACAAAGGAAATGAGAGCCATTCATGAAAAGATGAAAGGGTGATAAAACATGACATAACATATGAAGATCATTTAAACACCAATGCCATAACCAGATACTGCTTCAACACGCAAAATCCATTTAATGACAGAGGAGACAAAAATAATTGAAGATGGAATAGGGTGGAGGTATTCTCCCACAGGTAACTACAGCTCTTGCTATCCCCTCTTCAGAAAAAGGAAAGAAATCACTTCTGGCTGGTGTCAGTCAGAACTAAACCTTTATGAACTTCTCCCAGAACATCAGCACAGGAATCTCATATTTCAAAAACAAGCTGTGTGTGCTCATACACACATTAGATCTATGAGGGAAGGAGAGAGGTGTGTGAAAGAACAGAAGCCTGGTGTTCAAGGTCATTCTCCTCTTGAAAAGAGAAAGGGAAAAAAATGTCTAAAAGAAATTATCCAAGGTACAGAAATCAAACGACAACTTCTTTTCACCTATCTGCTTATGCTTGTTCTTATAGATATCCTATTGTTCTGTCCCTATTAATAGTGACTAAAAGAGGGCTTACAAAGAAGGAGGCTTTTGGCTGGGAAATGTCCTATCAATACCTGAAGTGTTAATTCATCAATGAGTCAGGCTAGTGAGCCAGGCCAGCTCTATCTAAAGACAATTCTTAGCAAGGACAGTGGACTCAGATTTTCAAAGTAACTTGTACCCTCTCCATTTTTCCAGAAAAGGGAGAAGAAAAAGGTAGCAGAAATCTTTTCCCCCCCTTAGGAACCTCTATGCATGTAACCGTGTGCTAGTAGTTCTATTTAGTTATGACCTTTAACCTAAGTCCAATCCGCACCAATGAGTGACATTTTCAAACATGCATCACACCATCATCTGTTTAGGTTTCTGAGCATTCAGCATCCATTTTAATGCGTTTGCTTTGCCTTCCCTGCGGCTGAAGGTGGAAGAACAAAGCTTAACCTGCAAAAAATCGAATCCTTAGTGGGAAAAGGCCAGAAGAAAGTGAAATAGGTGGGAGGTGGTGAAAACACCTTATTTTCCAAGAACCTATATTCACCAGCCTTTCTTTTTTCTTGGGCACTCTCTAGATAGGTATAACTTACTTGCTAACAAATATTGTAAGTATGATATCAATACTGTTGTAATAGTACTCTGGGGTAATTTGGGAGGACAAAGTGGTGTCCTTGTCAGACGTTTAGAATACACAAATCAGATTTCTAAGATTTTCTGAGTGATAAGAGGATTAGAAGTAAATTCATCAAAAGAGAAAAAGAAAAAAAAAAAGGAAAAGAAAAAAATCATTTTTAAATGTATTCCCAATTATCTGTTATCTTTCATTTATTTCATTATTTAATCCAGGCAATACACTTCCCCTCCGCCCACTGCCCGCCCCCCACCCCCACCCCCGCCCGCCCGGGACCTCAGAGGGGGAAGTTCTGTTAAAGTCGAGGTATCTTCTGTATCTTTCCTTGGTTATCCCTGCAGCTTGAAGTTACAAAGCAAATCTATCTGAAGAGTGGCCCTCATGTCCTCCTCTTTCACGTTTATTGGGTACCAGGTTGGGGAGGAAGGTTAGTTGACTTTACAGAGGTGTTTCAACTAGAAACAATACGGGTATAAATGACATGATCAAACCGAGGAGAGCAAGAAGGGGGGTTAGAAAGAGGAACAAATGGAAATCTAGGAAATACACACTTAGCTTCAGGTTTTAATCCTGATAAATCATGCAGTATTTGAATATCAAGACATTTTTGTAGCCAGCTTTCCTTCCATATTCTTGAATATTCATGGCCGAGGGGAGGGACAGGGAGAGAGAGAGAAAGGTTTTGCAGGCAAAGGCAGGACACCACCGCCCTCCACGCTCCTCTGTGGCTCTGGGCATCTCCCTCCTCTCACATCCAGGCGGCCGCCTCGGCCACGATCCGCTTGCTGTCTGCCAGGGGGTCCGCTGAGCTCTTCCGCCCCGCCCGGAGAAAGTGTCAAAGCCGGCCAGCCAGCTGCAGTGGCAGAGCCCAGCCCCCAAAGCCCGCTGCATACATGGCCTTGTAGCACCACCAGCCTGCGAGGGCTGCAGCAGCAGCCGAGCCCAGACTCGAAGAGGAGTTGGGGACGTCAGTACGCAGGGACAAGCAGAGCAGGTATGGGCCAGCTAGAAGTCTGCAAATGCCATCATATGGATATCTACAGAAACGCAGCGAGTGGAGGAAAATCAGGCAGCGCCCCTACACTTCCTAAGCGGCTTTAGCAAACAGAACCCCCCACCCCCCAGCAGCCCCAGTCACTGCCTCCTGAAGCAGGGAACCCTGAGCTTGGCTGGGCCAAGTCCTCCGCTGAATGTAGCCAGAAAGCAGCTCCCAAAGGCGGGAGACAAACTAACACTCCTTAGCTAAATTATTCAGACCGTCTTCACTATGGAATAAAACATTGATGAGACTACTTTGGAAGTGCTTTATCTTGTTAATTCTAATGTCTTCGAGAAGGGAGTGAAATTTTCCTTTGGGGGCGGGCGCTGAGATAGGATGAAAGGGAATTCAGGGGAAAAAGGCGCCAGGGTAAAGGGCTCTGGAAGTTAACTAAATTTGTTCTGCTTCAGCTGGCCATGGGAATCTCATTTTAACATATCAGACCCAATATGTTAATTAGGCAGTCGCAAATCCAACCTGCTCCTTGTAAATCAAGGCACCAGAAAAAGAAATTCAAAGTATCTATTATACAGAGACAAAAAAAAAAAAAAAAAAAAAAAAAAACCGCGCACAGGAGCCCCTCTCCGTGACGTGACGGAGACAATACAGCTGGAGAGAACGTTGGGTGGTGGCTATCGGTTTAGCCTGGTTCTGCTAGATATAAAAATGACTTCTTTCATGGATTTATTCTGCTACATAAAAGCACGCCCTGGCAGTTAAACACCATATCTCAAGACACACACCCGTGACAATATATTCCCTTTCATGCAAACCAAGTTCCAAGAAAACTCCATTTCAAGTCAAAGTCTCCAGATGCGTAATTTACAACTACTAAAAAGATCTGGCAAGCTCCTCCACAACAAGGAAAGAAAACAACCTGGCACCAGAGGTAGAAAAGGGTAAAAAAGATCTTTGGTTTAAATGATGGGTGGAAACCAAACACCCACTCACACTCCACAATCTGGAGAGGGTTGGGTACCAAATGGTCCGTGGCAACCATAGCCTGAAGGAAACAGAATTTTGATCTCTGGCATCATCAGACAGGTTCCACACGCCTAGCTCTCAAAAAATATCCTCAGGGTGGAGCACATCCATATTCCCAAAGCTTTCACTACTAGATTAAGTGCTCAGGTATAGATGTATATTTCACCTACTAGAAATTGTATTACAAAATCACAGAGCAGGCGCCCTAGGATACTCAATCCTTCCCAATGATTTTCAAAACATTAATAAGTAAAGTAGCCTGCAATGCAGATAAGACACTAGAAACAAGATCTAAAGGAAATTGGGTGAGGCGAGTAATCCTTGGCTTGTTACCTGGTGCCTCTAGGGGAAAAGACGGTCGTAGGAAGACTTTCTGCCTGCAGGTACAATCCCGGCAAGGTGGCTCCAGGTGGCTTTCACAGTCGTACGCGTGTCTCGCTCGTCACTTCGCTGCCCTTTGCCATAGCTCAGCACCCGCATCCTAGGGAGTCGGAAAGGCAGCTCCTGCCACTGCCGCCGCTGCCCGCAGGTCGCGCTGGGTGGGGGATCCGCTGCAATCGCCCCATGAAACCCGCGGCTCCGCGCCCGGGGAGCGGGCAGAGGCAGGGCGGCCGCGCACGCACACACAGACACACGCTCACACTCACACACACTCGCACCCGGGCGCGCGCGCACTTGCACTCACACTTACACACGCACACCCGGCACTGCACGGGGAGGAAGCAGCACGGAGGGAACCGGTCCTTCTCACGATTGGCTTCGAAGCCCACAGGACCGCGGGCAGCAAAGAGAGCGTTCTCGCATAGCCCTTTAATCACGTTTCCTTCAAGTTCTCCTCCAACCCGAATCCACGTAATTCAAGAGCTGGTGACATTTTGGTGGAGAGGAGGGAGCCGAGAAAGGGCTGAGGAAGAGTCGGGGATTTTGTTAAGCAGTTTGATAAGCAATCCTCATTACCTTTTTTTTGTTTTGTTTTGTTTTGTATAGCAAACCAGTTCGAAGAGCTGAACTTTTGGCTTCAAATGCTGTGGACCAAAACGTAAATATCCTTCTGGCCAAGAGAAGAAGGTGTAGATACACGGAAACAAGAGGGCTGCAAGACCCTCTATTGACCTTGTGATGTACCTGGAAGCAGGTCAATACTGGCGCTTTCCAAGCTTCTGGATAAAGCGATCCACACACCTGGGTCCACAGCCCAGCAGCCGCTCCAAATCCAGCCAGGAAAATGGGTCTGGGCGTCCTCAGAGCTCTGCAAGAACCCGGGCACGAAGGGGCATCGCCGACTTAACACATTTGCTTCTGGGCAGTTGGATAAAAGACAGTCAAATGCATCAGATAGGCGCGCGCGTACACACACGCGCGCACACACACACGCAGCTAGCTGGAAAGCGGCTTACAAAACACTAGAGACATGCCAAGATGACTTGAAAAGGTAGCCAACATCCAGGATCTTTCCGGAAAACAGAAGGGCCAGCAGGGAGGTTATCAAAGTCTTCTCAAGTCTTTCATTTCTTCCTCTCTCCTGTGAGTGTGTGTGTATGTGTGTGTCTCCAGAAGGTTTCGTTGGTCTGCCCCACCCCCGTCCAGTTGCGCTTTTTTTCCTGATATAACCGACGGTGCAAAATGAATTATATGGGTGGGCTGTGCTCACAGCCCAGAGCTCCCCAAAGTCAAGAATCCTAAGGGAGCACCCAGCTGCTAAACAATTCACATTCTCAAGGGAAGAATGAAAAACACGCGCAAACACGCGCACACACATACATAGTCCTCCGTTCGGGCAGCTCTGCACACGCTCACCGCCTCCCTGCGCGCCGCTGCACACAGCGCCCCGCCCGCTGGCCACCGCGCTGGGGCGAGTCCGCAGTTCAGGCGCGAGGCAAGCAGCCGAGGTCCGGGGCTGCGGCCGCGGCCGGGGCGGACCCGGGAGCCAGGCTTCCCAAGGCTGTGCGTGTCGGCAACGGCGGCCTCCTGGCCGCGTGGAACTGAGCCCCGCGCTGCAGCATGGAGGCGGCGGCGGCGGCGGCGGGCGCGCGGCCGTGAGCTCGGCCCGCGCCGCAGTGACGGGAGCGGCCGTGTCGGCCAGACCCCGAGAGTCCGTGAGACCCCGGCCGGGGCCGGTCAGCTGCTCTCAGCCCTCGGGCCTCCCAGCCAGACTAGTTCTGAACCGATTTATCTGGGGGGTGCGGAGAGGGCGGGCGAAGCGCCGGGAAATCCCCAGGCTGAGGAGGCGCGGGGGCGTTGCAGGAAGGGGGAAGGGAAAAGGCAGAAAACCTGGAGGATGAAAGCGAACTTCCAGGGGCGTCCCCAGCCTCCTGCAAAAGGGCAATTTGCTGATCGCCCACTTCCTCTCGGTTGTGGGATAGAGAGAATCATCACTGAGTCAAGCTTCGGCTGCTTAGGGAGGTGGGAAAAGGCATTAGTTATAATAACCCGCCGGAAATTTTGAGAAGGAGAGCTACTGACTTGGGGGTTTCAGTCATCTGAGGCTGGCTTCCGCTGTCCCCTTAGTTGTGGGTGGTGATTTGCTTACTAATCAGATGGGAGCGGATTCTGTAAAGAACATTTATATTTGGGAATCAGCTCAGCATCAGACATTATGAATACTGCAGTTTGTCACATTTTAGTATGTCAAGGGCAGAAAGGGAGCCCAACAATCTTCATAATCCAGACCTGGCCTGTAAGGTCACCGGTACAGAAGCAGGGTCTAAAGCAGAAAAGAGGTGCGACTGGAAAGGAGGTTAGACAGGGCCCTGCGGGAATGGATCTGCCCGGAGCCCTCGCCTGGTTTTGCTTTAGACTCCGACAAGACTCCCAGTGCTTCTCTCCCCGACCCTATATCCCCACTCCGCCCAGCCTGAAAAAGCCAGTAAGCAAAGTTAACTCTTTCTTCTAAAGAACCCTAAGTGAAATCTTGCTCTTCCTTTCTGCTAAAATCCTGAAACCCTTTCGCTTCTCATTGTGGGTTCACCAGCACGTGGTCTTCGGACACTGCGCGCACCTTCGCGCTCAGCTCTGATCCTAGCTAGCCCAGACACCAGTCTGTACCCCCAAAGGCAATGGAAGAGTAGAAAGTTGCAAAAAGGAAGCTGGCTAACAAGGGTTTCTTCTGCCCTATTTGGCAAAGGCCCATGCCGGTGGCCTCCATGGATAGGGAGCTCTTTCGTTTTGTTCCAAAAAGCTTTGCCAGGCTTTACCATTGCCCTGGAAGTGCACAGGCGCGCGTATACTCGAGCACAACCTTGGGCTCACCCCAAAGGCGCACAGCTGCACCCACGGGTAAGAAAGACCCACACAGCTATCTCTGTAGGGGAAGAACCCGAGGAGTGAAGTGCTTTAGGTGGAAACTGCTCACATCTCCTTTCTTTCCTCTGCTCCCCTTCTCTGCCCCTGGTACTCCCGATCCAATCCTGGGCTTAGGAATCCACTCAAGCCACGTCTGGCTGCTTTGCTTTCCAGAGTAGTGCAGCTCCGGGACTGCACTTCTAGCCCTGCAGCCTCCCTCCAGGACTGCGAGCGGCGCCAGATCCGGGACTTCGGGGTCTCCGCGGGAGCTTAGGAGGCTCAGGATTTGAATTGGAGAGCTGGAGAGCCAAATTCCCAGCCGCCGGGGGACTGCGCAGTAAGACCACAGAAATAAACCAAAGGGACACCGCGGACAGATGTACCAGAGGACACCACTGAAGTCCAGGAGAATCTTCACCAAAGCCATCAGCGTTTTCCTTGTAGCTTTCTGTCCCTCGAAGTGGAAAATTGAGGTTTCTGAGAAGTCCACGGAGAGAACCTGCAGCAAACTGAAGCCACAGACTCCGGAGGCACAGGGAGAAATAATGCTTCCATCCTCCTTTCACTTTAAACTTGATCACTTCTGGGACTTCACTGGAGGGCGGTGGAGTTGCACCAGCCTGGAGTACAGGCAGATCCCAGTGAGCACTTCCAAGTACTTTAGGACGTGGGGGTGACTCCGTTTTCTTCAGGATTGTCCCACTTGCCATCCTTTCCAGCCGAGCTGATAGGAACCAATGAAAGTCTAGGCGATAAGGATTTTCCGTTACCTCAGGGATCAAAGTGTAAAGTGTTGAATGAGAAACCCAAAGACCTTGCATCGCTGGGCTGAATAACTTTCTGTTTTCTTTTTTATGTTGTCCAGACTGAGGTAGGGAGGGGACACACTAAGCTAGCTGTAAGAAGTCAAGGGTTGGGAGGAAACAAAGTTCAAATACTATACTGGAATTTTGTGTGTGTGTTCTCGTTTTAGAAACTGTGTGTGGGGGGGTGGGGGTCAGCTTGAGAAAGATGAAATCGACGTTTCCTTAATGCTGGGAGTAATAATGCTTAACTTTTCATTGTTCTTTCAAGCCCTACCAGGCCCAGGAAAACAGCTTCTTTCTGTTTCCTGTAGCCTTCCTGTGTATCATGCATTATATTTGAAAGTGCCTTTCTCTACTTTCCTCATTTTATCTCAAAAATCTCTGCTACAACCAGATAACTTTCACTCTCCCGGTTCAGCATTTGCTCTTTTCCCTCCTACATAAGCTGATCAGAATTTGCAAAGAGAGGGGAAGAGGAAAGCTTCTATTTTGTTTCATGATTGTTGCTAGAAAACGGCAAGACCTCGGGAGAGACACCAGGATATTCTTTCCCAATGGAGGTCAGAGCTAGCAAAGTTTTTTTTGTTTTGTTTTGTTTTTTCTTTAAATTTTATTCCCCAGCAGGTCAAAAACTAGGATGTTTGCAAAAAGAATTTCTAATTTGCTCATAAAACTATTGTTATTAGCCACTCTGAGGTTGGCATAATTTTAAAAGTTCAAACAAGTTCCTTGTAGAATAGGGTTCCTTTAAACATTGACATTTAAAGAGAAGTAATTTTTTTCATAAATAATTTAGATTTAACTCGTTACCTCTATAGAATATCTGCCTTACTTTGTTAATGTGTCCCCTGATTTACTCCATATGTCAAATCACTTTTAAGATAATGTCGATTTTCTTGTTTTCCCAGGTCATTTTTCTGAGGGCCAATGGTGATAAGTGTTGGTCTGCCTATTTTCCTGGAATAATCCACGATTTGGGGAAAGAAAGAGTATTTTGCTAATTTCAGGTAATTAATGGAGATGTGAATGTTTTTCAGTTAAAGTGATGAATAGCAAAAGATAACATGAGTTTCTCTTTATATTGTTATTTAATATTTGAGTTTCTCTTTAAAGTAATAAAAAAGTTATGATCTAATTTTTTTAATGGCATTAATTAGTTTGCATGAATTATGAATTTTATTTACATGGATTAAAGCATGTGCTAAGTTATCACTTTAATTCATTAATTTGTTTTATATATAACTGAAGAAGCTTATTGTAAATTGGAAATACCTTAACTTCAAATTTCCTGGGTGAGAAATCACTACTGAGTTACAAGCCTTTGATTATTTTTACTAATATAATGTAATATAATATAATAAGTTATCTGACAGTTCAAAACTGGAAGTTGGTATGAAGAAACAAGGAAATACAAGTTTCTGAAATGAAGGGATATCATTAAAAACAAATCCGAGTTAAACAGAATAAACGAAATCCAAACATTGAAGTTTTTTATAAATCTACCTAGTTTTGAAATATAAAAAGAAGTGTGCTTATATTAGGAGCATATTTCCAATGTTGCAACTGACCTTGAAGTCCTAGAATACAGTGTATTTTAGCAACTAGATCTCACCAAAAATATATTTCAGCTGACTTCAAAACAAAGTTGAAGACCCCAGCATATTTCTAGCATACATAGGTAAACAGATTTCTCATTGGAACAAAAAGAACCAAATGTATTTAGTATTTAATCTTCTTTTGAGTTACAGAAATATTTTTTTCTTATTTTATCATTTTTTGATTTTTTTAAACTTGATTTATATAAAACACATTTCCTTTCCTTTCTTTCTGTATCTCTGTCTTTTATGTTAACCTTTATAGATCATAATAGTGAACTAAAAGATCAAGGTCTGCTTGATGAAAACTGGAACTAGCACTGAGAACCCAATACATTACCGGATGGAAGTGGACATTTATTTTACTAAGAAAAATGGGTTTTGAACCTAATTTTTTGAAACAAAAATACAATGTGTTATATCCTAAATATAATCTCTCAGCAGAGAGTTTTTGAGAGAGATCAAAGGAAAAGAATTATTTCAGAGATAAGCATTGCTGTAGAGAAAGGACAATTCTTAATACTGAAAGTTAGAAGTAAATTTTATCTTTCATCTCCATTAATATTTTTTTCTTGCTTATTTGCTTACACCTTGATGTCAACTCCTCACATTTGTCTGCTGCTCCTATTTAGTTACCCAAGAGCCCCAAAATGCACCATGCTATCGAGGACTATCTAACCCAAAGAAGAATTCTATGCTATTACAATTCAATTTCTACTTCTCACCAAAACTCCCATTAAGGCATAGTAGACAGATCTAGTTGAGCTTTTAATAAAAAATAAATTATATCAGACTAATTTAAGCTAAAGTATGAATGACTAGCAGCCTACATCAGGAATATGAAGCCACCTTAATTTATAAAAAGTAGACTTTCTAGCAAAGTATGTTAATACATATGGGAAGCAGGGCCACCTCAATTATTCTTACCTTGTATACCAAACTGAATGATAAGCATGGTACTATATTTTATATTTTCCCTTTTTGTGTTTTGATAATGCTGTTGAACAACTATTCACACCTAGCTTTAGCCTTTGAAAGAAATATTTTTAAATTTTACGTGTGTGTATAGCTAGCATTTCAAAAAGATTTCCACTAAGTAGTGAAACTGTTTTCTAAATGAATCTAGTCGTAAAGCAATTATCTTAAACATAAAACATCAGAATAATTGTTATCATGACTTGATTTAGGAGTACAGGTAGGCACACCAAATCATATTAGGTGAAATAATAAGCTGTTTGAATGTCTATGGCATTCATTTTTTCAACTTACTTACGTTAAAAGCCTGATTAAGAACTGTTGTCATGCCAGACTCCTATTAACACCAATAGGGATGACATGTGACGTCGTGTCTGAGAGGCAGAAGGAGAGACCCAGAGTCAGTGAATCAGACACAGAGTTTATTGAGGAGTTATATACAGTTCGGGCCAGGAGTGGTGGGCTAGACAGGAAAACTGCTACTGTTTATAAAAAGCATTCAGGATATGTAGTGTTTTCATTTAGGAATCTCTAGCTAGCAACCTACATTTTACCCAAAACAAACATCCTCAGTCCCCTTTATGGCCTGAGTTCCAAGGTATGGGCAAGGGGTTCAGAAGTCCCCCATAGTTAAGGAGTGAATCTCCAGGTTGGCCACTCCTGAATTTCTTAGGTCCAAACTCCAAACAAACCTTCTTCTTACACCATAGGGACCTTCTCAGGGTATGCTTGAGTTATTGCTATCAAGTGCATCTGCCGTACAATGACATAACAAATATTTGGCTTTTTAGCTTTAGTTTGACAGGTTTTCTTTTTTTTAACTTCTGTTTTTTCTTTTATTATTTATTTATTCATTCATTCATTCATTTATTGAGATGGAGCTTTCACTCTGTCACCCAGGCTGGAGTGCAGTGGCACGATCTCAGCTCACTGCAACCTCTGCCTCCCAGGGTCAAGCGATTCTCCTGCCTCAGCCTCCCAAGTAGCTGGGATTACAGGTGTCTGCCACCACACCCAGCTAACTTTTTGTATTTTTAGTGGAGACTGGGTTTCACCATGTTGGCCAGCCTGGTCTCAAATTCCTGACCTCAGGTGATCCACCCTCCTTGGCCTCCCGAAGTGCTGGGATTACAGGCGTGAGCCACCGCACCCAGCTTTTAACTTTTATTTTCAGTTCAGGAATATATGTGCAGGTTTGTTACATAGGTAAACTTGTGTTATGGGGGTTCATTGTACAGATTACTTCATAACCCAGGCCTTAAGCTTAGTACCCATTAGTTATTTTTCCCGATCCTCTCCCTCCTCCCACCTTCCACTCTCACAAAGGCTCCAGTGTATGTCGTTCTCCTCTATGTGTCCATGTGTTCTTATCATTTAGCTCCCACTTATAAGTGAGAACATGCAGTATTTGGTTTCCTGTTCCTGTATTGGTTTGCTACGGATAATGGCCTCTGGTGCCAAATTAGAAAACTGAATCTGTCTTCAAGGTTGAGGCAGATTCAGCTTCTTAATTATTCATCTTGAAAATCTGTCCTTGAATTTCAGGCAGGTGGCCACAAGTCGGCAGTAATGTGACACTCTCACGTGGTTGTAACCACATGGTTGGACTTTCTTACAAGCCCCCATAGATTTAGAAGGAAGAATTAATTTTAATTTATTTTATTAAAGATCTGTTTTATTAAAATAAATGATGTGTGGTAAGTTTTATTTACATGAAATCAGATCATTTCTTTTGGAGCAATCATTTTTAACAAATTTCTAAAACATGATTAGGTAATTTGCCTTTTAACCTCTTCACTGGTTCTTTTTCTTTTCCCCTTTAAATCACGGCCTGTTTAGAGAGAAGACTGAGTTACTGTTTTTTTTCTTTTTTTTTTTTTTTTTTACTGATGTTTTGCTTCCATAATATTCCTGGCCCTGTAACTGACTGCAGTCTTTTGGCTAGCTTGGTGTTAAAGTTCTTTTGGATTTATATCTCAGCTCTTAGTGACTGTGACTTCTGTAATGAAAGGGAATCCTTTCTGCGACTGGTTAGCATCAAACTTCTTTCTCCACAAAGGTCCTTTATTTCTCTGCTTGCAGTTTTGTTCATTCCATGTAAATTCTTTGAATGCCTTGTTATAGCACTAAGCACTGGAGAAAGAAGACTGACCATAATTTTCATGGCCTCTATCCCTCATAATAGAGCTTACTATCTAGTAGAGGTTAATAGACCAACAAATTAGTTGTTACATTATGATCTTGCTTTTATTTTGCCAACTACAATTTGTTATCAAGCCCAAGTGTGTTCTTTTGTGAGACCTCTGGAACCACCTCCTATTAACTCCAGTAATAGCTTCTCTATTGCACTTAGTTTCTGGTTTATTTTTCCCACATCCATTCTAACTGCCTTGGGAGGTAGTCTGTGAAACGTCTGTATGAAGTCTTTTACTGCAGTACCAGGTATAGCCCAGGGTATTACTAAACAAAGTTTTAGAATGAAACAAACCTGGGTTTGAGTCATGGTTCTGAGATTCACCGTGTTACTTGTGTAAATTATTTAACTCACCTGAATCCTCAAGTTTTAATGCATGTCAAATAGAAGGGAGAATATTTATATTTAGGGTTGATTGACAGTTATTAATGACTACCTGTATATAAACTACCCAGTAGAAGTAGGTAATCCATAGATAACATTTCTGTTCCCTGTCATTAGTCTATCTTAAATTGTGTATGAATGTCTAATATCATATTAAAGCTTTGTACCGATAACCCAGTTTCTCAAAATAAACTACTTTTTAATCAAGAAAATCTGCTCATAAAAACTTTCTTGAGATAAAATCCTTGAGAAGACACCTAAAATATTCTACTGATGTTTTTATTTTCCCTCATATTATATATATTATGTAATATATGTTATCCATTATATATAATACATATACCAAATTATATATTAATTCAAACATGAAATTTAAGCGAAATTTTCAATATCCAACTTGTTCTCCTCAGATGCCATTTGTTCTCAAAATGCTTTTTAGAAGTTTTGTACCTTAAATTATCTCCCCTTTGAAAGGGCTAGTTTTAGAATGAAGTAATCAAAGAAGTTTCCTTGGATTTTATACAGCTGGTCTTTGGCTTTCAGACTAGTTTCTCTCTCTCTCTCTCTCTATAGGTATATATACACACTCTCTCTCTCTCTATATATATATATATGTATATATCAAGTCCAAGTTTGTTCTTTTTTGAGACCTCTGGAACTACCTCCTATTTACATATACACACAAAGAATCTCCTTCATTAGGTATTTAAAACTCATCAGAGGGAAAAATATTACACTAATTGTTACAAATATTAAGAAATTTGTTGAAAATAAAAATAGGGTAATATGAAAATAAACATAGAAATATTAAATATAGATTTTAAATTATTTACCATCTGTTTATTAAAATAATCATGAACATTTATATTTGTAGAAAATGTGATTAGTTTAATAGTTTTTAAACTGCATTATATTGCTATGCAGTATTTTTCCACTTTATTTAAAGTAAATGTGTCTATTGTCAACATTAAACTATTAATTTAATAAATTATTAATTGAGCTATAACTAGTATATATTTAATTTCTGCTTGGATATGCAAAAACATAAATTATTGTTTTATTTTGTGTTTAGCTTGGCATGTTTTAACATTTTGTAATATTGTAACATTAGAACATTTTAAAACCAAAAAATATATTGTTGAAAAATTAACATGACTCTGATTATGAGAACTCTTTATATATTTTATAATAGTGTTATTGTCAACAGAATTTAGGAAATAAAAGAAATCGCATGAAAAATCACTGTGAAAAATTATATGGCATTGTAGTCTTTTCTGTATTTTTTTCAAATTTGTGTGTCCAGCTTACCTTTTATAATTTTACAATTTTGAGGATTTGCTACATTTTCTTGTTGAATATTTTCAAGATTATTTTATTTTTTAATACTAAATAATGTAACCAAAAGTGTAAAAATATTAGGATTACATTTATTCATTCATTCATTTTCATAACAGTATGCTTTAGGATTAGGTACCTCCTGATATAGACTTCATTTACTAAGATATATATCACTCTCCAGTTTTCTTTCGTATTAAAAAGTTTGACATATCTAGAACGGAACAAAATGGAGAAAGCAAACAATAAAGGTAAACTCTAAGTTAATAGTTATTCAGTAATACATAAACAATTCTCTGTATGTTATCTAGAAATGCTTTTTTTAAACTTAAACACTGTATTTTCAGAAACTTTGTCCTATATTCCACAGAGATGTTTATTTTATATTTTTAATAAGATAAGATGAGGGTAAATGAATGATTTCTTAAAAAGAGAAGTAGTCATATGTAAAACATGCACATACCCCCAGGCACATATGATGGATCTTTATAACACACTAAGGTTTTATTTTTCAGTTTGGTAAATGGTGAGATGCAGTTTTAAATCTTAACTTTTTCTAACATGTGAAAATGCTCATAATGTAAAAAATTTACTAATTTTGAAATAGACCCTTATGTGAGGCAGTGAACTAAAATAAGGCAGTTTCTTTTTCTACCGACCTCATCTTGGAAACTTTGATTGGATTCAGTAGTACTACGCTTCCTCATTCATTTAGAAAATTGCCAGTGAGCTATGAGATGGATTCCTCAACCTCTTCAACTCATTTCTGCTTATTGGGTTCTGTCTTTATAGTATGCAACTAAGTTCTCTTTCTTGCTTTTGTTGTTTAAAAACTTCTGATTTATGCTTGGTAAGAGGATTCTTACTCTACATGTTATTAAAAGTGTGTATAAATGTGATTGCTAAACTGCCCTGAGCTTCTGGTCTCTACCTAAGTATGGGGTAGCCTTGCAGGAGCAGTCACGGAGCAGCGGCACCGCTGGAGCTGTAACACTGCCTCCTCAGTAAAGCTGTTTCCTTCTACCTCTGGCTTGCCCTTGAATTCTTTCCTGGGCAAACTCAAGAACCCTGGCTGGCTTAGACCCACTTCAGGGCTTGCCTGCCCTGTGTCGGAATGACTCTCTTTGGAACTGGAGAATTAGGAGAGTACCTCTTTGAATACTTAGGAAAGAAGCTTCTGGAAAATGTTGCACAGAACACTCCAGTTGAAACTTACAGTGAAACTTTAAATGCCAAAGAAGAAAAACAATATGTGTAGAGTGGCCATGCCTACACTAGTTTATGTAAATGTGAAAACATTCTTCTTTGTAAAAATATGCAAGGTGATTTTATAATCATAGAGCAAATGCTTAGTTGAAGTGGCAACTACTCTTTGAAAGCTAATATTGATTTCCCTGAAAATATTTTTCTGTTTTTTGAAATATATAAAGTCTTGGACACTTTGTTGATTGAAAATCTCTCCCACTGGGGCTCATTTGCTTTCTTTTTTTTTTTTTTTTTTTTTTTTTTTGAGAAGGTGTCTCACTCTGTCGCCCAGGCTAGAATGCAGTGGAGTGATCTGGGCTCACTGTAAGCTCCACCTCCCGGGGTCACACCATTCTCCTGCCTCAGCCTCCCGAGTAGCTGGGACTACAGGCACCCACGACCACGCCTGGCTAACTTTTTGTATTTTTAGTAGAGACGGGTGTTCACCGTGTTAGCCAGGATGGTCTGGATCTCCTGACCTCGTGATCCGCCCTCCTCAGCCTCCCAGAGTGCTGGGATTGCAGGCATGAGTCACCGCACCCTACTTTTTTTTTTTTTTTTTTGCCTTAGTGCAATGCATCTATGCCATGGTATACACTAAGAAGTAAAAGCTCAGATTGAAAGGCAACATTGATGAGTGCAGTCCATAAACAAAAGTCCAGATTTGAACAAAGTTGTTAAACTTTGGAAAAGAAAATGAGTGAATATCATCCACAAGGTACTGAAGTGTATCTGTGGTTTCAGCTATAACCCAGTCTGCAAATTCAGAGTTTCACATTCTATGTAGATCACATTTGTATAAGATGATAAGTTTTTTCAAATGTAGTCAGTACAAAGAATCCTTAAATTTATGTTTTGTCTTTTCAAATTTAGTATTTATTATTTCATATCTTAAGTGTCACAATGCATAAGATAATGTGCCAGGCTTTTTTTTTTTTAACCATTTGTTTTGTGATATCAAACACCTGCCTAAATTTCTCCTCTTTGATTTTAATATTAACTAGAGCCATATGTTTATATACATAAAATTTACATGGAACATATTGTTCAATAGGGGTAGATCATATTTATTTTAAAATATGTTTTTGTTTTATTTGTCCTAAGCTAATAACTGTGAAATAAGTGAAACAGAATACCTGCCTTTAAGAAACTGAAATCCAAGACAATCAGAAGTCTTTTAAATTTAGCAATCATGATAAAAAGGCAACTGATTATTCCCTGTTCTGATTCTGTTTCAGACTTCATAAGCATGAAGTAATGATGAAACAATCTTGGTGCACAGTCTATTAACCTTAACTCCAACTGAATAAGTACTTTATCAAATCTGACATTTAATTGTACTATATCTCTGATTTAGTCAACATTATAATGACACAATTCACATTTACTCTTAATTTCACATACAGCCCCTGTGATTTATACTTGTTATTATAATGAAAATGTTTTGTTGATATTTACAGTCTAAGAAGATGAAAAGTAGTTTATAAATGTATTTTTAATTCAAATTTTAGATTCCTTTATTGGAATAAAACAAAATATTTGCTGTTTACAAGATTGTTTCTGTGTCATGAACATTATCTCCCTCCAAGCCATGTTTCTGGAATTACTGTCCTACCTAATTTAATCTTGGCTGTCACAGTCAGACAGACAGAAAGTGTGGGACACTTTTCTTGCATCTGTAGTGGAAACATTAACAGCATCCAGTAACTGCTCCAGGTCTGTCAGATAAATACATGATTAACTGCATTTTTGTTTATGCTTATACAAAAAATAATATATGCCTTTAAACAATATGAATACATACAGGTCAGTAATAATTACTTTACAAATTACTCCATTTATTCGTATCTGGAAATGCTTGAATTTCCCAAGAATAAAAACTTAAAGTTAGAAAAGGATTTTTAGATCAGGTATTTCAACTACTATTTTTAAGTTTAATAAAACAAAAACAAAACAAAACTAAACTAAACTGATGTCCAAAAACTGTAAGCTTGGAGAGAAGCAGAGAAAGGAATAAATCAATTAGACTATACTGACTCCTCTTGGCTCTCCAAAGCATATTAATGAGATTCCTTGTTGTGATGAACAGAGATTCACCCACATTTAGAGAAAAGACGTTTGTTTTAAAAAATATTTATGGAATTTGAGTAGGAAAAGATAAATTGCAGTTCTAAGTAAACATAGTAGTATGAGTCACAATTTGAAGTGCTGTGAAGAGAATCATTAATCTAAACAAGACAGAATTTATGAGTTCACAATTAAATCAGGTGCAGTAAGAATTATAATAATTTTTAAGTTGTACTCTTTCTTGAAGAGGAGGCGAATTGGATTATGGATTAAAACATAGGCCAGTGGATATTCATTAGGATCCTGAAACCTAGCTGTGCCTTGGATTAAACCTATGATTTTCTGAGTATAGGCAGATCATAACAAACAAATCAATGCTGATAAATAATGAAGTGTTCTTTTCCATCAACAATGACCTCATATTCTGGAATGAAGAAAAGAAAGACATAAGTAAATGAAATAGAGTAGAATAAATGGGTATGTGTGTGTCAGTGTGAGGGTGTGAGTGTGTTTGTGCATTACAAAAAAAAAAAGGAATAATTATGTGGCAGATCAGGGAACGTTTGCAAAAGTGGACACTTGAATTGGGTCTGAAAGTGTAAGTAGGGATGACCCACACAGTGAGGTAGAAAAGGGTATTTTAGGCAGCAAAGATGACATGAACCAAATAGAAAGGTACAAGGCAGTAAGCACACAGGATAATGTGAGGTTAGGCCCTGTTGTGTTTTTTGTTTGCTTGTTTTTTGTTTTGTTTTTTGTTTTTTAACTTTGATTTTAAGTTCAGGGATACATGTGCAGGTGTGTTACATAGGTAAACTTATGTCATGGGGGTTTGTTTTACAGATTATTTCATCACCCAGGCATTAAGCCTACTACCCTTTAGTTATTTTTCCTGAACTTCTCCCTCCTCCCACCCTCCGCTCTCTGATGGACCCAGGTGTGTGTTATTCCCCTTTATGTGTCTGTGTGTTCTCATCATTTAGCTCCCACTTATAAATGAGAACTTGCAATATTTGGTTTCCTGTTCTTGCATTAGTTTGCTAAGGATAATGGCCTCCAGCTCCATCCATGTCCCTGCAAAAGACATGATCTCATTTTTTTATGGCTGTGTGCCATTCCATAGTGTATATGTACCACATTTTCTTCATCTAGTCTACTGTTGGTGGACGTTTAGGTCAATTCCATGCCTTTGTTATTGTGAATAGTGCTGCAGTGAACATACATATGCATGTGTCTTCATAATAGAATGATTTATATTCCTTTGGGTATATACCCAATAATGGGATTGCTGGATCAAATGATATTTCTGTCTTTAGGTCTTTGAGGAATTGCTGCAATGTCTTCCACAATGGTTGAACTAATTTACACTCCCACCAGTAGTGTGTAAGCATTCCTTTTCTTCCACAATATCAACAGCATCTTTTTCTTTTTTTTTTTTTGATTCTTTAATAATAATCATTCTGACTGATGCGAGATGGTATCATTGTGATTTTGATTTGCATCTCTCTAATGATCAATAATGTTGAGCTTTTTATCATATGATTGTGGGCCACACGTATATCTTCTCTTGAAAAGTGTCTGTTTATGTCAGTTGCCCATGTTTTGCTAAGATTCCTTATTTTTTCTTGGAAATTTGTTTAAATTCCTTAAAGATGATGAATATTAGACCTTTGTCAGATGCATAGTTTGCAAAAATTTTCTCCCATTCTACAGGTTGTCTGTTTACTCTGTTGATAGTTTCTTTGTGCTGTGCAGAAGCTCTGTAATTTAAGAAGATCCCATTTGTCAATTTTTACTTCTGTTGCAATTGCTGTTGGCATCTTCATCACAAAGTCTTTGCACATGCCTATGTCCTGAATAGTATTGTTTAGCTTGTCTTCCAGGGTTTTTATAGTTTTGGGTTTTACAGTTAAATATTTAATCCCTCTTGAGCTAATTTTTGTATATGGTGTAAGGAAGGAGTTCAGTTTCAATCTTCTGCATATGGCTAGCCAGTTATCCCAGCACTGTTTATCTAATAGGGAATCCTTTCCTCATTGCTTGTTTTTGTCAGGTTTGTTGAAGATCAGATAGTTGTAGCATGCACTCTTATTTTTGGGGCCTCCATTCTGTTCCATTGGTCTATGTGTCCTTCTGTACAAGTACCATGCTATTTTGTTTACTGTAGCCTTGCAGTACCATTTGAAGTTGAGTAGCATGGTGTCTCCAGCTTGTTATTTTTGCTTAGAACTACCTTGGCTATTCAGGCTCTTTTTTGATTACATATGAATTTTAAAATAATATTTTCTAGTTCTTTGAAAAATCCCAGTGGTAGTTTAATAGGAATAGCTTTGAATCTATAAATTTCTTTGGGCTGTATGGCCATTTTAACAATATTGATTCTTCCTACTCAATAGCATGAAATGTTTTTCCATTTGTTTGTGTCATCTCTGATTGCTCTGAGCAGAGTTTTGTAGTTCTCCTTGTAGAGGTCTTTCACCTCCCTAGTTAGCTGTATTCCTAGGTATTTTATTCTTTTTGTAGCAGTTGTGAATGGGATTATGCTCCTGATTTGACTCTTAACTTTACTGTTGGTTTATAGGAATGCTAGTGGTTTTTGCATATTGATTTTTTATCTCGAGACTTTGTCAAGATTGTTTATCAGAGAAGCTATTGAGCTGAGGCGATGGGGTTTGTGGATATAGGATCATGTCATCTGCAAAAAGACACTGTTTGATTTCCTCTCTTCCTATTTGGATGCCCTTTATTTCTTTCTCTTGCCTCATTGTCCTTGTCAGGAATTCCAATACTATGTTGTTTTTTCATTCTGTTTTCTTTTTTTTTATTTTTTAACATTTATTTTAATTTCAGGGGACATGTGCAGGTTTGTTACATAGGTAAACTTGTCATGGGAGTTTGTTGTACAGATTATTTCATCACCCAAGTATTAAGCCTAGTACTTATTGGTTATTTTTCCTGTTCCTCTGATACTGATCCTCCTCCCACTTTCCACCCTCCAAAAGGCCATAGTGTGTGTTGTTTCTTTCTGTGTGTCCATGTGTTCTTATCATTTAGCTGACAGATTGAATAAAGAAAATGTGGTATCGCATCAATACTATGTTGAATAGGGGTGGTAAGAGAGGGCATCCTTGTCTTGTTCTAGTTTTCACGAGGAATGTTTCAAGCTTTTGCCCATTTATTATAGCATGATGTTGGCTGTGGGATGTTATTTACACATGGCTCTTAATATTTTGAGGCCTGGTTCTAGACGTGGAGTGATCTGCATACTTTGCCAAGGAGTTTTACCTCATATGATAATCAGCAGGGAGCTAGTAAATGGTCTCATGCAGAATAATAAATATAGGTTTCTATTTTAGAAGGAATAATCCTTCAGCAGTATGGAAGATGAAGGTATGGCTAAGGATGAATGAAAAAAAAAAAAAAAAGACTTCCTAAAGAAAAATCAAAGTAGTTAAAACAGTAAATAAAAGGGTATGACTATGAATTGTGGGGGAAAGACTGGATTTTAAAGTTTATAAGAAGTTAATATTTATGGGGTTTAATGTCCAATTAGATCACTATTAAAGAGATAGGGTTTACCCCCAGTATCTCAAGCAGAGTTTACTAGAACTGTATAAGACTATCGTCGGTAATCCAAGAAAAGGTTGTGCAAAAGAACTAAAGTGATCTGAGGAAACAGGTAAAACATCTCCATTTTTTTTTTTCACAGTCTCTCATTTCTGCTGCTCTCTCTAGATTGGGTTTTTGTGAACCTTTATCTTCAGATAAACTTTTATCTTGCTTGATCATCAGAGAACATGATTCATAATTCATATATGATCATCTTACATAACTTTCCTAATTCACTACCAACTGCTAATACCACATTTTGTCTATGTTCCAACTTCGAATCCTAGAAATAACATTTTGTGGTCTTTGGTACACCAATATGTAGATGTGGAAAGAAATCGAATTTGGGTAAGAAGAGCTAATTCCTTTTTTGGATGCGTTTACCTAAAAACAAAAATTGTCAGGAGGCACTTGGATATAAAAATTGAGTACAGGGGAGCAATCTGGGATGGAGATACAACTGGAACATTATTAACTTATAGATGATTTTTAAAATCATGGAACTAAATGAGAGTTGGTGAATTAAACATCTGACTAAAGATGGACCCCAGAGGTATAACATAGCCAAGGAATTTATTTTAAAAATGATGAAAATAAGTTGAAAAGCAATATATTTCAATTGAGAGCTGATAATGTATCAAGAAAAGCAAGGATATAAAGAATTTCAGGAAATGAATTGGCAAACAGTACCAAAACTTGATAGACAGTTGTCACATAAAGAGTAAAGTGAGAGGATTTATAGAGCATCACTGATGATGTTAACAAAACACTTTCAGTGGAGTGATGGGAGCAGAAGCCAGACCCTCCTTATTGAGGGAAAAAAAATGATCGATGAGAAATCAAAGACAAGATTATAGATCATTCATCCAAATGAGAAGACTTAAGTGCAGGTGGATGGGGCTAAAGGATTTTTCAAGTCACGTCTTACCAAGAAATAAAGGATAAAAATACAGAAAAGAGAATTACTATGCCCTAAAAAAGAATTACTATTACTATTCCCCTCAAATTTGTATGTTAATATTCTAACCCCCAAATTGATGGTGTCTTAGATTGTTTACTGTTGCTATAACAGAATATCTAAGACTGGGTAATTTATGAAGAAAAGAGGTTTGTTTAGCTCATGACACTGGTGACTGGAAAGCTCAAGAGCATGGTGCTGGGATCTGCCTGGCTTCTGTAAGGGCAATGTGCAGCAACAAGACAAGGTGCAAAAGTAGAAAGGTTACTGGATGTGTGTAAACAGACTAAACATGAAGAGCAATCTTGATTTATAACAACCTGCTCTCAAAGTAACTAATCTAGTTTCTCAAGAATAAAATATGACTCCCTTGTGATGGTATTAATCTATTCATGAGGGATCCACTGCCCTGACCCAAACAACTCCCACTAGGTCCCACCTTCCAATATTGTTTCTTTGGCAATTAAATTTCAACATTAGTTTTCGTGCAGACAAATCACATCCAATTCATAGTACATGGTATTAAAAGCTAAGGCTTTTGGAAGTTGATTAGGTCATGAGGGCAGAGTCCTCATGAATGGGATTCGTGCCTTTATGAAAGAGGCCTCAAATATGAAAACATTTCTTTGTTCCTTCTATCATGTGAGAACACAATGAGGTCTCTATCTATGAAAAAAACAACCTTCACCAAACATTGCATCTGCTGGGACCTTGATCTTGGGCTTCCCAGCCTCAAGAACAGTGAGAAATCAATAGTAGTATGTTGTTTATAAGCCACTCAGTTTATGGTATTTTGTTATGGCAACACAAAGGAAGTAAGACAAGAGTAAATAAATTGCTGAAGCAAGATGGCTAAGGAGTTTACAGGGTATTCTATCTAGTAGAGATTAACTCCAAGCAGAAGGAGGAACACTTCTTTCTAGAAGAATAACAGAAGCTGGTACACATTGTCTTGTCCTAACTCTTTCATAAATACTTCCGTTTATTTTTGTATGACTTTCCTTACTGATACTTTAGATTCAATTTAGGACTGTGGAATGTAGTAAAATTATTTAAATGTCTTACCTTTGAGACACAAAGGTCCTGTGATAGATGTATTATTATAAAAAGCTATGTAAGAAAAATCTGTAAACAAATTAGGGGTTGACAACTGTTTTAAAAAACTAAATAAATGATAAAACACAATAAAAATTCAATTTAAAAATTAATAAAATGAAACAAAACAGTTCAGGCACACTGTGGTTTCCCCTCACCAATTACCACAATTTTTGCTGGACTTTGGATAGGTGTAGGTTTTCCTCTAACAGTACAAACACACACTTTAATTCCAAGGACAAATACTTTATGGATAAATATTAACATTATAGGAGTATTATTTTATAACATAGGAAATAGCAACTTCAGAATCGTTGTTTGACTTGCTGAATATCATAAAATATTCAAATTATTTTTAATATCATCTGAGCTCTTTGTGTTTTCCATTATGTGGGTCAACTAGTTGAGGATAATAACCTCAATAAGATTTAAATTATACTTCTTAAAGGTACTGAGGTTTATTAACTAGCATTCATGTGTCAAAGATTTGGGTGATCTGTCAGTGTTGGGGTGGTTACCGTTGATAAAGTCAATACTTAGAACTCTTGCAATTTTAGAGCAGCACTTCACAACGTGTGGTCCTTAGAATGCCGCATTTTTAGAAGTGGAAATTCTCAGGTCTGCCCAAGATCTACTGGACTAGAAACTCAGGAATCTGTTTTAACAAGCCTTCCAGGTGATTCTCTGCTTCTTATATTTTGAGAACCACTATTCTTTTTTTTTTTTTTTTTTTTTTTTTTTTTTTTTTGAGACAGAGTCTGACTCTGTCGCCCAGGCTGGAGTGCAGTGGCATGATCTCTGCTCACTGCAATCTCCGCCTCTTAGGTTCAAGCGATTCTCCTGCCGCAGCCTCCTGAGTAGCTGGGATTACAGGCACGCACCACTATGCCTGGCTAATTTTTTGTATTTTTAGTAGGGACGGGATTTCACCATGTTGGTCAGACTGGTCTCGAGCTCCTGACCTTGTGATCCACCCGCCTCGGCCTCCCAAAGTGCTGGGATTACAGGCATGAGCCACAGCGCCCGGCTGAGAACCCCTATTTTTAAGGCTACAACTTACCTACAATAAATAGTAAAAGGACCAACTGATGAAAAACAGATGTTCCAAATTTATTTTACTTTCATTTAAATATTAAGCAATTTTCTTTTTTTTAAATTATAAAGCACATCTTATGTTTTTGTATGCTTTGTCAAAGATCAGTTGGTTGTAAGTATTTGGCTTTATTTCTGGGTTCTCTATTATGTTCCATTGGTTTACATTCCTATTTTTATACCAGTACCCTGCTGTTTTGGCTACTATGGCCTCGTAGCATAATTGGTAAATGTGATGCCTCTAAATTTGTTCTTTTTGTTTAGTATTGCTTTGGCTATTCACGCTCATTTTTTTGTTCCATATTAATTTTAGGAGGATTTTTTTTTTTTTTTTTTTTTTTTTTTTGGTTCTGCTAGGAAAGATGATGGTATTCTGATCAGAATTGCATGGAATCTGTAGATTGCTTTGGGCAGTATGGTCATTTTCACAATATCAGTTCTTTCCATCCATGATCTTGGGATGTGTTTCCATTTGTTTGTATTATCTATGATTTCTTTCAGCAGTTTTTTTTGTTTGTTTTTGTTGTTGTTGTTGTTGTTGTTGTTGTTTTTCTTGTAGAGATCTTTCACACCCTTGGTTAAGTGTATTTCTAAGTATCTTTTATTTTGCAGCAAAGAAACATATATTAGGGAAAAGATACTGTATTCAGTAAATTGTGCTGGAAAAAGTGGTAAGCCGCATGTAGAAGAATGAAACTGGATCCCCAGCTCTCACCTAATACAAAAATCAACTCAAGATGGATCAAAGACTTAAATATAAAACCTGAAACCTGAAAATTCTAAAAGATAACACCAGAAAAACTCTTCTAAATGTTGGCTTGGGCAAAGAATTCATGACTAAGACACCAAAAGAAAATGCAACAAAAACAAAAATAAATGAATGGGACTCAATTAAACTAAAAAGCTTCTGCACAACAAAGAAATAATCAGAAAAGTAAACAGACAACCTACATAATGGAAGAAAATATTCACCAACTATGCCTCTGACAAAGGACTAGTATCCAGAATTTAAAAGGAACTCAAACAAACCAGCAATAAATAAATAAATACAAAAATCCCATTAAAAAGTGGGCAAAGGGCATGAATAGACAATCCTTAAAAGAAGATATACAAACAGCCAATAAACATTAACCAAAAAAATTCAGCATCGCTAATCACCAGGGAAATGCAAATTAAAACCACAGTGAGATTCCACCTTACTCCTGCAAGAATGTCCACAATTAAAAAGTCAGAAAACAATAGATGTTGGCATGGATGTGGTGATAATCAGATCGATGAACACAGATTTGGGAAGAAATGGGCATAATTGGTTTCAGCTAGCCAACATGCTGGTCCCAGTATACCACTGGCTACAGCGTTCTAAAAGTGTCCTCATACGGCTCTATTAAACATTCAAGAGCTTTGACCAATATATCCTCTGCCAAATACTCTCAAAAAATCTTGGTGGTGTAGGTGTGGGGGTAAGGTGGGGGTTTTTCTGAAATGGAATCATGTTAATGTGGACTTAATGTTAAAATATGAGTTTTCAGAAAGTGTGCTTTATTTTAGTTGGCTAAATACCTACATTGTAAAATTTTTTAAAAATCTATAATTATCTCTTAATTTATTCATTATACTATTATATGTGTCAGGCATTTTCTTCCTGGCTCTCATATCATTTGTGTTTGTTTTATACTAATGAAATATAGAAAAACTCTGTAGTATATAGGGCCCGATGGAACTTTTAAGAGTAAGAAATTTTAATTTGTATATTATGGAAAAATCATCTCAGGAATATTCGTTTATAAATATGCAGCTACAATTTTTAGAATGTCAAAAAATAATCCTTTCACCTGAGTTGTCTTGAGTAAATAACTTTCAGAGTTTTAAATTGGATTGTTTATGTAATCATTATAAAGGTGATCTGAGGTAAATTGCTTAAGCATTTTCTTTAGCTTTTTGCAAGATGAAAAATGGAGAACAAATATTTGCTCAAATATCGAGTCAAACTAATTTTGAAGAGAAATCTCTAAATATTTATTAAATGACCAAAATATGAGAAAATGTTTAAAAAGACTGCAAATAGAAACACATCACTTTAAAGCATACAAAGAGATAAATGGAAAAAGTATTTTCCCAGAACATGCTAAAAAAAAGCCTTAGAATATCCAGGATACTGTATTTATTCATCCTTACAACATGAATTTTAATATCTTAGTGGCTGAGCTATCATTTTCAGTGTTCTGTATGAATTCTTACCTTCTCAGAAGATTATGTAGATATAACAGATACTTCTGGAATATATATATCCATGATAAGATTTGTCTTTTTACAAGAGAAAAGAAAATATATCAAGTCCAACAGAACTTAAGAAAATAAAATTTAATTAACTCTACATGATATAGACCTTATTAATATTATATATCAAAAAAGAATAGTTTATATTCTTTTGTCTGTAAGATGGGGGAGCTGTTGCATTATAAAAAATACTGGTCAGTTCCATTCCTCTAAGCATTTTCTTTTGATTAAAACCATTTGTAATAAAAATGATGACCCAAACCTTTGTAAATGGTATTTTAGCTGGATTATAGTCTAATGAAATTGTGCTTTTAAAAGTGCTTCAATTACTACAACTATAAAATCTTGGTTTACTAGGAATATGTATAAAGCGAAGTATCCATTATTCCTTTAACATCAGTATATATTGTTTAACATTCTATTTTTGGGCTAAGACTTCCTAGGCTTGACAGAAGAGATGTTGTTTATCTGACCAACATAAAAATCTGAGAGTGTGTGTGTGTGTGTGTGTGTGTATAAAAATAAATGTTCTGTTGTTATTTAGTTATGTCTCCCCTGAAAACACTGATAGATCCAACAATTCTCTTGATTCCTCTTAAAGATAAGCAAGAAGAAGAATAAAGTATGTCAAACTTAAACTTGAGTAAATCCAAGTTGGAAAACAAAACTAGACTTTTTTTTTAAATCCTACTGGATGAATATTGAGAGAGACAAAAATATTAACACCACATAAATTATAACCTAGAAAAAATTCTAAACCAGGTTGAAAACCTACTCATAAACAGTCAATAATATCATACACTTATGCAATACAATTTTTTTTTACAGAAAGAAATTTAGTAATTACCTCATGCTGTATATGTAGGAAAGAAGACAAAGAAGAAAAATTCTTTACGGTATGCAATTGCTTTTCTCCTGCCTTATCTTGGTATTTGTAGAAATCCTTGGAAATAGAAAAAGTGAACATTGTGTTCCTGTTCTATAGTTTAAAAAATTGACATACATAAGTTATTTTTAATTTATCCAGTTAATCACCAGTAATCATGATGCTTTATGAATGACAATTCTTTTACATTTATTCAAAAATATGGGGAAAATAAATGACATCTGCCTACATAACTTAAAATTCTTGAAGAAAATGTGTATAGGAATAACTTGTTATTAAATGTTATAGAAATATTAGTTCTTGGTCTCTTATAGTAAGTGGCTAATCATCATGTCTACCTTTATGTATAATTTATTTACATTTTAAAATGTTCTAACCTTGAATACATAGGGAACAAATATCTGATGATAGGTGTTTGCAAGGCAGGGTCAGTGTTTTTTCTTGATATTTTCTCTGAAATACCTGAGTATCTACTAGGAATCTAACATGGAAGGATAATTACATATTAGGATGGCAGCAAATTTTTATACACCCAATTTATGGCCAAGCAAAACAAAGTGTAATGTGTATGAGCATGTATGTGCTCCTTTCACCAATTTTCTTGTAGTAGAATTTATAAAACTGCATATATACATGATGTACAATATGATGATTTGATTTATATATACGTTGTGAAATAATCACCACAATCAAGTTAATGAACACATTCATCACCTCACAGTTTTCTAAAATTACATTTATCAAACTCCATTTGAAAGTAAATGTTTTCTCATTGTTGACCATGACTTTAAAACTTTATTACAGATTAATGTAAAGAAAGCTACCAAAAATAATTTTAGTAATAAAACATCTGAATATACACCATGAAATGTATGTGCTGATTTTAGGAGTACAACTAAATGAGTAATGCAAACTTACTTGCAGGATCATCACATAAACACTCTTTCTCTCTCTCTCTCTCTCTCTCTCTCTCTCTCACTCTCTCTCTCTCTCTATATATATATGTATATATATAACTTATATGCATATGATATATCTTATATATCTAACTATATATATAGAGAGAGGGAGAGAGACTATAGACTAATATAACCTTTCCATTAACTATGTATTAAGTCAGCCTTATAATAATGCCCCTGGATTATCTGACCCTTTAATAAAATGTTATACGTATTTAGAGACTTGGATTGCGCCTGTTTTTACTAAAAGTTGTTATTTAAAATATTATTAGTAAGGTAATTCATATAAACCCTGCAGAGAAGCTGTATAACTGTACATATAAATAGTGAAGAGAAACTGACCTGGCAATCGGAGATGTTGAAATTATTCCAACTCCTATGCCAACTGGCTCTGTGTCTTTGGAGAGGTTACGTAATACCTCTGAGCTATAGTTTCCTTATCAGTAACATAGACTAGATGATCTTTAAAATTTCATTCAGCACATAACTTGATCTCTAACTTAAAAGAGGTGGAATAAAAATCACGACTACAAATTATTAGCTTTACTATGGTTGTACTTTGTTTTTACACCTTACAGGCACTAAAAACTACCTAGAGTTAATTAGTATTCTTTTCAAAAAAAAAATTATTTCTGGCTGGGCGCGGTGGCTCAAGCCTGTAATCCCAGCACTTTGGGAGGCCGAGACGGGCGGATCACAAGGTCAAGAAATCGAGACCATCCTGGCGAACACGGTGAAACCCCGTCTCTACTAAAAAGTACAAAAAAAAAAAAAAAAAAAAAAAAAAAAAAACTAGCCGGGCGAGGTGGCGGGCGCCTGTAGTCCCAGCTACTCGGGAAGGCTGAGGCAGGAGAATGGCCTGAACCCGGGAGGCGGAGCTTGCAGTGAGCAGAGATCCGGCCACTGCACTCCAGCCTACGCGACAGAGAGCGACTCCGTCTCAAAAACAAAACAAAACAAAACAAAACAAAAAAATTATTTCTTACAAATCTTATGCTATTCTGTAAGGCATAGGTCTAATATGTATTTAATGTAGCTTTCGTACCAACTGCAAAAACTTTAAAGCATATCCGAATGTGTGAGTTTTGTAAGACTTGAATGGTATAAATGAAAGTAATGGAAATTTTATTATATTCTATTATCGATTGTATGATTAGAGTTGTTGAGTGGTAAATCAGTGTCTTGTGTGTGTGAAAGACAGAGAACTGATGACAATTGTAAAAGCCGAAGATCCTCAAGACGGAATAGTGGTTAGGATAATAGGCTTTGAAATTAGAACCGATATTTTACTTCCAGTGTTTGCCACATCTCAGTGTTATGACATTGGGAAAGTAGTTTAATTTCTCTGAATTACTGCATCTGTAGTATGCAGATTGCAATACATATATACACACATATATATACACACACATATATTTCAAGAATAAGCATAGATGTTAAAGTTAGCAATTATTGAGGGCATGAGTGTATGTATGTTATATTTTTAAATCCTTAAAATGAATTATGTAAATTCCTTAACTTTTTAAAAAATTTAATCCAAAGTGCTTTCATTTGACAAGGGCTTTCCCCCTTCACTATCTTATAGGTAATGGGATTGATAATGAATAGGTAACTGTGTGGCATGGCTCTCGATATAATTTTCTTAGAGGCAGAATTGCAATGAGGATATATCATTTCTGGAATCAGATTATTAGATAAGACCGCTTAACAGTTGAAAAATATCCAGCATGTGCATTATTAACTCCTCAACTTGAAAAGCCTAAAATGAGACTTCAGAGAGTAAGATAAGAAAATATAGAGAAGAAAATATCTCTCAAAAGGAAGAAGTAAATTAAGCAAGTTTTTTTCCCATAACCTACTAAACCTACCTTGAAAATAGAAAGGAAAAAAACACACACGTACATGCAGAGAGAGAGAGAGAGAGAGAGAGAGAGATTTGAAGGGAAGAGCAATTATCCCAAAGCCACCAGAAAAAAAAAAAAAAAAAAAAAAAAAAAGCACTTTGTTTGTTTGTTTTGAAAGCAATCAAATCAGGTTCTGAAATCGCTTTTTCATTTTTCTCCTTAGTGAAAACAAACATCACATAAATCCCCATGTGAAGGGAATGCTGAGAGAATAACTTCTCCAAACAAATTTGCATGTGCCCACAAACCAAAAGCATTTCAATGGGACATTTTATTTGAAATTTTTAAATTTTAATTTAATTTTTTCAACATCTGCTTATTAATATGCTTTTAAGACTTTGCGGTTAAAAATTTCTTTAAAATGTTTTTATATGATAAAACTCAATTATTATTCTCAGCAAACTATCGCAAGAACAGAAAACCAAACACCGCATGTTCTCACTCATAGGTGGGAACTGAACAATGAGATCACTTGGGCTCGGGAAGGGGAACATCACACACTGGGGCCTATCATGGGGAGAGGGGAGGGGGAAGGGATGGCATTGGGAGTTATACCTGATGTAAATGACGAGTTGATGGGTGCTGACGAGTTGATGGGTGCAGCACACCAACATGGCATAAGTATACATATGTAACAAACCTGCGCGTTATGCACATGTACCCTAGAACTTAAAGTATAATAACAATAAAAAAAAAGAACCCCCCCCCAAAAAAAAACTCAATTATTTAAGGAAATGACAAGTAATGTCATGTATACTACTGGTAGCTCTTTAAATCACAAAAATATGCAAACATAGATGCAATTTAATTTTAACTTTCACAGCTTGATTATGAAATCATAAGCAATTATTTTAAAATATTTTACATGTTAACATACATGAGCACATGCCATGAATCCAATATACATCTTTAGTTACATGTAACATAAAATACCAGTTTCCATGTGTATAAGTACAGAATTCACTTTATGCAGAAAACATGTCTAAAAATTTTCCACCTGATACTTCAAATACCAACCTGAGGCCAAAAATGTTAAATTAAGATAAATAAGCCTGTACAAGTACGCATGAACATTTTTAAAAAAAGACTAAAAAGTTTTATTAGTCCATTTTCACACTGCTATAAAGAAATACCGGAGACTGGGTAATTTATCAAGATAAGAGGTTTAATTGAACTAAAGTTCCGCGCTGCTGGAAACTTACAATCATGGCAGAAGGGGAAGCAGGCCATCTTACATGGCGGAGACAAGAGAGAGTGTGAAGAAGGAACTGTCAAACACTTACTATCATGAGAACAGCGTGGTGGGAACCGCCCTCGTAATCCAGTCACTCCCCACCTTGTCCCTCCCTCAACACATGACATTTACAATTTGAGATGAGATTTTGGGTGGGGACACAGAGCCAAACCATATCGAAAGGTAAACACCAACATAGTAAAGTGATTATTTCAGTGTTGTTATTATGGTTGATTTTTAAATCAATTATTGCTGATCTAATTGTTAAAACTGCTCATGTTTATATTTTGTATCTTAATGCTTTAGGTGTTTCTCGTACTACATGATTTTGTGTCAGTTTCTTTGTGATTATCCTGGTAGTTACAATTTACATATTAGTTGAAAATCTAGATCAGATTACTACTGAATTAATTTGGATGACATATTTTAAAAGTTGTTACAATACAGCTCTATTTCTCCTCCTTTGTATAATTATTCTCATGTAAATTACATGTCTATGCATTATGAGCCCATCAACAATATTTTTAAAATATTGCTTTACACAATCGTGCTTTAAATCAGACAGTAAAATAAAACAATTGCTAATAAAAACTACTTTTATACTGTCTATTTACCTATATAGTTAGATTTACCAGTGTAATTTCTTTTTATTTTTATTTTTTTGGATTCAAGTTAATATTTAGTTTTCTCAAGCATAAAAACTTCCTCCTGGGGCTCATCTGCTAGTGACACATTCTCTTTTTATTTTGGAATGTCTTAATTTGTCCTTGATTTTTGAAGAATAGTTTTGCAGAAGATAGAATGTTTGGGCTGACAATCTCTTCTTTCAGCATTTTGAATATGTACTTCCACTAACTTCTGGTCTCTGTGGTTTCTGATGTCAATATTACTGAGTATATATGTGAATAATTTTTTAAGCTACTTTCAAGGGTCTCTCTTTGTACTCGCCTTTCAAAGCTTTGATTATGATATATTTACATGTGGATATCCAAATGTATGCAGTTCGGAGTTCTTTAATCTTTTTAGATGTACAGATTAATTAAATTTCAGGAGATTTTAGCTGTTATGTATTCAAATATTTATTCATTCTCCTTTCCTTTAACATCTCCCATTATATATTAATGTAATTTATGTTGTCGAACAGATATCTAAAGCTCTGTTTATCTTTCTGCATACCATTTTTTCATTTCCTTAAAATGGATAATCTCAATTAAGCTATTTTTGAAATTGTGAATTCTTTCTTCTGCTTGCTAAAATATGCCATTGATCCTCTCTAATGAATTTTTAAATCCCAGGTATTGTACTTTCAACTGCAGAATTTTTATTTAGTCATTTTTTAAATTTTTATCTCTTTATTTCTATCTTCTATTTGGTAAGAAATTTATCTCATATTTTCCTTTTGTTCTTTAAATGCAGTTCCCTTTGGTTCCATGAATATATTTTAAATGATTAATTTAAAGTATTCGCTAAGGTCAACATCTAGGCTTTCTTGGAAGTGGCATCTGTTGGCTGCTTTTATTCCTGTCTGTGGCTCATATTATCTTGTTCTTTTGCATATCTCATAGTTTTTTTTAGCTGGACATTTTAAATAATATGATGTTTCAACTCTGAAAATCAGATCACCTCCCTTCTTACCTTGGAGATTGTTATTGTTGCTGTTTGCTTCCTTAGTTACTTTTCTGGACAAATTCTGTAGATTATGAATTTTTTGTCACATTTATTAGCCAAGTCTCTGCTTGCTTCAGTGAGTGGTCAGCTAATGATTGAACAGGAGATTTCCTTCAATACCTTGAACTAATGTATTTGCCAGACATTGCTTAGGAGTGCTGTGCTTATATTGGAAACACATCTTCAATGCTGTGGAAGGCAGTTGACAACTCTGACTTAGTGTACACTTTTTGCTTGTGCAGACCCTCGAGGTCAACTAAGTGGCAGGGATAAGCACCTTTTCATGTCTTTCATTAGTATGTGCACGGCCTTGAACAAGTATGTGGCTTTTAGATTCCCAGGTGTATTAGTCCATTTTCACACTGCTGTAAAGAACTACCTGAGACTGGGTAATTTATAAAGAAAAGAAATGTAATTGACTCGCAGTTCCTTATGGCTGGGGAACATACAGTCAGGAAACATACAATCATGGTGGAAGGCAAAGGGGAAGCAGGGAGTATTTTGCATGGTGGCAGGAGATAGAGAAAGTGGTGGCCGGGAAATGCCACACTTTTAAACCATCCGATCTCATGAGAATTCACTCATGATCATGAGAAGAACATGGAGAAAATCTGTCCCCATGATCCAGTCACCTCCCACCAGGTCTGTCTCCTGACATGTGGGGATTACAGTTTGACATGAGATTTAGGTGGGAACACAGAGCCAAACCATAACACCAGGAATTTGGTGGAGCTTTGAAAGCCCCCTGTGGACATGTTATTCCACATTATTTTCCTTTACATTTTTTGATCAGCCTCTTATTATCTCCAATTGGTAATGCTACCCAAGCAGCTATGATGACAAACAAGTGCCACTAATTGTTCTTGACAAATATCTTGAGGATAGGGCTATTCATGCAGAGGAACCCCTCTGTTAGATCAAACGTAGACAAGCCCTGAGAATAAAGCTTTTCAGTGAGCTGCCAGATAAGTCAAATAAACTTCTACCAAGGTGTTTTTGGAGAAAGGTGTGGGAGAGATTTACTTTCTTTTAAAGAACAGGTCAGGACATAGACAATAAAATTTCAATTTTTCAATTTATTTGTGACTGCTGTTTCTTTCCACCATATGTTCTAAGAAGACTTGGATGTATTAATGTGCACATAGGAGATCTCACTTAAAGCAATATTTTTCAATCTAATAGATTTTGAAATTTAAATACTCACCTGTGGATTATTAAAAGCTATGCAGATATTCTGATGCTTCTCAAGATTACATAGGAATCTACAAGGGTGGTGAATTTGGGCATCTGTATCTATAAATTTCATGGACTTCTGTTATAACTATTCCCAGTAAATGATTCCTAATTAAAATGTCCACAAAATTGACACTCATATTCATTCAGGTTAGGAAATGATTTTTTTAATATACATCCAAAAGTAATTTGAGCTTGCATGTGAAAAGTCTACTCACTTTCTAATATGAATTTATGTAAGAAGAGATGCAAACAGAAACTCGTATAGAGTTTAAGGAAACAATTTGTAAGTGTGGATTTTCATAAAGAGCAAGTCTTTGGCATGTATAGAAAATGCAGCTATATCAGGTATATTTTAAGAGATGATGCATGAACTGACCCCGTTATAGTATCTTACATTCTCACATTACTCACTCCCTTAGTCTCAGCTGAGAGGATAATGACTTTTAAACTACAAAAACTTTAGTTTATGTTTCAGATTATATAATAATAGACCTGGATTGAACCCATATGAAGAAGGGGAGAAAAAGTAACAAAAACCGAAGCAAATGTGCTGTTGACAAGGGCACTCTGGATACCGCATTAGGAAACCCTGCTTTTGACAGCAGTGGGTTCCTGGAACTGGGAGATAAACTACTAATTAGGGGGCAGTTGACGTGCACTAACCATTAAGCTAAAGGAATTATTCTCGGATTGAAGTAGAAGAATTGATATAATGACTTAGCATTCTATAGGAACTTAAACAGTGATTGAATTGAGCAACCCCTGTGTTTACATTCATTTATTATATACATACATTGAAATTATACAAAAACATTCAGAATTTATCATTTGGCACCTGAAAGCAGAGGTGGCAAACTCATCCATAGAAAGAGGCAAGTTCTATAGCATTTTGGCAGTCTCATATTCTCAAGCAGTAACATTCTTTCTTTCTTTTTTACAAAGCTTATGCCTTCTCTAGGACTTATATTACCTGGAGTGTAATTTATTATAGGCACCAGTACATTTCCTTGTTGAAAAATGTGTAAAAGTATTCATATGGTCTAAGACAGTAATGCCCTTACTTGGCACTATTTTGTGGCAATATGAGAGGTTTCTACAAATCTCTTCCTATTTCCTTGGTTTTTCCTTTCATGGATTTTGTAGATTAATTTCATTTTTTCTTTTGGATGGTCAAAAACATGACAACTTTAGATCCTAATGACTAAAACGGGAGGCATTTTATTACAATTATCTTTAAAAATACTATGATACATGTGTACTCTTAACAACAATCTTTGGGTTTTTTTTGTTAGCAATCATAAATTTTCAGATATTTAATTTCTGCTACTTCAAAATCTTTCATATATTCAAACTTTCTGCTATCTGGAGCACAGACAGATAAGGATCACAGGTTGAATTCCTTTCAGTTGTAGCAGTAGAAACTAGAAACATTCATTTAGTAAACTAATATTTGTTAAGTATACAGTATATGGCAAAGATGTGGCACAATTGTGAAGCCCTATTGGAGAGCCTGAAAGGCATAGGAAGAATATCCAACAAGGTAGGAAAGTGCTTGTAGGCAAGATAGCATGAAATAGTTTTGGACTAAGACATATCTTAATTATTTCTCAGTATGTATTCACTTATTTAAAAAATAAAATAGAATATGCATGTGACTAAAGAAATAATATATTTGTTGATATATAGCAATGGAGAAGAGGTGATTTTTCTTTTAATCTGAGGCCAAATACCAATATTGTAATACAACACTTAAGTGACTCATCTTCACTTTATTTCCCTTGGAAAATACTACTACATGTCTTCACGTTATCAACCTACTTTCTAAGCACCAAATTTGTCTTAATAAAACTTAAGTTCTTACATAGCGATTATTTTATAGTTTATCATCTAGAATCAACAGACTAATAATAACATAGTTAAGATAACACTATTTAATAAATCCATTAGCAGTCATAAACATTCTGGTTTATAGGTATTAGAGGTTTCCTGAAAGTCATTTTTCCCCTAAATATGTTGTCATACTAGAAAGAATTACATAAATCTGGGTCTATTTTTTCTAAACAAAGGATAAATGCAGAGTATTGAGTGTGTATACACACACACACACACAATGTTAACTCAAGATTAACCTTTGTCCTTAAATGAGCCAAATTTTATATCAATTACATTAATTTCATTGTGATAAAGTAATATGACCATATTGTAATAAAGCAAAATAATAAAAAAGTAATTCCCACTTTCATTATACAATTCAGAATTATCCTCTAGTTCTGTCCAGAGCTTTAATTTTTGTTTATTTGTCTTTGTTTTTTTTTTTTTTTTTGAGACAGAGTCTCACTCTGTCTGTCGCCCAGGCTAGAGTGCAGTGGTGTGATCTTGGCTCACTGCAGCCTCCACCTCCTGGGTTCAAGCAATTCTCGCCTCAGCCTCCCAAGAAGCTGGGACTATAGGCGCACACCACCAAGCCCTGCTAATTTTTGTATTTTTAGTAAAGACAGGGTTTCAGCAGCTTTAATTAATTTTAATTGCTAAACACATCTATATTTAATGGCAAAGCCAAAATACATATTATAAATAAATTAGAAGAAAATTTGGAAATGTTCACATTTAGTCAGTTTGTTATAGGGTAACTTTTATATCAATAATTGTTTAAAGATTTTATTTCCATTCATGATGAAAAGACACAATGCCACCATTAGAAAATTATAAACCCTGTGTCCAAGTACTTTCAAGTGTCACGTTTTGTTTCTAAAATCAAGTCTGGATTCTGCATTGCCACTGGCAGGCAGCTTTAATGACAGTCATCTTCCAGGCAGCTGCAACTTCCACTTCAGTTTTAGTCACAGCAGCTCTCCTGATTAGCACCTGCAGGAGCTGCCACAAGGCTGAACCTAAATCTGCTCTCCAGAGTCACAGACATGCGTACTACACAGCCACTAGTTATCAAAATTCGTAAACGCAACGTGATAACCTTTCTGTTTGGCTTAATCATTTTGTATGCTCAGAATAGCCATAGATGTTCCCATAATACACATTGTCTAAGAACTTTGAGCATAAGGCTAGTAATTTGTTATTATGTGATTTTTGCCTGCTAATGATATGTGATGTACAAGAGCATGGAGAGCTAAAATAACAGCAGAAACCATAGCCACCTAAGGTTTCATTCTATTCTTTTGTATTTAATCGCAAACGTTTGCACTCTTGGTTTCCTGTAGGTTTTCTGTATAACTCAACAGGTGCAGGATCTGCATAGTTTTCTCCAATTCTTATGTAGAAAAGGCACAGCATGCAGGTGAGGTTTTATTTAGAATAAATTTTACCATCAGAAAGTCTAATTGAACAGTCCCTATGCTGGGATAAATTGTGTTGAACATGCAAGGTTTTATTATGATACAGTTGTAAGTTTGGGCTTTGTTTATTCATTCTGATTTAATGTACTATAAGGTTTTATATTCTGACTAGTTATTCTGGACTCAAGGGAAAATTTTAATTTCATGGATGTGCAAACATGAGTATGTGTGTGTGTGTGTCTGCACGTGCGAGCATGCTTTGGTACATTTATCCCATTAGATAGATGGGATCCTCAAGGGAGCTAAAATTGGAGACAAAAGCATACACAGAAATGGTAATCATACAAAGGACAACATAAGTTGAGCATTTTTAGAAGTTGAATGAAAAACAATATTAGGTTGTAGAGTGGATAGGGAAGAGTTTGAGAAGTGGGAGTTTCTGTTTTATTAACAGAAAATCAAGTTGGAAGGCATATATGAGCACAACAAGACCAAAGAAGCTATGGTAGGAATTTGCAAGTTGATATAGTTTGTCCGTGTCCCTACCCAAATCTCATGTTGAATTGTAGTTCTCCCAATCCCCATGTGTCCTGGGATGTACCCGGTGGGAGGTAACTGAATCATGGGGACAGTTGCTCCCATGCTGTTATTGTGATAGTGAGTGAGTTCTCATGAGATCTAGTGGTTTTATAAAGGGCTTTCCCCCTTTGCTTGGCACTTCTCCTTCCTGCCACCATGTGAAGAAGGACGTGTTTGCTTCCTCTTCTGCCATGATTGTGAGTTCCCTGAGGCCTTTCCAGCCCTGTGAGACTGTGAGTCAATTAAACTTTCCATTATAAATTACCCAGTCCTGGGAGGTTCTTTATAGCAGTGAGAATGAACTAATACACATGGTGTCTCCACATCCTAGTAAATAGTTCCATATGAGTCTAAAATAATTGGAGGTTTTAAGATAAGCTTTAGGTCCACTTCTCCCTGTTTCCCTGCATCCCCAAAACACTTATGTTTGGGTGAGAGAGGAGATACTTGAGTTAGGCTACACAGCACTGACAATTAACTTCAGAGAAAATCCTAGATGCTAGTTCTTTCCAGGGTCTGGAATGGGTAGAAGTAAAATAATAATATAAGTTGACATTTATTGAATAACGTATCTCTGTTGGGTACTCTTTTAAGAGAAAGCAGCCAAAAAAAATAAATTTTAATGTGGTTTATGGACATGAAAAATGAGGTGAAGCTGAGTACCAATTGAGGACAGAGAATAATAAAGATATGTTTAACATAGATACATGATTGATGAAGGGGACTAAGGGAAGACAGAAAAGGGAAAAGAGTATTGGAATAATTGGAGGAGGGAGTACAAGAAGGGTGTGGCTGCATGAGACCTCTCAGTAAAAGCATGGCTGAAGTCCACAGTGTGGGCACACACTCTTGTATGAGGTAGCACTCAGAGCTTGAGCAGGAGGAGCGGAGTCTGTGTGGATTCCCCTGATCTAGACAGCGATCACTGCCAGATTTATGGTCATTATATAACATGACCATTTAGTTCAATGCATGAATTAAATCATATATAATAGGGTAAGGAATGGAACTGACATTGAGAGACTTGGTGAAGTATTTCAGATTCCAATCCATGTAAACAGATGAACAGATCCCAGGTACAAAGTTGCCTGCCCTAAAATCTTATTTGAGCAGTTATTCTATCATAGCTGATTAATATGGATGCCCCAGTGATGCTGGGCTATTTGTGAGGAGCATAGACTCGAGACAGAACTAACAAAGAGGCACTCAGAATAAAGCTAAGAGAGGTGCCTTTTCTTTATATGTAAGTTACCACATACACAAACATGAACACCAGGACTAATATCCTTTATGGAGTAACTTCACCCCTTTCTTAAGTTTCACACTAGATATGTGCATAGAGAACAGTGAGGGGATCACTCTTGTAAAACAGTATTTAAGCAAAAAAGTAGGGATCAGGACTGGGATTCAGCAACATGATTTCCAGGAAGATGGATTAAACAAAATGGCACCATCTTAGTAAATGCTCATGTGCTCAGGATAAATGTACAGGTTTGTTATGTAGGTAAACTTGTGTCATAGGGGTTTGTTGTATGGATTATTTTGTCACCCAAGAACTAAGTCTAGAATCCAATAGTTATTTTTTTTTTCTAATTCTCTCCTTCCTTTCACCCTCCAACTTAAGTGTCTGTTGTTCACCAATTTATGTCCATGAGTTCTCATCATTCAGCTCCCACTTAAAAGTGAGAACATGCAATATTTGATTTTCTGTTCCTGCATTACTTTGCCAAAGATAATTGCCTGCAGCTCCATCCATGATCCCACAAGGAGATGATCTTATTCTTTTTCGTGGTTACGTAGTAATCCATAGTATATATGAACCATGTTTTCTTTATACAATCTGTCATTGATGGGCTAATTCTGTGAAGAATGTTATTGGTAGTTGGATAAAAAATAGTATTGAATCTATGCAACTCTTAATCCTTCTTCATTCCAGCAAACTCTCTGTTCATTTATTCATTGAGGCCTAGGGCTAATGACAGCTTCAGATTTACGCTCTAGTCCTTGTGATTTTCCCACACCCTTCCCATGCTTTGTAATTAGTTGTTTGCAAATAAGTTTTCCTCAAAAGATCCTAATGTGAGTGTGCCATCTGTTTGCTGCTAATATCATGAATAATACAATCTCTAAATTAAAAATAGCTTGTATAGTCACTGAATTTATTTGTGAAAAAAGATATATTCCAGAAATCATTTATTAACATATAAGAAATAGCACTCCAGAGACTCCTTAAATAATTCCTTGGTAGAATGAAGAATTATTTAAATAAATAAAATACAATATTTATGTTATTCAAATAAAATCTTGACTCACTTAAAACATTCCAAATAGTGTACACTCATTTCCAGTGAAATATATTTTATAAATATTATATAGTAATATCATTGTTTTTGGCTATTGCCTTTCTAAGTCATTTATGTTTTTCAAGTATCACCTGAATCAGGATTAGGAAAACAAATGACTACTGTAAAATGGTCAAGTTTATGTTTAAGATGCATTTACCTGCAAACAGGATCATATAGCAAAAGTTAAATCAATAAACAAAAATATGAAAATGAGGGGTAGCTTGATCAAAAGAATGTCTCAGTAACAAAGGATTATCACAAGGAATGAACTTCAGAGTCAAACAGACTGGCCTAGAACCCATGTTTGCTACTTAATACCTACGTGAACTCAGATGCAACACTTAACCTGTTCCATTGCTTATAAGAATGTAGATAATAGGACTATCATGCAACATTGTTTGAATGATTAATAAAAGTGAAATGACTGATGGTGCAATATATTACAAAGAGCATAGGCTTTAGAGTCAAAACATTCGTGTCAACACTGGCTTTTCCACTTACTAGCCATGTTCTTTTAGTCACATTAGTTATTTAACTTCTCTAAGCCTCATTTATCTATCTGTATAATCATATGGTAAAATAATACCTAATTTATAGACTCATTATGAGAATTAAAATGGACATAAATTGAAGAATCTATTTGAATTCAGGCATCAAGGTGCCAGAATACAGGAAGCCAGCATAGCAAGGACTTTCTTTTATGTTTCAAGAGTGCAGAATCTCATATTGGTTAAGCATGTGACCTCTGATGTCAACTGCCTATCATCAATTACTGTCTATGTGACATGTTCCTAAGCAAGTTACTTAATCTCAGTTTTCCTGCTTGAAAACTGGATGTAATGATAGTACAGAACTCTTAGAATTATCACGAAAAGTAAACGACACATTTCCAAAGCATTTTATAGAGTAGCTGGCAAATTGAGTTAGTGCTCAATCAGTGTAATGTATGTATAAATAATAAAGATGGTATTCAGAAAATTAAACAAATAAGGAGGAACACATAACTGTCTTGACTTTCAAGAATGTTATCATTTTGGTCTATCATCCTTTAAGTAAAAAGGAATAGAGAATTGTATACAATTATGTATAATTAACTGTGAATTTGGGGTCTGTAGAAATATATCTAGACATGATATTTAGAAAAACACAAAAAGGCCAAAAAAACACATCTTAGATCTAAAATTATGTAATTACACATACACACTCACACAAACTCCTACTGAATTTAGATTTATTTGGCTTTAGATTGCATAAAGAAGAAACAGAAAAATTTCAACTTCCCGCATGAGGAAAATTAATTTTACTTATTATTGAGTTTTCATTTGAAAACACTATGATTCTTCATAGCTCTTATGAGAGACATGGAATCTTGCTAAACCTGATGTCTCTGAGGCCACCTGGAGCCATCTCCCTCTGCATGATAGTGAGATGACGTTCATCTCAGAATAAAGATAATGCAATTCTTGAGCCTCCATTTCTGTGTACCATATAATTTTTAATTGAGAAGTTTTCACATTGTTATTAATTAGGAAACAAATCTAGCTCTAAGAATTCTAAAGTACAGAGACTCTTCACTTTGTTGATATTTGCATATAGACCAGGGGAAAAGTAAACAGAGAATATAGTTTTCTTCTAGAGTTTTCTCTCATTTACTGTTTATCTCTTCCTTTTATTGGTCCATGAATAGTTACTCCTCAGCAATCTGAGAACCTGCTCTTCATTAGGCATCTCTTACAACTTCAGTCAAATTTTGTGTGGCCTCTTTAATGTAGACTCCCTCTTCAGTGTAGGGTCCCACATCTTTGTGTTTCTTGAGTCATTTCCTAGCTTGTGTATCATGATTCATTATATGTTTTAAGTTACCTGTTTTATATTTGCCAAAAGATATGGCTTAGATCCTTGCTGACTAGATTTCTAGGGCATAATTCTGGCTTTAATTGCAATTTCATGATGTACATGGATATAGATATTTGCTCTATATTGTACACACAGACCTCCTTCAAGGACTGAAAAATCTTAAATCTCTAGGGGCAGTCTTGATTGTTGTAAGAGGGTGATGACCAGAGTTTGAATCAGTTGTATTATCAGAGGAAGAATGCTACAGCTTAAAGGAAAACATAAATAATTGAGGTTTTTTTTTTAATGGTTTTATTGTTTAGGATTTAGAAAGAGAATACTTGACTGGGTATGGTGGCTCATGCCTCTAATCCCAACATTTTGAGAGGCCAAGGTGGACTGATCACTTGAGGTCAGTAGTTCAAGACCAGCCTGGCCAACATGGTGAAACCCCGTCTGTACTAAAAATACAAAAATTAGCCGGGTGTGTTGGTGAGCCTGTAATCAATCCTAGCTACTTGGGAGGATGAGGTTGGAGGATCACTGGAACCCAGAAGGCAGAGTTTTCAGTGAGCTGAGATTGCACCACTGCATTCCAGCCTGGACAACAGAGCAAGACTCTCTCTAAAAAAAAAAAAAAAAAAAAAAAAAAAAAGAAAAAAAAGAATACTTGACCAAAATAGCACATAGCACATGTGTTTTATTAATTTATCAACTTTTAATCTGAGATTTAAAAATTTACCCTATAGCTAAAGTGGTCTCCTAAGAATCCTGGATAATACTATACATTGTCAGTTATGTATTTTAATTAATAATAATAATAATATATATTTTCCAGTTTTTCCTGGGGGAAAAAGCTTAAAAGCAATTGCAGAGACACTTATACAATTATACTAATGTAGGGGCCAGCCCACTCCTAAATATCCAACCAACTTGCCTATAAAGTTAAAAGGCTTGGCAAGCCTTATGATTAGTCTATGTTTGACACAGCTGTGGCCTTAAAAATAAAAATTAGAGCCGGGCGCGGTGGCTCACGCCTGTAATCCCAGCACTTTGGGAGGCCGAGGTGGGCGGATCACAAGGTCAGGAGATCGAGACCATCCTGGCTAACACTGTGAAACCCTGTCTCTACTAAAAATGCAAAAAATTAGCCGGGCGAGGCGGCGGGCGCCTGTAGTCCCAGCTACTCGGGAGGCTGAGGCAGGAGAATGGCGTGAACCCGGGAGGCGGAGCTTGCAGTGAGCCGAGATCGCGCCACTGCACTCCAGTCTGGGCGACTAAGCGAGACTCTGTCTCAAAAAAAAAATAAAAATAAAAAAAATAAAAAAAAAATAAAACAAAATAAATAAAAATTAGAAAATATCATATAGATTGTTTGTTTTTCATAAGTATTGTCTCCAACATTAAATATTAAGGCATTGGTATTTTCTAGACTAGAGAAAACCATAGATGAGTAGCATCAATAATTACATAATGTCTTAATATTTGTAGGCAATAGACTGTATCAATCTCTGATGTGCTTAGCTCTTAAATTTGCTGTATAGCAATTGGTAGCTGCTGATGCTATACATTCTACTAGTGCTTTTCTATGTGGAGCTCTCCAAAGACTTTTAAAGGGAAAATTCAATTATATCTCAGTCTAAGAAAATGCTAAAGGGCAAATAATCTTGACACAGATATCTTATCACAGGCAAGTGTATTTACCAGGAGGTTTATAACTATTAAATTATATCTTTGATGATGTCTAGCGTCCTACCTGTAAAACAACATACGAGACACTTTGAAGCTACTCAATTTTAATACTTAACACACCACAATGATACTTCTCCTGGGTACTCTCTAGGCTAGACTAATGCATGCTAGATGATGAGCTTGTTAAACAGAAAAATCTTTCTTTATATAGTTCAACAACACTCATATCAACAGCTGATCTTTACATACCACCTACTATGTTCTAGACACTATTCCAGGTGATTTGCATAAGGTAATCTACAATCTTCTAATGTTACCAAGGAATTTTTATTAATATTAGTATTAATCTATGTTTTACAGATGAGGAAACTAAAGCAAAATTTTGAAGGAACTGAATTCTCAGGAATTTGCTGAAGTCTCACAGCTGATTAAATATATGATCCCACTTCACACAGACTGACATCTGTGTTCTTAACCACTGTGAAATGCAATATATGCTTCTTAGTAGTTCACCAAACTTTGGTTGACCTAAAATATATCGTATTTCTTGTAATTAAATTGTATAGTTTCTGGATCCAGAACAATATTGGGAATTACCCCATGGAGAAACCTTCCTTTCTTTCTGATTATTCCACAGGAGGCGGAAGTATTCACATTTTTTTTCCCCTCTGGAAATTATAAATTTCTCTTTACATGCTTATGAAAATCTCATTCTTGACTGGTGGTTTGTAGAATCAGTTTGATATACATATATAATAAAGACCATTATATTAATACTATAATTTGCTTTCAAATGCCTCAGAATTCAACTGTGCTTACTTTTTAATGTGCCTGAAAAAAGTGTTTAAAATGCATTAGATAGCACATTTCTTTAAAGGAATTGTGTGATAAATTTATTTGCAAAACAAGAATGTCTGACATTATACTATGAACTCATTTGTGGGATGGATGGTCAAAATTACACTTCATTAAAATGAGATGATTATTTCTCTAATTGACTACAAAACATATATAAACACCAAGTCATATTTCTATTTGTTCAGTGGTGTAAAGTACATTCTTCCATTGAAATAGACACACAATAATGGGTTATGGTATTTCTTCTCTCCTCCATTAATGAAACTCAGCCAAACTTGAAGTCAGTAAGTGTTATAATCTCTATTAAATAAAATACATGTCTAACATATAGTGAAGAGCTGGAAGCACATTAATTCAGAACTTGGTGGTTGGATACTTTTTTTAATTGCTTAGGACTTTACACATATTGAGATAAATAAATGCATTATTCAGTGATTTTTGTTTAGTCTGGTTTAGTTTTCTCAACAAGGGCAACATTTAAAGATTCTAATTCATTTATGGTCTAGCAATAGTTATGAGATAAATAAATTTCATGTTTCTATTTACTGTTATTTAATGTGAAAATCTTGGAAATTTTGTATTTTCCTGTGAATTAATAAAATGTTTTAAAATGCTACTTCTAGCATAGTGTGTTATGAAATGTGTACAACCTTATAAAATAATAAAACAACATTTCAATAAATATCTATTTAGTGTCTGAAATATGACCAATGTTGCTTGTGCAATTTTACCTCCAATATTTTATTCTTACATTTATTGAAATTTTATAATGCTAATGATTCTACAGATCAGAATAGTGCTTTCAAGGCCTTGCTTATATTCAATAAATGTAACATTTATATTTTCACAGGTACCTTGACGTCCATATGCAGGTGCAGTTCTCTAGAATTCCACTTCGAAACACGTTACTACAAGACTGACTAGAAAAGATCCTTTAGCTTCTCACGCCTGTGCATCTGCCTTATCCCCAATGCTTCTATTCTTGTGTTGGTAACATTTTCAGACAGAACATCACGCTTTCTAAGAATATTGTCTACCTTGATTTTGGCAATCTTTCCTCTTCGGTATAGTATAGTATAGCATAGTATAGTACAGTACCAAAGAGGGAAGATTCTGGGATTGATCAGCCTGGATTCAAATTTAGAGAGTGGAATGATAATAGTAAAAAATGGAGACTAGCAAGGGGAATGGAGACTAGAGTGGAAGAGGATGGATGATAACAAATTACTGGGTACAATGTGTATTATTCAGGTGATGGATACCTTAAAGCCTTGACATGACTGCTCAGCAAGCTATACATATAACAAAATTAGGCTGTACCACATAATTTTTCACCAAAAAATTAATCTGCTTTACCACCAAGGATGCGTGTGATCCAGGGCAAACCCCTCAGTATCTCAATCTCTTGGATGCTCTATGGGAAAATGCTTTTTGGTCTGAGTGGCTGTCATATCTTCCAATATGAATTTCTGCATAAGCACATTTTTTTCCTTCATGAGTTTGATTAACGTCGTTCTTAACATGGAGCAAAAATTTTTGTTACATTAAAATCTTGGTTTCATGAAAAATTATGATTATACATTTTTTAGCATATTACCATTTACCAAACTAAATGCTGGTTTGAAGGTACCATGCACCAAAGTTTTCCATCTCTTTCCTTTTAATTATTCTCTAACATCAATTTATGTGGTCTAATTGTTGCACCTTTTTATGCAAAACTATGTTTATAATCACTGAGTCAGTTTTTTTCACTCATTTAAAATCTCTCATTCTTCTAGGTATACTCAAAAAAGATGTTATATACAAGAGTGTTTACTATGGTTTTATAAAAATAGCAAACACTTTAATATTTACCAGTATGAAGCTGGTTGAATGCAATATTATAAATATATTCAGTTAAATACTCCTTAACTTTTTAAAATAGTGTGCTAATAATACTAAGGGATATCCAGGATATTGTAAATAAAAAAAGCAGAACACTAATCATTACACAAGGAGTGTAAAAACCATTAGCAGGGATTAATTCTGAGACTAGGCTCAGGATACTTTTAGTTTTCACTTCATGCCCCTACACCTTTATATAAACAAGGTCAATTAAGTAGTTCTAATACAGAGCAGGTTTGTTATTTCAATTACATGTTCTTACAAATCATATTTTTGTTATTACAGACAGAGGGAAAATAAAAATGTAAAGAGTTGATTAAATTTACTGTTGCCAAAGATTATGGGCACTTCATTTCTTGTTAATGAGCAACAAAGCTTATCCCTTTTTAAACAGTAATTTGGCAATTTCTATGTCAATTTAAAATATGCCTAACACTTGAACCTAGAAAGTTAATACCTCAGAATCTTAGAAGAAAATCTTATAAGAATTGCACAAACATATGCATGGAGTTATGCATACATTTTTCAAAGGCACTTTGTTTTTTAAAGGCTAGAATTTTTCTTTATAAGTTATAAAAAAGAAAAATTTAAAATAGTCTAAAGGTCCAATGATAGTGCTCAGATTAAGTAAACTATAGCACATAATACAATAAATACAATATGAGAAAACAGCTATCAATATACCTGGTAGATTTGAACATAATACCCTGGAATACTGTCTGCAATACAGTATTATGTGAAAAAAAGCAAATGGAACCCAACTTAGTAGAAACAATTAACCAATAGGTATGTATTGAAAATGCTATGGAATTGTATTAAAATAAAGGCATGACTGATTCTGTGGCCTGAGACAACATGGATAAGTATGGTAACTTTTCACCAAAATATTATTGAATGTTTTCCAGTGAGTTCCTTTCATTGCTTTAAAATTAAAAGTGTTTTTGACATACAGCATTTTTTCTCCCTGTATCTGTATTTCTATCATCATCACGCTGTCCTATATCTAGTCACCCTGATCTGGGTTATAGGAGCAAATAATCCGGAGTTAAAGCACTCTAGGTTAACCTTATCTATATACCTTTCTGAGACTTGACATGTTTTGTTAAGTTGTTGGTCGGTTTTTGCTTGATCTCTTCCAGTGAAATCTCACTAGCACTGCTGGCAGCTCCCACTCATTGATAGGAGATCAGCAGAGTGGTTTAAAGACCAGCCTTTGTTTGCCATCAGACAGTTTGAATATCAGATCTGTATTTACCAGCTAAAGGACTTACTCTTTATGCTCCAATTTCTGCATTTAAAAAATATGGATAATGCCAGTTTATTAGTCAGCTCAGGCTGCCACAACAAAATGCCACTGAAGGGGTAGCTTAAACAACAGAAATTTATTTTCTCACAGTTCTGGAGGCCAAAAGTACCAGATCAAGATGCCATCAGAGTGGTTTCTGGTGAAACTAATTTGCCTGGCTTGCACACAGCCAACTTCTCTCATTGTGCCCTCTCATTTACTTCCACTGTAAGAATGCAGAAGGAGAGAGAGGTCTCTGTCATCTCTTCCTCTTCTTGTAAGGACACCAGTCCTACAGGCCCTTCCCTTATGCTCTCACTTAATCTTTATTATCTCTTTATTGGCTCTATCTTCAAATACAGTCACATTAGGAGTTAGGGCTTCAAAATTTGGATTTGGTGCAGAAACAATTCAGTCTATAGTAAATGATCTCTAATTAACAGGGCTCATGTTAGGTTTAAAGAAGGTAAGTGTAGGAGAGGCAAAACTTCACCTTTACCCTCTAGTGTCCTAGCTGGGCCCAAGAATCAAATTGACACAAGACAAATTAATAGAAGAAAAGTACGCACATTTCATATAAGTTTTACTTGACACGGGAACACTCATAAGGAAATGAAGACCCAAAGAAACTGCAAAACCTATGCACTTTTGTATTAGGTTGAAAAAAGAGAAGCTATGGTGGAAGAGTAACTGAATTGTATGAGGAGGCTAAATAATGATAAGAATTATTTTAAGGTTTGTACATAATAATCTTGACTCTGACTCCCCATTGAACAGTGTTTCTTTTCTCTTGGTACAGGGCGGACATCATTCACACAAGAGTGTTTTTTTCCCTGTTTTCAGGAAGAAAAGGGGAAATTAGCATGTTCTTCTTGCATCTGGTGTTTTTCAAGTGCTATTAGCTTGAATTAATCCTTATGTCAAAGTGGCATATTTTGGGGTGGCATATTCTGCCACTCTTCGTAAGCACATAATTCACTTGGCACAGTGTAAACACTCAATACATTAGAGATGACAGTGTCTTTACTACAGCTGTTGGTTATGATTATTCAGCTTAATAATGAATCAAAGTCAGGTTATTCCAGGCTGTTCACACAATATTTCCCTCTATTCTGCAAAATATACTGTTTTGCTCTGCTTAGGCTAGTTCTTCACTATCCTATAAATAACAAAACCCTTTATTCCTCTGTATATATGTATGTATGTACAAATGTATGTGTTTTGTAATATTGTTATTTTCCTAGCATCAAATAAAAACAAGTCCAGACTTAGATAAGGGGGGTTTATTTGAAGACTGTTGCAAGAGTGGGAAATGGATGATTACAATAAGGTGAGAGGGACCACTGCAATAGAGAGAATACTCTGACCAGAAGATCTGCAAGTTATCTCAAAGGTGGTGGACAAAAGGGGTTTTCTTTTATAGGGAAAGGTAAACAAAACTATAAGAATCCTGGTGAGGGGAAGTGGGATGACTGGGTGTTATGATAGGATAATTGGTTGAGGAATATCTTTACTTGCAATCAGCTGATTCTTGGGATGTGCTCTTACAGAGCTCAGGCTGAGGATGGGTCACAGTTTGTGAACCTGGAAGAAGGGGAGAAACTTAAGTTTGTCAAATAAGGAGTATTTTGTCCTGATTGGTCAATAGAGAAAAAATATCTCAGATAATTATCTATGAATCAAAGAATGAAAATTTGGAGGGTCTGTGTCTGACTGTGTCTTAAGTAAAGAAGGGGAACATCTATGATTATTATCTAATTCACACAGGGGAGGATGATTATTTGAAGCAAGTTCTTTCTCAGAAAACAAAATGATGGGGATTTTCTTAACAGTTGCTCTTTTCCAGGAGCAACGGACTCAGGCAGGTGAATGTAATCTTGTCACTAGAAATATTCTCTCCTTTCCCTTTCACCCATATAAACCTTAATCTCTTTCAAAAGATTCACTTCCTTCATTAGATCTTACAAAAAATAAAATAAATCCCACAACTGTAGTAGCTTATGAAAACCAAGCCCTAGTTTGAAGTATGAAGAGTTAAAACTCTGCCTTGCCTTTTTTTCTTCTTCTTTTATGACTTCTCTACTCGAGAGTAAGGTTCTAGGAAAACTTTTGATTTCTTAGATCTCTTCATCTTCCTTACATGGTAGGAACACATGATAGATGTGATGCTCCTCACGCTCACTATTGTTTTCTTTAAGTATGTGGGTTCTAGAATCAAATGGTGCAGGTGGGAGAGCCACTCAAAACGTCCTATGTAGGTAATCTTGGATAAGTCACTTACACTCTTTGTGCTAGAGTTTCCTCATATGTAAAACAGAAAAAAAAAAACCAGTAATAACTATCTAATTGGGTAGTTGTATGGATTATAAGTGTTCGGAATATTTTCTATCACATTGTTAAGTGCTCATTAGGTATGAGTTGGCTTTTAACATGTTATAAGCACAGATTTTGAAAACAGAATGATGTTACCCTTATTGAATTTATTTGTGTTCTACAAATAGATTTATTTGGGTTCTACAAAAAATTTTTTAAAAGAGAGAGAGCAGTTTATGATACAAGATAAGCAAATTAGTCCTCTTAACACTCTGAAAGTCTTCCTAAATATTGGTCCTTTTTTTTTTTTTTACAGGACCAATAAATATGAATATCCTCCTTGTCGCCCTTGTCTCCTGTATGTAATTTACCATTATAGTATCACATCATATAATAAAATAAATATAATCATGACTATTATCATTGGAGTCAGACCACAGATTTGGCCCTCTGAGTTCTCTGGCTCTTTGTCCAGTCTTCAGGAACCTACTGGGCTATTTATCGACATAAGAACTCATCACTCACCTTCTTTCCTTTCTCTTTGCACTCTATCAACAAACCAAATGATGCCCTTCATTTTCTTCATTTTATTCCCCTGGTTTCCTGATCATGATCACCATGTCTACTTTACCTTGATATGTTTCATACAGGAGAAAAATTATGTATTTATTCAGATTACCATCTAATAAGGACAATATAGCAATAATATAAAGTAGGAAAAATAAGGGAAATTGTGTAAAAATGATATAAGGCAGAGGACTGGTGAACAATAAAGACTGACAAAGATAATGCCATCTAGGAAAAGCACGGGGAAATTGACAAAACTGTTTTTGTCCACATGGACTTTTATGAAAAGAAAAAACAAGGAAAAGAAAAAACCTAAAAACACAAAAACGAACAAAAAAGACATTTAGGCAAAACTAATTCTATTGACATGTTTTCTTAAGTTGTTCTTGTCTGTTCTTAACAATTCTGCCCTAGAAGTTATTTCCCATTGGAAACAAATCTACCATATGACTTTTCTCTTAGAGACTTATTTTATAATTTCTTATTAACAGAAATAGCAGGAGAACAAGGCATTAGTGCTATTTTCAATAAATCATTTTCTTATCAAATATAAAACATTTTCCACAAATATTTTCAGTAAAATTTTACCTATTTAGCCTCCCATCCCACGACCTACCTCTGTCCCCTGCCCTCCTAGTTCCATCTCCAATCTGTTTAGTAAGGTGACTGTGTATGTCAGAGCAGGTGTAAGACTAGAAAATCCTTCTGTGCTGCTTGAATAATCGAGTTTTGGCCAGACCTTTAAGCACACACTGAGGTAGTGAGGAGCCAGATGAAAAGCACAGACTATGCCACAAAAATGGATTAACACAGAACTTAGTGATTTGACCCGTGACCTTCCAACTCAACTGTTCTGCAGGTACAGTTGGGGACGAGATGTTTCATTGGCAAGCCACAGTTATGGAACCTAATTATAGCCCACATTAAGGCTGTGTGTTCCTTTTGAAAATTCACTTTCCGCCGGGCGCGGTGGCTCACGCCTGTAATCCCAGCACTTTGGGAGGCCGAGTCAGGCGGATCACGAGGTCAGGAGATTGAGACCATCCTGGCTAACACGGTGAAACCCGGTCTCTACTAAAAATACAAAAAATTAGCCGCACATGGTGGCGGGCGCCTGTAGTCCCAGCTACTCGGAGGCTGAGGCAGGAGAATGGCGTGAACCCGGGAGGCGGAGCTTGCAGTGAGCGGAGATCGCGCCACTGTACTCCAGCCTGGGCGACAAAGCGAGACTCCTCCGTCTCAAAAAAAAAAAAAAAAAAAGAAAAAGAAAAGAAAATTCACTTTCCTATAGACTATCCCTTCAAACCACATGAGGTTGCACTTAGAAAAAGAATTTATCAACCAAATATTAATAGTAATGATAGCATTTGTCTTAATATTCTAAGATTACAGTCATCTTCTGCTTTAACTTTTTTTTTTAACATTCTCTTATTCATTTGTTCGCTACCATGCAATCCCAACCCAGATGACTTCTAAGTGCCAGAGATTGCAGGGAACAATAAAACAGAGATAGATACAAAAGAATATCTCGAGTATTCACTCAGAAGTATGCCATGTGATGCTACCTTAAAGTCAAAATGAGGTGCATTGTAGCTCGAACATTAAAATATTGCTTAAATGTTTATAATTAACATTATACATACTAAATTATTGTTCATTTTTTTACATACCTAACAAGCTCAAAACAGAATGTCTAATCAAAAGGAACTAAAGATTAATTGTGATTTTGCATAATTAAGTGGTCCTTTATCATTTAGAAGATGCTTTCTTAATTGCCTTACTTATTTTACACATGAAGTACGGAGTTAAGTTAACACATTAACTTGTTTCTCTGTTTTGCATTGCCAATTTATGGTAAGCTCAAATAATAACTCAAGTCTTCTTACTGTCTCACAAAACTTGAATGCCAGTTGCAGTATGTAAATTATTCAACTAATTTTTCTTAAAATAGTTTATTTTCTGAAATTGGTCCAGTTTGTGAATATAACCAGACCCTCAAATTGTTTTGGTACCCGAAAGCATGGACTTGGATTATTTAAATCGCTTTAAATTTTGCTCAGCTCATGGCTGCATGCTTCCCTTTTTTATACCAACGTTTGTGATGAGAATAATAATGAAACATTCTGCTCCAAAATATCTAAATTGCCTCTAATATATTTGAAAAACCTTGAACTAATGAAAAAATATTTAAAAAATATATTTCTAAGAGGAAACCCTGGCTTTCTTACTAAGACATTGTTTGTTCCAAATGAGAAGAGTTTCTGCCAGGTTATCGGCATGCTCACGTTACTGTAAAGAAACCAGTCAAAATCTTCATGAAATTGCTTTTTTACCAGTCGGTGAAAACCAACTCTGAAAAGGTCATTTTTATTTTGTTTTGTTTTGTTTTATAAGGATTAATCCTTTTTTAGAATGTAGCCTTCAGTCTATTTTGTCAATACAGCTATTGGATACAGGAAAATATTATATTATTTTATTTTCTGGATTATAGGAGGAACTTGATTTATTTATTGAATACATACATGAAAGCTAGAGAAGGACAACTAATGAAAAGTTGATTTAGGTGAAACATGACTTTTAGCGATCGAGAACAGTCTTATGAGTTAGTTCCCCTATGTTAGCTCCAATGTCTTTTCTCCCTTTATCTTTCTCACTCTCCCTTATTCTGTTATTCTGTTACTGTCTTTATTCCTTCCTTTCAAACCATCTGTTATTGCAAGATTTCCAGCCATAGAAGGCCCAGAGTCCCATTTTATGGTTACCACTCACATTTCTCTTCAGCTGATTAGCCACTGCTCACTGACTTCTGTCAACATTACGCTTACTTTTTAAAAAAAAATGTATCATAGTTTAAGGGGTACATGTACAAATGTGTTATAAGGTAAATTGTGTGTCACAGGGATTTGGTGTACAGATTACTTCTTCCCCAAGATAATAAGCATAGTACTCAATAGGTAGTTTTATGATCCTCACCTTCCTCCCACCCTCCATGCTCAAATAGGTCCTGGTGTCTGCTGTTCCCTTTTTTGTGTCCATGTGTACCCAGCATTTAGCCCCCACTTATAAGTCAGACGATGTGATATTTTGTTTTCTGTCCCTTTGCTGCTTTGACTAGGATAATGGTCTCAAGCTCCATCCATGTTGCTGCAAAGGATATGGTCTTGTTCGTTTTAATGTCTACATAGTATTCCATGGTGTATATGTACCACATTTTCCTTACCAGTCTACTGTTGGTAGGTGTTTAGATTGAGTCCATGTCTTTGCTACTGTGAATAGTGCTGTGATGAATATACGCATGCACATGTCAGTGCCTGCATGTATACATAATATAATATAAATTTTGCTGAAGTTATTGATCAGATCAAGGAGCTTTTGGGCACAGTGACTTTATGGTAAAAAAAAAAAATTGTATTTCTTTGGATATTCACCCAATAATGGGATTATTGGGTAAAATGATAATTCTGTTTTAAGTTATTTGAGAAATCTTTAGACTGCTTCCAACTAATGAACTAATTTTCATTTCCACCAGCAGTTGTACAAGCAATCCTTTCTCTCTAAAACCTCACCAACATTTGCTATTTTTTGACTTTTTAAAAATAGCCATTCTGACTGGCGGGAGATGGTAATTCATTTTGGTTTTGATTTGTACTTCTCTAATGATTAATCATGTTGATGATATTTTCATATGCTTGTTGGCTGCATAAATGCCTTCTTTTGCAAAGTTTCTGTTCTTGTCTTTTGCCCACTTTTTAATTGTTTTGTTTTAGCTTGTTAACTTGTTTAAGTTCCCTGTAGATTCTAGATATTAGACCTTTGCCAAATGCATAGTTTGCAAATATTTCCTCTCATTGTGTAGGTTGTCTGTTTCCTCTATTTGTCTGCAGTGCAGATGCTCTTTAGTTTAATTAGGTCACATGTTTCAATTTTGTTTGTGTTGCAATTGCTCTTGGCATCTTCATCATGAAATCTTTGCCAGGATCTGTGTCCAGAATGGTATTCCCTAGGTTATCTTCCAAGGTTTTTGTGATTTTTATAGTGCTAGGCTTTTACATTTAAGCCTGTAGTTTATTTTGAATTGATATTTGCATATGGTGTAAAGAAGGGGCTCAGTTTCAACCTTCTGCATATGATCAGCCAGTTTTCCCAGCTTCGTTTATTGTATACGGATTCCTTTCCCCATTGCCTCTTTTTGTCAACTTTTTCAAAGATCAGATAGGTGTAGGTGTAGGTGTACAGCACTATTTCTGGGCTCCCAATTCTGTTCCATTGGTCCATGTGCCTGTTTTTTTGTACCAGTACCATGCTGTTTTTGTTATTGTTGCTTTGTGCTATAGTTGGATAGTGTGATGCCTCCAGCTTTGCTCTTTTTATGCTTAGAATTGCCTTGGTTATTTGGGCTCTTTTTTTGGTTCCATTTGAATTGTAGACTAGTTTTTTCTAATTCTGTGATGAATGCCACTGGTAGTTTGATAGGAATAGCACTGAAGTTTTAAATTGCTTTTAGCCTTCTAACAATACCAATCCTTCTATACATGAGCACGTAATGTTTTTCCATTTGTTTATTTCATCTCTGATATTGTCGTAGAGATCTTTCACTTCCTTGGTTAGCTGTATTCCTATGTATTTTATTCTTTTGTAACTATTGTGAATGAGATTGAGTCTTTATTTGGCTCTCAGCTTGGATGTTGTTTATGTATAGAAATGTTACTCACTTCTGTACCTTAATTTTGTATCATGAAATTTTGCCGAAGTTATTGATCAGATCAAGGAGCTTTTGGGCAGAGACTGTGGGGTTTTCTATGTATACATTACATTGTCCTCAAACAGAGATAGTTTGACTTCCTCTCGTCCTATTTGGGTGCCTTTTATTTATTTACCTTGCCTGATTGTTCTGGCCAGGACTTCCAGTACTATGTTGAATAGGCTGGTGATTCTTGTCTTGTTCAGGTTTTCAATGGGAATGCTTCAAGCTTTTGCCCATTCAGTATAATGTGGTTATGGGTTTGGCATATATGGTTCTTAAGGAAAATATTATTTTAAATGCTGTATGAAATGTGACTGCCCCCAGTTAAAGAGAATGGTACTTTGTTGTATGTCTCTCTTTAAATGAAGAAAACAACTCACTTCCCCTAGAAGTAGTTGTAGTTCTCAGGCATGAAAATATAAGGATTAGTCTTGATGCCTGATCAGGACCTAGGCACCATTTATTTCCCCATCATAGATAAATAAATAAGGTGCTGTAGGTGGGTGGTAGAGAAGAGGTGTGAGTAGAGAGAGACAAGTAGGGGGGTGGGAAATGACTTGTGCTAAAAAGACAATCATCTAAATGTCAGTGTCTGCATGTATATATAAAGCATGTATTATTTTAAATCTGATTATTTGGGATCACGTGGCCAAAACAAGAGTGGTTAATTTGTTGTTTTTAATCTTAAGGTTAGTAGATTCTATTTTCCTTTTAAACATATACATATGACTGAGTATTTTTTTAGTTTGAAGTTATTTATGTTTGAATGTATGTCACATAGCATATATAGTTTACTCATGACAATTCCTCACTTACAATCCGGGTTGTAGTCAGCTCTCCTCCTTCTCCTTGTTCATGTCAGGCAGCAAACATGGTCAGAGAAAACGGCAAAATTGTGCCCATTGGTCTCACTTTAAATTAATGCACAATGACCTGCTTATTTGGCCTTTAGCACTGCCTAGGAAGTCTAATACATTTCTTAGTTTTTTTTCTTTATGTTCCCAATCTCAGACTACTATTTTGCCTCCTCTCTCCTAAATTCTTCCTCGTGCTTCCTCCTTCCTCGTGCTCACTCCCTGTAGTTGTTTTGTTTTCTGTTTCATTGGGAAAATAGAAGAAAGGAAATTACTTATACACATTCCCATACCTCATTACTCAATCTAGTCATATTTCCTCTCTTCCTTCCTTTCTGTTTATTTTTATTTAAGAGCATTTATATTTAACAACCCTTCATTCAGTCACACCAGCTCTCACCCACTCAAGTATTACACTTAAGCAATAGACCCCTTCTGTATTCCGCAACATCAAGTTTTCCACTCCAATCGAGTTATTCTCACGATCATTCAAACATGATGTAATACTATCCATGTTAATTAACAAAAACCTTGAACACACATAAATCTCCAGATATCACCCCGTCTCCCTGCTAATTTTAATAAAAAATTTATGAAAAGATTTGTTAGATTTTCTGTTTATAATTCCTCTCATTCAGTGTTGAAACCTCTCTAATTAGGCTTTTTTCCTCACAACTGCAATGAAGCAGATTTTGTCAAAATCACCAATGGCTGTTACGTTAATTCCTGGTTTTCCATCTACAGTTCTCATCTTCTTAATCTATTGACCTTATCACTTTCTCCTTCTTCATACAGGATCTAGACAGGATTCTCTTCTTGTTCTCTTCATACTTCATTGGGCATTTTTCTCTAGTCTTATTTATGAATTCCTCCTCATCTTCCTATGAATGAATATTGGTGTGCCCAGGTCTCAGTTGATGACAGCTCCCTTTTACCCTCACTCTCTTAATGATCTCATCATATGACTTTAAATACCATGTATGTCTTATGGGGGAGGGGGGTTGTTTGTTTGTTTTTTGAGACAGGGTTACTCTGTTACCCAGGCTGGAGTGCAGTGCCATGATATAGGATCACTGCAACTTCCACCTCCCAGGTTCAAACGATTCTTGTGCCTCAGCCTCTGGGGTAGCTGGGATTACAGACATGCACCACCACGCCAGACTAAACTTTGCATTCGTGGTAGAGACAAGATTTTGCCATTTTAGACAGGTTGGTCTTGGACTCCTGGCTTCAAGGGATCCATCTACCAAAGTGACTTCCCAAAGTGTTAGGATTGCAGGCATGAGCCACTGCTCCTGGCCATCATTTATTTTAAGAACACATGATTCCAGACTTATACTTTAACAACAGCCTTGCATTTCCAGTTGTCTAATTGCATGCAGTTTCTAATATGCATTTCAAACATCACATTCTCAGTCTAATTTCTTATTTCACAACTTCTCTCCACCTATTTTTCCATAATCTTATCCATCTCGGTAACTTTAATTCCTTTCTTACAGACGCTCAGGGAAAATCCCTGGGATCCTCCTTTACTCTTCCTTTTTAAAAAATCACACCCATAAACCTATCACAAGTGCTACAATTTACAGCCTCAAAGCATATACAGAATTTGGCCATTTCTATGACATCCATTTTTACTATTTTGGTCCAAAATCATTTCTCTCCTTGCTTCTGCTTTTTTCTTCTTAAGTCTCCAAAAGCTCCAACGAGAAGATCCTATTAAAACAAGCCAGATCCTGTCACTTCCCTTCCTTAAATCCTGTAATGGTTTCTTATTTATCTCAGAGTGAGAGTCATAGTTTTTAGAATAGCTGACAATGCCCTTCCGGAACTTCTCCGCTCTATCTCTTACAATCTTTTCTTCAAACCCTGCGCTCTTGCACATTGGAGTGATTCAACAAATATTTATTGAGCCCCTAGTATGAGATCAGCACTTTTAAGATAGTACAAAGTAGTTAAAAACGTATCTTTTTACTACTCCTCCTTGATTTTTCCTCAAATATAACATACCTGCTACCCCGGATCTTTGCATTTGCTCGTTCTGCCTGTAAACTGTCTGTTATTGTTGGGGCTTAGAAGATGATACGCCAAAGTGTGATGCTTTGGCATGCTGACTGCTTTGAACTGAAGGAGACTGGAAGTCCTCAGAAATAGCTTCATAAGCAAAGTCTGTCTCTGACCTTTCTCTGTATTCTTATTTTCTGCCCCTCTTACCGACTCCCACAAAAGTGAATCATAAAAACCAGAATTATTATTTCTTAAGGTGAGTCATAGAAACTAGAACCCCTCTTTCCCAAAGCAAACCATTCAACCTAGAAATATGCTCTTTCTCCCGCCTTTCTGTGTAGAAGTTGCCCATAGAGACATATTCTGACTTACCTTGTCTGATAGTAAGTCTTAAGATCCTAATTCCAGAGGAGTCCTGTCCCCTGCCTAGGAGGAAGAAATGCCACACAGAGAGGCCATAAAGCATCTGAATGGACAGGCCTTACCAGCTTTTCCTCCTCAACCTGCTACCATTAGATGTATCCCTTACTCAGTCACATTTCTATATGGCTTTTCATTCTTTATTGACCCTAAAAATAAAAATAGACAGTTTTCCTTGGGTCTTTAAGTCTTCATTTCTGAAGACTCCCATATCACATAAAACTTTGATTATATAAATTTGTCATACTTTTCTCTTGTTAACCTGTCTTTTGTTACAGGAGTGTTGGTTGTTATTGTTATGATAAGTGAGAAAAGTATGACATCATCATATAGTCATATGGATGGCTCCCTTCCCTCCTCATATCTTTGCTGTAGTAAAGGCTTCACTGATCTCACTTCTTTCTCATTCCCTAGCAGTATGCCCTACACTTTAGCTCTCCTTTGTTTTTCTTTATATCACTCACCACTAACCAACACGCTCTATATTTAGCTTTTTTTATTTGGTTATTTTATATCTCCACCCATTAGAATACATTACTTTTTTTTTCTGTCAATAAAATGTGATAGAAAAAGAAAAGGAATAATAGATTTATAAGTTATTTTTAAAAGCAGGGATATAAATAATGCAGATGAAAAATTTAAGGCTACATTTATTACAACATTTTTCATTTCACTGTTTTGTTCATATACCGCTTTCCCCACAATCAAGTCAACAGACTACTATTTGGCTTATTTAGATTCACTTGCAAACAATACCTCATTAACACAAATGGTTTACTTGGCTTTTTAAAGACCCATAGCAGAATAGTGCTAAATAAAATCTTTCTGATTACTTGATTATCAAAATATTATCCAAATCCAAGCACAGTGCATACAGCCAAAACATTGTTTATGCTCATTGAGAATTGGAGTCATTGCTGGGAGAATCCAAGTAGCTCTCTGTGTTATTCATGGATAAGAGCCAACCCTAATCTAGTTGCTGGCTGGATTCATCACCCCAAAGTATTTCTACAGAGTCTATTGCAATCAGAGTCTATATTTAAATTTATATTTATATTTTGTTTATTTGTTACATGTCATAAAAATCTTGCATATAATTTTCAGCCTTTGTTATTTGAAGTAGTCATCTTTTCATTAGGAAAGCAGAGAAGTAGAAATCATGATTGGAAATTGGACTGCTTATGAAGCTAATGTTCATGAAGCTCTCATTTCACTGGAGTTGTGTGACCTGCCATTTGGTAAAACCATCAACAACCTTGGATATGGTTTTGAAAATATGATTTTATTGTAATATTATCTTAAAATATATTTTTAAATTTAAAATTATATTCAGAAAACAAATATTGTTTGAGTATGTTTTAACATATTTGCACTTTAGTGCTTGATGGAGAAAAAAGTCCAATTTACTATCTTAGCATTGAGGAGCTTCCAAAATATGCCCTCAATCTATCTTCCAGTCTCCTAACCCATAACTTACCCTAAAACTATCAGGGATTTTCACTATTTCTCAAATACTTACTTTGCTTTCATGTTGCTCTGCCTTTGTGTGTGCTATCATTTTTTCAATCCCCTTATGCCTTTTCTTGTCTACTCATCTTTCAAGTCCACAGTCACGTTTCACTTCCTTTATAGAATATTTACTGATTTTTCTTCTTACTTGCTTTTCCTCTGAATTATTTTACCATGTTTTCACAAAATTTTGCTGAAATGTCTCTGCTTATACTAATCACAAACTGATTTGAATTAGATGAACTAAAATACATTTTTAGTAAATATTTCTTCCTTACCAGATGATAGGTACCTTGAGGAAAAGAGTGACTTCTTAGGCATTTCAATACCTACTAAAATCTGGGACAGTGATTCTCAAATACGGGGTGATTTCCTCCCCAGGAGACTTCTGAGAATGTTTGGGGACATTTTTATTGTTATGACTTGGGGGAGGGTGTGAAGTGACACTGGCACTTAGTAAGTAGAGGCCAGAGACAACACTTGTCTGATACAAAATGCTAATAGTGCCAAGGTTAATAAGCCCAGGATATGCCCACCTGTGGTATCTACCATATTCCTACTTACGAAATATGTTTATCAAATGTAGGGTATCTGACCAGTTTTGCCAAAATTTCTTTTTTTTTTTTTCTGTTATACATTTTAAATGATCATCATCTTCATTTTAATAGAACTTATTAGGACTTAGGGCTCTAAGTTAGTTCCCAGCTTTTTCTCTTGCTTTTCCACTCTCCTACAAGCTTAGCAGTAGAAAAGAGAGGGTGAAAATTAAGAGCACATAGTTGTGCAGTACACTGACCTATAAAAAAAATGTGATGGTCTTCTCTA